>NC_135576.1:47434764-48059764 GCF_965152235.1 Eretmochelys imbricata | reverse complement strand
AAAGTAGAAAAGGATTAGTAGACTTTAAATAAAGAAAAAGACTGTAATAAAAATGTAAATTCCAGACTCAATAATTCTATACCAACACTAATAACATCTTAGAAAAAATTAACTCTTCAGTAAAATATTGTAAGATACACAAAACATTTAAAATAGCTATTAAAACATGTACATACTTGTTCATCTAAAGTACCCTGAAATGCAGCCTCTGTTAATGCTTTTATTTCTTCCAATTGCTTCACAGAAAATTGAGGTTCAAAATTGTTAATTGTTATTTGAGTGCAGTCATCTATCTGGAAAATACTGGGTTCTGATCTCAAATGTTCTTCTTCAGCATTAACCTCCCTTTCCTTCCCTACTAATTGACGGAGAGGCTGTACTACAGATTCTGAAAAGGAGTTCAGTGCTGTCAGAAGCTCTAGTGGCAGGACATTGCTGTTCTCATCTACTGATATATCTACAGATAGAGCATCCCCTTGACACTGTAATGTGTCTTGCAAGGGGTTTATCATTTCTGGACTCTCTGAATCACTGAGTGGTTTCAGCAAATCTCTAATTTCAAATTCATCAGCCATTATACTTTGTTCAGTTAATGTTTCCCTGGAAATCTTCTCTGATGTTGATGATAAAATAAAGTCAGGTGTAGACTTCTCAAGAGAATTATCTTTTACTCTAGTATCTAACTCAGTAATGGTCATAGTGGCACTTTGACAATCTTTTAAAACACCTGGAAATACATTCTCTGATGTCCATTCCTTTGGAGCCATTAATGTTTCTTTTACAACTGCACTTGACAGTAGGCTTCTTTCGGGAGAGTCGTCTTCATCAGTTAATCGATGTGAAATCTAAATGAAAAAATGTTCATAAAAATGGAGAAATGTTTCTAAAAGCATGTCATGAACATTTACTTTACAGTTCATTAATGCTCATAATATTAGGTTTACAATTTTTTGATAAAGCAAGCTACAAGCCCCTAAGAATTTCCACAATGGAAATATTCCCATTGACCTTAATAGGGGACAGACTGTACCCTTACTCATAAAGGCAGACTGAATTAAGTTGCTGACACCCTTATTACTGAAGATCCAGGATAAGATGCAGAATAAATCTACCACTATTTTGAGATCAAAGGTCTGATCCTGCTCTCAGGGTACTCGTGTCCCATGTTAATGCTCAGGATGATTTCTCTTCCTTTTTAGTACGACATGAAGTCATTATGTAGTCAAAGCAAATAGTAGAAGTGCAGACTACTGCAGATACAGTCTGACATATATGTTTTGTTTTAAATCACATGCAACTACTGACAGGGTGCAGAAAGTTTGTCCCACATCCAACACTGAATATTATGCAAAAAGTAGGGTAAATATAGTTATTTAGACTCATAGACTTTAAGGCAATAAGGCACCATCATGATCATCTAGTCTGACCTGCACATTGCAGGCCATAGAACCTCACCCACCCACTCCTGTAATAGACCAATAACCTCTGGCTGAGTTACTGAAGTCCTCAAA
Source organism: Eretmochelys imbricata (assembly GCF_965152235.1). Lineage (NCBI taxonomy): Eukaryota > Metazoa > Chordata > Testudines > Cheloniidae > Eretmochelys > Eretmochelys imbricata. Next base: position 48,058,253 of record NC_135576.1, on the reverse strand, counting down.
TCATGATTTAAAGATTTCAAGTTACACAGAATCCACCATTTACCCTAGTTTCACCTTCAATTGACCCACGCCCCATGCTACAGAGGAAGGCAAAACAAACAAACAAACAAACAAACAACCCAAAACCCAGGATCTCTGCCAATCTGACCTGGGGGAAAATTCCTTCCCGACCCCAAATATGGCAGTCAGTTGAACCCAGAGCATTTTGGCAAGACTCACCAGCCAGACACGTGGGAAAAAATTCTCTGTAGTAACTCAGAGCCCTCCCCATACAGTGTCCCATCACTGCCTGTTGAGAATATTTGCTACTAGCAGTCACAGATTGGCTACATGCTATTGTAGGCAGTTTCATCAGTTTTATAGTAATTTTTGTCATGACACCAATAGACATGCCTGTGACAGACTGATAATATCCTGTAATATCCTGAACCTTGTGGAGTTAAGATAAACTTTATTGAATTAAGATAATCCTTACTGAATTAGGTATAATACCTTTGGTTTCCACTGTATTACAAATGCAATTGTATATGTGTTATTGTGGAATTGTATGTTTCTTCTCTAGTAGGAGGGGGATGCTAATGTACTTCTTCCATTATTGTCCTCTGACCCCACCCCCCTTGGAGAGGTATGCACATACTAGTTCAAACTGGATTCTCCAGGGACCAACAGACAAAGAAAGGATTTTTAGATAAATAGCCTGGTTTTAAACTGGCTCAGGGCCTTCTTTCTGATCCAGCAAATGGGCAAGATCTCTAGTCCACAGAGGGCCCCAATCCTTACAGAAGGGTTAGAAGGACTGGGCCTACTGAGGCCCATAAGACTGTGTGCTTGTCCTGAGCTGAAGCTGCAATGTGAACTTGTAACCACAAAAGAAACTTCTTGAGTGGGTTTGGAAGGACTGCTTCAGAACCCATGTTGGGGTAGGGGTAATCTCTGGTAAACTTATAAGCATTTGTGTAGGTTCTTTTATTGTTTTTAGTATGGTTTTTCCATAGTGCTTGTACCTTAAGAATAAAATAGGCTTACACAGAAATAATTGTTTATAAGAAATGTATAACTTGACAATAACTCTTATCGGTCTCTGAACAGAAAACAAGCAGGTGTGTTTGTGCAGCCTACCAGTGCCTCTGCAGTGAACGACACAGTGAAGGCAGGAAACTGCACAGCCTGGAAATACCACCCCCAGAAGGGAGAGAGACACGGGACTTCACCTAAGAAAGGCAGTGACTGGGGAGCGAGAAACCTGAGAGCAGGTGCCCTCATGGGACCACTGAGGGGAAATACAGGTGCAGTTGTCCTGAACTGTCATAGGGCCTGTTCTTCATTCAGTGAAAATACAGAATTTTTTCTCCTTCCTATGAAGGATTGTCTGAAATTTCTGAGCCAGGTACCTCAGTTAGTAGCTCAGAGGACTGACGTGTTTGCAGGTTTTACCAACATCTTATTTTTCGCGGCTCATACTGTTGCCACAACATGGTATTTTAGGGTAAATTTCCTTCAAGAGACATTTTAAAATCTTTTGTTGCCAACACATGGCAAAATTGTATAGTGCAACAGCATTTTAATATCAGCAATATAAATCTGATCAACCACACTGACAATTACAACTGTAATAAAACAACAAGACGACAAGATCACTGAGGAGAAGAACCTTCTTCATACTGATTTATGGATTTTTAGAACAAACTTGGAACATGCAGTCCTTTAGAGAAACTAAATTTTAAGCATTATGATATAATCCAGTAACCAAGGATGCAAATTAAAAGATCTATTGGCAAGTTAGGAGGGAGAAGGAGAAACAAATTTGTTAAGTAACGGGAAAATTACTACCATCATATGATAAATATGATTTCCAAAAGAGACTAAGAATATAGTTTAAATGTTATAATTATACAACAGTTTAAGGGACTGAGAAAAGGAGGGATACTGAAACGATAATCTGATCCAGTTTAAAGAGATGTATTTTATAATTAAATGGAGAATTCAGTTTACTGCAGAAAAGGGCTTGATCCTGCACCCATACAGTGTATGCGCAGGAGGGTTAACTGAAGAAGAATTACGGTTTATGAAAGACCAACAATGGCCAACTTTTGTGAGATTAGAATAAAGATTATTGCAAGATACTAGGGCATAAGGAAAATCAGAAGACAGAGGAATGGTAGAATAAAAAGGAATACTACTTTGTCAAAATCAATAAAACCCAAATATGACTCATTTTAGGATATCAAACTTCTATTAAATTACAAAATCTTGACAGACAATTTGTCTTGAAGTTTTTTCACAGTTCTAGCTGCAAAACTGGCAAGCTTGAGACAGTCACAGTGTCTATGCTGGGAAGACTGTAATAGCTATCAGTTTCTCTTGCTACAGTTCTTTCTGGAGCATTTTGGTCTGTTCATCATATAGTGCTAGAAATCAGAGAATTGAAAAAATAAAATTTACTGTAGTAACTGAGTCTCAGGTACAAGAAAAAGCAAACTCAAAAGAGCCTTTTACTCCTACTAGTTTATCAAATATCATCTCTGGGAATTCTCCCTAGACACTGGAATTCCTAGTTCTCCTAGTATCTTTAGGTTTTACAACCTCCTTTGAGATTATTAATCATTGGTATTCTGTTTCAGGAACTTTCATATTGGATTTTATTCCATTGAACCAACTCTGTAATATAGGGAAGTTTTACTTGATGAAATTTGTTAGTATCAATATTAATATGTACTGTAAAGAAAATAATCTCCTGGCTTTGTTTATGATATGATTACTTACTCATATAGTTTAATCTGTTACAAGATATATGTTTTATTATATTGTCTTTAGTATTTTCTTTTGGGAATTTTAGAAGATTCTGTTATTTTCCAGATGTTAATCTCACTCAGAATCTACAAAGAAAGTAAATTCTATTTATATGAAACTTTAACAGCTTTCTTTTGGATGCAAATTTTGCTTCACCCACCTTATATAATTTAAACAAGGTGGCAACCCTTGTATGAAAAAATGTGTCTCTATTTCTCCCTAATAAACAGAATAACTTGTGGCTTAAAAAAAAAATCAATGGTAAATGATTTATCTGTGTATGTGGCACAGACTTGGTCTTCTGTTACTTAACACTAGAGTATAACTCTAGTATGGAAAATGGCTTGCACAAATTACGGGTTGGTATCTGAAGTACACATATGCTAGTGAACTGATCATAAGCAAGGATTCACACAGCATGCATGATAACACAGGAATCTTTGGATTCAACACCACAGACAAAAGAGATACAAAATGCATCTCCCTGAACCAGCAGGGGCCAAGGTTCTAGAGCAGGGGTCTCAAACACGCGGCCCGTGGGGCTATTTCCTGCGGCCCACTAGCTCCCTGCTCTCCCCTCTCCCCAACGTTTACCTAGAGTGGCTCCTGCCCAGTGTGCACGCCGGCGGCAGCAGGGCAGGCTCCCTGCCCTGCCCCTACGGTTCCCCGTTCCCAGACAATGGGAGCTGCTGGGGACAGTGCCTGGAGGCAACAGCAACACACAGGTCCCTGTGCCCCCCCCCAGGTTCCGGCCACTTCCCGGAGCAGCGCATGGGCAAGCAGGGAGCTTGACCTGCCCCGGTGTGCACCGGGCCAGAGCCCATCCCCTAACCCATCCTGCAGCCAAACCCCCTGCCCTGAGCCCCCTGCCGCACCCTGCACCCTGACCCCCCTGCCGCACCCTGCACCCCTCCTGCACCCTGACACCTGCCCTGAGCCCTCTGCCACACCCTGCACCCCGCTGCCCTGAACCCTCTACCACATCCCGCACCCCTCCTGCGGCCCAACCCTCTGCACCCTGACCCCCACCGCATCTCTCACCATTCCTGCACCCCACACCTCAACTCCCTGCCCTGAACCCTCTGCCACACCCCGCCTGCGGCCCAACCCCCTGCACCCTGACCCCCACCGCACCTCTCACCCCTCCTGCACCCCACACCCCAATTCCCTGCCCTGAGCCCCCAGCCGCACCCTGACCCATGCCCTGAGCCCCCTGCCGCACCCCTCACCCTCCTGCACCCCAACTCCCTGCCCTGAGCCCCCGCCACACCCCGCACCCCTCCTACAGGTGGTGGAGGAGGGGGTGGAGTTAGGGTGGGGATTTCAGGGAAGGGGTTAGAATGGGGGCAGGGGATGGGTGACAAGAGGTGGGGCAGGGCCTCATGAAAGGGCTGGAGTGGGGGCGGGGCCGAGGGCGGCGGCGGGGAGGTGTCAGTAATGCGGCCCTCAGGCCAATGTACTAGTCCTCATGTGGCCCTCGTGGGTCATTTGAAGGTTTGAGACCTCTGTTCTAGAGAATAATTCACTCCTCAAGCAAAATAGGCCATTTTATCACCAGCAGCCTCCAACACTGGTTTGTCAATCAGGAGAAGCTCTAAATTTAGCACTTCTAACTTTTTGGATTACTACACACCTGTGGAAGGGAAAATTGCAACCACTTTAAGTAACTACAAGTCTGCCAGCAGGGCAGGTTTCCTAGGGCGTCAGCATCTAGGTGAACAGTGATTCTGGCCCATTAAAGGAAGCCACATTGTTTACAAGTTCGTGTCTATTTCAGCTTCAGACACACCACTCTTGCAGTAAGATATTGTCCCTCCCCAAACTGCTTTCAAGCTATATTATGCATCTGTGTTAAGAACATGTGCTTCACAGTGGGTTTGGACAAAGACTGGTATTTTTGCTTTAAATATTCTAAACATATGGAGCCTCATTTTTTCCCCCAGAAAATATTGTATAACTGCTAATTAAATCAAATCAAATGGTTGACATGCATTCTGTTGTAAGAATATACTCACCTTTCTCTCTGTTTTCAGAAATCCAGACATGTCATCATCTAAACCTATAATGGTGATGAATAAAATAATATTTTTCAAATTTACTGTCACTGAATTGCACTTGTTGAGCTTCTCAGCCTTTTCTGATTAAGGGGTCCCCTGGATGTTGAAGTTTCAAATTCCCTTCACACTTTTTTCTTGAGGTGGTCCCTGGCTGAAGCTAACTGAGTTTGGTGAAGGAAGCTCTATTTAACAACATTTTCTAACTTAATTACGTTTTTTTTTACTACTTTTACCTCCTGTTTTCTTATATCTGTGACCCATCCTAGTTCTGTGCCTTTAAAGGTTACCTATCAACTACCACCATCTGTTTCAGGGAATGCAGCATACTTCTCACACCCTCCACACTCAGTCAGCTCCGTTGCCCACTTCCTAGCGCTCAAGACACCCCTAAAAGGGGAGGAAGGAGCACAGGGGCCCACAGGGACTGTGATTTTCACACTCTCCCTTCCCTTTGCACATCCCTGGAACATCCAGGCAGTCTCACCCACAACTTTATTAAGCAGTGCTACCACAGTAAACTCAGCTTCAATCTAGAACTATATCAATATCTTAGGAAAACCATGAATAGCAATTTTATAAGAAACTTGCAAAAGTTATACAGTCCCAACATCACATGAAAAATAATGTAACCTGTACTCCAGGACATCTTTGAAAAAGGAAGCAAGGGCCAGATTTTTAAAGGTACCTAGGCACGGGGCACCATTTGGAGGGTGCAGGGGGGGCTCCACCCCCCCACCCCGAGTTTCGTACTGCAGGTCTACTCACCCTAGCCCCAGACGGATCTTTTAACTGCAACATAGCTCAGTCTGAGTGTAATATATGATGAGTTCGGAAGCTGGGAACAGTACAGCATTTGGGGCAGGGAGTTTGTTTATAAACAGAGGCAGGATGATTAATATAACAAAAAGCTTGTCATTAAAGTAAATTAAGGATTGTTAGATGATCCTGAAAAAATTTCCAGGCACTCCTGTTAAAAGATAGGAAACAAAGGGTAGGAATAAATGGTTAGAAGGGAGAGAGGTAAATAGTGGTGTCCCACAGGGATTTGTACTGGGACAAGTCCTATTCAACATATTCATAAATTATCTGGAAAAAGGGGTACGCATTGAGGTGGCAAAATTTGCAGATGATACAAAACTACTCAAGATAGTTAAGTACAAAGCAGACTGTGAAGAGCTACAAAGGGATCTCACAAACCTGGGTGACTGGGCAACAAAATGGTAGATAAAATTCAATGTTGACAAATGCAAAGTAACGCACGTGGCAAAATATAATTCCAACTATACATACAAAATGATGGGGTCTAAACTAGCTGACCCCATCAATAAAGATATCTTGGAGTCGTGGATAATTCTCTAAAAACATCTGCTCAATCAAAAAAGCTAACAGAATGTTGGGAATCATTAGGAAAGGGATAGATAATAACAGAAAATATCGTATTGCCTCTATATAAATCCATGGTATGCCCACATCTTGAAAACTGCATGCAGATCTGGTCGCCCCATCTCAAAAAAGATATACTGGATTTGGAAAAGGTACCAAGAAGGGCAACAGAAATTATTAGGGGTATGGAACGGCTTCCATCTGAGGAGAGATTAAAAAGACTGGGACTTTTCATCTTGGAAGAGAGATGACTAAGGCAGGATATGATAGAGGTCTATAAAATCATGAATGGTGTGGAAAAATTGAATAAGGAAATGTTATTTACTCCTTCAAATAACACAAGAACCCAATGAAATTAATTGGCAGCAGATTTAAAACAAACAAAATGAAGTCTTTCTTCACAGGCAACCTGTGGAACTCTTTGCTAGGGGAGTTGTGAAGGCCAAAACTATAACGGGGTTCCAATAAGAACTAGATAGGTTTATGGAGGATAGGTCCAACAATGGCTATTAGTCAGGGTGTGCAGGGATCCAACACCATGTTCTGCATGTCCCTTGCCTCTGTTTGCCAGAAGCTGGGAATGCGTAGGAGCCGGAGCAGGGACATGCCGCTGCTTCTGGGAGCTGATTGAGGTAAGTGCTGTCCAGAGCCAGCACCCCGAACCCCTCCTGCACCCCAACCCCCTGCCCTAGCCCTGATCCTCCTCCTGCCCTCTGAGCCCCTTGATCCCAGCCCAGAGCACCCTCCTGCACCCCCAACCCCTCATGTCCAGCCCCACCCCAGAGCTCGCACCCCCAGCTGGAGCCCTCACCCCCCTGCACCCCAACCCCTTGCCCCACATCCGGAGCCCCTTCCCACACCCTAAATTCCTAATTTTTGGCCCAATCCCAGAGCCCTCTCCTGCACCCCAACCCCCAGTTTCATGAGCATTCATGGCCCGCCATACAATTTCCATACCCAGATGTGGCCCTTGGGCCAAAAAGTTTGCCCACCCCTGCACTAGACCCCACTCTCCTCCCAGAGCTGAGATAGAACCCAGGAATCCTGAGAGGGTCTCTCTCCCCACAGAGTTAGTTAAGAATATACGTTAAAATTTTAAACCTAACCAGTGTCCCTTAAGTGCCTTGCCACAAGACGTCAGAACATGTGAGTATTAGAGCTGAGTGGGTCTAATATTTATTTCATTTTCTTTCTTTTATATAGGAATTAGATACAGGGCTCCTGTCTGCTAATTGCTAAAGTTATCTGCCAAAATACTAGAGCTTTCAAGTGCCTACGTAGCCCCTGGAATAACGGTTAAAGTTGGACCCCCCCCACCAAAATCTGAAATGAGGTCCCTGCTTGGGCACTGTCCCACTCAGTGCCACATGTTTCACCACCTAGCGGAATTTTAAGAGCCAGGATGGGTGCCAGTTAAGCACTTTTCTCCCTGTTCGCTTAGATGGGGACCACCTAAGCAGCTACATATGGGACTTTAAAAAGCTGAAATGAGCGCTGCCCTGCTTAACTGGGTATCTTCTTACTCAAGCTAGGCAAGCTTGGAACTTTGCAAAGCGATGAGAGGCTGACCGGCCCTTACACACGTTTGACTGCTCCACAGTTCACAGGCCATTTCCACTATCTACTACAGCGCTGGAAAAGAGAACATACATTTTATTCCCCTCCCCCTGGAGTCTCCCTGAGCACTCCTAGGAGCCCTAGCCACTTGATCAGACACACTCCACTTCCCTGCTGCCAGCCAGAACCAAACCACAGGACAGAAAAAATGGTGAGCTGAGCTTCCGACCATGCTGTCATGTCAGCATTCTGGAGGGTGGGGGAGGAGCAAACGGAGAGAAAGGGAGGGAGGCACTCCATGCCAAGCAGCACACACTAATCCAATTCCCGTTGTCCATAGCCTCAGAGGGTTCCCAGCAACTCCTGGAGGAAGTCAATTTCAACAATATCCCTGAGCACATAAAAGATAGCTTTCACCATCCAGCTGGGTTGAAGGAACCCTGAATTTATGCTCTGGATATACTCAAGTGCTTAGTGGATCCCCAACTGCTATAGGAATGCAAGGGGACAATCTCCTACAAGGGTGGAAGGAACAGGAGAGAGTCCTGCCTCTTCGTTTAGTCCTGGCCTTAGAGAATACGCTAACAGGAAAAATACATGAAAATCCCTCAAATACACAGGAAGAAAGTAAGAACCACCATCACTAAACTCCTAAAGTGACCCAGGGGGGTCCTGGTGCCGTTATGCCAACCCTGCTACTGATCTGAGCAAAACCTTCCCAACCCTCCTTTCCTATCTTCCCCACCAGGACACTCATGGACAGACATGCATTCCTCACTCACCCCTGCTCCAGACCACAGTTACTGGGTTACAAAGCTACAACCATTTGCTGTGGGGGAATGGCAGCACTTAGGACACTAAGGCTTAGATATTTCAGTGCCAATGGGCAGGAAAACAGTCACCCAGGGGGGTTAGGCAACTGCTAAGCAGTGGATTTAAAAATACCATGGGCATGTAAGTGGTGGATTTAGGCACTTAGTTCTTCTTTAGGCACCTAAGTACCTTTAAAAATCTGCCCCTCTGGTCTCGAAGGTCACATATCTATATCCTAAATAAATCTATATGTATACTCATTTACAGTTTCTCAGTTGTTTCTTCCAAATTTAGAGTGACTGTATTTTAGGTTGTTTTTTACAACATAAAACATACCTACAGTGTAATTTTGCTCTCTACCTACTGAGGCATTTAGCGGAAGACCAGGCTGAGAAATCTTTGTAGTAAATACTGCACCCCTAAAAAGAAATAAATATAATTTTAAAAGTTCACCATTCAAGGAGCAATACACAAAAATACTTTGCCTGTTCTCATGGGCTAAGCCTTCCCTGGCGCAGCTGCCACTGACCTGCTGCCGGACACCTGGGCCACAGTGGCCCTGCCTCTTCCCCGAGGCCCCAACCATCTGTTGCTACCTGCCTGCTGCAGCTTGCCGCGTCTCTCCTCCTTAGGGGTGGGGGAGTGAGGAGGAAACACAATAAGCCAGTGGTGGGTGAGAGGGTCTGGCGGGGGAGTAGTGAGGCTGCTCGCTTGGCCGTGCGCTGGGGCTTGCCGGCCATGGGGGGGGAAATGCTGGCAGGGGCCGGTGGCTCAGGCCGGTGCTCAGGGTGGCTGTTGGCTTGTCCCGGTGCTCGGCCTGGCAGCTCGGGGTGGTGGCTCAGCCTGGTGTGGCTGGGACTGGACTGGCAGGGGGCAGGAAGGGGGCAGCAGCCTGGCGTGGCTGGGATGGGCAGGCCGTGGGGCTCTTCTTGTTATGGGGGAGTTTGGGGCTCCAGCGTGCGGGGGGTTGCTGCCTCAGGCAGAAGGGTCACGGCCAGCAGGCTAGCCTCCCCAAAGCGGGGGTTCACCTGCCACTCATGCCTGTTCTGGTACTTTGGACAAAATTTTCAGCCTTGTCTTAACCAGGCCTCTGGTTGTATTTAAGACAATTAATGTAATTTTTCTGTGCAATTATTTGTGGAAGCACTTTAGGTCTTTTAGAGGCATAAATTCCCAACTCACAAGTGTAATCAGTAACACACTTCTCAATTATCTAAATTGGGCTGGCTATTATATTCAAATTGCCACAACAGCCACACTCTGACTTGCAGCAGCCTCGGCTACTATCTGCAGGGTGGCCCCGACATACTCCCCACCTTGAATTTTCCCAAAAGACATATATTCTGTACTGTCCAGCCCTTACCTGGACAGTTCAGATATTAGAGGCCCGTTGCCCCAGTTTGCTACTCTAATTGGAGTTACCAACCTATTCAGTGCAAACACAACCCTGGATTAGTTTTGATTAAAAAATAACACAAGTTTGTTAACTATAAGGAGAGATTTTAAGTGAGTACAAGTACAAGGTATTAAAGTCAGAAATGGTTACAAGAGAAATAAAGATAGAATGCTTTCTAGTAGCTAAAACTTTACAAACTAGACTTGGGTCAAGATAAAATCCTGACCACATGTCCCCTGCAACCAGGCTGACCAAATTCTCAGGTCATAACCCCTGCCAAAGTCCAAAGGCTTGTTCCTGTGTTCTTAGGTGAGAGAGAAAAAGAATCTGGGGTGCTGTTGCCCCTCACTTTTATAGTCCAGGCACCCTTTGAAATGCATTTTCCTGAGGGCTACCCCTAGATAAAATTCCTTCCCGCTGTGAGGACAGAGACATGGAATTTCGATGATGAAAGAGGTTCCACGCTGTTACTTGCTAAAATGCAGATCGATCTGTTCCTGCTCCCCACTCATTGCCAAAGAATGGCCATTTGACAGGTGATTGCCAATCAACTTTCAGGACACCTGACTAGCAGCATTAGCTTGTCCTTTGTCTTTGAGGAGTAGGTTTACCCCCCTTCCCAGACTTGTCTGGTAAACACATTTAGGTCATAATTTCAGCTTATGTTCATAACTTTACATATAATGTTGCTACACACATTTCACCATGATATCAGTGACTGTTGAGTTATTAGTTTTCAAACAATACCTCACAAGGCATATTTTATACAAAGATTACTACAGTAGTGTGTAGGGCAGAGGTCCCCAAACTGTGGGGTGTGCCCCCCCCAGGGTAGCACAGAGGAACATTCAGGGCCAGGCAGTGGGCCAGGCCAGCCCCCACGGGGGGGAAGGAAAGGAGCACCACCCAGCCCCTAGTCTTGGCCCTGGATCCCAGCCCCGGGTCTGACTCCCGTCCTCAGCCTCAGTGCGGTTCTGCGCCTGGCTGGAAGCCTGGCTGCGGCTCTGCTCCCGGCCCCACCCCCAGCCTCGGCTGCAGCCTCATCTCCCATACCCCTGTCTGTGTCCCCCACTGCAGAGCTGTGGCCCCATTCCTGGCCTGGGGGGGGGGGCAGATGGGTGTGGTCAGGGGAAGGGGGGTGCAACCTTCAAAAGTTTGGGGACCACTGCTGTAGGGTGTGAATACAGGGGTGCATTCAGTCACAGTTTGCAATACCAATGTGACCAAATCATTGAGTCCTCTTCATCAAGCAGGCAGGCGGTAGCCCAACCAGACGCAGGATTTTTGTGACCAGGAGCTTCACCAGTGGAGAACTTCCAGAGCTGGGTAAACATATGATCATCTTAGGCTATGCTGACCTTCTAGTTACTTTAAGCCTGATTGTTTCATGAGGTATTCTGTGTAGGTGCCCATACTGGTTTTGCCACATCACCGAAAACAAGTAAAGTTCCAAGAGAAATTTGTTTTTCTGTTACGTGGTAGCCACCAATATGGATTACTAAATTCTGACCTGCAGACCGCACCCACGGAAGAGAAGAGTAACTACAGAGATGTTAAAATAGGCATGTAAATGGCATGTATCATCTAAAATGACAGTAGGGAAGAAACTTGGAGAGCAAGGGAGGAAGGTTTGTCAGAGCCTGCTGGAGTCTGGAAGAGAACTTCCAGAGAACTTGCTGACCAAATTCAGCATCAGCTGAATTCATCCACCGAGGCCACACCACGTTCAGCAAAGGGCATGACTGATGCCAACAACATGGCCACCACTCAAGTACAGTGAGCTCAAAGCCTGTCTAAGCAGAGGAGATCTGCAAGGAAGGAGGAGTGCAGACAGAAGGTCTGAACCTGCAGGAAAGGACATACAGTATCTACGCCCTTTAGTGAGGTTCTTTGAACAGGATGAACAGGGACTTGGATTTGAGACCTCTTCAGTTCAGGAAAATAAGACTAAGTTTGGCAGACATTCAGGGAGTGCTACCAGACCTCAAGTCTGGCTTTTGGGTGTGGGCAAAGTTGGGGAGAGGGATCTCCTAGCTAAGGTTGGACCGTCTGCAGGAGAAAACTGGAGCATGTTTGGAGAACTACTTTCACTTTTTGTAAAATGAGGCATGGGTGCCACAAGTCACATCTGGGTGCTCCCTGAATCACCAAGCTGTGGAGACCAACACTAAAAAGGCCACTTTCTATGCCAGGAGACAAAGTTGAATGTTGAGGATGGGTTCAAATGTTTCAGAACAGAAGTCATTTAGCACCAGGTTTGGGCTCCAAAGAGAACAAACTTAACAGGAGGCCTAATGTAACCCTTCTGCCCGTCAGAGTTGGCAGCAACAAGGGCCGGGTTCAATATCTAGGGGATCCATTCCAATAACACAATGCAAACCGGCTCGAGCCCCCACCCAGGGACCTGGGACAAATATATACCACCCCCGCTGGGCGCCTCCAAGAGGCAATACTTCCCCTCTCGCAAGCACATAGTCTGAGTGTAGCAAAAGCCTTTTAATAACAGAGAGAAACAATGTGGCATTATGTTTGAGAAACACCACCAACAGGATTCATAACACAACCCATGAGCAAAAAAACCCACCCCAAGCAAATTGGGGCATGCCCTTTTCCCTTTGGTTCTTGAGTCCAGCAACCCCAAATCACCCAAAGTCCCAAAAGTCCAATGCCCCAAAAGTCTCTGTCCCTGGTCAGGGCAGCCCCAGAGTTCGAAAGTTTATCTGCGGAGCTTTACCTCCCAACCTGGGTGGAAATGGGACGGGGGTCAGAGGCACCTTACATGATCTGAAGCTGACCGCCCCATAGCTCCATAGCAGCGCTCCGCTCCGCCAGCCGCCCCACGAACTCCTTCGCTCAGCTGCGCTCCGCTCCGCCAGCCGCCCCACGAACTCCTTCGCTCAGCTCCACGGACCACAAGCAGCTCCTGCCATCCACAAACTGCTCCACCAGCCGGTCCGCAAGGCACTCCAGCCGGCCCGCCAACCGCTCCACAATATAGCTTCAGGCTCCCCCACTACTTAACACAACACTCAGTGATTTCAGCTCTTCGGTGAATTCAGCTTGTAGTAGGGGAGCCCCAGTGCTGGTGCACTGTCAGCCCAAAATGAGCTCAGCAGCCTATAACTAGACTTCTAATGAAATCAAAATTAGCTCTGATATTCCACAGTGGAGAGAGAAGGAAGTGCAATTAGCATGTAAGGCCCTCACCAAGGGGCCCATGCCACCAAGTATTAATACTTGTCCCCAGCCTCTCTCAATTCACACAGTTTTGGAACCCATGACCCTTGCCTAGAGAGTGCTACTTAGTTGATGGTGAATCCCTCCATCATAACAAAAGGCCACGTACAGTTCCAAGCACAGTTCCCATAATCAGGGTAATAACAATTTATTCTTCCTGCCCCAATAACAGAGACACTGGGGATCCCACAGCAGCCAAAGTGACCATTTGGGCAGCTATGGTCTCATTCTAGGCGTGGTGGGTGTGCCTATGCAAATGAGATCAGCCCCTGAAGTTCTTTTCCACAACTTGCCACACCTCACCACCAGATGTCAGGGTGGAGCTCATCCTGACACTGCTTACACTAAGGTAAGAAACTACTTTAAGGAACTTGGTTGGGAGCTCATTAAAAATCTTCCATAGAACTCCTAAAGGCGCTGCTGAAGGATGAGGCCCAAACCATAAAAGGTGAGGGCCCTTTCTCAAGCCCATCCAGATGAACTCTGCTAAACTGGCACTAGCAGATTTTCTGGTTTAGGTCCCAGGGAAGAGGAAAAGATATACATGACTCTGTAGTAAGAGGGGGAAACATCCTTCAGGGCATAAGCCTGCAGGAATCAAGAACGAGCTTTTTCTGCCATGTATATACCACTGACAACTGGATAGGTGCATTACTGAGTTTGTGAAGCATCAGGTATTGGCTACTGCTGGAGATAGGATACTCGATTAAAGGGACAAATGACCTGATATAGTATGGGAAATATAAAAAGATGTACTTGCAGTTGTTTATAAAGCAGGTTAAAAAACCCCAACCATTATCTCATGGTACTTACATATTGATTTCCATAATCATAAATTCATAGTATTGAAACACATATTAGATCAATGATACTCAAACTGAGGCTTGCAAGCAGCTCTTTAACATGTTTCCTGTGGCTCTATGCAGCACATGATATTAAAACAGTGTGATTTACTTATTAACCAATCTAAGTTATTGACCAATCAGGATGTTTTTTCTATGTTATTAACCAATTGTGGTTGATAAAATAATAGTTGGTCAGTCATTTTGCTGTGAGAATTATACAACTAAATATTTCCCGTACATCTATCTATATGTATATAAATATAGTACACCTCTACCCCGATATAACGCGGGTTCACATACAACGCGGTAAAGCTCCGACACGCTGCTCTGAGCAGTGTGTTAAGGGGGCCAGGCCGGGCCAGGGCCGAGGGGTTGGATAAGGGGCAGAGGGTCTTGGGGGCAGTCAGGAGCTCCCCCCGCCCAGGGTTTAGGAGGCAGGAGCTGTGGGGGGGCACTTTTGGGGACCCTGCAGTCCCAGAGTGGCATGGGAGGTTAGCGGGGGGCCAGGAGCACCCGCTCCGCTTCCCTCGCCCCAGCCCCAGCCGTGTCACTTGCGGGAGGGGGCTTGGGGGAAGGGATCGCCCCTGCATTCACCAGCAGCGGCGGAAACGGAGCAGCCCAGTCCCAGCTCCCTCCACTCCGCCAGCTCCCAGCCATGGCGCTCCAATTTCCACCACAGGTGAGTGCGGGATCTTTCCCCTATCTCCCCCTCCCCCCAGCGACACGGACAAGGAAAGCGGAGCGGGCTGGGGCCACGTCGCTCTGCTTCCCGCCACAGGTGAGTATGGGGGCGTCCTTTCTCCAATCTCCCTGCACTCATTGGCAGTAGGAAGCAGAGCGCCGCGGCTGGGATGTGGCGGAGTGGAGCGGGCTGGGGCCATGTTGCTCCGCTTCCCGCCGCAGGTGAATATGGGGGTGTCCTTTCCCCAACCTCCCTGCACTCACCGGCGGTGGGAAGCGGAGCAGCCTGGCCCCAGCCCACTCTACTTTGCCAGCTTCCAGCTGCAGCACTCCGCTTCCTGCCGCAGGTGAGTACGGGGGGCTTCCTTTCCCCAACCTCCCTGCACTCACCGGTGGCGGGAAGCGGAGCGCCGCGGCTGGGAGGTGACGGAGTGGAGCGGGCTGGGGCTGCGTTGCTCCGCTTCCCGCTGCTGCCAGCGAGTGCCTGTCAGGGGGCGAGAGGTGTGGATAGGGGTCGGAGCAGTCAGGGGACAGGGAGCAGGGGGGGTTGGTTAGGGGGTGGGGTCCTGGGGATGATTAGGGATGGGAGTCTCTGGAGGGGGTGGTCAGGGAACAAGGAACGGGGGACCAAAGCAAGTTCGACACAACACGGTCTCACCTATAACGCGGTGAGATTTTTTTGTCTCCAGAGGACCGTGTTATATCTGGGTAGAGGTATACTATAGTAAACAAAACAATGAATTCACACTACCACGGCTTTTTTGGGTAATGTCGATCGCTAATTTGGTTCCTGAACCACTGAGTATCACTGTATTAGATCATCCAGCCTCTTTTCTTCCCAACAGGGATTATTCTCTACCGGGTTTTAGGATTTTATGTTGTCTAGTGTTAAATGTTCCAAAGTGCTTCCACAATTATTCCATGGCATAAGCCATTCTACTAAATAAATCTCAGTGTCAGGACGTTTTTTCTGACAACCTAAATTTTCCTTTATTATTTTCCAGTTATGCCCAGTTATATATCCTAACTACTACATACTAATATATATATATATATGAATGGACACAAGAATGATTTCATCCATCACTGATATAAAGTGATCTCTGGCATTAAACACAACTGCTTATTAGCAACCAGTAAAATTATTTTATAATTCAAGGCTGGAAAAAATATCCCATCCAAATAAGGCTACAAGGGAAACTTTTTGCTGGGAAATTACTGTTTGCCTGAATGGAATTTATCCACTGCTTATTATACTCACTGTAGCAGAGACTGAGATTGTTCAGTTTCACTTCTCTTATGAGCCAGCTGGGAGAAAAAAGTGTTTGAACAACTTGGTGAATATAAACTACTCAGTGATTTAATTTTTCAGCATTACTATATACCTAGCCTCTTCCTATTATTAATGGTTTGGAAGACCTAAATACAGCAGTTATCAGTGAGACTCCGAATTCTGCTAGACCGGATTACTAATATTGCTATGACATATGGGCTACTTACTCAATCCAAGTCATAGAAGACAAAATACAGTCAGAATGAAAATATACCTTATATAATTAAATTGTAATACCCTTAAGCTTGAGCTATTTTATTTATGAAGTGACCAAAGTACAAATTCGCCTCAAATTCACGCTCTTTAGTGGAGTCCTGCAAGCAAATACTCTCCTATCCCCAATTATTTCTAACCACTCTTTCTTCCCTCTGGTAACAATAACCGCATCTTCCAATTAAAGAGGATAGGCTGCTACTCCAGAAATGGCTGAAGTAATAGCATCAATCACAACAACTATGAGAAATGCTAATAGTAACCCAAACTGTCCCCTAAACTAAGGCCTTGTCTACATTGGAACGTATTTTTAACCTAAAATGTGAATTTAAATTAATATAGTTATGCCTGTATAACACACATTCCTCTCCCCTCCAGTGTGGACCCTCTTATTCTAGAATAAGAGTTCCTTCTTCTGGTTTAATTTATGTCTCTTGGGAAGGGTTTAAGCTAAACTAAAAATAAGTCACTCATATCAGAATAAGAGCGTTCACATAGGTGATTACATTGATGTAACTATACAGGTACAACTGGAAATATTTCCCCAGTTATTTAAGTCTAAAGAAATTCATATACAGCACAGGAATCTACACGGTAACAATCTATAGTTTCCTCCTACTCATTCTGTCAGCCTGTCATCTGCAGGTGGGAAAAACTGGTTACCAATTTGAACATCTGGTAATTTTACAGGCTAATTGCAGCCCTGCTCCTGAAACCGTAGCAAGGCACACCCCCATGAAACTCCAGAGGAGACTCTTCTGTGCATTCCTGGGCTGAGTATATACTGCAGGATTTCCTCCTTCCATAAAACCCTTTTCAGTTACATACACTCTGGCTCTTTCCACATATAGAAGCGGGAGGGGCACAGTCAGACACAGTGAATCTAATAATTATCAATTGCAGTATGTGTGTAGCTGAGGAGCTGTAATTTCTATACATACCGGATTTATCTGGTTCTTTTGCTTCATATTTTCTAGATTATCACTCAATTTACAGACAAGCTGAATCTCTGGAGAGAGGTTTTCTAAAACTAAACACAAAAATAGGTAGTTAAAGCCATTTCTGTTGTGCTACTGTAACACAGACTCAAGGAATTTCTGCAAATTCCAACTGCCAGAAAAAATAATTGGACAAATCACACCTTCACACTGGTCACATCTCTCAGCCTAGATTCTGAAAAACATAATATGGCAGATGCAAGAACTGAAAAGAAAACAATTTAGGGAAAAATTATTATTTCTTTTGCAGACAATATTTTGGAAACATGGGCTACACATCAGACAGTGCGATTCATTTCTGACAATAGTTTTTTTTCCTGACAACTGGAATTATAGTCAGTGTCCTGATGCACATAATAAACTTTAGTACTCATCTTTACACATTAATTATCAAACTGAGATGAGAAGATTAAAATTACTGAATGATCATACTGAGAAAAACCCAGCTCTACAGTAATATAGAGTGCTGCTCTGTTTAATTTGATCCCTTATGCTGTAAAAATCACAACACTGGTATCCACATTATTTTGTTGATTATTGTATTAATTTAGATTGACTATAGCCCATGTTTTCTTGTCATGAAATTGATGTGATAAAAATTAGCACAAATAATAACATGCTAATTACAGTGGGATGAATAGAAATGCCATCAATGCAAATATGCAAATCACATTTACAGGGACAACAAAAAAGCATGCAGACAAAGTCTCATTCCTACAAACCAAAAGCTTAACAATGAGCCAAACAGAAGCTTTGTACTCTGAAGCTCTAATTCCAGTGGATGACCAGGAGGAACAAGTTCCACGGGTGAGGATCCTCTCTGCTGACAAAACTCTATCACCAGACCTCAGATAATTCAGCTCCAGTAACTGACACCAAGAAACTCCTAGCCATTTAGAAAGACTCCCACGGAACTTTAATGGGGTTTGGAATCAGACCCTTACCTACTATGAGTAGATATAAAGTGAGAAGTAATCTCTCAAGGGGACAGATTTCAAACCATGCAGGGGGGTCTTAAAAATAGGCAAAAATGCCATGTTTTGGACCCAGAAACAAACAAGATGCTAGAGTAGAGTTCTTCACACGAGTATTTTGCGTTTGGAACAGCTCAAACACTTGCAAGGTAGACAGTAGAATTCTGCTTTGCCAGTCAAGTTTTTATTGACATGAGTATGGGATTACCAAATTACTTAAAAGTGATTAAGTGAGGCTGAATTACGGAAGGCAACCCAGACAGGTCCCAATGAAATTTTATGCCACACCATCAAATACTTGTTTATGCCCTTACTTTGAGGAGCTATTGTAGAAACCTTTAGAGTTAACAAAAAATAAATTCATACCCCTACTCTTCTTAAACTAGGTACCCTTAGTAACAACATACAGGCACAATGAAGGAAAATAAGCCCTAACAAATTTATGTTTTAAATGTATTTATTTAAAATTTATGAAAAATTTGGCCTGAAAGATTAAGCCTCTAACTTTTATTCAGATTTTTATTAGAGATACAAAATTATTCTGCTTAAAAATACTGTACAAAACTGTTCTAGGCTTAATTTTTAGCCTAAAAATTAAGAAAGAGTCAAAGAAATAAAGGTCTCAGGAAAAACAACATATATTTTCTACTGAAAAAAGAACAATTTCTTACCTCCATTTACTCTTCTTATTTCATCAGCAAAGATGGTTTCAGTTGTTAGAGATATGTCCTTATTAACAAAAGATAACCTTTAACAAAAACCAAAAAACTACGAATTGTTCTATCATCCTCTTACCAGAGGTACAAACACAGGCAAAAAATATTAACCAAAGCCTATATTTCTAACTCCATTCCCTATAATATCACTCATTAAATACCACTGTAACTATGTAAGAGCATTTTTAAGGTAAACACTATTTTTCAAAAGTTTAGAACCTGGTTGTAAAAATCTGCATCAAGCTGCAAATTGGCATAGAAGGATGTGAGTCATGAACACATCTTTGGTTTTACAAATTTCCAAAAATTTTTAGTCAACATTTCTTAGGAAATACACAGTAAGGGTAATGTTGTTCAGTGGGTTTAATTTCCCAGTAACCAAAGTATCAGTTTGAATGAGATCATCAAGAGAGTTCTGAAATTAAAACATAAAAGAAATGTCCACATTTGCAGTATTTTAATTTTACCAATGTTTTTATCATTGATTTTATTTTCTTTGGGCTGGATTCTGATACCTTTATCCCATTTAGTAATACATTATTTCTCAGGTAGTCCCACAAAAACCAATGGGACTATTTCTGGAGTAAGCTACTATTGCACATAAGCAAAAAACAAACAAACAAACAAAACGAGGAGTACTTGTGGCACCTTAGAAACTAACAAATTTATTTGGGCATAAGCTTAACTTAGGGCACAAATACTCCTCGTTTTTTTTGCTGATACAGACTAACACGGCTACCACTCTGAAACCTATTCCGTATAAGGGTCCATGGAATAGCGTATGGAGATCTTTCCCCCTCACACTTCAACCTGTCACAAAAAGTCTTAAAATAGATATTTATCAAAGAGTCTAGGAAGGCTATTCTAAAACCATTTTATCCTCTAAGATTTTAGTCAGGTTTATATGAGGTAGATTCCAGTCTCATAGGACTGTTCTTTGTGTTTTTTGTTTTCAAAGGTGATAGCCTTAAATGGCATGGATGCAGCATTCAACTCATCACATATGTCCCAGAAATGTATTGACACTCATTTTTTAGTCACACCTGCTCCTATACATATATATTTATCACCTCTTCATGTGCAGCTCCTCTTCGTCTAGGTCACTCTCAGTTACTGAGCCCTCCACTACTGTCTCATCACTGTCACTGTCAGAAATGTCACCTCCCTCCTTCATGCCTCCTTCTCCAGTCCTCAGCCTCCTAGGGACAGCTCCCCCAGACAGCCTCTCTCTCGCCCTTGGACAGCTCCTCCAGGCAGCCCTCCTCCCACACTTTGGGCAGGTCCCGCCACTCCTGAGGCACTGAATCACAAGCGGACCAAGCAAAGGGTGGTGCAATGCCTTCTGGGAATTGTAGTCCTCAATGGAGCCTTCTTGTGATCATCCAAACAACAAATTTAACCTAATTGCGAGCTTAACTGTAAGGAGTGAGTGAAAGTTCATAAAAATGTCACAATAACCTATAATAAATAAACACCGATGGGAAAAGCTGCAAGAGAGAGAGAGAGAGAGACTGAATTAGTCCAAACAAGAAGGCCTACTAATGAAACTCAAGAACTGTGTTAAGATCAGATCTGATTAATATGAAGTGTGTGCCACAGGACATCAATGAATCAAAATTGGTGTGTCAGAAATTAGGTCTAAACTGGCGAACAATACAGTGAGGGGACAGGCTATTACGCTCATCACTCCCTTTGGAGGTCCTTAAAAGAAAAGACCCTTGAGGGGAAAAAATAAAGAAGCAGCTGTTTCCCAACAACCTCTGACTGAAAGACAGGTGAACAGGAAAGTGTTGGGGACACTGAGGCATGGCCACTAGGTAACTCGAGGGGATGGAAGACCACGAGTGTCCATGAAGCCCCCTCGCACTAGGCCCAAGTGTCCTTGGCCCCTCCCCCGACCCCCCCCCCCGCCTGGAGGCACTCGCAGCAGCTCTGCGTACTAGGCCGAAGTGTCCTTGGCCCACCCGCCTGGAGGCACTCACAGCAGTTATGCTGAGAATCTGCAACAATATGTTGCAGAGTCAGACTGCCTGAAACTAAGCAAGGCCAAACATGGCGGATACGGAAGAACAATGCTGAATAAAGCAGCTTTGTGTATGGTTTAAGAAATGATACAGAGCACAAGGGCACTAGCTGGGAACTGGATTGGCTGGCTATATGGATACTTAGGGCAGCTTGCTATTGGATAAGTATGCTGGGAAAAAGGATGTATAAAAGCCTGTGTAACTTCCTGCTTTGTGTGCAGGATTTGAGATTTTATTCTCCCTGTACCTTTTTGCAGCTGCAAATAAACTTTTCTGCTTCTCCACCCCATTGTGATTATTGGGTGTAGCACACCGGGTAGCGAACCAACTCCAGCTGTTGTTTAGCCTCTCGGCACTGGGTGCTGGCAACAAAAGGAACAAGCTTTACCATCATGGCTGCCACCCCCAATCATCTTCTTGGATCCACTATGACACCATTGAGCCTTTGCCATCCTGATAAACAGAATCAGACTTTAACAACAGCTCCAGCCCATCCCAACTAACTTCTTCTCTGCTCCCCAAAGAGGACAATGATCACCATCTAAGAGACTGTCAAACAAGGGTTTTTTTCCTTCTAGACTTTCTCCAGCTAGAGGGAATGGGAACAAGAGATATTGGTAAAATGAAAGCCTTACTTAATATTCTACATTTCAAATGCTTTAACTGCATCTTTAATAAAAGGTTTAAAGATTTTTAATGGTGTGTTCACCATGGTACTAAGCAGGCTGAGCTCATGGTATACCAAACCCCAAACTTGGTACAACACTGTTTAATGTTGGACGTGACAGGGTCACGTTAACACTTTTGACTCTTTGGGCCCATTTATTCCATCTAAATTAATACAACAGCCTGAGGCATATGAAGCTGACAAGAACTACACATCGCAGACTCTGAGGGACAGGGCATTAAAGAAACTGCTGAAAGTGGCAGGAAACACAGGGCTGGTCTTCACTGGCCGAGAATTCTAATTGGTGGGAAGTGCCTCACTGAGATCTATCTGTTAGGCGCCAAATTCCCTTTTATGGGTCTGCCCCATAAGCCCTTCCCCTGTACTTTGCATTTCTCTCCTCCTGGCTATATTAGGCAGCTCCCTAGACAGCTTGCTGTCTTCTGTGCGTCTTTCTTAAAAGACTAACTCTCTCCCTACAAAGCATGGCGAGTCTGGGCACTTAACTGAGGGCTGTGAATTGCACTGGGAGTCAGGGAGTTGGGCATAACATTGCAACACTGAGCACTGAAACACTTTGTGACACTAAACATCCCTATATTCACACCCTACAAACTATTGCAATAATGTTTGTACAAAATGTGCCTTAGGTGGTATAATTTGAAAACAAATAACTCACTAGCCAATAATATCATTGTGAAATGTATGTAGTAACATAATATGTGAAGTTAGGAAATCCCCCTGTATAATATTATTGGCACATGTTCAAAACACACATGTTCAAAACTATTCTAAACAAAGGCCTGTTTAGTAGTAGTAAACTTGGTCCTCGAGACAGCAGGGGAAGGAGATGGCAGAAAATAGAATAATATGCATTTTAGCAAACAATATGCATTTCAGTGGAGCTTGGCTGCCAGTGGGTGCAGAGCACCCACCAATTTTTCCCCTGGATGCTCCAGCCTTGGAGCATCCCTGGAGTCGGTACTTATGGATGATGTCCCTTTCTTCTGTAAGACTGTTCCCTTCTTTGTCTTGAATTGCATTAGCTTTGGTCCATCTTTCCTTCATCATAACTTTTACAACCTGGAAGACTCGTTTGCTATTTTTATTATTGATATACTCTTCAAGTTTAGAGCATTGTTTTTCAATCCATATCTCTTAGCCACCTTCATTTCTTTCTTGGTCTTTCTGCCAATTGCTCTGTATTTATCAGCTCCCTTAGTGCTGTTCTTTTCTCTCTTAAGTCATCTTCTAATGTCACACATTTGTAGTATTTCATTTGTGACCCATGGTTTTGTCTTTTTACAATGTTTCCCATCTGTCCCCTGTGGGTCCGGGGACAGAATAGGCCCACTGCTCCTCCTGCATGTCATAAGAGGCGACTAAAAGGGGGCTGCCTGGAAAGGGATGGGCTCCACCAGGTTAGAAATTTTCCCAAGACATACCGTATGATGAGCAAGTCAATGATGGCCATACCAGATTGATCGCAGCCCGGGTTAATAATGACGGCGCAATCCGTCTCCCACCAGGGGAGACACAACAAGTATACTACTAGTGTAATCCCAACAAAGAGGATCTGTGGAAGAGATAACATCACCATAGCCACATGGAATGTAAGGACATTGAAACAAACTGGGAGGTTGAAAGAACTCACATACAAAATGGAACAATACACTTGGCATCTCCTAGGAATCTCTGAGGTCAGATGGAAGAACTTTGGAGAGGTACTAATAGAAGAAGGCCATGTACTCTATTGCAATGGAGAGGACAAACATGTCAATGGTGTAGGATGTCTTGTGCATAAAGATATCAAGAATTCAGTATTAGGATGCCGCTCAATGACCAGCAGGCTTATTTCCCTCCATCTAAAGGCAGTACCATTTAATATCACAGTGGTACAAGTCTACACCCCTACAACAGACTATGATGATGAGCAAATTGAAGATTTTTAGAATCAGCTCCAAGACATCATCGATAAGGTACGCAAGAAAGATATCTTGATTGTACAAGGAGATTGGAATACTAAAGTAGGTATTGATGCACAGGGAGATTGGCAAGATTATTGTGGCCATTTCTGTAATGCAGTAACCAATGACAGAGGATTGAGATTTTTGGAGTTTGCCAGCTATAACAATATGGTTTTTGCAAACACATTGGAGCACATAAAGCATCCAGACGATCAACATGGCCCACAACTAATGGTCTACATCACAGCCAGATTGACTACGTCATGGTGCAAAACTGATTTCGTTCTGGGATTAACAGAGCTAAAACAAGGAGCTTCCCCGGTGCTAATATTGGAAGTGAACAAGACCTTGTGATGCTACATTTTTGGCTGCAGCTAAGGAAAATCGTCAGGCCAAAGTTCACCAGAACCAAGTTTGACTTAGAAAGACTCAGAGACCGAAACATTGTAGTCATTCCAAGCAATGATTGGTGGAAAATTTGTCCCGTTGCTTGCTCTAGAGGAAGACGTAGAAACAATGACCAACAAATTTCAATGCTGTAATGAATGAGGCAGCAATGGACAAACATCAAACATCATATCTCAAATCACATGTAACAAAAACAGAAGAGGTTCAGAGATGGGTGATTTCTGTCTGAGAAGAGACTGAAAACAATAAGAATGTCTCCTCCATGAACTAAAAAAATCCAAAAGGACAGGACAGAAGTATACAACAAAAAGAATGGGAAAGACCAGGTTTATCTGGCACCCCTGTTTGCCCTCTTAGTGCAAGAACATGAAAAGCAACAAATTTAAAACTGATAAAATACTTTTTATACATCACATAGTTAACCTGTTCAATTGATTGCCACAAGATATCAGAGAGGGCAAGAATTTAGTACGATTCTAAAAGGGATGACAGTTATATGGGTTTTGGGAACATCCACAGTTACATCACATAGGATTTTCAAAAAACATTGATTGCATACTTCAAGGCATAGACCAAATACTATTAGGCCCAGACAAAACCTTTTCTTCAGGGAGATTCTTCCATAATTAGAAAAGGAGTACTTGGGGCACCTTAGAGACTAACAAATTTATTTGAGCATAAGCTTTCGTGAGCTACAGCTCACTTCATCAAATGCATCCGATGAAGTGAGCTGTAGCTCACGAAAGCTTATGCTCAAATAAATTTGTTAGTCTCTAAGGTGCCCCAAGTACTCCTTTTCTTTTTGCGAATATAGACTAACACGGCTGCTACTCTGAAACCTATTCCATAATTGTGCATTATGGGGTTTCTTGCATCTTGTCCTTAAATCATCTGGCAGCCGATGCTACCAGGAGCAGCACACTGTACTGGACGGACCACTGCGGTAACCAGATGGCAACACTTTAGCTCCTGCCTCAAAGGGGCTATGCAAAGTTGGAACAAGTCAGAGGCAGCAGAAGTTATGGACCAGCGTGTTGTAACTGACAAAAGGGAGCACCCGAGCAGCCCGCACTGGCTCCCCTGGGGGAGAGCGGAAAGCGCACAGCTCAGTGGAGGAAGCGGGCATTAGCTCGTGCGGCAGACGCCCGGGATGCCAGGCCACGCCTGGCGCTCGAGGGGCGGCACAGCGACCTGGGACCGCGAGGCGACCGGCAGGCGCCCGCGAAGCAGAACCCCGAGGCCAGGTCACCTCGGGACCGGCGGCCTGAGGGGTTGATGCAACGTCGGTGCGGACCCGGGGCCGCGTAGCCCTGCGGGAGTTTGCCCCGACAGCCGCTGGTACACGCCGGGAGGAGGCCGGGCCAGACAGCTCCGGCACCACGCCCCCAGCACGGCGGCGCTGGCAGGAGTGGCTCAGCCTGGCACAGGGCAGCGGTGCCCGGGCAGGTGCGCGCCGAGGGGCCGTCATTCAGGCCGGGGGAAGCGGGACCCAGGTGGGGAAGAAATCGGAGTAGGGCCCCGCCCTCCGCTCTCCCCACAGCAGGAGGGAGATAGCCCCGCCTCCCTGCGCCACGGTGAGAGCTCTACCGGTCTGGACAGCCCGCCGCAGTCGCTCTCTAGATGGCCATATGCAAATAAACCCAATCTGCCGACCAATGAGAGAGTACTTAAGAGGCAGCACAACGGCCCATTGGCCGTCCGCCCGTGGCGAGATGGCGCGTTCTCCCCTCCTGATCCGTCTCGCGTTGGGCAGCTTCTCTGGCCGGTTGCTAAGGCAACGGGCTAGTGACGCGTCGTGTCGGGCGCCCGCCATTGGTTGTGCGATCGGGCGATGGCGGCGGCCAGGGTGTCGCGCGCTGGGGTTGTCCTTGTCGCTGCGCGCGCGGCTTTCTCAGTCTGCTGCGGCGCGCCGCGCGAGACGAAAGAGGAGGGCAGCAGCTGCAGGTGCGAGCGTCAGCAGGCACGTCCAGCGATCGCGGGGGCTTGCGGGGCGGTGAGCGGGGAGACGGGTCAGAATTTCCATCAGGCGGGGTGAGGACTGGCCTTTTTACGACACTGGCCCTTCCGCGCCGGGGGACCGCGGCCGTCGGGGCTTGACTTAGAGGTCCTGAAAGACCGGCTGCGGTGAGTGGGTCCTGTCCCCGCTAGTGTTTGGTCCCCCCCGGAGTCTGGGGCGGCTGGATAATGGGGGAAGCACCCGTGGGCTGCAGCTGCTCGCTCCCCCGACGTGCCCGCCCCGCCCTCCGGCGCGCTGCAGTGCCCTGGGCAGCGCCGCAGGGATGGTCCCGCCGGAGCCTCTGAGGCGCGATCGTTCTAAGCAGCCGGGCGGAGAGAGGTGTCCCGGGCTGTGGGGCACGGGGGAGAGAGGCCATAACGTGCCGCTGGCACACCGGCCCCTGCCGGCGCGGCGCGGGCTCGGGCTCGGGCTCGGGCCAGCTCCCAAACCCGGAGCAGTCACGTCGCTTGTTGCGTTTTTTGCGGGGGGAGGTGGGGAAGTGGGGAAATCGTATCGCTGGCACGCGCCTGCCCCGGGTGCCCAGGGGAATTGAGGCATCACCCCCGCTGACTGTACAGCGAGCCCCTGTGTGACTCCGCCCCAGCCCGGGTTCCCATGGCTTACCCCGAGGGACCCACTCCCGGGAGCGCATATTGTGATCCAGAAATGCAGCGCACGGAGCTAAGGGGGAGCCATTGGGCGGCACCTGCTTTCCCGGCTGTAGATTTCTGCAGTAAGATAAATAACACTTTTGTATACTGAGGTGGTGGTACTGTGAGGAAGCTCCACCCCTGCATCTGTATTAATTTCCAACACATCAAATAATGTTTCTCTGCATTGTGCCCGTTTAATGGGTATGGCTGGCTACAAGGAATTTTTGCATACTTAAAATTGATGAAAAAAGAAAAGGAATACTTGTGGCTTCCGATGAAGTGAGCTGTAGCTCACAAAAGCTTATGCCCAAATAAATTTGTTAGTCTCTAAGGTGCCACAAGTACGCCTCGTTTTTTTAAAATTGATGGGCTGCTCCTGAAACTCGGTGATATTTTTTTTTTACTGGTGGTGGGGACCCACGCTGAACACATCCATACTGTGGTCACCCATCTTTTTAACTAAGAAGGACTGGTCAGGATTTCCTTGGGAACTTGTCTCTGTAACTCAATGAGTTGTACCTCGGGTGACCAGATGTCCTGATTTGATAGAGACAGTCCCGATTTTGGGGGCTTTTTCTTATATAGGCACCTATTATCTCCTACCCCCGTTCTGATTTTTTACACTTGCTATCTAGTCACCCTAGTTGTACCACAGGCTTTCTCATAATAAAGCTAGTGCCTCCCAAGTCAAATAGCAAGAGACAGAGCACTGCAGAGAGTTGCCCTGCGGCTTGTGAGATAACTCAGAGTATGACAGTTTTAAAGCTAACCAGATCATATTGCTGAATGTCAGAACAGTGGGATTAATAGAAAATTATATCCTTGGAATGCCACAACAACTGCCTAGCACTTTTTGTGGTTTGGGACAGTTGGCTCCAGTTGCATTTTTGGAAGAGCATGAATTAGATGGTGTTGCAACTCTACTGTTTACATCATTCCTGAAAGGTAGGAGGCCTTCCACTCAGAAACTGTATCAGACACAGTGTGTTCATCTTATATGCAGGCCCCAGGATGGCGCTTAAAAAAGGAGGTGAATGTGGGTAAACCAGTTGGTAATAGTGACCAAAGTGTAATTAAATTTAATATTACTCGAGGAGAGGAGATACCAAAGAAGCCCACTACAGTAGCATTTAACTTTCAAAAGAGAAGCTACACAGAAATGAGAAGGCTAATTAAATGGAAAATAAAAGGAAAAGTCTCGAGTGAAATGCCTGCAAGCTGTTTGGAAACTTTTTGAAAACACCATAGTAGAGGCTCAAATTAAATGTGTACCCCAGAAAGAAAAAAGAAAAAAAAATAGAGGGCCAAAAAATGCCACCAGGGGTAAATAAGTAAAAGAGGTGGTTAGAGGCAAAGTAACCTATACAAATTGGAGGTCGAATCGTACTGAGAAAGGAACATAAACTCTTGGCAAGCCAAGTATAAAAGTATAGTTAAACAAGCCAAAAAAGAATTTGAAGAGCAACTATCATGAGACACAAAAACTAACAGCAACAAATTTAAGTACTTCAGAAGCAGGAAGCCTGCGAAACAGGCAGGGACGACTTGACTGAGGTGCTAAAGGAGCACTCCAGGAAGAAAAGGCTGTTGCAGAGAAGCAAAATGAATTCTTTGCATTGGTCTTTACTTCAGAGGGTGTGGGGGAGATTCCTACCTCATGAGCTATTCTTTTTAAATGTCAAATCTGAAGAACTGTTCCAGATTGAAGTATCAATTGAGGAGGTTTTGGAACAAATTGATAAATAGTAATAAGTCACCAGAATCAGATGGTATTCACCCAAAAGTACTGAAGGAACTCAACTATGAAATTGCAGAAATACTAACTGTGGTATGAAACCTATCACTTAAATCAGCCTCTGTACCGGATGACTGGAGGATAGCTAATGTAACTCCGATTTTTAAAAAAGGTCCAGAGGCAATCCTGGCAATTACAAGCCGGTAAGCTTAACTTTAGTACCAGGCAAATTGGTGGAAACTACAGTAAAATTTTTCTGGGGAAGAGTCAACAAGGCTTTTGTAAAAGGAAAACATTCCTCACCATTAATGCGTCATTCTGTTTGCTAACAGAACATTTCCTTACATTTTTACTGCTATTTTTTATTTTGTTCTACTTCATCGTCTCATAGTTTCCACCTTTCTGTTCATATGAGTGTCTGTACTACATTGTAAAGCAATATTCTTATTATGCAATTCTATAAAGTGTTTGCAATAGTTGAATAGCTTCCCTTATAACAAGCAAGATGTATTTGTAATTAAAAATTCAAAATAAACATAGGAACATCTTAATGGTAACAAATAATGAGTTTGAAATGGCCAGAATAATTTAATGGTATTATAATTTTTTCTGTTAAGTAGTAAAAATGTTGCAGAATGTTCTGATCTCCAGGCTGCTGGGGTGGAATTCTTGCATCACTGAAATCAATGGCAAAATTCTTAGTTACTTTACCAGTCAAGATTTCACATCTGTTCTCCAAAGTAATCAAGGCTAGCAACATTCCTGAACCTCATTCCCATCAACACTTTAAAGCACTTCTACTGTTCTGAGCAAATAAAGTGACATTAATGTAAGGTTTTCCAAATTAAATTTCACTTCAGATGCTATTTCAGACACTTAAGAGCAAAGCCTGAACAAGTGTTTGTGTTATCAAATGTAAGTGATCTCACTAAAATCTGTTAAGAAAAAAAATGAAATGATTTATTTGACTCGGAAACTAAATCATGCAAAATATCTAGTATTTGTTACTATTGTACAATTAATTATTGATAATAAACACAAGGTGCCTCATTGCCAATCCTGCATACAAATGATTGCATCAGCCAGTGATGGGCTCCTGTTCCTAACCTAAAGACATCTTGTCATAGCGTTGTTAGCTAATGGAGTTCTAACATGGCTGAATGCAGCAGCATTCATAAAAATATGCTACTTGTTTTATCTTTATTTAAAATAATTGACATTTTAGATGGTGTCAAGATATTGAATTACATTAATTTGCTTTAAGAAATTTGCATAGTTACACTGATTTGTGGCTTGAAATTAGCAAGACGTGATTTTAAAAATAAGAAGATACACTAATGTTTACTATAAATTTCACTTTGTGTTTTCTTGGTTTCTGCTACATTTTTAGATGGTGTTGAAAAATAGAAACCTTAGAAATCTATCACCTTCTTGCCTGCCCTATTCACCCATAGCCAACTTTATTATTTTCAACACAGTCAAGGCTTCCTGACAAACAATTAAGCCAACAAATACATGGTTTTGAATCCCACCTTTTGAAAACTAGAATTGCAAAAACATGTCTACAAATATTTCAAATCTCATCAGTAGTCTCTACAGAATCATTAAACGTATTTGATTTAAACCAGCTTCAGACCTATAGTTTTCCAGAATTAGAAAATTATTTATTGGATTATTGTAGAAGCTTGATTTTCTTGAAATGATGGGGAACAGTCTGCTACTCATCAATCTATGAAGTAGTGACCAAGTGCAATACTCTACAAACAATAAAGTATCAGTTATTATTTAAATTTATACAAGATATTAAAGAGCACCTGTGCAAAATACGAAAGATTCTAGGTGCCTTTGCCGTATATTAAAAATACAATCCAACTAATACAAACAAAAAATATCCTATGGTAGCCTCCCCAAAACCTAGAAGGTAATTGGGGGTTGGGAAGAAGTACTCTTAACCAGAAAATGCAATCTGAAACATAGCCAGATTGCAAAGATCAAATGATGGGTACCCAGTCCAGTAGGTTCCCTCATTCCTGTTGAAGCTGTTCCATTTGGATAAATATATAAACAATTGCACCAGAGAGAGAATGACTCTAGTCGGGTGGTTAGGGCACACTTCTTAGAGATGGAAGACCCTGGCTCCAGTCCTCCTGCTCCAAGCACTCTTTCATTATTTAGCCACAGTGGAACAACTTCAACAGGAGGGACTGAAGGAGCTCCACATTGGAAAGCTCACAGCTCAGTGGTTAGAGTACTCTCCTGAGAGGTGGGAAGACACCTGTTCAAATTGTTTTTCCCTCATTATTAGAGAGGGAAAATTGAATCTGGGTCACCCACATCTCAGGCAAATGCTTTAACCACTAGCCTAAATGCTACATGCTGAAGGTCGGGGGTGAGGACAGGCGCCACCACCTCCTCTAGCTGTTTTGCATGGTGTGAGTCAGGTACCTAACTCATTCCTGCAAGAAATGCCTTAGGCACCTGACTCCAGCAAAGATGTGCCTGTGGGTGGATTGCTAAGCAGAGATGGGCTTCTCTCTACAGCCCAGACTTAGACACCTATCTGTGAGAGAGGGCCGGGGCTTAGCACCCCTCTTGCTTTTGGCTAGCTTAGGCGGCTCTTTGCCTTGCTTGTGGCTTTTTTGGATTGTATTTTAAGACATCTCTCTCTCCCCTTTCATTGTATAGGGAGCCTATGTGCCTAAAGTGGCTTTTTGGATCTCAGTGTTGTTCCTATGATTTTCTAGGCTCCTAAATATTAGGCGCCATGATGCTCAGCATTGGAATGCCTATATTCCTTTGTGGATCACACCCTAAATGATTATAAAGGCCAGCAAGTGTTCAGTTGAAGGGAAATGGAAGAGAGAAGCAACAGGAAGGGACAGGCTCCTTGTCCACGTTTGCTGCCCCCCCCCCCCAAGAATTCGTGGATATATAAATGTAGATATATAAATACGAGCAGAGCTCATGCATAATTAATAATCCTTAACTCACAGGAAATGCTGCAAAGTCCTCTGTCTCTGCAGGAGGATGAAGAAAAATATTGTGGTGCTAGAACCCACCCCTGTGATTAAGGTGGTGCACTTGGACAGAAAAAGACTCTGCCAGCTGCTGAGGACCTCACCTCTTCAGCCTGTAGATAAGCATTTTTGCAGGCTGGTTTATGCCTCCCTGTTGAGTGACTGCAGCATTTTTGGTGTCTTGAGAAGATGTGTTTTGAGAAGAAGGCATATCACTTCCCTGAAGGGGGACAGTTGCTACTTCTAATTTCTGTTAATGTGGTTTTTTTTAAATCATTTGTGTTATGGAAATGCTTAGAGGCCCCAGTCCGCAGTTGGGTCCCCAGAGTCACATAATGAAAAGATGTCCCCTGGCCTAGTGATCTTAGAATCTAAGTACTGATTAACTTTAAGGTTTCAAGTATTTTAAAAAAATTAATCTTAGATATTTAAAATAAATTGACTTAATGTCATGGAAAAATAAGCCACAAACTCCAGTAGTACTTGTCACAGTAACAGCCCTAAGATGCAATGAAATTCTAGTTCTAACTATGTAACCTTAAACAGGGGGTAAACATCCCTGAAGAGCTTAGAATCCAAAAGTACAAGAAACAGCAAAGAAGATGGCGTGTGGTTTTCATAGTGGAAGGATTTACAGGATAGGTGGGCCTCTTGGTGAATGTTAACTAGGAGTGTTAAAAGAATAATGGGATGATGAAAGGCAGCACTGAAAAATAAGATTGTGAAAGAGGTAAAGGATACTGGAATAGCTTGAGCAGAATATTGGTTGTGGAAGGGGATTAATATTTTTAGATGAAAGAAGAAATAGTGCCTTGAATTTGGTTTGGAAGCTAGTAATGGATATTGAGAGATGTGGCGAAAACAAGAGTCAGAGTAGTATGAGAGGAAAATAACCTTCACAGCAGCAATTTGGATGGTTTGAAGTGATAGGCAAGGTGAGAGGCAGGTAGGCTGGAGGGGGAATTAGTATAGTTGAGATGAAAACGATTAAGGATTAACAGAAGGAATTAAAAGAAAGGGATCAATTTTTAGTGGGATTTATAGTGAAGGAAGGTGCACTATTTGGTAAGGGCCTGAATACAGAGGAAGAAAGAAAGAAAGAAAAGTCAAAATGGCTTCAATTGAGTGCTGTGGAGGATGGTGCGAGTTGTCAACATTGGTAGAGAAGTGAGCCAGAGGAGGAGGGTGAGGAGGAAAGTTATCCTCAGATTTGAGGTGTCTATAAGGTGTCCAGGAGATGTTTGAGCTGCTGATGGAGATGCAGAAATGGAGAGAGGGTGAAAAATCAGGATAGAGAGGTAGATTTAGTAGTGATGAGTATAAAGATAATTGATAATAAAGATAATATAAAAGATAATAGATAAAAGAAAAAGTTGAGGTTTTAAGAGAAGATGTAGTTCCCCCCAAGAAATATTGAAAGAGAGGTCATTGAAATAAGAATCCGAGGCCTCATCTACGCTGAGCTTTTTGTGAAAATCTCCCACTGCTACAGTACCACTAGTGGCAGTGCTAACATGGAATGGCAGGTTGCATTTTGATCACAGCATTTATTACACAGGGTTAGATGATGTAGTATAGCTCAAACACCAGTGTTTTTAACACCAACTCCAACCATTACTAGCAAAAAACCTAAAATATAGGCACCGTCTGGAGAGTTCAAAGTCACTGAAGGCCATTGAGGAGAGTATGTGGAGAATGAAGCAGTTAACAAGGTCAGAGGTCAGGTCAAACAGAACAAGGATAGAGTAGAACTGGCCAGAGGTTGGTAAAATTTGTAAATGGGTTTCAGTGGATGGAAGAGTACAAAAGTAAGATTGGAAAAGAAGAAATCTGGGGGCTTTGAGTAGATCTCTGAGGAAAAAAAAGGCAATGGAGTGCTTGCTGGCGAGGTGGGAAGATGACTTTTTTCAGGTTTTGAGGAATCTGGAGAAGCAGATAGATTAGAAGATTTTTTTCAGAACAGGAGAGGCAAATACATATTTGGAGATGGATTCTGTAATGTCTTAAAACACACAGACTTGATGAGAAGTAGTAGCTTAGAGGAAATTATACAATGCTCATTCTTTTTCCACTTTTTGAAGTGTTTCACTTAATTACACTAAATTTTCTTTTGTTGCATGTTCTAGGTGTAGAAAAACAAACTTGAAAATGCTGTCGAGACTCTTTCGAATGCATGGCCTTTTTGTAGCCTCTCATCCATGGGAAGTCATTGTTGGGACTGTGACTCTCACCATCTGTATGATGTCCATGAAGATGTTCACTGGCAATGATAAGATCTGTGGCTGGAATTATGAATGCCCAAAACTTGAAGAAGTAAGAAGTTAAATTTATTTTGAAACAGTTAATCTACTACGTAACCCTGAAACTACTCTTAAAATGCTGATTTTTCTCATAGAATAAGGGCAGAGGGAGGGAAATGGCCTAAAATTTTAGAAATGAAGTAATTCTCCTCGTGCTAGCCACCATGGAAAGGAATGTCTGCATAATTTCCCCATTTTGGATGTGTATAGCTATAAGCAATTAGTAGACAGTGTGACACAGTAGGTCTTTATTAAATTGAACTCTTAATCATAAGACACTTGGTGAACTAGGAATTCTTGGCGTTAACACTTACATTTTTTGCAATATTTAAAGATTTTAAAATGTGATATAGTATGGTCACTTATTTTTCAGAAAATAATTACACATTTTTATTTTACAGCTTCAATAATTTAAATGTATGGTACTTTTAATTGTTAAAAATTCATTGGTTTTTAATATAAGAGCCAACTAAAGCCATCTTTATTTCAAACAGGATGTTCTGAGCAGCGACATCATAATCCTGACAATCACGCGCTGTATAGCAATCCTTTACATATACTTCCAGTTTCAGAATCTAAGGCAGCTTGGATCAAAATATATTTTGGGTAGAGTATCTTATTTTGTATTTATTATTTGTTACCTTAGTTTCTTAGTTGGAGAAAAGTGTTAGTGAATGTTAGAATATAAATGGTCACATATATAATGGAATCAATCTGCCCCTCTAACAGGTAGCAAGATGAACATTTCAGTACTGCTTAAAAGTGAAATGATTCTTTATTAAAATTTTGACTGTCTCATAGGTTTGGAAAGACAGAAGTGAGGTGCGAGTATATAACTGTTGTTTTAAAAAAATGTAATTATTGAAGTGTGTATTAACAAAACTTGAAATAACTTCTGTGAGATCATCCTCTCAGATTTCTCATGAGGTGCCTTTTTCCAGTGAGTAACCAGGAGATTTGTGGCTTGGATTCCTCAGGATCTTTAATTTTGTTAAAATGCAGTACTAATCACACTTTTGAAGTGCCATAAACTGTGATTCTCTTTGGGGAATCTTACAATTTTTTTTAAAAAAAGAGTATTCACATTTAAATCCCAGTTCATCAGAACTTTGCACGTGCTTGTGATTTTCACATAGATTGACAAAAAATAATTGAAATTTGCGAAGAAAAGAGGAGGAACTTCTCCAAAGAGCATGTTTTTTCAAATGTTCTTATTAAAGGGCCAAAAAGACTAGTGTGTACCAAAACTAACCAAAGTTAAATACATTTCCCTTAGACTGAACTCCAGCCCCCAGCCCCCATCCATTGCCTTTTCTCCCCTCAGCATACAACCATACGAGTTTTCAAACTGGATTTTGTTTATATGTTTATCCCCTTGGTATTTTCTTAACTCTGTAATTAGTTAATTAAAAACAAGCTATATTTAATTCAATCCGGAAATGATGGTTAACAATTTAAATCTGTATTTTAAAGCTCTTTTGGCTTATGTATTAATTCAGAAGGAATTTAAACTTGCAATTTCACAATTATCTTCAAACATTATTTCAATGATTGAGGAATAGTGGAAATCAGAAATTAGATTAAAATGTGGTCCAGGGCTAAATCCTAGAACTTGAAACATCTTTTAGAAAAGACAAACCCAGAGTATTAACAGTGAAAACTTAGCCTAAGAAAATACAGTATGAAAAGCTGAAGCAAAGCTAAACATCTTCATTAACCATTTTAATTCTGTATTTTACCTATGCATAATAAACATGCATTTGTCATGCTTCCTGGGGCTTGCTCTCTAATAACAGAAAAATAGATATTTTACCATGATCATTCATAAATGATAGGGTTGGAAATGTCCTCTCTCTTCATCATATTCAGCCATTGAATTTAAGCAGGATTTCTGGACTCTCTAATAAAATATATAATCTGAACTAAACCCATCCCTCCCAAACTGAGATTAAATTGGAGCACAATATTGAAAAGTCTCTCTCAGCTAGCGTAGCAGTTAAATACTTAAGTCGGAGATACTTGTTTATTGCTGCAAACGAGAAGAATGGAGTGTAAAATCATGTGAAAAAGGTCCTTTGGAAGAAGGAGAAAGTTAGTTTGTAAAATGTTTGGGTTTAGGGGCCTTCTTATTTTAGTCTGGAATGATCTAAAAGTGCAACTCTTACCATTTTTTTTAAGGTATTGCTGGCCTCTTCACAATCTTCTCAAGTTTTGTTTTCAGTACAGTGGTGATTCATTTCCTAGATAAAGAACTGACAGGTTTGAAGTAAGTATTGCATATTTTCAGGTTTTTAAAAATTTAAATAGCTTGAAATCCTTGTGCTTATGTTAAATCATGTTTTAATTCTAATATAAAGCATGGCTCATTCTGGTCTAAATTATGTAAAGCTCTGTAATTGATAGATTAACATGATTAGCTACTGCTTCAGAAAAAGTTTGATTTTTCCATTTTGTATAATGCACAAGTTTGGTTTTTTTAAACCTAATGTTATTGGATCATTAATGTATTCCTCTATGTCTCTTGTTTCAGTGAAGCTTTACCATTTTTCCTGCTTCTGATTGACCTTTCTAGAGCCAGTGCATTAGCCAAATTTGCACTCAGTTCCAACTCACAGGTCAGCCTTGCTTTTTATGATGTAGCTATTGAATTTAACATCTGAATATTAATGCCTCATGAGACATATATACATACATACTAATGCTATGTCAAGTGTTTCTACATAATCCTACAAACACTCAAGTGAATAGTTTTATTGAGGTCAATTGAATTAGTCAGGTGAATAAAGTTGCTCATGTGCATCAGTATACTTACAGGATCAGGCCCTGTGACTGTAGTGGAAACAATATTAGCAATGCTGTTTAGTGAGTCTACAGTTCCCAGACAAAAACATCATTAGAATTAAGTTAAGATTGTAAACTGTCACCAACTAAAGGAAAAATGTAGTGGTCTAAAGAATATAATAAAAAGTATGCAGAAAATTTGTAAGTAAGATTAAAATAATAAAAAGAATGGAAGTACACAAGTACAGTAACCTGAACAAACTTAACAAAATAAAGTGTAAAATGTTCATTGGTATTGCAGAGCATGAAGTGGATTTTTGTTAGCACCCAGGCACTGTGAGGCATCTGTTGTGGACTCCATATCTAATATTTATGCAAGTCCAAATCAGCGTCCTCTCCCATCTCCTGGATTTGAACTGTGTCAAGAATCTTTGCTTTTTTCGAAGATACGAAAACATAAGAATGGCCATCCAGCACCATAAACAGCTAAACAGGATATAATACTAATTATGAGTACAGTAGATGGCCTAAGTTCCACAAGGATTTCTCACTACTTGGAGTGTCCTATGTGAAATTAGTGCAGAATAGATTTCTGGAGTTTTTAGTGTAACAGTTTACACGTTTAAAAAATAAAAAATTAGTAAATCCTTAGTTCTCTCAGGCATGTTAGTGATTTTCAGTTGCCAGTTCTCTGCTCTATTTCTTCAGACTTTCATCTTATTCCATACCAGGT
This sequence comes from Eretmochelys imbricata, assembly GCF_965152235.1. NCBI lineage: Eukaryota > Metazoa > Chordata > Testudines > Cheloniidae > Eretmochelys > Eretmochelys imbricata. The sequence continues at coordinate 48,020,979 of NC_135576.1, read as the reverse complement.
CTGAGACTACTGTTGTGATGCTGATTCCATGACAGTAAATCTGTTTAGCTCTGTCGAACAGCTAATTAAATCCCTCAACACTAGTTTTTACAACCTGCATTAGCCCTGTAAATGATACAGCATTTTAATAAGGTTCAGGCTTTTGGATATTGAGATTTTTTAAATCTAAGAATCTAGATTTAATTCTTGTGGAGGAAGGAAGACTCCTATTTGTCCCTCACTACAGTATGCTCACTATAATGAACCCCTGGGGATCCATTTGTTCGTTACAGCCAGGGGATCGTTATAGTGAAAGAGCCCTGCTGGGGGGAGGGGGCAGCTGACACCTCTAGCCTGGCAGTGGGAGCTGAGAGTTCTTTTGGCCCCATGTGGTTGGGGAGGTGACAGCTCCTCCGGCCCCCAGGGCGATGGTGGGGCACTGAGCTCCAGGTGGGGCCAAGGGAGCCATCAGCCCCATAGGCTCCAGGTGGGATTCAGGGACTGGGTTCCCTATAGCCCAAGGTTTGTTATTGTGTAGGGCATTATAGCAAGGGTATACTATAGTTTTTTTTTTTTTTTTTTTTAATGTCCTGAGTGGAAGAATTATTATTTTTTCATAATGGGGATATATCTGCATACAAACATACCCCAGTGGAATTGTCTTTTTATTATTGAAGACATGAGTGGCTTTTTTAAAAGTTGATTATACAGGTAATAAGACAAACAGGAAAGATGTGTTAGTGACATAGCCTTTGATCTGGAATATTCTAGGTTTCAGTATAGAACGCACAACCATTAAACTATTAAAAAACTACTAAACTACTTTAAAAGGATCAGAACTCAAGTAGACTCATGTATAGACTTTAAGTGTTCACTGATTTTTATCTTAACAAAACTTTGTGTCTTAGTCTCTTTAATAAATATTACCAAAGGTCTATCTCAATTAATGTAAGAAATTTAGAATAACTGCCAGCTAAGGATGGAGAGCTGTACAGTCAGTACATAAATGGTGAAACAATACAAATTATTATCAAAGGTTAACATCTTGGATTAATTAAATGATTAAAGTAAAGAACAAAATCAGCCTTAGGAGAATTTGAGAAATGAACCCACATGTCTGTATTAAGCCATAGATTCACATACAATATGCATTTATATAATCAAGGTGTTAAACCTTTTTAATCCTCTTTATTAATCATGATTGCAGCTCTTTTTTATGAAGAAAAGATGGGAGCTCATATTCCTACCTTGGGCCTATTGGCTCTTTTATCGTGTTGTGAGGGGTTGGGTGAGAAATGTTAAGGACAACAAGTCTGCTTGACCTGTTGTGCCTGCTTTTTTCACATTTTATCTGAACCCCACTTTTTTGCTTAATCACCATGGTCTACAGTTCACTTCCTCTACACGAATCAAAAGTTCATGTGATTCATCCCATTCTCTGTCAGAGAGCTGTCTATTAGTATAACTTCGCAAACACATCACTGTTTGCATTTTGCCTTTATTTTAACTGAGGGAAATTCCTGTGTTTTTTAGGATGAAGTAAGAGAAAATATTTCACGGGGAATGGCAATTCTAGGTCCTACATTTACACTTGATGCCCTTGTTGAGTGTCTTGTGATTGGTGTTGGTACTATGTCAGGTGAGTAATGTAGTCAAGAGTCTAGTTATCTCAAGATAAAAAAAGAAAGAATTCACAGGTAAGGTGTCAATTATCTCCAGGTCCTCAAACAATAGATGTTCTTACTGGTCGTATTTCAGTGTCTTGGCACAATTAGGGAGCTATAGTCATTGCCTATATTTTGAATTTACAGTGGAGTCGCATCTTACGCGGGGGTTAGGTTCTAAAGTCAGCGCGTAAGGCGAAAATCGCATATAGTCAAAATTACCCTTGAAAATCCCTTAAATTGCCCATAAAGTACAGTATACTGTACATGGTTTTGTGTATACTGTACAGCAATATGTATAAATGTCTAATATATACAGTCATGTACAGTATATAATAAAGAGTACATATGCAAAATATAATTTTACAGTATTTTAATTACAGCGGACCCTCACTAGAGCGTGCATCGCTATAGCATGGATTTGCATATAGCATGGTTGTGGCGATGGATCCCAAATTTAAATATTTAAATTGGGATCCAGGGTAACGCGGCCACCGCTATAACGCAGTACTGTGCATAGTCCAGCGTTCTAGCGAGGGTCCAGTGTACATGAGAAAGAGAGAGATGGAAGAATGAAAGAATAAAAAAGGAAAACAGTAAACCTAACCACTCACCATTCATCCTGGATATTCTTGCTAGTCTACGACGACAATGATAATGGTGAAGTGGTTGGCTCTGGTTCAGCTCGAGAAGTTGATTGCATAGGCTCATCTGCTGCTGGTTGTTTTTTCTTGAAAAACATGGTGATCGGCAACTGTCACTGTTGTCTCTTGAGCTGCTCAAACGTTTCTTGATACGGTCTCAAATCATCTGTAATACTACGTGTGATTTTGAGACTTTGTTCCATAGAGGGATCGTATTCAGAAATTAAATCATTCCAGTGTTTCACTGCTTGGAACACTTCAGTAAGTTTTTGAAGGTTCCAGCTTGCTGGGTCTTCCTGTTCGTCGTCGTCATCTTCGTTTCTGTAGACAATTTTATCAGTTCCTCTAACTCTTCGTTAGTCAATGTTTCTCTATGGCCCTCAATTAATTCTTCAATTTCTTCCTCAAGGATGTCGACGAAGCCATCACCACCCACTTGCCTGGCCACCTGAACAATGCATTTCACTTCTTTCTCAATGGTCGGGAAACCCTTAAAATCATTCACACATTCTTTCCATAGATTTCGCCAATGTGCATTGACTGTTTCAGGCTTGATTGCATCCATTGCCTGTTTAATATATGTGATGCAATGTAGAAGGACTTCCAACACTCCATCACATTAAGATTGGGATCAGCATCCACAGCACTATGTATCTGTGAGAACGTAAGCCTCATGTACGTGGTCTTAAACCAGCGAATTGTGCCTTGTTCGAGAGGTGTTACGAATTACACCTAGTAGGACACGCACACCAATGCTGCGAATTATACCTTGTAGGACACGCACACCAATGCTGCGAATTACACCTGGTAGGACACGCACAGTTCGAATCTAGGCTGAGGCACAGAAACAAAGTCCACAACTGCAGAGTTCCCAAAAAACACTGTTTATTACGCTCGAGCGTGGTGCCCCCCTGCTAGCCAGGGGGGACCCTGAATACAGATTATACAAAGGTTATATATTTTTTAGCAAAGCATGTTGCCCTCGTGCATCAGAAACCTTAGCCAATAAACAAACCTTTGTCTTATCTACCACCTATCCCTGCTTGGTGCATTCCTCGTGCTATACCAGTATGTTAATTACACAGCATGGTCCTAAAGCCATGCATCAGTAACTATTATTATCAGAATGGGAGGCCTCACATCAAGGCCAAGAGACAGGGAGTTAGAGACTGACAAAAACCAGATACTGGGAGTCAAGGCAGGCTGGAGACAAGGAGGAAGATTTTCACAGGGATTCAGTATCTAAGGATCACTCCTCCAGGTGTATGATGTGCTGGCATTTAAACAATGGTGGGCCCCAAACCAAAATGGAGTCACATGTGCTAACTTTTCCTTAACAGTCCTCCCCCCTTTTTTTTTTTTGTACGTCAGTAAGCTATATTTGGGCTGAGTAACCGCGCTGCAGGGTTAGCAACTGCCGACAGCACATACTGCAGCATTGTAGGCATACAAAAAATAATGCAAAAACAATAACAGTAAAAAAGAAGTACATACAAAATACGCAGTCCCCAAGTCCCCACATCCGGTAGCCATGAGGTGAGCCAGTCCCAGACCTTCTGGAATCCGGGGTTGGTAGTGTCGAGGCTGATGTGGTGGAATAGGGCTGCCTGTTGCTTGAGGATGTGGATGTCAGTTTCCACCCTATGGTGCTGATTTACAAATACACAACAGCTTGAATTGACCAGAGCACAAACCCCGCCCTGATTTGCAAGGAAATAATCCAGGGCTAGGCGGTTTTGCAATGTAGTTTGGGATAGCTGGGTGACTTCAATTTGAAGGGCAGAGAGAGCATCTGCAATAACATTTGCCATTAGTTCCAAAGCAGCTGAAATGTTAACTATAGCCTTTTTTCAGCTCGCTTACTCCCAACCATGGCAGAAACCAGCGCACAAAGGAGTGAAAGCCTTTGGGCCAATAAAAAAGGGGGTTTAAAGGAATACTTCGTCGGTCCCTCTAAACTAGATTGCGGATCTCTCCCCGGGTCAGGTTCTGGTGTACTGTCACGGCGGGTACTATAGCCCCTAAGGTACATGTACCACACCATCCTGCTGGGAGAACCTTATAGGCTGTGTGATTACATAACCAATACCAGCCAGACCCCTCGGGGACCGGCCACGGGTTCTGGAGTAGGTAGAGGGGCCTCCCGCACAGAGCTGATGGGTGGTGTCCTTGCACCCCACAAAATTCCCTACAAAAACTGTATTTTCTATGCCCTTACGTCATGACACACATAAAGCATAATTACTCTGGGCCACCATATCAATAGACCATATTTGAATTGTAACATTCCAGTTAAATGTAGTGTTTACCCATAGCTTAGCTTGGAGTGTTCGATTAAGGGGGATAGGTACCCCTACCACGGGACCCCCTGACCTAAATATGTGGGGGTACGAATACAAATCCAACACTGCGTTCGATTTACACTCTGTTTGATAGCATGGGTTAAATTCAGGAAGCTATTGCCCTCCCATCCTTGTACTGGACTTGGAAAGGGAGAGGACGGACCCCCCCCAGGCAAACCATACCAAAGTCGAAATCCTCCCCTGTACTATACAAAAAACACTACCCCCAATGTAAGTCCAATAAACAGGAACACAAAAAGTCCTGGTGGGCTGTGAAGGTCCCAGTAGCTGGAAAGCTTAGTCCATGGGTTGGTCGTGGTGTTCATTCGTGAAGTGGCTCATCCAATGGCTTGTCAGGGTCAGGTGGGGGTCCCAGTGCCAACTTAACATAGCTATGATGGATCCAGGAACCTTTACCTGCAAAGGAGTGGTGGCAGATGGTGGGAGTAATGTTCGTGGCTGTAAGGCATTTTTGGTATTTATACTTGCCTACAAGCACAGGTTCCAGCCTCTGGAATAAACCCACCCCACCACTTTACTTCACATTCCCAAGAATACATTCTGCAACTTTCTCCCTGCCAATGTACAATGCTCCGTCTTTGCCATCAAGGCCAATTCTCAGTGTCTTTTGCAGTCAGGAATCCTTGGATTTTGGTGATTTTAGCAGAGCAGGCGTTTCTTTTTTCTTTTTTTTTTTGGAACAGTCATGGTTTTGCATTATACAGGGGAGAGGTTACTAGCACGTCACCCTGTAGTGCTTTGGTTTTTTTTTTAGCAAATACTGAATGCAGGTTAGCTTTGTCAGTGGACAAGGGAGAGGTTACTAGCACTTCACCTTGTTATTTTTTTGCTGCTCAAAAGGAGGAAAGAAAAAAAACCCAGAAGGAGGGACAGGCTGATCAGTAGTCGAAGTGAAGTCACCTCGAGGTGGAGGGGTCTTTTTGCAGTAAGAAGCATGGGTCTAGGCAGTCAGTCCTTGGCACTTCACAGCGGTGTTGGTAGTTAGCAGGACTTAATAAGGGCCTTTTCAGCATGGGGCCAGAGTAGTCTTTTGTTGATGGACCTGTATGTAGACCCAGTCACCTGGTTTTAACAAATGGCAGGTTTGCTCAGGATTCTTGAAGCAGGACTTCTTTTACCTGTAAATACAGAGACCTAACACATTTCATTAATGTCTGGCAGTGTGTTGCAGATCTCACAGCTGCTTGGGCACATTTAAGCCCCCCTCTTTCTTGGCTGTTAGCCAAATCCTAGCTGTGAGTAGTGTCCTTGGGCAGGCCAGTGTCTTATCTTTGGACTGAGCCTGCCAGTTACAGCGTTGAATTAGCTCGTCCTCCGTTTTATTTTTTTTCCCCTTCTTGGCTTTTATTAACCTGCAAAGGAAACTTTCACTTTTTACTTATACACCTTTGTTTAAAAAGGAACACATGTACATTGCCCTTATACAGCACTTTAGTCTTATTGTATAATGTATGCCACATACACCCTTCTAGGAAAATGACTTTATTACAGAGCTTTGGAGCAACAAGCGAGGACAACCACACCCACTTTTGAGGAGTCCACTTGGTACAACTTCTGGTGTCCAATAGCTTTCCTCCCTTCCCAGCCCTCTGGCTAGAAATGTGAGGTAGCCAGAAGGATTTCATGTATAATATGGGGAGTGGGTTAACCTTTCATGTCCTTGCTTTCAAAGACTGTTGGTGTGCAAATTTTAACAACAATTTTTTCAATTAAAAGATCTGGCCAATGAATTTTTTTTTTTTTTTTACTTAAGCAAATGTATTAAACTTTAGTATATCATATTTTTTGATATTATCCAAACACTTTGTATTCCAAGTTGAATAAAACAAGTATCTGCATTTTGATTTAACCCTTCTATTTAGTTTTAAACTAAACTGTCCTATGAAAAATTAAACACAGCAATTCTGGCCACAAGACAAACACCACAAGACAGGACATAGAACACAGAACAGAATTCCTATTGTGCCAGTAAATTCATGAGATGTTGAATTGCTTTTCAGCTGGCATCAGTTTTTTTCTGATTTTCTGAAAGACAAAAAAAAAACACAGATCTACCCCTTTTGGGCAGTCAGTCATTGCTTAAAATATTTCCTTTTTATACAAATACCTTTGTTAATTGCAGGCAAAACAGAGGAATTACCCATATTTTCTTGTATTTGTTTTATAGGCAGCCCAGGTTTCAGTGGCCTCTACCTTATCAGGTAGGTAATTTACATTAAAACAAATGCTTTCCGGCTTGCTTTTGGATCCACAGGTTAAAGATTCTTACTTTAAAAAGGGCACAATAAACTTTACCAGACTTTTGATTGCCTTTTACTTTTAATTCCTGCTGTCAAACACACAGCGACCTGAAAAGGAAGACATCACCTATTGTAGCTTCTTGGAACCTAATAAGATACTAATTAAGTAGCACTGTATAATTGCATTTCTTTGGAAAAGGGCCCATTTTTTCCAAAATGGCTGCAAAGAAACCAAGAATTCTTTTTCTTTCCAGTATTTCACAAAGTTCAACTGCTTAATACTTTCCAGCAACTAAAGAGTTAACTTTTTACTTTCCTTTCTTAAATCACTTGCTTATTTCCCAAAACGACACCCAATTAACTTAGATTTTACCATTCCAAGTATTATTCCGGGATTTATGTTTTCTATTCCTGTAATTATTTACTCCTCTTTTTTCACTATGACCTTCAAGTTTCCAACCTGTTTTCCAATCTCTCTATCTGTTGCCTGCCCGCTTGGGCCCGATCCTGTTTTTTTTTCTCTGAACTGTCCCTTCCATGAGCACCAGCTTTGTTTCACTACCAAATTAACAAGGAGGGTGGGCTTCTTAACTAGCCACCAGCCCTCCTGGTCTCTTTTCTTAAATATTTTTACTTACAAGGGCTACCCGAGTCCTCCCCACATGAGGCTTGTCACCTGGACAGAAAGCACGGCTAATTGGCAAGCAACGAGGTGATGGGCATAAGTCAGAAAGCCGAGGGTAAGCCGGAGGAGGGGCAGAAGCAGGCATAGCACAGAGTGGGGCTGGAGACCCCTGAGATGAATAAGAAAAGGAGGAGGAAAGAGGATGTCCTTACGCATGCACATAAGCCCAGTTGTCCCATACATACCAATAATTCATCTGGGCTGGAGCTTTGTCCTCCAGCCTCCTTCTAAGCACTGTTAATGTATCCCCAGCAAAGGACCCATCCGGTGGCCATTCAACAGATGTTTGAGTTGTTAGTGTTGGCCACTCAACCTTACATAAAATAACAGCTTTCTTCCTGCCTAACCCATGGGTGCCAGAAATATTCCCCCCAATTCTCGAGAATTTCAGCCAAAGAGGTCCCCTTACTTACACTCTGCCCAGAACCCATAATGGGCTACCAAAAGAACACAAAATGTGCCACCTTATCGCCTAAGCGACGGCTCACACTCCTCCCCCCCCCCCCGGAGTTCTCAAAGGTGAACTCACCCTGTGCCGGCTGGAGCTGTCCGAGAGGAGGAGTGTAGTCTTGCTTGTTGGGGCGAGCCTAGAGTCCCATCTGGGTTGCCAAAACTGTTACGAATTACACCTGGTAGGACACGCATACAACTGCTGCGAATTATACCTTGTAGGACACGCACACAAATGCTACGAATTACACCTGGTAGGACACACACACAAATGCTGCGAATTATACCTGATAGGACACGCACACCAATGCTGCGAATTATACCTGATAGGACACGCACACCAATGCTACGAATTACACTTGATAGGACACGCACACCAATGCTACGAATTACACCTGATAGGACACACACAGTTCGAATCTAGGCTGAGGCACAGAAACAAAGTCCACAACTGCAGAGTTCCCAAAAAACACTAAGTTTATTACGCTCGAGCGTGGTGCCCCCCTGCTAGCCAGAGGGGGACCATGAATACAGATTATACAAAGGTTATATATTTTTTAGCAAAGCATGTTGCCCTCGTGCATTGGAAACCTTAGCCGATAAACAAACCCTTGTCTTATCTACCACCTATCCCTGCTTGGTGCATTCCTCGTGCTATACCAGTATGTTAATTACACAGCATGGTCCTAAAGCCATGCATCAGTAACTTTTATTATCAGAATGGGAGGCCTCACATCAAGGCCAAGAGACAGGGAGTTAGAGACTGACAAAAACCAGATACTGGGAGTCAAGGCAGGCTGGAGACAAGGAGGAGGATTTTCACAGAGATTCAGTATCTAAGGATCACTCCTCCTGGTGTATGATGTGCTGGCATTTAAACAATGGTGGGCCCCAAACCAAAATGGAGTCACATGTGCTAACTTTTCCTTAACAGAGGTTGGAGGATGGAGGGGGTATTGTGGGGGAGAAAGACGACTTCAACATCGTTATGCGCAAACCAGAGTGCCGCAGGGTGGCCAGGAGCATTGTCTACGATCAGCAACACTTTAAAGTCAAGTCCTTTCTCTTCAAGGTACCACTTGACCTCTGGAATGAAACACTTGTGGAACCAATCCAGAAATAATGCTGCCATCACCCAAGCCTTTTTATTTGATTGCCAGAACACAGGCAGGAGATTTTTTTGCCTTTTAGGGCATGGGGATTTGCAGCCCTGTAGACCAAGCCCAGCTTTATTAAATGCCCAGCCGCATTGCCACAAAACAACACAGTCACACAGTCTTTAGCTGCTTTGAAGCCAGGAGCTTGTCTTTCTGATTTCAAAGTGTAAGTGCGGTTGGGCATTTATTTCCAGAAGAGCCCAGTCTCGTCAGCATTAAAAACTTGTTCCGGAAGATAGCCCTTTTCTTCTATGATTTTCTTTAATTGTTCGGGGTAGGCTTTTGCTGCCTCTTCATTGGCAGATGCAGCTTCACCAGTAGTCTGCACGTTTTTTGAGGTTGAAGCGGTTCCTAAAACTGTTAAGCCAACTTTGGCTAGCTTTGAATTCCTTCTCATCAGAAGGCTGTCCCTCTTCGGCAGGAGGTTTGAACAGCACGTAGAGGCTAAGAACCTTTTCTCGCAAAGTGTTGCCATCGATAGGCATACGCTTATGGTTCATGTCTTCCAGCCATAAGTTTAATGCCTTTTCAATCTTCACTAAAGTCTGTCACACACCTGGCTCGTCCCCTTAGCAGTTATTGGAGAACTTGATGCCACGGCTTGACGAGTTTCTCTCTCTCGAAACTTGATGCCACGGATGCTAGATTCATTGCGGCCATATTTACGCACCACATTGGAGACTGACATACTGTCTCTCAATAAGTCCAACACAGCCAGTTTTTCCTCCAGCATTGGAACAGATCGCTGTTTCTTCGGTTGAGCACCAGATGAAGTAGTTGGCTTGCGTTTAGGGGCCATGTTGTACAAAAAATACAGTATGTATCTTTAAACACTAGAATCACACTCAGCGCAGCGAAATGCTCACACTATGAGAGGCACGTGAGAACTGAGACCAACTGAGGGAACAGCAGATTCACATCTCACGCTCGCTCTGGGGCATACGCTCATTGAGTGGAATGGTGGGCGGAATCTCCAGCACTACAATATTTAAATTGTTGTTTTTCTTTTTTTTTTGCCTAGCGCATATAGTTGAGTTTGCGTAAGTTAAATGCGCATATGATGTGATTCCACTGTACTTGCTTTTTGTTATCTTAAAACAGATGTGAATAATATTGCAGGTGCTGATGACATAAAGGAAAATGTAGATTTCCATTGAATTCTTATAGGACACTGCATGGGTCAAGGGTCTCCTGCACAGATCACTTTACAGGGTTGGGATCTTATTTTGTACGCTGTTCCCTTACTATTTTGGGATGAACTGAAATCTCTCACTATAGTGGAACTTTTTAAATCTATTACACTTTCAGTACAGATGTATGAAATAACTATCACTTGCCTCCTTCATATTGTTGTAAGAACTAATGTTTCTAAAATGAATTACATGCTAGGGATTATTAGTCTGTTTTAACTGCAAACAGGCAAAGAAACTTCTACTTACATTTTTCTTTTCTATAATTTTTATCTTCATTGGCGCTGTAGATTTTTGTTTTAGGAAATGTAGCTACTAATCATAAAAAGTAAGAGCTTTTCAGATGTAAATAATTCAGCTGTTTTTATTGGTTTGAAGACTTTTGTGCTTCTTTATGATGTATAAACAGAGTCTGAAACTCTGTGTGTGTGTGTGTGTGTGTGTGTGTGTATTTTTAAGGTCTTTCTTCCCTGCTTGTTTACCTTTAGAAACATCAGGCGTGTTCACACGGTCTTTCATGGTTTTGCTGTGGAACTTCCTGGGTATTTCAGAGGATTTATACTTTTAGCTCTCATATCTTAATCAAAGAAGTTAAGATTATGAATCTGTAACTTGGATGTCTTTTGTCCAAAATGTTAGTGGTTTATGTTGGTTTAGGTGGTGGAATCTCCTTCCTTCGAGGTTTTTAAGATCAGGCTTGACAAAGCCCTGGCTGGGATGATTTAGTTGGGGATTGGTCCTGCTTTGAGCAGGGGGTTGGACTAGATGACCTCCTGAGGTCCCTTCCAACCCTGAAATTCTATGATTCTTTGTTAACAAAAACATTGTTTAAACAGTCAGACTAAAAATTCCTTCCTCTCAGTTTCTCAGGTCTCATTCCTACTATTGTTGATGACATCATTTCATTAGCTCTCCAGCCCTCACAGAGGCTTCTAGGCTAGACAGGACCTGAATTTCTAATGTAAAAACAATTTTGGTGGGATGGGTTTGAAAAACCTTTCCGGCTACTTTTGTACATCAGAAAAGTGCACAAGACTACTTTTTTTCCCCCCTGAGACCAGCAGGGTGAGGTAATATCTTTTATTGGACCAACTTCTGTTGCTGAGAGAGACAAGGTTTTGAGCTTACACAGAGATCTTCTTCATGACCTGTCATCTTTAACCTTGAAAGCATATTTAAACCTGCCCACCTCAACCCCGTAGTTCTAAGTTTCAGCTCTGTGTGATTTAAATATAGCTGTGGAAAAACCACGTAATGAAAACTTCAGTTTTCTTCTAATTACAGAAATGCTCATGGGGCAGACTAATTCTGAAAATATTCATAACATTTAATATCACTTCAGAACTTTTTTTAGTATAAAGCAAAGTTCAGAAGGAAGATCAGTAACTGCTCATATATGCAATGCTTACAAGAGAGTAGCCACAGATCAATACTTTTCCTGACTCCTTAAATACATGACTGACTACCTCTGCCCAAATATCACAGATTAAAGTTTACTTTGAAATCAACTTCTGGTAGACAGATGAATTAGGAGTCACAATCTGAAGCCTGCAAACTTAGAACCAGTCCTTCATTGAGAGCTTTAAAATACTAATGCTAATTTACACTTTAAATAAGATGACAGTAGTATTCTTAAAGGTACACCTTACAGTGTAGGTCCTCATCTTGCATTTGTAGATCCTAATTATTTCAACATCAATGCTTAATGTGCTCACTTTTCGCAATCTAGGGCTGGGACAGTCAGTCCTTTTATGATGTACAAAGTCATCTTAATGTTGTGCTACCATTGTGATACCTTTTCAGCATAAAGAAAGCACATTGTGTAAGATGTAAGCACAAAATGTAAGACTGTTTTTGCCTCTTTTTAATGTAGGAGTGCGACAGCTTGAAATCATGTGCTGCTTTGGCTGCATGTCTGTTCTTGCCAACTACTTTGTCTTCATGACTTTCTTTCCAGCATGTGTGTCCTTGGTATTAGAGGTAAGACCATTTTCAAGATGGCATCAGTAGCATAAGAGCATGTTGGCCTAATGGTGGTGTCCTGTTTTTCTTTGTATAGCTATTTAATTTAAACTGAGAGATAACAATTTAGTATTGCACCCAAGTTTAACCTTCACAATTTATATCCTATTATACATTTATTTCTTTGTTCAAGAGGAATCATAATCAAAGTCATAACTTGCATGGTTGTGGTATATCTGGAACAAAAACATGTCACCTACAGTTGTTTTTAGATGTTGAAAATAATAATAGTATATAATCTTCCAGTTATCAATATTTAAAACTTGTAGTTGTTTTTTGTGTGTGTTCAACTTTATTCTTCTGCAATAGCTTCTAAACCAATAAGGTAATTGAATATTCCCTGTATACATATGTATACCTCTAATGAACATGAATGAATTGTGTGCTTGGAGGAATAAATTTCTCATAAAAACAGAGATAAATTATGTCCTGAGTAATATACCCTTTTACAACTAACTCTGGAGCAGAATAGAGCAAAAAATTACACAGTTTCTTATACTACAGTTCCAATAATTAACTTGAAAGGTCAGCATTCCAGTTTATATGATGCCCTTTAGCTTTCAGTATTAAGTTCAGGCACAATCTTACGCTAGGAAATGCTGTAGATCATATTTTGAGGTCTGTATCAGTGTTAATCTTGATTTCTGGATTTTTGATTTACAGGCAATATGATTTAAATAGTCAAAATTTGTTGCCTAATGTTACTCCTTCATTTGTATTTAAGCACCTAAGTGGCATGGATTTTGTTTTGTGCTGGGCAGCTCTCACTCTTGCTTCAGTGAGATTTGTGGATGCTCAGCTTCTCTGAAAATTGAGCCACTTCCAGGCCCCAATTCAGGAAAGCACGTTCTTAAATATTTTCCTGAATGAGGAGGTTTTTGTGAACCAAGGCCTTATTTATTTTATGGATTTAAGGACTTAACTTTAGACATACAAATTTGAACATTTTGGGCTGAGAACCTCCTGCTTGGGTCTTAAATTTTCTGTTTTGTTCCTGTATTGCCACTGAGTCTTCAGTGTGGTATTAAGTGGATCAAATGTAACTACAGGCTTGTGTACAGGAGAAAGCTTAACCAGTTTAACTAAAGGTGTGATTTTTAAACGATTTAGTTAAATTAGTACAAAAGGCTGTATGGACACTCTTATTATGGCTTAGGTTAAGTTGATTTGGATTCATTGTAAGCTAAACCAAAACAAGCCAGTTTTAAACCAAAAAGAAAGTGCCCAACATAGGTGGTTGCCATGGTTTAAAAACTGACTTAGATTAAACTTGGTACAGCTTCCTTGTGTTGACAGTTTTCTTGTATTTTCTAGTGACATACTAGTAAAAAGTTTGCTTGTTGCTCTGTTTCTTCAAATATATGCACTGAACAGGATCTTTTGTTTTTTGTTGTAGCTTTCTCGTGAAAGTCGTGAGGGGCGACCCATATGGCAACTTAGTCATTTTGCCCGTGTTTTGGAAGAAGAAGAAAACAAACCAAACCCTGTAACGCAGAGGGTTAAAATGATTATGGTATGTGGGGTTTTTCCCTTTCTTTAGAGAAAAGCAACCATATAATTAAATGTATGCATAAATATTTCTCAGTTACTGTAAAGTTATATTCCCTGTCTGTTGTCAACAGCAGCTTTTAGTTTTAAACCTAGGAGGGCATGGGAAAGTAAAAAAATATTTTTTTAAAAAAATTGCTGCTTGTTACTAGATTTGCTGGCTAGTTACATCTGGAAACAGGTTTCACTCTTCTCTCTCTCTTTCCTTTTTAAGTCTCTAGGTCTGGTTCTTGTTCATGCTCACAGTCGCTGGATAGCAGAACCATCTGCTCAAAACAGTACAGCAGAAAATTCAGTGGGAATGGATGAAAATGCACCAAAGAGAATTGAACCTAATGTTTCTCTATGGCAATTTTACCTGTCTAGGTGAGTGAATATCGTGGTCCTTCTAAGTATTCTGTTGCATCTTCCACTTACTGGGGCTTATTCTCTGGTGCTTTCAGGTTACTTTGTAAGGCAAAGTACTTTGCAAAGCAGCCATAAACCCATCTGCTTTGGCCACTGTAGGATTTTCTACATATGGAGATCCTTGTGTGACATGGCATTCCATAGTCATTCCTGTACAAGCTCCACAGTCTAGCTATGGTCAGGGACTAGCAATCTTTCTTCATATGCCATAATGCTGCCTTAGGTCCATTGCTGACGTATTTCAAAGCAGGCTTAGGCAGACTGAGGATCTGCGGCATTATTTTTAAATTTTGTGATTGTACTACAGTAGATTTCATTTCTTAAATTAGTTCCTAAATATGAGTCTTTTATACCAGTTACTAAGTTAAACAAATCTTTTAACACACATTGCATAGCAGAGGAAAATTGGAGCTGACTGTGTGGAGAGATTGTGAATTTAATGGTAATTGATGTAGTCTAGTCAGGTGTTCAAACCAGCTTCCCTTCTCTCTGGGAACGTGCACAGCTTCTCCCACATGTGCACCACCCATCCCCAAGGACTGGGAAAAAGGGTCCTTGTCACTGTTCTCTTTCCTTGTGATTTTTTTCTAATGTTAAATTACTATGGGCTTGATTGTCAGAGGTTCTGACAACTCACAACTCAAAGTCAGTGGGAGCTGTGGATTCCTATCACCTCTGAAAATCAGCCTCTAAATCTCTTGATTCCTTACCTATTTAAGCGGCTTAATTTCTGTACCCACTATAATAGCTGCCACGGATGGCAAGAGATGATAATTGAATCACACGACATTTACCAGGAAATAACTGTTAAATCAGTGATTTAGCTGTTGAATGGCACATGCCTTCTGAGCGATTTGGTATTATATTTCTCTTTGCTAGGGTTTCAACATAAGAATTGCTGTTCACTGTGGTAAAGTAACTTACTTAAATTATCTGTTACAAAGGGGGTAGAGTGATTGAGATTCTAATAACTGCATAAATTATGATCAACATATTGCTCTTGTTAAAGCAAATGGATGTCCCAGTGATACATTTTATCAAATGTAGCTATATACACAAGATTATATAAACATTGCTAGTTAGCTTTTGGTTAGCTTTTAGCGATTTGGTATTATATTTCTCTTTGCTAGGGTTTCAACATAAGAATTGCTGTTCACTGTGGTAAAGTAACTTACTTAAATTATCTGTTACAAAGGGGGTAGAGTGATTGAGATTCTAATAACTGCATAAATTATGATCAACATATTGCTCTTGTTAAAGCAAATGGATGTCCCAGTGATACATTTTATCAAATGTAGCTATATACACAAGATTATATAAACATTGCTGGTTAGCTTTGTAGCAGTTTCTTGTTAGGTATTAGCTTGCATGTCTTGCTTGTTTGTTAAAGCAGTGTGAGTTTATAGTGATAAACAAACATTTTTTATATACTCAAAACACACTTAACTTTACTTCTTGTTTGATCCTCCTTCAGAATGGCCAGTTTGGACATTGAGCAAGTAATCACTCTTGGTTTAGCTCTTCTTCTTGCTGTGAAATACATCTTCTTTGAACAGACAGAGACGGAGTCCACGCTCTCACTGAAGAACCCCATAACATCTCCCTTGATAGTTCAGAAAAAGATTCCTGATAACTGCTGCAGAAAACAATCTGGACTTGTAAAAAATAATCAGAAATCCAGCACTGTAGAAGAGTCTGTAATTTCCAAAGAGAGAAAAGGTAATATATATGCTTTGGGTATCTTAGGTACTGGGGCTGCTCCTGAAGGATCCAATGGTGGGGCTATTTTGCAACCAAAAAACTGTAGTCTGTTTGAGATTTTTGTAATCTAAATTCCTATTTTAATTTGTGTTTATGCAGTTGAAGTAATAAAACCTGCATTAGGAGAGCCATCAGCCAAGGCTACATTTGTGGTTGGTAGCTGCATCCCTACGGAAACTTCTTCACTCCTTAATAGAAAAGAGCCTGAAACTGAATTGCCCAAAGAGCCACGCTCCACTGAAGAATGTTTATGTATACTTGGAAATGCAGAGGTAAGAAAAGAGAACTATAAGGTTTCAAGACCAAAAAATTTTAAGGAGTATTTTAAAATTTTACAGTGAAACCATTGTTTGTGGATACATTCTTCAGTTGATTGTATTGCTTTTACAATTGAATGTATGTGTAAATAGTGTGGCTTACTTACACTCTTAGTATACACCCATTGCAAAATGCACTTTAGAGATCATTTCTGGTCCAGTGAATTCCTGCTTTTCAATTATTTGTATACGTTCTGTTTCTTGAATGCATGCAGCCAAAAATTCAGTTTTTGCCCATTTTTGTAAACAAAAGATTTGTTACCATATCTTCCCCCCAAAATTCCATATCATGGTAGCTTTCCTGCTCATGAACAATTAGAGTGTTAGTCCATACATCTATTAAAGGTGGCTGGTTGAGAGCAACATAAGGTGCTCAGTTTTCTTCACTCTCCACTCCCAAGCTGAAATCTCTGAGGTTGTGTGGCTACTGATTCTGATTCCCCATGTGACAGAGTATTATGCTCCCTCCAGACCAGTGGTCCCCAAGCTTTTCATATCACACCTCCTCCCATCCCCCCCCCACCCCCCCGGTCTGCATGTCCGCCACAGGAGCTGCGGTCAGGAGCTGAGGCCTGGGGGAGGGTGGGGAAAGAGGGGAGGTGCTGACAGAGGTAAAGGGGCCGAGGTGGGGCCAGAGCCACGGCCGAGGTGGGGCCAGAGCCACGGCCAAGCCAGGGGCCTAGGCTGCGGGCGGGGCTGGTGGAGGGAGGGCTGGAGCAGAGCTGAGGACCAAGCAGGGCTGGGTGGTGCTCCCTCCCCACCTGCTGTGGGGGGTGGCTTGGGCCCCACATTGTGCCCCCTTTCCCCCCTGGGGGGCATGCCCTACAGTTTGGGGTCCACTGCTACAGACCACCAGACTTCCCCCTTCCCCCTAATATGTACTTTACAGAAAAATTTCCATTTATAAACTTGTACATAATCTGTCTTCTTTAGATAGTTCAATACACAGAGCCAGATCCTCAGCTGGCATTTGACTTCAGTGGAGCTATGATAATTAATGCTACCTGAGGATGTGCCCTGTAGTGTTTAAAGTAAGAGTCTGCCTTCACTCTGGAAAAGCAATGAAATTTCGTAATGGAACTTTTAGTCTATACATAACTTTTTAGTTTGGGGCTAGGTATTGCAGGTTATTTGATGGTAAGCATGTACAGTCTCTACGTAGAAGAATAAATGGACACAAATCAGATGTCAAGAATTATAACATTCATAAACCAGTCGGAGAACACTTCAATCCCTCTGGTCACGCAATCACAGACATGAAGGTCGCTATCTTAAAACAAAAAAACTTCAAATCCAGACTCCAGCGAGAAACTGCTGAATTGGAATTCATTTGCAAATTGGATACTATTAATTTAGGCTTAAATAGAGACTGGGAGTGGCTAAGTCATTATGCAAGGTAGCCTATTTCCTCTTGTTTTTTCCTACCCCCCCCCCCCCAGATGTTCTGGTTTAACTTGGATTTAAACTTGGAGAGTGGTCAGTTTGGATGAGCTATTACCAGCAGGAGAGTGAGTTTGTGTGTGTATGGGGGTGGGTTTTTGGAGGGGGGTGAGGGAGTGAGAGAACCTGGATTTGTGCAGGAAATGGCCCAATTTGATTATCATGCACATTGTGTAAAGAGTTGTCACTTTGGATGGGCTATCACCAGCAGGAGAGTGAATTTGTGTGGGGGGGTGGAGAGTGAGAAAACCTGGATTTGTGCTGGAAATGGCCTAACCTGATGATCACTTTAGATAAGCTATTACCAGCAGGACAGTGGGGTGGGAGGAGGTATTGTTTCATATTCTCTGTGTATATATAAAGTCTGCTGCAGTTTCCACGGTATGCATCCGATGAAGTGAGCTGTAGCTCACGAAAGCTCATGCTCAAATAAATTGGTTAGTCTCTAAGGTGCCACAAGTACTCCTTTTCTTTTTGCAAATACAGACTAACACGGCTGTTACTCTGAAACCTTACACTACAATGAGTAAAAGCCTCACTCTGAAGTTTAAATTGCAGCTGGGGTATCTGGCTGCGGGTTGTTAGTTTTCTTTGCTTTTGGTTTATATGGATTCATGATTGACACAGACCAGAAATTCATTTAGAATTATTTTCTTTGTATGCTGCATTTTACTGATGTTGATAGTGAAACAGATTCTTTAGGTATGATTTGCAGAAGTAACGAGTATCCTTTACCATACTGGAAACATGAAATATTACTGGAAACATTAAAAGTTGTACTGCAGTTTGTACAAAACTTTTTTTTTAATTTCTAGAAAGGTGCAAAATTCCTCACTGATGCAGAAGTCATCAACCTAGTCAATGCTAAGCATATTCCTGCTTACAAACTGGAAACTCTGATGGAAACTCATGAACGTGGTGTATCTATTCGCAGACAGATGTTATCTCAGAAGCTCCCTGAACCATCAGCCTTACAATATCTTCCTTACAGGCATTACAATTATTCTTTGGTAAGTATAATGGAGACAAGCAAGAGTGAATTAATTTTTAAATTTTAAGGTGACTCCTTTTGTATGTTTTCCCCAAATTCTTCTCAAAATTATAATTCATGTACACCACTTCCAAAGAATTAAGACAAAGCTGTCAATTACAGTTTCAGTCTGTCTTCATACAAACACAGTCTGCATGGGTATTCATTCAGTTCACATCTGAAAGTTCTCACAGACATAAGAACTGGATACTTAATTTTTTGAAATGAAAACTTAAGAGTCCAGATCAGTTTTGTAGCATGATCAAAAAGGACAATTATGTATTAATGTATAGAGTTCCTTAATCTCAGTAAATTTAGGGCTTTGATAATACCACAGCTGAGTTTACCGGGATGAGTGGAAACATGAGTTGAGTCATAATAAAAGGAAAGTTATTCAAAATCCAGATTGTTACTTTAATACAGTTTTCACTTTGTACAGTAACTCTCCTAATAGATACAAGTACATAGCATTCACTAATATAAAAAAATTCTTTCTGCAGTTTTATCTGTTACTATACATTACTTCAATGATTAAACACTTCAATGAACTTCAGAAGGTTACGGTCAAGTTTTACTAAATACTTCCAAACTTTGTGCACAGTATAAAACATTGTAGTGTAAAAATGTTGTATTTTATTGAAAAATCAAGTTGGTAAAGTAGGCTAATTTTGATTTATTTTATTTGTTGATGACTATTTGTTATCAATTTCTCAACATGCTATAGCAATGCTGTATCCTTAATGACTGTTAAATCTAACATTTTTTTAAAGGTAATGGGAGCTTGCTGTGAAAATGTGATTGGATACATGCCCATCCCTGTAGGTGTAGCTGGGCCACTTTTCCTGGATAGCAAAGAGTTTCAAGTTCCAATGGCAACAACAGAAGGCTGTCTGATAGCAAGCACAAACAGAGGGTGCAGAGCAATATGCGTAAGTAAAATTCAGTCTTGGATGGTTAGCTCCTTGCCTTTGTTAAGAGCCCATCACTTAATACAAAATGAGGTGAATTGTGTAAGATAGATATCTGTTTAATTAAAGTTATTAAATATTACCAATAATTCCCAGTAATCGTATTCATTTTCCCCTTTGGTCTTAGCTTGGTGGAGGAGCAAATAGCTGTGTTCTAGCAGATGGGATGACTCGAGGACCGGTTGTAAGATTACCCACTGCCTGCCAGTCTGCAGAAGTAAAGGCTTGGCTTGAAAACTCTGAAGGGTTTAAAATAGTCAAAGATGCATTTGACAGCACAAGTAGGTTAGTGACATGGCTTTCTGTAAAGTATTTACTAATGTAAATCTATAATGAAATATAGAAATCTCCCAGCTTTAGGTGTACTACGATGCAAGAAATTACATGATACTAGTTTCAGGGATCCAAATAACTTTGGTCTAAGTAATCAACAACATCTTTCATGTCCAATATCTGGTTAACCATTAGAACTACAAACAAATGTTATATCCCCTAGGAAAATAAGGAATTCAATCACAGCAAGAAAACGGAACTTAAAATGGTATTATTCTGATTACCATTCATACTTGTTTCCACCTCCAAAAACACACACACACTTCAGTTCTGACTTGATTTTAGTGGTCATTATCCTGCACTTGTAGAATTAGAACCAGTGTTGTACACCACAATCTAATCTTTCAAATGATATAACGTGTTCTTCTCTAATTCTAGGGGCTAAAGAGAATATTGATCCTATAATGTCAGAACTGACAGGGTGGGGAGAAGCATAACAGTATTAAAAGTAATATGATTTAGAGCAGTGGTTCCCAAACTGGGGTTCTAGAACCCCTGGGGGTTCGCAAAATGTTACAGGGGGTTCTCGGGGGAAAAATTCCCTAATGGTGGACAGAGCTGTCCCTAGGGACCCCGGGCAGCACGGGGCCAGCAGCCTGGAGCCCCTGGACTTCCAAGAGCTAAGCAGATCAAAGCAAGCATATCTATCACACTGAGGAGATTTAAACTTCAAGACTCTTTATAAGAAATAGAAAGGGAGGTGGATTTTTTTGCTGTTTTTAAAATTAAATAGGCAGCTAGTATTGTTTTTAAACTTATTATGAAGAACAAGTTTAAGCTTTGTTGCAACGTGCGTTGTTTGCCTGGACTGCTCAAGACCTGAATGCTTGTGTAGGAGGAACTCTTTGCATTGGCTTTTTAAATACCTTCATGCTGTTTCATATTTGATACTCCTTGATGAAATGTAGGAGCCTTGTCGTATAGTAGGCTTATTCAAAGTGATACAAGCTACGAAAGTGAGATCTTGGAAGAGTGTTGCCGTTTTCATAATGTAATAAAAAGACTGTAATGATAAATAATAATTAATAATAAATAGCATGTAATAAGCATGTCATAAAAACAAATTTTATATTTCCAAGATCACAGTTTTTATAATTTATACTCAGGTAAAGGAGAAAATCCCTGGAAATACTCATTTTTAGGAGGGGGTTTGCGAGACTTGGCGTTTCAGTGAAAGGGATTCACAGGTTGTTAAAGATTGGGAACTACTGATTTAGAGCATGACTGTCATAACTTCTCTTATCCCCATCCCTCCCCAGTATTATTTGTTGTATATTATCTCTGGAAAATTGAAGACTGATTTTTCAGTATTGGTTAGCAGAGTCATGTTCCACAAAACCATGTGGAGGTCAGTAGTACACTTGAGCATATTCCAGCAAGGCTTGATAACCATGGTATAGAACCATCCTTGCTGCTGTTGAATAATGTGCAATATCTTCAAGTTTGTTTGTTTTTGCTTACTGCATAGCAATAGAATTGAGTTGTGGGACATGCCCTCACTATCACTGCTCTAGACACTGTTTCTGTATATAACTGACTTAAGAATTGCCAAATCTCCCTCTTTTATTAGTTTGTATGCAGTAACACAGAATTTGGGGGGGGGGGAATGGAGGGAGGGAATTGTTGTTTAAAATTAGGTAACTATAACACTAGGATCCTGTATTTCACAAGTTGCAGGGCTAGAAAAATTAAGCATATCAGTACAGATACTTTCAGGAGCAGTAAGTTTTCTTAAACATTTCTCTTGGATCAGCAGTCAGAGGATTTTGTGCCTGGTAGTTGGTGCTGATTTAGTTTTGAGCATAGAGCAGGAGAAGGAGCGCACAATGTGCATGGTGCTTAGCAGGGTTATCCGGAACTAATGGCTTACTGTCATTTGTAGCTGAAAAGCAGCCTGTAGTCTTTAGTGAGATAAGGGAGAGAGAAGGAATTGTAAATAGTTAGTTGATTCTCATTTATTTACAGGTTTGCTCGTCTGCAAAAGCTTCACATCAGTCTGGCTGGTCGTAACCTTTATATCCGTTTTCAGTCTGAAACAGGGGATGCAATGGGAATGAACATGATCTCAAAAGTAAGATCCAGTCTTTTTCTACTTAGCATTTTTTGAAAAAAGAACTAGTTAAAGAATGTCACTAAATTAACTCTGAATTTCCTGTCTTACATGACCATACAGGGAGTGGAAGCAAGGACACAGGACTGTCTCCCCACTTCCCTCCCTCCCTTCAACTTCTCCCCCTCTCTTTTTCTGGGGCTTGTATAAGGGCCATCCAGTATCAGAGTCCTGTGTTAAGGTTCATAGTGCTTTTTAGAGTAAAATTTACTTTCTGTCCCTGAAGTGCTTAAATCTAAAATAGGCAAAACAGGTTTACATGAGTGAGAAATTAAAAGTGATTATTAATCCTACTTCAACTTCATTCTTATTGATCATCTTCCCATATGAACTTGAATTTTTTACCTTTTGCTTGTTTTATTTACCTAGGGCAGGCTGTGTCTCTCTCTAGTGATATAAAATGGTAACATGTAATGGTTTAGCTTTGTGTCTTTGACCATAATCAAGAGTAGTACCTAAGCAATGAAAAAGGGAGGTTAAAATGACTATATTTAAAAAGAAAAAAAATCTGCACATGCAACTCAGGCTCTCCTTCTTCCCCCAATCCAGAATAAAGGGAAGAATTGATCCCAGATTATTAAGATTCATGTTGTGTGCATACCTTGCTAAGTGCCAGTGTTCTCTGGTCCTATGTAGCCACTCGGGAGAGTTAGAGGGGGCAGAGCCTCCACCCACCTGTGCAGCCCCAGCATGCATGGTGGGGAGGAACAAGGGCTTGTGAATTCATTATTTCCTCTACGAGCAAGTGAGTGAGATGGGGGCAGAGCAATGATTATATTATCCCTACCCACCAGCACCATCTTACCCAAAAGGGAAGTCCAGGTTCCTCTGTGAGGAACAATTCCTTCCCATTGCTGCTCCTGAGGTAGCACAGTGATATGCTTTCCCTTGCACAGGGGCTGAGCCCAAAGGTTCAATCTAGCCCTGATGTGTTACTGTCTCTGTGATGGTTAGTCAAATATTAGTTACGTTCTCCAGTGGTTTATAATGCAACCTTCATTGGAAGTTACACTTCATTTATATCTGCTTCTGTCAGGGTACCGAAAAGGCACTTGCAAGACTGCAAGAAGAGTTTCCTGATCTCCATGTTCTAGCTATTAGTGGTAACTATTGTACAGACAAAAAGCCTGCTGCCATAAATTGGATAGAAGGCAGGGGGAAGTCTGTTGTCTGCGAAGCAGTTATTCCAGCCAAGGTGGTCAGAGAAGTAAGTACCGCTTTGATTCATCTTGGGAAAAAAAGCATGTTTTTTCTAACCAAACTAATCCTTTAATAAAAATTAAACTTGAAATCAAGATTTATAAATTGTACATAATGATCACTCTTCACTTTGAGCATTATTGTAGGATCATGGACGTTATAGATAAAAAATGACTTACTAGTAGAGGATTTTTCATTCAATATACTTTTGTGATGTCTAGTTTAAAATGTCTGAAGTGGTGGATCTTCTGCTCCTTCTTTTGAAAGACTGTTCCACAGTCTAATAGATCTGACACTTAAGTAGTTTACCTGATATTCAGTTCAGTTTTAATAACCTTTGTAACCGGTCCCTTGGGTACTCCATGGCAAATTAATCTGCAGCAGTTAGCCTGGGTTCTGCTACACATCACAGTACACAAGACTGGAAATTCTTTGGGACCTTCATATAAAGAGGTTTTGATTGAATTAAATATGAAAATAAATAATACAATCAGTAGTATTTCTTGTGACTTAATTTGATATTTAATTTTGTAGTGCCCCAGAACTTTTTTAACTTTCAGTTGTACTGCAGAATTTTGTATTAAAAATATATAACTACATTGTAGAAGTGATTGGGGGAAGCTGGAGATCGTGGCAAGCTGGGATGGGGACAATTGGGGGTTGTTGCTATTGGAGTTACCTGAGAGGCAGGTAGGTACTATCATAGCTCATTAACAGGCTTTTTCTTCCAAACTATTTTTATATTGTCATCATTAAGTTTCAAATTTAATGTCAACATTCCATTGAAATAAATGGGGTGGTTCACCACACCTCTTGGAAGTATTTATTTCAGGCTGTCTTTAGACTTAGGCAAATCTCTCTCTATGCATTGGTTTGCATTCTGTTCGTATCTAGAAAGTTTTAGCAACTGTAAGAGCTTAAATTATTTTCTTTTATATGAAAGTCTACATTTTAGAGAACTGTTCTGAGGCAAGTTCCTCAGCCATGGAATCATAGTCTGAGTGCTAATACTAAACAACATGGGATTACTACTGCTGTCTAATGAGAAGTATAATAAAAGCATATGGTTTTGTCTAGCTATTGAAGACTACTACAGAAGCCATGGTTGAGGTTAATATAAACAAAAATTTGGTGGGGTCTGCGATGGCTGGTAGCATAGGTGGCTATAACGCCCACGCAGCAAATATCGTCACAGCTATCTACATTGCATGTGGACAGGTAAGTTCAGCCAATTCACAGCACTATTAGGTTTTGGTTTTTTAAATATATTCTTAAGATAGTTGAACTAAATGTTTTTATTCTGACTTTAAGGATGCAGCACAGAATGTGGGCAGCTCTAACTGCATCACTCTGATGGAGTCAACAGGTCCCACAAATGAAGATCTGTATATCAGCTGCACAATGCCCTCTATAGAAATTGGAACAGTTGGTGGAGGAACCAACTTGCTACCACAGCAAGCTTGTTTGCAGGTACAAAGCATCAAAGAAAATTAAAATAACATCCTTTTAAACCAAAAGTCCTCCTGGTTCTATTGTATACTGTGTGTCTAAGTAATACTGCAAGTTTTTTTCAAACTTTAGTAGGCTTTAAGATATAACTAACTAAACTGTTCTAAAGAGTATTCATGCATCTGATTTTGAAGCTAAATGCTACTTTTTAATGTCTGAGGGACTTAAAAGCTGGTTTGGTTCACATAATTTAGTAAGGACCATTAAATAACTCTAACTGAACACAAATTTACCTTTACCAGCGCTTGGTTTTAAAGTGTAATGTTGTATATTTTTGTCTACAGATGTTAGGGGTCCAGGGTGCAAGTCAAGACAATCCTGGTGAAAATGCACGTCAGCTTGCTAAAATTGTATGTGCTACAGTAATGGCAGGGGAATTGTCATTAATGGCAGCACTGGCAGCTGGACATTTAGTCAAAAGCCACATGATTCATAACAGGTAAGAAATGCAAAGCTTAGTACTATACTCTGCATCTTCCCCTGTCCCAAATACAGCACAATATGTAATAAATGGTACATGAAACAGTTAAAGCTACAGAGAGAGTGCTGACTCCAAATGGCTTATCTTACTATTTTTGTTAGATCAAAAATAAATCTACAAGATCTTCAGAGAAACTGCACCAAGAAAGCAGCTTGAATGTCAGAGGAGCATTGAAGTGAACCATTGCCATAGCAACTGACCAGGAGTAAAGAATAATATATATTTATGAAATTTAGAAGGCAGTGTTCAGTACAAAGATTTTTGTGGAAGATAATTGAGAAGATCAGCAGACTTGTGATAAGTGAAACTCCTCCTTATGACTTTGACTTTCTTCAGCTGTTAAAAATTACTTCCTTTCTGAAGATCCCAGATGTCTTGAACATGGTTTAGAATTTTTGATATTTCTCTTACTCTGCGCATGCTCTTCTGAAGGGTCAGCTTTATATCATTAAGGATTGAGGGTTTTTTGACTAGTGAACTCCCAGTTATGACTGAGATGGAAAACAAGTTCTGTAGCGTAATCTGTTGTGTGTTTAAAAAAATGATTTGGCTAAAATTGGTTTGTATGTAATGTTCCTTGTGGTTTTTGTTTTCTGGTTAAAAAAGTAGGTTTTAAATATAAAGTGATAGCAGCCTAATTGCTTCCATGAACTCCTGATTTTAATTTTGTTTGTTCAAGTTTTAAGCTTACGTCTTGAGTTATGAGATAATTTTATTGAGTCTGTCATTAATCTGTAGAAACATTGATCTATTTATAGTACTTCACTTGGTGCTGTTCCACTTAATTATTAGCTCCCTAATTGAGTTTACATCATTTTTTCCTTTAAGGAAAATCTATTGCTACAAAGTGTAGAAATGTTTGACATTCTTTTATAGGAGTATGTGTTCAACCGCCTGGGCATTTTGTTCAGAGAGAAGTACTGTATCATGACTTTCTAAAACTTTCTTGATACAGATATAGAAACAATTACACATCAGGCAGTTTAGAGCTTTGATAATGTTAATACAGTTTTTTACATAACTTTTTCTGTAAGTAGCAATGGATTCAAGTGAACGAATCAAGAACAGATGTTTACACTTTTAAAATCTCATCTTTTTAAAGTACAGTGCGTTGGCACATTAATAATTTTTGGTGTTCGACACTTTCTCCCCAGGGATCGGTGTTTGACGTCTGCTTAACTTGAGATGTAATAAAGCCAGAAAAATCATGTGTCTTTAATGTTCCAGTTGGTTTTTATGTTTGATTCTTTTTAAATATTTTCTTTTGTGAAAAAACTGTAATTTATTTTCTGAAAAATCCAACTTATCCATCTTACGAAAACTTACAAGGGTCCATTGAAATGATGTTACTAGAAAAATTAATACAAGAAATGTAACTGTCCATTAAAATACTGTATTTGGATCAGTGAGATAACATAGGGTGTTTGTTAACATTATGCGGGAAACATTAGGTAGGTTTATTTTGGTTTGACTTGCTACTGAGAAAACGAGTATCAATTACTATGCTAAACAGTTATCCTGTTCAGTCACTGAAGGAAAACTATAAATGGATTTGAACATTCCTGCTTACTAGAAGGATGGTGTCAGCAGGTTGGTCTTTTTATGGGGATACAGAGGCATTTCGGGGGTGGTGATGAAATAGAGAGAATGCTGTTCTTCTGATGTGCAAGCTTGGTATAACTCGTGAGGGACTGATTTTGTAGAACATCAGCTCTAATATTAATGTATTGGTCTCACAGAGCTAACATTCAAGCTGGAAGACATACTACATGCTAGGTATGCTGTGGTAGCATGAAAATATCATGAATGTTTATCTTTTTGCATTATTATGAGTAGTTTTTTCTTATTTATGGAGAGTTGAAACTGCTTTGTTTCTGTGTTCAACCAGTGATTTATTATTTAAAGTAACACTGAGCTGGCAATAAATGGTGGTTCAGTGTTCATTTTGGTGAATGTAACTGACATTCTGTCTTGCAGAATTAACGTTTTGTATTATTACTAAATTGTGTACATTTTGGTACAGAATACTTTTTCAGTTTCAGTAAAACAATGGAAAAGCATTTTGGCTTAATTGTGATATTTTTAAGTATAATTAGTGACTTTATTAAATATTAAACATTGTTTCAGGGATTGTTTACATATTGTCCTTTGGTGGTATGAAGAACACTTAAGGAGTTGCAATAACTTCTCAATACAGTAGTTGAGTATGACACTTTCCATTGAGGCCTATTTTGGACACGTCTCTGTACTTTCCAGAAAAGTTTTTCTTGCCTGGAATTTGGCACACGGTAGTGGTCTGCTAAAACAGAATATATTTTGCAAAGTCTGTGATGGTCATTTCAGAGAGATATGTGACCCTAAACACAAAAATGCACTTTTAGAAAAGTCTTCCAATCTGTTTGGGCTAGGAACGCTAAACTTACTGCATTCGTTCTGCATCAGTGAAAGCTAGTGCATCAAAATTAACTGACCAATATGTTACTCTCTACATTACACAGAACTCTTGAACATGAAGATTATTTAAGAGGAGGAGGGAGAACTCTCAAATGAAAGTACCAGACATACAGTTATGTAAATAAATATTTAATCTTAAAACCTAGTCAAATAATAACTACTTATTTTTTAAGTTAGCAAATTTTAACATTTTAAAATGTAAGCTGAAAATAAAGGTTTTTAAACCACTTTCCCATTAAACAAAAAGTCTGGAAATATATACCAACTTTGACTCCCTAAATTTCATCTAGGAGCCAAAAATCCTACTATCACAAAGAAATCTGTCACCTACACCTTTACATTTAGAAGCTAAAGGCCTGATCAGAGCCTCCTCCCGTTCTGTTTCAGGTCCTTGGCCATAATATAATTTCCATGTCTGGCCCACCCAATATCCAGCATTAGTCCACCTACAACTGGATACTCTTTCAGCTTCCTCTCTGCATCTCATGCTCTAGATCAAGGGTAGAGATCAACTTTATATATGGAGCAAATAATTTTTGGTTCTCTATGAAGCCCTACATAAAACACTACAGTGGAACCTCTTACCGCAAAGTTTGGGGACTGATGTGGGTCCAGGGCAGAAGGTAACATGCTTACAACAAGCCATCCTCAGAAACAAAAACACCCTGAAACCAATATAGAGCACTTGTAATTGGATGGTTGGGGTCAGGTTCTTAGAGCTGCAGATGTCTAAAGGCTACTGTAGGGCAAAGGATGTATGTTTTAAAAACATGTTGGCTAACGTGTTAAATCTCAGCATAGATGGAATAAATTGTATTTTAACATGTTAGTTGATTGAAGTGAACCCTAGGGTGGCTTTCCTCCTCAACCCTGAGCACCTGGGGCTGGTTCACTTTCCTCTTCCAGCCTGGTTTTGCTGCCCTACCACATGCACAGACTTGGTCCAGGGCTATACTTAGGCTTTGCTAGTGCGGTGGCAGCTTATACTGGCAAAACTGTTCTTTTGCGGGTATAGCCTATTCCAGCCATCTTGAGCAAAACAAGCTACCCAGCAAGAGCTCAGTTTTGCCAAAATAACTGCATCTACAGCAGGGGCTTTTGGTGGCTCAGCTATGTCAGTCATAAATCACACCTCTGACTGACACAGCTATGGCGGCAAAAGTTGATCATGTAGACCTGGCCTTGGCTATAGTAGTTCTGTGCCCTCCTGCAGGACCCTCCAGCATAGGAGTTGTTCAGGCATCACAGTGGACAGTTATTAGTCCGTTCCCAGAAGGACCAGGATTTAGAAATTCTGGCAGATAGATCTGCAGATTTGACATTCCAGTTGCCTGTCAATTTAATAGACAAACCACAATACCAGGTACATGCCCTGATATTTGCATGAGTGATGTTGCAGGTGATATTCTAGATGTCCTACCATTCAAGGATGTGGGGATATGATGTTATTGACGTGAACTGGGACCACATAGATCAGTGTTGCAACCAAAGTCCTGTAGTGGCACCAAATCTTGTATAAAGGGGGTCAAATGAGGTGTCTAAGACAAGGTTATGGTTTGCTGATTATGATTATGCTGACTATATGTATCATTTTTGTAGTTAAAGTTATGAATATTGACTCTATACTGTCTGTATTTTCAAACTTGTGCTATGCTTCTGGGTGTCAGCTCTGCCTAGCCTGCTTGATGGTCCATTAAGGACCATCAGCTATACAACTGACCCACTGAGAGAAGGCAGACACGCCTTGCGATTCAGCAAGGTATGAAGGGACATGCCTTTGGACAGAACTCTGAGGTTTTTCCATGCCATGTGATGGACAGCTTGTCTTTGGAACAAAGAAAGAAAGACCATATGACAAGAGAATATAAAAAGCTGCTGCAGCTCCTCCATCTTGTCTTCAATCCTGCTTCTTACCTCTGAAGGAACTTTGAAGCATTGAACAAAGGACTGATGACCCATCCCAGCCGTGGATGTACTCCAGAGACTTGCTTTGAACCTGCAGTTTATTCCATCACTGCTACAAGCCTGAACCAAGAAATTTGCCATTACTGTATGTAATTTATTCCATGTAACCAATTCTAGCTCTCATCTATATCTTTTTCCTTTTATGTATAAACCTTTAGATTTTATATTCTAAAGGATTGGCAACAGCATAATTTGTGGGTAAGATCTGATTTTTATATTGACCTGGGTCTGGGGCTTGGTCCTTTAGGATCTAGAGAACCTTTTTCTTTTACTGGGGTATTGGTTTTCATAACCATTCATCCCCATAATGAGTGGCACTGGTGGAGACACTGGGAAACTGGAGTATCTAAGGGAATTGCTTGTGTGACTTATGGTTAGCCAGTGGGGTGAGACCAAAGTCTGCTCTGTTTGGCTGGTTTCATTTGCCTTAGAGGTGGAAAAACCCCCAGCCTTGGGCTGTAACTTCCCTGCTTGAAGCAATTTGTCCTGAATTGGCACTCTCAGTTGGGTCCTGCCAGAACCAACATCATTACGGGAGGAAAAGACTAGATGACAGTGGTCCATCCCCATTTCATAGGGCAGCGTTTCCCAAACTTGGGACGCCATTTGTTCAGGGAAAGCCCCGGCGGGCCGGGCCGGTTTGTTTACCTGCCGCGTCTGCAGGTTTGGCCGATCGCAGCTCCCCCTGGCAGCGGTTAGCTTTGCCCAGCCAATGGGGGCTGCAGGAACTGTCGCAGGCCGAGGGACATACTGGCCGTCGCTTCCCACAGTCGGGCACAGTGGGAAAAAAAAAAAGGGGGGGTGGGCGGGAAAGAGGTTAGGAGATGCTACAAAATAGCCATTTTGAAATAGTATGCAGGCCATCAAAAACAATCCAGATTGGAGTACTATCATTAAATTGTAATGAATCCATACTCCTAGGAGAGATCCTCAAGCCTCATAAAATGAAATATGCTATCAACTTTTCAACCAAATAATATTCTCTGTGTAATAAAGTGGAGCTGGAAACCAGACTTCTCTCTCCCCTTCTTCTGTCTTCCAATAAAAAGGACTTGGCAACGTGCCCACTCTCTCCCACCACCCTCTTCTGTGTCCACTTGCCGTTCCATGTTCGGGCTTATGGACCAAACCATAATTCTATTGAAAGGGCCTGATGTATACAGATATTTTGTACTGATATAACTATGTTGGTTAGGGGCTGGTTTTTGTTTTAACCAAAATAGTCACACTACTCCAATCCCTACTGTGGATGTAGTCATACAAGCATAAAAAGTGCTTTATAGCAATATAGCTATTCTTGCGTAGAAAGGGGAATAAGCTATATCAGTAGAAATACATCTGTACTGGTATCAGTGCATCCACTCTAGGGGGGAAAACCACTTTAACAATAGTGGCGTAATTAAAGGTGTATAACCCTTAAACTGCTCCAATGATAAGGAAGAAGCGTCGGCCTACTAGAGACATAAAGAGGTATTACTGTTATGGGAGTTTCAGACTATACAGAGTTATCACGCTTCTCCCAAACTAGCTTCTTCAGAAACTATTTTGGGTTCTACTGAGAATGTCATGTGTAAGCTTCTGCCCTAACCTGGTCTGAAGGCTAAGCTTTCCCAGTTAGCCCAAAGACAAGAAGGCCCAAGCTGCCTGCAGTGGGCCCCTGGTGCAGACATCGGCTTTGGTGAGAGATGAACTGGGGTCAAGTAGCCTATTTCTCCACTTCTCCCATTGGCAGAGATCCGTGGCAACGTCATTCCCTGGCACTGAAGACGGTGGGACTCGTCTGGCACTGATCCCATTCACCGGTGCAGAAGCAGCACCGGAGCCGGCCAATGGGGCGCATCCCAGGGAGGAACCCCGGCGTCAAAACTTTTGGAGCCTGTGCCGCTGACTTCAGCCCCACAAGGGGGACCATTGAGTCCGGTGCAGTTGGACTCCCCGGGTCTGGTGGTGGAGGAGGTAGCACTGCCTTCCACCCCAGACACCTTTGAGGCTGCCACGAACCTCATTGCGATGATGGCACCGAGGTCCCCAGCCCTTCGCATAAAGCCTCTGATACCGCCACGGGCAGCGCCATGCTGGGGAAAGCCAGCAATGATCCGCCCTTCGACTCAGCCTGCAGAGGGGAGGTACCGCTCAGAGTTCCGGCAGCTCTTGGAGTCCTGGTGCCGGTCGCACCTGCGGCGCCGGTTGCACTCGTGGCGCCGGTCTGACTCGCGGCACTGAACCAGATCCCGCCAGCATTCCCTCTCACAGCACGGATCGCCTTCACGCAGTAGGTCCCGATCTCAGCACTGTTTTATCAGCACCGATCTGGCTCTCTGCGCAGACCATGCTCACGGGACTGCTCCAGATCTCAGCACTACTCCCCAGCCTCGCAGCGCTGCTCCCCCGCTCAGCTGTGCTCGGCACCGCCATGGCCATCACAGTCCTGGGCCCCATCTTTGGACTCAGAGATGGGGTCCACATATTAGCAGCGACCCTGGCACAAGTAGGTGCGGGACATACCTAACATCGGTGCAGGATCATGGCCTGCGCAGTGGCTATTTTGGACCCATAGGCGTACCACCAGGCCCAGGGTGCCCAGGCCAAGGCCTCATGCTCATTGGATCTGAGCCTAGTGTGCCTGAGGCAGCGGTCAGTCGCCCCACCCCTAGGGGAGCAGAGGAGTCGGCTGTCACACTACCTCCTCCGGAACCCACCCCAGTTCCTGAGCCAGACCCTGGAGTGGCTGGCACGGAACTAGAGGCGGGGCAGGAGGTCCCTGAGGACCAAGAGTCCGGAGGACCCAGTTCTCCCACTAGCGTCTCTGTCAACCACCGCGGACGAGGCGGTGGTGGGCACCTCCATCTTGGGGCCACCCCCTATAGATAGCCATGCCCACCAGGAACTCCTGCGCAGGGTGGCACGGAATATGAACCTGCAGGCTGAGGAAGTGGTAAACTCAGAAGACCTGTGGTGGACATCCTGGCACCAGAAGGGTCATCCAGGGTCGCTCTAGCCCTCATCAAAACTATACAAGCCAATACAAAGACCATTTAGCAGATCCCAGCATCCATCCCTTTCACCACTAAGGGTGTGGAAAGGAAGTACTTCGTACCCTCTAAGGGGTTCGACTACCTGTTCATACAACCACAGGCTTGCTCATTGGTAGTGTCGGCAGTAAATGAGAGGGAGAGGCAGGGTCAGCTAGCCCCAGCGCCTAAATCTAAGGACGCCAAGTGCCTGGATTTATTCGGACGCCAGTGAGCAGGCAATCCTGAGCAGGTACAGTTTTAACTCCTGGAACTCTGAGGAAGTTTAGGGAGCTGGTACCAGCGGAGTCCAGGGAGGAGTTTAGGGCAATTGTTGAGGAGGGCAAGGCAGTGGCATGGACCTCTTAACAGGCCTCTCTGGACGCTGTGGACTTGGCAGCACGCTCCTTGTCCTCAGGGATAGCTATGTGGCGTAGTGCATGGCTACAAGCCTTGGGCCTCCCGCCCGAGGTTCAGCAATCTATGCAAGACCTACCCTTTGATGGCGTGATCCTGTTTGCCGAACAGACTGACTCCACACTGCATAGCCTCAAAGACTCCAGGGCAACAATGAAATCTTGGGGTATGCACACCCCAGCAACCCAACGAAAGCCCTTTAAGCCCCAACCGCTGCAACGGCGCTTGTATCCTCCTCTGCCAAGGCAGGATTTTTACAGGCACAGGGGTAAGAATGGCAGGTATAAGCCTTCCCATCCCCTGTCCGCACAGGGCCAGGGCCCGACTAAGCCTTCATCAGGCTCAAAGCAGACATTTTGAAGGTGTGCCCAAGGACAGAGCACCTGTCTCAACACCGGATCCTTCCCTGTGTTTTTTGAACCAGCTATCCCACTTCTACCGTGTGTGGTCCCTAATAACATCGGACCACTGGGTTCTTCGCATGGTGGAAGTGGGATATTCTCTCCAATTCTGCTCCTACCCGCCCTTCCACCCCCCTTCCCTGTCCCTCTTCAGGACCCTTCTCATGAGCACCTCCTTATCCAGGAGGTGCAGGCGCTCCTCGACGCAGCAGCGATGGAGGAGGTTCCTCAGGAGCTATGGGGCAAGGGATTCTATTCCCACTACTTCTTAATCCCCAAAGCCAAGGGGAGGAGGGAGGTCTCAGACCCATTTTAGACCTGTGAGGACTAAACAAGTTCATGGTAAAGTTGAAGTTCCGCATGGTTTCCCTCAATACAATTATCCCTTCTCTGGATCCGGGAGACTGGTTCGCTGCCCTCGACATGAAAGATGGGTACTTTCACATAGCGATTCGCCCTGCACACAGACGCTTTTTAAGGTTCATGATTGACCAAAAACATTATCAGTTCACGGTCCTTCACTTCAGCCTGTCGACAGCCCCACCAAGTGCATGTCGGTGGTAGCAGCCTTCCTCCAAAGGAGGCAGGTGCAGGTATACCCTTACCTTGATGATTGGCTACTCAGGGGGCACACCAGAGAACAGGTGGAGTCGCAGGTCTGTCTGGCCATATCCACGTTCAAGAGACTGGGTCTCCTTCTCAACATGAATAAGTTCACCTTGTCTCTGACCCAGAGGATAGAGTTTATTGGGGGCGGTGTTGGACTCGGTCCAGCCAAGAGCAAGCCTGCCAGAATCCCGATTCCAAGCCATGGCAAGCATCATTCAATGCATGAGAGAGTACCTGACCACTACAGCAAGGAATTGCCTCAGTCTCCTTGGTCATATGGCGGCCTGCACGTACACGATCCGACCTGTCAGGTTGAGACTCAGGCCTCTACAGATGTGGCTCGCTTCGACATACTGCCCGGGGCGCCACAGCCTGGGACTAGAGGTCATGGTGCTACAGCAGATGCTAGAGTCACTCCAGTGGTGGCTCGATGCTTGAATAGTCTGCGAAGGAGTCCCCTTCAGCAGCCCTCAGCTATCCTTGTCTCTAGTTACGGATGCATCATCTCTAGGTTGGGGCGCCCATATGGAAGATCTCCGAAAGCAGGGCCTCTGGGTCACAGGATGAGCTCTCTCTCCATATCAATATCAAGGAGCTCAGAGCGGTGTGACTCGCATGCCAGATCTTTCAGTCTTGTCTGCAAGGCCAGCACAAGGCAGTCATGATGGACAACACCACTGCAATGTTTTACATCAACAAGCCCCTCTGTCAGGAAGCTCTCAGGCTCTGGGAATTCTGTATAGCCCACTCCGTTCACCTGGAAGCATCACATCTGCCTAGGAGTCTAGAACGTACTGGCTGACCACCTCAGCAGGTCCTTCCACAGCTAAGAGTGGTCCATCCGGCCACACATCATTCACTTCATCTTCCAGAGGTGGGGTTTCTCCAGGTCTACCTGTTTGCCACTCAGAGCAACAGTAAGTGCCCAGTGTTTTGCTCCTTCCAGGAAAGCAGCCCGGGTTCACTCGCAGACACATTCCTGCTTCCCTGGGGAGGTCGTCTGCTCTACGCCTTTCCCCCGTTCCCTATCGTGCACAAGGTCTTACTCAAGGTCCACAGAGACGGGGCAGAGATAATTCTGGTGGCACCGCTGTGACCTCGACAACACTGTACACCACACTTCTGGATCTGCTGGTTGCCACTCCTCCCCAACTTGATCGTTCAGAACCACGGTCATCTTCATCACTCAGACCTCCAGTCCCTCCATCCATGAAGCTTCCAGGCTGTGAGGCGAACCCTATGGATGTCTTGTGCTCGGAGCAGGTAAGGGAGGTCTTACTTGGCAGCAGAAAGCCCTCCATGAGGGCCACAAATCTAGTGAAGTGGAAGAGGTTCACTTGCTGGTGTAACCAGTGACATACACCCCCACTTCAGGCGCCGTTACCCTTTTTTCTGGAGTACCTTCTGCACCTGAAACAGCAAGGCCTGGCAGTATCATCTGTAAAGGTACACCTAATGGCTATCTCAGCTTTCCACCTCGGAGTCTCTGGACGTTCTGTCTTCACCAACCCCATGGTTGGACGGTTCCTCAAGGGTCTGAACTAGCTACATCCCCAAATTAGACAGCCTATTCCTGTGTGGGACCTTAATTTGGTCCTCTCCAAATTAATGGGTACCCCATTCGAGCTGCTGGTGACTTGCTCCCTTCTCTACCTATTGTGGAAGGTAGGCTTCCTAATTGCCATCACATCAGCAAGAAGGGTGTCTGAGTTAAAGGACCTTACCTCCAACCCACCTTATGCAGTTTTCCACAAGGACAAGGTGCAGCTCAGAACTCACCCAGCCTTTCTGTAAGGTGGTATCACATTTCCTTACCAGCCAAGACATTTTCTTACCTGCTTTTTATCCAAAGCCTGATACCAGAAGACATGAGCAGAGGCTGCACTCCTTGGCTGTTCAGTGAGTGTTAGCCTTCTATATCAAATGCATCAAGCCATTCACGAAATCGAACCAGTTGTTCATAGCGGTGGCTGACCGCATGAAAGGACTACAGGTCTCATCTCAAAGAATATCTTCCTGGATCATGTCCTGCATTCGCACGTGTTATGAGTTGGCCAAGACACCAGCCCCGTCACTTACGGCATACTCCAGAAGGGCACAGGCCTCATCAGCGGCATTCCTGGCCCAGGCCCTGATACAAGAGATCTGCAGGGGAGCAAGTGGTCCTTGGTGCATACGTTCACCTCTCATTACGCCATTGTCCAGCATGTCAGAGATGATGCAGCTTTCAGCAGAGCGGTGCTCCAATCTGCGATTCCATAACTCCAACCCCACTGCCTAGGTAAGGCTTGGGAGTCGATATGAGCAATCACTTGAAGAAGAAAAAACGGTTGCTCACCTTCTCGTAACTGTTGTTCTTCAAGATGTGTTGCTCATATCCATTCCAAACCCGCTCGCCTTCCCCTCTGTCAGCATAACCAGCAAGAAGGAACCGAAGAGGTGCCGGGTCATATATTGAGCGCCATGAAGGCACCACTCCAGGGGGCTCCATAGCTGACCTGACGGGTGCTGCTAGGGGAAAAACTTTCCAACGACTGTGCACGCCGCCACACAAGTGAAAAAGGCTCTTTGATAAGAACTCTCCACGTATTCCCATGGGACTATTTTACACTCACTTTGGACAGACAAAAATGACTCCATAGGCAGCAGGGAATCAGGCCTGAGATCTGTGAGGTAGTTTGGAGCACGACCATGGTGGGTTTTAATAACAAGGAGGGGCAAACACTAAATCCTGCCCAGACCTGGGTGACCCTAATGGAGGCACTGAGAGAACACAGTCCTCTGTCCACAACATGCATTACTGTGTGCAGTCAGCACCACACAGAGCTAATGGCAGCTCTGAACCATAGATCCCCAGCTATTTGTCTCCTAATCCATTTACAAATTATGCTCCCTTTTTGTTAAAGGGACCTGGAAATGATATAGACAAGTCAAGAGGTTTGGGTTATATTTGCCATTTGGGGCTATTTACCCAGTACCTCTGGTGCGTGGGATCCTTTCTGCATGAAAGACAACAATCCTTGGTCTTTCCGCTCTGCTCCCAAATTAGCTACTGTATGCTGACTTTCAACTCACACAGTCCCGTAGATTTCTGATTTCCAAACTAAAATAAACCTGGCATTTCCATGTTAGTAAACAGTTCAGTAAAGACACAGACAGTTCCACAATACAGACAGGAATGAAGACAGCCCAGAGGGTGCTAAAGCTGGGTATCAAACACACTGCCAAGAAAGGATGGGGGAAAAGAGTGTTAACTTCCAATTTCACTGTGGCTAGGAGATCTTTAATATCCATGTAGACCAGGTAAATTCAAAGGGATAGAATGTTTTAATTGTTTGAGCACTGGAATGGGACTAAGATCATGGTTCAGCGCTCACAACAGCAACAGACTTTCTGTGTGACCTTGGGCAAGTCACTTAATCTACCCTGCTATAAAATGGGGATGAGGACAAAATCCATTCATGGTCATGAGGAGGAGTGTACTATGATGACAAGGGCTGGATTAGTATCTAGATAGAAGGGGGTTGAAGGTCTTCTTTGAAATATTTGCACACAGTCAACTGGTACTTAATTTACCTACCATGGAAGCTGAAGAGCTGAGTCACAGTTTGAACCTGTTGTTCCAGGGAGTCTGGAGATTTCAAACGTAGACTGGAACGTGAAGGTGGCCTAGGTCTTGCACTGCTCAGTTTCTGGCAACGTGATGCTTTGAACTGATGCCACTACAAGTCACCCCATACCTCCTCCTATAACTGTCAACCCTACTAGCATCCTCTTGTTTTGAACTGCTGCCCTAGAAGATACAAACCACCATTACGTTATTTTGCAATAGAAAATCAGTTTTCTAATCCTGGGAGTCCCCCAGGCTTTTCAGGAAAGTTTTTTGTTCTCAGAGTCATAAGATGCAAGCTCCAGGCTGGGAGGTTTGGGTCAAGAAACAACAAACCAAAAAGGAATGTCCTGTCTAGACCAGAATACCTCAAAAAGGAATATGTTATCAGCGCAATAAACCTAGGAGTGAAGTGGGCCTATACCAACCCCCCTTTCGTTTAAAAAAAAATCTCTCCTTGTGTCTTTAAAACTCCACAAAAAATATCTGTAGTTGGAAATGTTTTAATCCTTTTGTTTATTTCTTAAATGTTGAAATGCAAACACCTTTGTGAAACGGATACTTACAAATATGTTAGCTAAATGCCAAGTTCCTAGGATTATTACTATATAAATGGTAAAATGTTTTATGTATCAACATGGAATCTAATGACCTTGCTAAACTAATTAATATGTAAGAAGCCACTTAAGTATAGAACAGTGGTTCTCAAACTTTTTTTTCCCGCAGACCACTTGAAAATTGCTGAGGGTCTTGGTGGACCACTTAATGATCTTTCAAAATGTTGATTGTACCATTAGCGAACTATTGTAAAGCGCTTTGGATAAAAGCGCTAGATAAAAAAACTTTAATAATAATAAACTTTTTTTGTTCTACAAATAAAAGCACACAACTCATATTTTAATATCAGTAGTCTTACTTTTCTAATGCGATGGATATGCCCTCTCTCCCCCGCCGTGGCAGTCCCTGAGCTGGGGCTGGGAAGGAGAGGTGGGGGGGTCTCTCCCTCTCTGCCCTGCCGCGTCAGCCCCCGAGCTGGGGATGGGAGTCTCTCCCCCATCACAGCACACACAGAGCTGAGGCTGGGAAGGAGGGCCCGTCTCTCCCTGGCAGCTGCAGCCCTGGAGCTGGGGAAAGTCGGCTCTTTCTCTGGCCGCTGCCGCCCTGCGCATCCTAAATTCCCCCCACCCCGTCTTCTCACCCCACTGCCCCCTCCCACCTATGCCCTATTCCCCCCAAGACCACTACCTCACATGTGCGTCTTCTCCAGGGTCCAGGCACCTAATTAGTGGAGCCACACCTGAATGGGTGGGTGGACCTTCATTCTGTTATGTGCAGCCGCCCCGGCCCGCACCTTAGAGGGAACTATCCGCGGACCACAGTTTGAGAACCTCTGGTATAGAACATTTATATTAATGGGAAATTAATTAATTGCTGGTAATGCTCAAGCAACTTTCCTACCCAAATCAGGAAGATGAAGAATCATCACTCCAAAAACTGGCAGGTTTTTTTTTGAGAAAAAACTACTTTAATAACTAATTAAGCTAATGACTTCCTCCAAGTTATTTAGTTTAAAAAGAATGTCTTAAGAACAGTTTATATAAAGAATAGGAGTGTTTGGACTTTTTGAAATCAGAATTTCATTTCCTATTACACTCTAATAAAAAAGGAGTATCTCTAAAGATGGGCTGAATTAAAAAAAAAGTTAAAACTAACTTTAAAAGTTATGTGATGTTTTCCTGCCAGAAGAAGAATAAAGGCAATTAAAGAAATGTTACATATTCATTAAGCATACTGCATATTCAGGAACTGAAGGTGAGACAATCCTGAAGGCATGAAGCCAAAAAAAGAGTGATCGCACCGACTCTGAATTTAAACAAGCCTGAAAGAGGTGTGTTATCCTATAATTTCATAGAAAGAAGGAGGAGTGTATAAAAATCTTTGAAGTAAGCATTCCTTCCCCTCCCCACACACTCCCTGCTATCCTGCTTAAACAGCAAGCACTCCATAACTCATCCTATTACAGACAGCTACAAAAAATAGGGATGACTCAAAAAACAAAACCAACCCAAGGAAAACTTCCCCAAGATTTCAACATGGATTGGTGAGAGAAAGTTAACAAAGACACTGCCAAGGGATTAGATTTAAGAAACTTGTAATAGTTTTTGCAATATGGAAATGCTGTTGTAACTTAATATTTTAACAGTTCTCCTGTTAATTACGAAATGGTTAGACCATGTATTCGTGGAGAAGAGACAGGGGCTAACCAGTGGGATTCAATTGGAGTTAAGATTCCTAATATTTGTAATTGGCCTGTTTTAAAACAGATCCTTAAATGGCTTATTTTAAGTAACTGATTTAAATATTTTCTTCAGTTTCATAGGCTTTAGTTACAATTGATTATTTTGCCCAATTATAAACTGGTTATTACTAACAACCAACAGGATCCACCTTTCCTTAAACAAAGTTATATTGCCCCTTAATTATCTAAGGATACACTAAGATTGGTTTCACAACCATTTTTGGAAATAAGCCCTTAGTCTCAACTTGCCAAAAGAAGAGTCCTCCATCAAAGGCAGGCCTACTCTCAGAGGGACATACAGAAGCAATTCCAACAGAAGTGAAAAATGGTTATCTTCCTGTACTGTAACTATTGTTCTTCAAAATGTGGGTGCAGACATGTATTCTGCTCAGGTGTGCGTGTGCCTCATTCACTGAAGCTGGAGAACTGTGCTTAACAGTACACACCCACTGGGGCAGCACTCGTACCATCTGGCCCTTGTACCCCCCTCATAGCCCCAACTTCCCTCAGTTTCTTCACCCTGGAATCTAAGACTGGGGACTCAGGTGCAGAGGGTGGATTGTGTAACACATCTCAAAGAATAACAGTTACAATACAGGTAGGCAACCCTTTTTTCTTCCTAGAGTGGTTGCAGATGTGTGCATTCTACTCACAAACAGTAATTGGGACAGACGCAACTGAATAATGTCATCTACTACGGGACAGATGCAACTG
The DNA here is from genome assembly GCF_965152235.1 of Eretmochelys imbricata. Classification (NCBI taxonomy): domain Eukaryota; kingdom Metazoa; phylum Chordata; order Testudines; family Cheloniidae; genus Eretmochelys; species Eretmochelys imbricata. The sequence goes on along the minus strand of NC_135576.1, from coordinate 47,980,000 downwards.
AATAATGTAGCTGTCTTTAACGTGCATCAAGACCATATCAGGAAAGTAGATGTAAATAAGTTATACATCTTATAACTGCTGACAGTTATCCAGAAAGCTACAGTTAGACGTAATGTATTTAAACTGGGACATTAGTGAAGACAGCTTGTAGGTGATTGCAATGATTTTAATATGCTGTAATTCATGATAATGTAATTATGTAGTTCTTAACTATTAAAATAGTAGATACCAATGATACATACATACATATTCAATAACTAGAATGTGTATAAATATGCTGAAAATAGCCTCCCCACCAAAACTGGCAAAGCTCCCCCACAAGCACACACACCTCTTCAAAAGCACCCACCAGCAAAAACAAAAGTGCCTATGCTTACAGAGAATCTCATTGTGTTCACAGTAACCAGGAGGTAAAACCCACACAGGAAGCTCCAACTCAGACTGTGCTCAGCGTGAAGGAACTGAATGGGATCAGGACAGCGCCGCCCTTAAATAGCCATAGGAGGAGCCAGAGGGCACGAGCACTGCCCTGTCAGGTACTGCTGCACAAAGTTCTCCGGCTACAGTACACCGGGTGCATGCACACCTGAGTAGAATTCATGTCTGCAACCACTTGGAGAACCATTTTATCAGTTGTGTCATGTCATTTGTGTTTTTGTTTGTTTTCTTTTCCTCTCTTTAAGCATAATATAATCATGGTTAATAACTGTGATTATTTTGCTTGGTCTCAATCATGGTGCCCCCTAAGGTCCATCAAGACCCTCTGTGACTAAAATAGTGGAAATCAGATCTCTCTGAGATAGAATTAGTGATACAGGCAATTTATGAGAGTATCTTTTAACATTGGTTTTCCCTGAATTGTCAGTAAGACAAACAATAAGAGCTGTCCTACTTTTCTTGATTCTCTGGACTAAATATTTATAGTAATTTAAAAAAATAAAATTACATGGTGTCAAACAATTTAAAGTTACCCCTTTCTATCCCACAGCTACCTGCAGGGATTGAATCATGAAGGCCAGATTCTCTGTTGCCCTGCATGTTGTGTCACCATTAACACTTGTGCGAAGTGGGCATATAGTGGTACCTTTCTGATCTGGCCGTATTTTACATTAACTTTGCACAGGTGTAGATGTCTATCCAAAGTACAGGGCCTTAACTGGCCCATAAATCTCTTCATGTGGTTCACAGACTAGACAGAGGACAAAGAAGGATGGCATACTGGGAAGTACACTGCTTTAGTACTCAAGACATCTGGATTCAATTGCCAGCTCACCTGCAGACTTCCTGTGTGACTTGAAGTCTCTACGCAAAAGAATAAATAGACATAAATCAGACGTCAAGAATTATAGCATTCAAAAACCAGTCGGAGAACACCTCAATAACAAACTTAAAATCGGGAGTGGCAATTCTTCAACAAAAAAACAGACTCCAATAAGAAACTGGAGAACTGGAATTAATTTGCAAACTGGACACCATCAAATAAAGACTGGGAGTGGATGGATCACAACAAAAACTAAAAACTAATTTCCCCATGCTAATTTCTCCCTACTGTACTCACACTTTCTTGTCAACTGTTTGACATGGGCCACCCTGATTACCGCTACAAAAGTGATTTTTCTCTCCTGTTGATAATAGCCCACTTTAATTGAATTGTCTTGTTAGAATTGAACCCCCACTTGGTAAGGCAATTCCCATCTTTTCATGTACTGTGTATATATATCTTCGTACCGTATTTTCCACTCCATGCATCTGATGAAGTGGGTTTTAGACCACGAAAGCTTATGCCCAAATAAATTTGTTAGTCTCTAAGGTGCCACAAGTACTCCTCATTGTTTTTTTTTAAATTACTCTGTTCTTCATCTGTAAAATGAGGGTGCAAGTGCCCTACTGTACAGGTGTGATGTGAAGATAAAATCCTTTACCAAGGATAAGGTGTTCAGATACTATGGTGGTGAGGGTCAGAGAAAAACCCATGATGGTAATGTGGGTTATATAAAGAAATCAGTGGACAACCTTGTCACCTGGATTGATTGGTCTTCAGCTGTCGTTAAGACTGCACCGATCACAACACGTCCGCCATTCTTCTCGCACTCTTGCCTTTCTTCTCCACGTTCGTCCGAAACATTTAACAATGTCATCTTCCCATCAAGCCCCATATACAAAAGGAAAGTGGGGTGAGGGAGTGCCATGGCAGCACACTGCACAAGAATGAAACTTTGAGTGCAATTTCTACCAGCTCCTTTGAAACAGTCTGAGCATCATGGGGACCTGTTACAGACTCACCTGGGGTGACCCAAGACTTGTTTAGGCACATACAGTCAGCCAAACCCCAGGTTATTTGATTATCTAATTAATAACTAATTACTGATTTACATGTTTATCAGATTAATTTTAATGCCATTTCTAAAAATTTAATCTTACCGAAAATTTAATTTTCGCCTTTGAAGAACGAACCGGGGGCCACCAATAAGGAGCTGGGAATAAGGAACCAACTTCAGCCTCTTCCTGTGTTACCCGGGCTGGCCGCGGGGGGGGGTGGGGCGGCGGCGCTGAGGGGGGTGTGCCCCAGGCCGGCCGCGGGGGGGAGGGTAGTGCTGGGGGGGGTGTGCCCCGGGCCGGCCGCGGCGCTGAGGGGGGGTGTGCCCCGGGCCGGCCGCGGGGGGGTGAGGGTGGCGCTGAGGGGGGGGTGTGCCCCGGGCCGGCCGCGGGGGGGTGAGGGTGGCGCTGAGGGGGGGTGTGCCCCGGGCCGGCCGCGGCGCTGAGGGGGGGGTGTGCCCCGGGCCGGCCGCGGGGGGGTGAGGGTGGCGCTGAGGGGGGGGTGTGCCCCGGGCCGGCCGCGGGGGGGTGAGGGTGGCGCTGAGGGGGGGTGTGCCCCGGGCCGGCCGCAGGGGGGGGGAGGGTGGTACTGAGGGGGGGTGTGCCCCGGCCCGGCCGCGGGGGGGGGAGAGTGGTGCTGACGGGGGGTGTGCCCCGGGCCGGCCTCGGGCGGGGTTGGCGGGCGGTGCTGAGGGGGGTGTGTGTGCCCCGAGCCGGCCGCGGGAGGGGGGGCGGCGCTGAGGGGGTGTGTGCCCCGGGCCGGCCGCGGGGGGGGCGGTGCTGATGGGGGGGTGCCCCGGGCTGGCCGCGGGCGGCGCTGACGGGGGGTGTGCCCCGAGTTGGCCGCGGGGGCAGGGCGGCTGAGCGGGATGTGCCCCGGGCTGGCCGCGAGGGGGGCCAAGGCATCGCGTACGCTTCTCCACGCAGACGAAGCCCCGCTGGTCTCCGCCTCGGAGCGAGCAGGAAACCCCGCCCCCCCTTTCCTCAGTCCGCCCGCTCGCGTGTGGGCGTGCGGCGCATGCGCGCTCGGGAGCAGGTCGGCGGCCTGGGCGGAGGAAGTGAGGCTGTGCCGGGGCGCGCGGGCCGGAGCCGGGGGAGCTTTGGAACAGCCCGTAAAGAGGGGAGCCCCCGCCGCGCCCCCCCACAGGTGAGAGGTGAGTGTCCGCCTGCTCATGGGGCTCCAGGCTCCCCCTCGGGGCCGGCTCCCGCTCCTCTTCCCCCCCCCCCGGGCCGGGTCCCCAAACCCCGCCATCCTTCCTCCCCCGCGGCTCACCTGCACCCCGGCCCCTCCCAGGTGGTTGTATCGAAGCCGCAGCCGGTTGCCCTACGCGCTCTGCAAGGAGCTGTTCCCGCGGGGAGCCCCTCATCGGGGCGTCGGTTCCCGTACAAGGAAGGGCAGCCTCCCTTCCCCCCCCCCCCACACACACTGCGGGGTCGCGGGGGTCTCCCGGCGCCTGAAAGCCTGGTGTAGTCGTGGACCTGATTTCTTTGTGCTTCATCTAGGGAAGCCAAAACCATGGAGGCCCCACCGGTTACCATGATGCCTGTCACTGGCGGCACCATTAACATGATGGAGTATTTACTCCAAGGTAAGGCTGGTGGGAAGATGGGTTTGATTTCAGGTCACAGTGGTATGCTGCCAGGTTCTTCTGGAAACTCTCAGCTTCCCCGTACTGTACCTAAGTCATTCCAGTATTTAACGTTTTGAGATGAATTGGGGAGGGGGAATGGGGAAGAGAAGAAAAGACCTTACCTCAGTCAGATCCTAAACTAGCGAGGTCAGACTTCTTTTGTGAAAGATGTTGACCTTTAGGGCTAAAACTCTCCAGAAGCAGGCGATCTGTGGACAACATCCCATCCCCCACCCCCTTTCCAAACTCCTTTTTGGTGCAGAATATTCCATTACAGAAGATAAGATTTGTTTCGGGTTTTGCTCTTGCCCTTATAGTTTTTGGTTCTCCTGCAAATCCCTCTGGAAGCTTTTGCGACAGCCTCCAGTGTAATTATTAACATTATAGTGGTGTCTCTGTGCTGCTGTTGTAGCTACAGTGTGGAGTATAGACATTGAAAAACAGTACTAATGTACCTGCAGGTCCTAGGTGTGTTGTGTTGGGAGACTGGTCCAGAGATTTGAACTAGTAATTAAAGCTACGTCTTTTTTGTCACTGCCGATCTTGGACAAAGTTATTCAAGTGTTGTACACCTCTCGTTCTATAAAAAATAAAATGGGGAATACATTTGTAAATGTTTTGAGATTCCCAGATGAAGAGCACTATGGATAAGTTTTGCATCCTCTGCTTCTTTTTGAAAAATGAGTTTGGATGAGCATTTGTTCTCTTTGCTTTTTTTTTTTTTAAATATGGTGCAATTATTTGGGGTGTCCCATGCACTGGTGGATGAAAAAATGCAATCATAATGGCAATAGTAAATGGCTCAGTGGTGAAATAATGAACTTGTTCTCCTTCCCAGGAAGTGTTTTGGATCAAAGCCTGGAGAGCCTCCTTCACCGGTTGCGTGGTCTGTGTGACAACATGGAACCTGAGACTTTCTTGGACCATGAGATGGTGTTCCTCCTGAAAGGGCAGCAGGCCAGTCCCTTTGTCCTGAGGGCACGGCGCTCGATGGACAAAACTGGCACACCCTGGCACTTACGCTATTTGGGACAGCCAGAAATGGGAGACAAAAACCGCCATGCTCTGGTGCGCAACTGTGTTGACATCGCCACCTCAGAGAACCTTACTGACTTTCTGGTGGAGATGGGCTTCCGCATGGATCACGAGTTTGTCGCCAAGGGCCATGTGTTCCGCAAGGGTATCATGAAGATTGTAGTGTACAAGATTTTCCGCATCCTGGTTCCAGGAAACACTGATAGCATTGAGCCCTTGTCTCTCTCCTACCTCGTGGAGCTGAGTGTAGTAGCTCCAGCAGGACAAGACGTAGTTTCTGATGACATGCGAAACTTTGCTGAGCAGCTAAAGCCCTTAGTTCACCTGGAGAAAATTGACCCTAAAAGGCTCATGTGAGAGAAAAGGACCCAACAAGTATGTCTAGTTCCTCTCTCTCCTAATGGTCCTGGTGACCAGCATGTAGAGACTCTTCTTCCAAAATGACTCTTGCAAGAACTGAGGAGATTAAAGGTTTTTGGTTTTGTTGAGGGGTAGTGGAGAGGTTGTCTCTGGTGTGTTTTGTCACTGCAGTAATTGACAGGTGGATCACTTTTCCCCCCACTTAATGTTTCCCTTTATATAGATCTACCATCAGTTTGACATTTTTTGAAATTTACTAATTTGGAATTTTCTTATTAAGAATCGCTTTCAACAGCATGGATAGAAACATTTCTTAATTTCCTCTATTACTTCATATTAGTGTTTCTGCTTCCGTATTAATAAGGGTCTTACTCGCCAGAAAGTGAGATCCAAAGTATCAAACATGCTTAGGTTCAGTACTCTTTCTCAGTGCACATCTCTAGCTGCTGCCTCTTCATTTGCAGCATAGCTGCTTCTATTCTAATAGCCTCATTGTGCAAAGACTGGAAAAGAGCACGTACATGAGCTTCATCCCTCAAGTAACGGAGGAGTGATACCCTAATGTTACTGCATGAGACAGGAAATACAACTATCAGAATCAACAATACAATGGAACTGACTGCACACTGTTGTCAAAGAGGAGCGCATCTTTTCCTACACTAATTTTTTCAATTAGCGACCTTAGGTGTTACTTGTAACACTAGCAGATACAAAACTAAGGTGGAAATGAGTTTAAGGTAACGGTGTACCCCTTTAAAAAGTATAGATTTTAAAAGCCAATTTGCTTAGCTATGTCATGACTTGAGGTTTTCAAAACTGAGAACTCTCAAAACATAATTTATTTTTAATTCTGTTTGTTGTATGTACTTCGCTGTGCTTGGCCTATGAAAATAACATGGTCAGTTTCTCAGGATGTAATAGCAGCAACTTGTAGATAATATTTAAAACAATGTTTTCAGGGGAATTTTAATAATTCTGTACATCTAAAGTTTTGCAAAAAGTCAGTTTTAGGAAAACCAAAATTTTTGGCGCCAGGTTTACCTCACCATATTGCCAGTTGCAGATTTTTTTTGAAGTCATACACTTTGGTGCCTGACCCCTCTGACTGTTAAATGAGTGAAACAAGACCTGGGGTTTGTGTACTCTTTACTATTAGAGCAATTGCTGCCTTCAGTTTTCTGCTGTAGTAAAATTGGAGGCATTAAAAGACTTATGACTAGTAGGTGCCCAACACTGTTAATTTACTATTTGGTGGTTTTGTTAATAGCCGTTCTGAGCTGTTTAATTAAACAATTCCTTATCCCGTGCCTCTGAGGGCTGTAGTCAAACTATACATATTTGTACTGACAGTTATTGTAATTCCAGAAAGGTCTTTTAACCACCCTCTCCCAGGGCTAATATTTATGGTAAAGTACAGTAAATAACTTACAATTGTCCTTCATTTAAAAAAATTGTCATTAATGCCAGTAAACATATAATAGCTTGTGTGTAAATGTTTCCTAACGTGCTCTACGAACATGCACAGAGCAATCATTTCACTATTAACATGCAATCACCCTTGCCACAGAACTCTCTTGTAGTGGAATAGCATACAGCAATACAGTTAAGGATAGGCCCTGATGAAGAATACCACATTTAGATGAAACTGCAGAAGGAACTTCTAGGTGGACAGCAGAATTATACATAATAGAATTTGGCCAGAATAAACTATTCTTGTTGACTGCCAAGTGTTCCAAGGTGAGTGGAACATCCCATCTGCCACACAGATGAAGTTGAGAAACCAACTGGGAGTTGAAAAACAGAAATTGTTTTCCTCTTCCAATTTATGAATAAAAAGGTGTGAGGATGAGTTCTACCATCATGAAGGACATAGGTATCTAAATACCTTTGACAGTTTGGGTCATACTGACCAAAAACAATCAATTCAATTCACTAACTACAGCTAATACTTCATTTAAATCAGTTAATTTTAAACAAGAAAAAAATTGTTTAAGAGCATAAGGTAGCTTTGTTTATCTAAAACAATTTTAGAATGCTGTTTTAAACGTTTGTGCATTTAATTGAATCAAACTTCCAACCAAATGCCACTTAACACAAATGAGTAAAAAAATTAAAGTGTCACTTCTCATTTTCTAACAAAAATAAATTAAGAACCTAAATAAATGGACATGTATATAATTGGTTAAGTAGATGTGTATACAGTGTATCCACTTGGTTAACTAAAAGTACCGAATTTAGCATAAAGGCTATAGTTAGTAGTTACCTCTCTTTAGGAAAATAAGTAAAAATGAAGAAAAAAAATAAATTTAAATTAAGGTTTCCTTCTTCTTGATTTATATCAATCCACCCTGTCTTGTATGGTGCTTATTTTCCTAGGAACAGAATGTAGTTTTTCTCATGGGCCCAAAATGCACCTACAGTGTCCTTTATGCCTCACTCAAGAAATAGACCTATTTTCTTTTGTAATGAAGCATGTTCTCTTCATTTTCAAGGTGCATAATACCCTTTCAAGATTTGCTCTCTCCTATATTTACACCACCTGTATATCCAGAGAGCAGAAAAACACTTCCTGTAACACCCTAAATGACAAACAGTAGGTACTGCTGTTTGCTACTGGGTAGCCTTCTGCTGGTACATAAACACTAAAGAATCTCGTGAGTCTCTGTCCTATGAGATAGATATAACTTCTATGACTTGACACAATCACCTGTGATATTTCTTCATTGAGTCAGAGACGGTGAAGGAGATAATACCTCTTATTGGACCAACTTCTGTTAGTGAAAGAGAGCAACTTTCAAGCTACACTGAGCTCTTCTTCAGGTCTGAAGAAGGTAATCAGAAAGTCGCAGCTAAATACAAGATGGAATAGATGTTAACTCTTGATGCTTAATCTATTCCACTTAGTATTTAGCTGTGACTTTCAGATTACCTTCCCCATACCTGAAGAAGAGCTCAGTGTTGCTCAAAATCTTATCACCTATCAGAAGTTAGTCCAAGAAGCGATATTACCTCACTATCTCTTATTTCCTGAGACCAACATGGCTATGACACTACAACCAACATTTTTTACAGTGAAACATTAAGATGGCTTACAAAATGGTGTGCATGCTTTGTTGTGCATTTTCACCCTCCTTGGCACTGATTTTTATTATTGTAATTGTGAGGAAGTCAAATTTCACCTGTTTCTACCCAAAGAATGGGAACTCAATTGGGAACTCCACTTGCTCCACTTCTAACTTGGCTTTGCTAAGAAAACGTGATCTTGTGGGTTGTACAAAGTAATCTGCTGTCCTGATAAGGAACTGGGATAACTGAAGCTAATAATGTTAGCACTGACAGAAAGATTTTTAATCTTCAAAATGCATAGCTACTGTTTCATCAGCAATCCTCTTCGCTCCCCATTCCCGTCCTCTTTCCTCCAAAATACTACATGAAAGGGTATTTGAATACAAACAAAAATGTTTAGGTGTGCTATCCTGTACTATCTTATGAGTCCTGGAGCTAGGTAACTGTATGGGGTGGATACATAAAAAGCCATATGCTGAATGAGACAAATAGAGTCCAAGGAAAAGGGACTGATGGCGGGACAGTTACCACAGAACATATACTTTACAACTGCTATTGATGATGGGGTCAAATCTAGACTAATGGGCTGAACCAATGCCCTTTAAGTCAATGGAACTGTGTCCATTAATTTTAAGGATAACTTGATTAGGGCCCAGGTTTGTAGTTATCAAAAATAGCTCTACTCCTAACTGCAATACCCTTTCAAATGAATGGATCATCATACTCTATATTAGTAGTATTACCATATTGCTGGGGTCCCTAGTCATAGACCAGGACTCCTCTGTGTTAGGTGCTGTACACAGTCCTTGTAGATATCCAGCCTCAATGAATAAGCATACTTTATGTTTATAGGGTAATAAGGAGGCTTCAACCTTGACACCTGGAAATGAAAGGAGGTGGAGGGACTTCACAACAGTTATCGGTTAGCTTACACCCATAGTAACAAGATTTGTTACTTCATATATGTTTTTTTAATGTTCTCTATCTGTAAAAACAAATAAACCTTTTTTAGATTCTGCTAAGCTCCTGAATTCGAATGGATCTTGGGACAATTGAGTTCCATAGAGTAATTTTCAGTATGCATAAGCACAAGTGTTAGAAAAACTACTTTTAAAATGAAACAGATTCTAGAACAGTAAAATCTATGAAAAGACCCATATGTGGGTTTTCTACATAGGCAACAACAATATATATCTGCATAACTGCCGATTTTTCCCTCTATTAAATTGTGTCTCTCAAAAGAGGAAAGACATGTAAAGTTTTCAGATTAGTTTTTTCCATAGGTAATGCACTACAGTTTTGAAAAGCCTATTGGTTCCTATTAAGGCTGGTCAAATACACCCCCTAATTACCAGTGCCACCTGCTCAACAGAATGACTTTAAAAAGCTGAATTCAGAGTTGAAAGTTTGTGGGCTCATGTTCCACTTGAGAGATGGTGAAAAAGTGAGTGGAGAAGGACAGAGTGAGAAATCCTCTGAAAAAAATGAAACAGGCAAGAGCATATGGGAGGTGGAAAGAAATGGAAGTTTTAAAATGGTAAAGTTAGTTAAAAAATTTGAGAAATAAATGTTGGGAGATAAAGCTTTTACATGACAGGGAAATGATTAATAAATTTGAACTCATTTTCCAAACTTGTTGTCACATTGAGGTCAGTTAACACTGAGGACATGAAGCAACCCATCGGAAGTGTTCCATCTCTTCCCAGGATCAGAACCTTAGAGATTAATATTATGTAGTTCAGGATAGTGCTTTGTTTTACGTAATATGGTGAAAGGGTTAATTTCACTGGTTAGTAAAATAGAGGCCATGCTTCTAAGGAATGGAATGCTCCCACCATGAAGTTGTTTACCATCATGAAAGGATTAAAATGAGAAATTGCTACAGAAAGCCTCTTTTATCACCACAAGTTCTTTTACTCTGGGAGGCAGATTGCCACTCTGATTTGAAACTTCTAGCACCAGGAGATTAAGCCATCTTTAATATTACCTATGAAGATAAATTTAGGATACAGACAGCTACCCACAACACTAGAGTACTTTTTAGGTGTGAAAAAAATGTTTACAGAATTACCCCCAAAGAAGTTGTTCAGTAGTACATGGATGTAAATGTCCATTGTCTACACAACGGTTGTGACTGAAAGAAGACATCCTTGGCTGATTCTTTTCTGTGGCCGTTTTGCAGCAGTGATAAGATTGAGCCAAACCTACCTGTCCCTGTGCTGGGGGAAGAACAGCACACTGCTTGGTGAACCAGGGTGTGGATAACTGGGCAGTGCATGGCCTGATCCTCCAAGCTGTGAGTAGAAATCCAATCATAGGGAAGACAACAACTCTGTGCCAGGAGGAATTTCAGGATTTAAGCAGAGTTGCCTGCCTGTCCACACCCTTCTCTGCTGAAGGTGTCCTGTTTTCTTTTCTAAATCACACAGGGACAAATAGATTTGAGCAGTGAAACAAGTGATCCATAAAACTAGTACAGGAATGAACAAGCAAAGGGCATCTTATTCTATTATCAGAACATGTTTGTTTAGGAATTATTCACCAGCCCCCTTGTGACTGGGATGACATCCATTCTGCACCAGCATCAGTACAACAGGTGTTTCTTTTAGCCCATGGGAAAATCAAGAGTAATGTCTCCAGTTAACAGAGGGAAATATGTTAAGTAGATACAAAATGACTTATGCTGGAATTTTGTCAAGACTCTTGTGTTGAATACTTAGTTACAAAAGATAACTACTGCCCATTCCACTAGGCAATGCTAGCAAATGAGCATAAGGGGGTTTATTTTCATAAGTCAGAATGTTGCAGACCTTGTTTGAGGCATCATCTGATTTATGGCAATTGGATGTTTATTAATCTGTGCTGTTAAAATGGTGCCTTCACCTCCAGTGCCCCCGTGCACACCATGTTGTCACCATGTCTCAAAGAGGAAGTTCAACATACAATGTATGTAGCCAACTAAGGAGTAAAGGAACCTGTCAGGATACCAACCATAAAACAGAGAAGTTTATTTTTGGGCAGGTGAGGGGGAGAGGAAAAGAGGAGAGCAACTTTGTAAAGCAACAGTTAGTTTACATAACACCTCCCACGTCCTTGACTAGCCATTTGCCCAGATTTTAGGCCTTCAGAATGACCTAGCAGTTTAAGAACCTGCATGCACAACAGTTCTAAGAGCTCTGTTTTTCTTTGAGCCAGTGCTATTGGATGGATGTGCCTGGAAGGTGCAACTGATGGACTGCTAATCCATTGTGCTCTGCACACGTGGGTTCGCATCCCATCCTCGTTGGGAGATGCTTTGGGGAGGGATAGCTCAGTGATTCGAGAATTGGCCTGCTAAACCCAGGGTTGTGAGTTCAATCCCTGAGGGGGCCATTTAGGGATCTGGGGCAAAAATTGGGGATTGGTCCTGCTTTGAGCAGGGGGTTGGACTAGATGACCTCCTGAGGTCCCTTCCAACCCCGATATTCTATGATTCTGTGGGAAAAAACAGTCAAACAATCACAGAAACCCAAAGAAAACGGTAACCAGCAAGCCAAGTGTGTCATATAAAACAGTTTAACAGATCTTGGGTCTCATTCTTGGGACTGTGAGAGTTGCACTTGGCATAGGACCAAGGAGAGGGCAAAGAAATGTAGGTTTAAGCTTGTAGTCCCCAAACTGTGGGGCATGCCCCACTAGGGGGACACAGAGGAACATTTAGGGGGATGCAGCTGGGCCTGGATCATCTTGGCACAACTTTTATATAAAAAGACCTTTCTAGTTAAAAACAAATTCAAAATAAGTTAAGTATTTTTAAATCCTTCCCCCACTGAGAGTTTTAAAGTTACCAGTAAAGAGAAAAAAATCATCTGCAATATCCTTTAGCATGCCTCAGAGGATAGCTCAGTGGTTTGAGCACTGGCCTGCTAAACTCAGGGTTGTGAGTTCAATCCTTGAGGGGGCCATTTAGGGATCAGGCCAAAAATTGGGGATTGGCCCTGCTTTGAGCAGGGGGTTGGACTAGATGACCTCCTGAGGTCCCTTCCAACCCTGATATTCTATGATTCAGAAGACTTATTTTACAAATCAATCCAATTTACTTTTGGACATTTCCACTAGGTGGCCACAGTAAATGAAAAATAGCTACTTTCCTACAAGCTCATTTCTTAGACTCAGGAATGAGAACTATGCAAGGCTTTGCTTGTTTTATTAAAACGCTATGTATGACATTTTACTTCTTCAAGGCACTAAATATTAAAAATAACTACAAACCAGAGCTATTTTTCATAATATTTTAATACTTTTCACTTTTAAATCTTGGTTTTAAATTTGTGATTGTAACATGGAAGAGTCAACTTTTAATTTTTTAAAACTTATCAGTATCATAAAGCTATCACAGAACAAACAGCTACACGCTATGCACTCAAGGTACTCAGAATATGATTCATGTTTTGGGTATGTGGAGGAACAGTGGCAATTCAAATACAGCTTCATCTGTACAACTGTGACAAAAATTTTGGTGAAAGATTTTTACTGGACAATTTGGTTAGTTTAAAGAAAAACCAACAACTTCAGATAAACCAGCTCAGCCCGATTAGGTAAAGGATGATTTCCTCTCAAAAGGTGCAATCACATTTTTTCTAGAGAAACTTATGAGAAATTATTCAGATTCAGAGAACTGGTTGAACCACCTCTTTCCCTGATCCCCTCATCCCCAATAAAAACTGTGTCTAGTCATGGAGAAGATCTAATTTGGTGACAGATCCAGGTTCCCAAGGTAACAGAAGTTAAGGGACACTATCACATTTGAAGGAGAAGATTCTGCATTCTCTGAATAGGCTGAATTAAAAAGAACTGATTTAACTTACAAAAATGAAAATCTGAAGTCTGAGGCTAGTGCTCAGCAACAGTAACAAAACACATATAGTTAAGGTGACATATTAATTGGCAGAAAAAAGCCCAAGTGTTGGAGGAGGAAGGAGAGAGATTTCATAAATGCAAAAAAGGTTCAGAGATCTCTTCTGGAAGAAAGGGCATAATGGATACTCAACATACATTTACACAGCATGAGAAGAAGCCTGCAGACTAAGCTTTTATTTGAAGGGTCAGTACTTATGACTCTTGAACCTGCAACTCTTTCCATATTCAGTAAGGAGCTTCTTGTAACTCTGATTGGGCAAGACTAGCTGTAGTGAAAGACCAGTGTTTTTATCTAAAAGTAAAATGTATTCTTTACAAATAGTATCTTTAGTGTAATTTTATTTACAGAATAAATTGCAAAAGTACATCACATTTAGTGCAAATGCAACTAATGATATTAAGATTTATATACTGCTTTGTAAACTTTCCATACCTTTGTAAAATAAAGCTCTCCATTTAAATTAAGAAACAGTTACTTGCCTGTGTTCAATGATAGTTACCAGAAATGGTAAATAAAGAGTTAAACAGTTGTATTTTGGGCATAAGACTTTTTGTAAAGTTCCCATTAGTGGCTATGGTCAATGAACCATTTTTCAGCTGATTTCAAAAAGATGAAACATTTGAGGTATAAGAAATTCTTTTCAACATCACTATATAAAATGCTTACTGGTGATATAGTAAACATGTACAATTTAATCTTGTTTGCCTTACTAGCATTACCATATAGGCACTTTTCTACATATTCAAATCAAGAACAGAATTATTCTGTAATAAGGCATATTCCATGCACACCATTTAGAGAAAGGCAAATAAATGAGAAGTTTTATAGATCATGAAATCTGCATGTATGTGTGTAACCATGTGTTATATATGTGTTTGTACCTCTTTATATAGAAGACTAAGACACAAGGAGTAATTCACTTACAACATTGTGCAGATATCAGACATTTATCAGCCAACTCTTCATTACTACTCTTTTGTAGTTATATCCAGGCACCTGCAATACTATATTAAATAAGACTTTCAGCTTTCTTTTGAAAAAAATATATCTGAATCTTATGTTGTTCTACATATACAAGTTAGTGAAGTGCCCAAGAAATGCCTTTAAATAATCTCTATCTAAAGGCCACCAAGCGAGATATCCGCTCAAGTGAGTACTAGTCTCTGCCCCCACAGTCCACTCCTCACGGCTACTTCCAGAGATCAAAGGCAGGCAGATATTTGCATTCAAGTTCTCACAGCAACTAAGGGGAACTTTTCATTTAGAATCTGTGGATTCTTATAGCTCTGTTAAGTTTCTGATCAAGTAGTAAATATTAACAACTCACATTTTCTACACATATCTCATAGCATGGCTTTAATTAAGATGAGAAACAAAAATGTGCAGGACCAGGAAATAATATACTCGCTCTTATTTGCAGACTGGGAATGTTGTCCTATGTAGTCCAATTTGCTTTAATAAATATTACAGGGTACCTTCTTGTAGTTTCATGCAACCCACAGTCCACATGTAACGTAGCATGGACAGAGTACTGTTGTAGTTTTCAGGCACAATCTCGTCCTCTCATATAGAATCTACCTAGAAATTTCTGAATCATGTTCAATAAATTCTGTAGCACAAATTACATAACTAAAAAATACAATAGAAATATAAAGATATCTTGGAAAAAAATAAAGCTTTTCACACTCTTCCTCCATCGGAGCCAAAGGTCTTCATAGGAGTAAGATAACAGAAAAGGCAAAGTCATATGGATATTGACAGCCCCCAATTAAGAGACATTTTACATAACAAGATGATTCATTATAGAAACCAGCAGCAATGAACTATGATTATACAAAGCAAAACAAAACCCCTGCCCAAAGGTCACCTAGACTTTACTGCAAACCTGAAAAAAATACCACACACAGGTTTTTGTGCACATAAAGCACATACAGTATGCTATATGTGCATTTGTCTTTTGTGCTTTTTAGACATGCACAAAAACAGAAAACTGTGTGAGTGTCTTATGAAGGGCCACAGTAAACAAAAGCTTTGCAAATTGTTTAAAATTGAAGCAGTAACCCAAGTTGGTGATTCAAAGTTGTATTTTTTTCTTCTCTAAAGCAAGCAAATAAAAATATATCCATATACATGTATCAATACATGTATTTCTAATTACACACTGATTCAACAAGGAGAGCTAGCAGGAGACAGCTAGTGTTAGATGTTCAGCCTCACGGCGTTGCAGTATTTCTTCACTTCAGAACACAAAGCCTAGGACTTGGGCCACAAAAAGACTGTAGATCCTACGTTCCAGCTTGGAGCCTTCAATTTGTTTTTTTTCCTCCAACATGGAATGTTCACACAGTCTTGTTCCAATCACTGTAGAAACATGGAAAGGACACAGCAGAATACATTTAGAACACTAGTAAGTAAATGAGAAATAGTTATGAAACATTCCAAAAGTACAATTTAGAAACAATGTCGTGTCTCCAAATTTTTCTTGCTTGATAATGACAAACACTTGAGTTTTTAATTATTCACATTTTCAGACAGGCCTTCTTTAACTAAATGCAACGGAAGTAAGTTGTGAGCTAGAACCTATAGGGACAAACTATCATTACCAAAGAAGATCAAATGACCCAGACTTCTAGGATTTTGTACACTGAATAAAACCTACTCAACATAGGCAACTATGGGAGATCAGGACAGCAAATAGGCAAAAACCCTCTATCAACTCTCCATAATATCAGAACTGCCAAATTCTGCATAAACTGCTGGCACTGGATTGTTTTGACATGACTTACGCATAATGAAGAATACTGAAGTGTAGTGTAGTAATCTAAATCTAACATCACAAGAGTACATACTAAGATCTTCCAGTAAATGAAGGCCCAGTCTGCTATTAATATAAATATAGCCAGGCTGCCCTGAGGATGACTGAAACCTGGTTTAGCACATAATTTTGTTTTTGCTGATGTTTAACACATGCCATTTTTGAACAGATAAACTATATCTATGATTGAAATATATCCATAGAGAACACATATATATCTGTGTAGGGATGGGGTATCAAAAAGACTCTGAAAATCCAAAACTATACCCACCAAAACCCCTGAGTACTGATGACAACTAAGATTGCATTGGAACCATTATAACACACCCTAAAACATGACTATCCTGCCAACTAGGCAGCGTAAAAGAACGAGATTGTTCAGTCAAACACTGTGATGGACCTATATCAACTATTACATTATCTCAAAGTCCCTGCTTTAACTATTAGGTGGCCAACACCCCAAAGAATACCGGATAAACTCCTACAGTTTGAATGACAACATTCTGTTTTTACAAAAGTTTAAAATTATTTACACTACTCATTACACTGCATTATCTTATTCTAAAAGACACCAAATATTAAACGGTTTGATTTTGGCAGCTATCTGAAGAAAGGCCAGTGCTTGATCCTTTCTACCTGCATTTCTAGTTTGCTAAAAATAGAAAATATACATTTTTATAATATGTCAACCTGTTCAGTCCAATATGTATACTATACTAAACCAAGATTTTCACTGAACTCAGAAAATCACCTATAATGCAAAAAAAAATTTTTTAAATTTGCACAAAGACTTTATATTTTTTGTAGGAAGTCAACTAATTGTATTAACCTTATTATTTCTTTATGTATGTAGAAAATGCATTGGTTTATTAACTTTGCTTTAGCATATAGCTCAAAATACAGATAAACTCACAATAGCTGTGATAATTACAGTAATAAACACATTTCTAGATGGTCTAGCTTTTTTGTTTGGATTTTAATATTTAGAACAATATATACAGAAGACAACACTCCACAAAAAGTTTAACAAATACCTGTTAATACTAGAAGAAAATAGGCTTTCCTGCTGTTTTGTCTTGCACGTATGATGTAAAACGCTTCAGGAATTTGGGATACTCTCGTTTTGCCACTGCTCGTAACACTGAGGCTGGTGCCCATCCCCCAGGATTCACTAAAAATAAAGATAAAACTAGATAAAAGCTATACTCTAAAACAAACACATATATAGCTGGACTAGTAAATGCTTAACACTAATTTGTAGACAAAACAAATTATTGGTTTAACATTGACTATCCATCCCTTTGCATCCAGAGTCAACATTTCTTGATAACTACTAGTTCAACAGCTAGGAGCATCAGAAAATCTGTACTATAACTCATTCAACATTTGTAATTTAATATTGATTGAAAGCACTATTTCAGTTTACTGGTTATATAGAACCACAATGTGTCATTTAATAGCACTCTTGCTTCTGAACTAGGTCAGGCTCAAATTCCAGATCAGGATTTGGGATCACAGCTAATACTGAGACTATAGGTGCAGTATAGGTATATATTTGACACTGTTTACATCTTATCAGGAATGCAGTGCAACATTAGGGGCTATTGCTTCATTAAGTGACCCGCAGAGGGGGAAAAACAACACCTCAGCTTTGACCAATTTTGCTTCTTTTTGGAGTGTGATGAAGACATGAAAGGTTTTTTTTTGTTTTTTAAATTGTATACAATTCTGCTTGTTTTTTACATGAGAAAATCAGGTCCTGTCTAGCTTGGAAGGCTGACCACTGAATCCATGCAGGGCTCAATGAAATCAATGGGACTATGCATAGATGCAGGGGTCCACCTGCATGAATCACCTTATAGGATCAGGTCTTACGGCAATAGGAGTCTACAAAATGAAAGCTGAGCAACTGGGAAGTTTAGTCAGATTGTTTAGAGTTTGCTTTTGTTAACACTAATATCACTTCTTCCCAAATTTTCATATTAATACTCAACATTCCCTCACCGTCCTGTTAGGATGAATGCTAACAAAACGCATCCTCAGACATTTCAGGAGATCCTTTAGCAAAGCCGGGGAAAAACAATAGGCATTCCCAATACTTTGAAGGTAAAACAAAATGGGGGAAAGTATCTTTCAGGCCCTCTTTATACGTCAAAGCAGCAGAAAAGGGCATGAGCCCAGATTTTAAGACCAATTGCAGTCCATTTTTAATGGTATCATCCCTTCGGAGAGGTTGTTAAAACAGAGTTACTTTTTCCCATCTTTGGTAGATGTCCAAATGGAAGACTATAATCTCATGGCATTTTTCAGAAAGAACAGGAGACAACTCCAGTGTCCTTGTCAACATTTTCAGTTTCAGAAATGTATTCTTATACAAAAGGCTATTTGATTTATTGCTGAGCGCTCAATGGCTGTTGTATTTGCCTGCACAACCACTGCACTCTCAATTTTTAGTGACTGCTTATTATAAAGCATTCATAAAGTTGAGTCCAAATGGATCTCTTTGGTCCTATGTACTCCTTTTCTGGAGCCAAGCAACTGGTCAGCGTCTGCCACTTTCTGCACAACTGTGCTTCAGAAACTAAGCTCTCATTACAAAAAAGTTTCTAGCCCTTGTGGTTGCAAAAACCTTCTAAACATGAACCAAATGCAAACCAATGCAGCCCTAAATATTTCCTCCCAGCTGTCAAAACCTCCAGCTTCCCCCAACACCTTCTATAATGAAGTTATGGTATTTTAAATACAATATCCCACAGCACAACGACAAATAAATATGTAGGATCAGCACAAAATTAAGTTCAGCATCACATTAACACAAGGAATACTGATTTAATTATTTTCATATTTAATTAGATTTATAAATGGAGGTCATGACTGATGTTTGAAACTTGAAGATTCTACAATACTGAAGTTTCTGCTGCAAAATTCAGATCAAATTTGCCACAGAATACTTGGGTGGGAGGGGTGTCTTCACTTATGAAACCCAATTATGAAGTAATTTAGTACTAGATTTACCTTTCCTTCTTATTAGTACTGTAACATATTTAATATTCAGATGTGCAGGTAACAATTGAGTCTTCACTATGCTATTTAATAGTGGGAGATAAGAATGTTGAAAACATGAAAGATATATAGGCTAGTTAGAAATGTTCTGCACTTCCATAAAAGTGGCAGACTGTTACATGGTTCCCATATTATTCTTTTCAAGCAGGCCTCTGAATGTGTGTACGTGTATAGGAATTTTAGTTTACTGACGATAATCTTATATTTGGCTGTTGAGGATTTTGGTCAGCATGGGAAGAAGCTGTCATTCTCAATTTCTACTGAAATCTATAGCCTATCTGCCTGGGGTCGTTTTCCAGCTAAACAAATGTATTTCCACTGTTTTGGCTAATTACTTTGAAAGAAAGAAGATTTTACACCTTTATTACCAGCAGCTTCTCCTCAGCCTAGCCAATAGGTTGTTTACGGAAATAACAGACTTGACATCAAAAGATTAATACATGTATACTGCTAAAGAAAGTATGATGTATGCCAATCAACTCAAATAGGGGAGTTGAAACTTCTTTTTTTCAACACTCTTTCTATATTTATGATTGTGTGATGCAACACATTTGACATTTCTACTGTTCTCCCAACCAATCACACAGTGAATGTTTGAATTTATTGGTGACTGCGGCACCTGTCTTAGGTCTTTCTGATTTTGACTAAAAGGTTCATAGATGTTGATCTAAAAGTAAGTTTAACAGAAAACTCTGAACTTTATTTTTGCCAGCAATCACAACCCCTAGAAGTAATGTAAAGAATACTGTATTGACAAATCTATACGTACCATTAGCTACATATGTAATCTTGCATAGGATATTGTCTCTGCTTATTTCCTTGTTCCCTTCTGGTGGGCTCACCAACGTCTGACAGATCATAGCAATGTTTATTTTGGCACGAACACATCGATTGTTCAGCTGCCAAGAAATTAAACATTTAATAAGCATTACCCAAAGTTTATTTCCTCTATCAGCATTTCTAACATCTGAATGTCAAAATATTAATTTACTTTACAGTAATGCTTGGTAGCGGCAATCAAGATTTGTGCTAGGCACTGCACAGACAAGTAATAAAGATGAGTCTCTGCCCCCAAGAGCTTACAATCTCGGTGTCAGACAGGTTGTGATGTTTGGATGAAACAGAAAAATGTGGTAAGGGTGAATGGGGAGGGAACTAATAAAAAAACAGAGTTGAACTGAAAAGCACAGCTCTCCACTTGTCTAACCAATACGAGAAAGTGATTATTTGCAGGCATCATGGCAAAGGTGGATTTTTAAGGAAGCATTTAGAAGAGAATAAGGTGACAGCTTTATGAAGTGTGATGTATTTAAGATTTTGGATTAAAAAATTCTGAATGCACAGTTTGATAATATTCAGAGGAATTACTTACAGGGGCGCTATCATGTTCCACAGAGAAGTTACAGACAATCCAAGTTTCAGGATCATTTTCACTGAACGCTGGTATCTTTCTAATAGCAGACAGATACAGCACATCCCGCTGAGAAGCTGGCCACACTCTCTGCAGGGAGAGAGAGTAGCTGATTGTTAAAAAAAAGTTAAAATATTTACTGCCCAGATGTCAGCCTAAAGTCATCAATTACAAATCTGGCAAATGATATGGCCATAGCCATATTATTGTAGAGAAATTCAAGTTTGACAAAATCAAGTAGAAAGTTTCTTCAAGCTCAGTAACAGTTGATAATCCATTTCCTTTTTCAAAATATTTGAAATGGGATATAAGCTATTTCAAGCATTCTTATGTTTGGTTCCAGAGCTAAAATTTATTCTGCTCATGTCCATCTCTGTTGGTCTGATTTTAAAAAAATGGATAAAATTTTCTCGCGTTCTATGAAAAGAGATGATGTGCCAGCTCACACAACAGGTTAGTCACCCTTTAACAACAACAACAAATATAGGCAGCTCCTTCAGGGTTTTCCAGTATCAGATCTAGGTTTTGTATGGTTTGGTGTCTGAGTCACCAAACTGAACTCCATGGTATATGTAATATATAGACCTATCCACCATTAGTAGGACTCCATATTTTGAACAGTAAGTAATATTTAAATGGCAAGAACTATTGATTCAGTAATATATTATGTAGGAACGCTAAAGGAGGGTATGACAAACTATGTCACTTTCCAAGAAAAAAAAGTTTTAGAAGCAGAATAGCTACAAGATAAAACGTGGCATTACAGAAGCCACTTTCCTGATATTTTATATAAATACTGGCAATTAATCAACGTCTTTAGAGTGCTTCATAATACTATACAGCCAGACTTGCTACACAATCCAATAAATAGTAGATTATTCTCTCCTGGCAGCTTTCAGGCAAAGTGTATTATTGGTAGAGTTGGATCCAAGAAAAAAATTTGTTCTGGATCTCAGGCATCTTAAAGTTTGTTCAGGATTTTGATTCAGACTCTTCTCTAATAATCAGAAGCTATTAATATTAAATGTTCGGCGCAGACTCTGTGGGTAGCACATAATACGAACAAGCATCCTGACAAATGTTTGCATAGGAACTAATTAAACAAGATTACAAAGTGAATATTGTACTTGTAACACACCAGTTCAGAATGTAACCTTGTCAGTTCTCTCAAACTGTGTGGGGTCAGCTATGGTCAGGACTACCCCAAATAAAAACCCATGGTGTTACAGGAAGTGGTCTTGATGACTCTGATGACTCAGGACTCTTCCCTGGAGTTACTAGTGATCCAATACTGCAACCTGGCATTAGGAGACACACTAATGATGGAGGTGCTGTTATTTCAAAGAGATGTAAAAGAAAGCATGGACCCTAAAGTCTCCATGACATACATGCAAGGCTAAGAGTGATAATTCTGCCATCTTTGTTAAATTCCAAATTGAGGAAAATGCAACTGGGTACAGAATTCTTCACTTCCTGTCCTAAACTTTTGTATAGTGCTGTTAAACAGCTGCAACATTTCACAATAGAGGAGACTATATTTAGTGATTGGTACAGCAGTTTCTATATAAAGTGCTTTGGGATCCTTCTGGATGTCAGGTGCTATATAAATGTAAGATATTGTTACCTTGTGTGTCTGGTAAATGATGATTGCATTATCTGCTAAAGTTTCCACAACATGGAAATTTTCAATGGTTGCTAAAAATAAAAGAACTAGATCAGTGTACAAGCATAAACATACATAAATTAGGTAAAGGTTTTAAACATTCAAACCAACAGTCATGACTTAAAAAAAATGATTTCTTACTTTCCCAGTCATTACGAACATCAACATTCCAGAAGTACTGGCAGACCTCGTGTCCCGTAACCCCTTTGACTGCATGTGTGGCTTTCAAAGGATCTAGGACTATCCCATTTTCTTCCACCTCTCTTCTGTACACCTTTAGGCAAATACAAAATAGCACAAAAGAAATGCACAGTAGAAAAGGCTAAAACTGCTTTGGATTTTTGTTGTGCTTCTTCCTGAGAATCTAATTTGACAGTCCATTTAACAAAGTTACATCAAACAGCAGTAAGAATGACTGAACAATCCTAGGCAAAGTGGATTATTTTTTTTAAACAGAATATTCATGCTATTTGAATGGTTTAATATTTTATAAAAAGGCTATGTTTAGGAAGGAAATATGTCAGTGATTAAAATAGATAATCAAAGAAGCTAAGCATTAATATAATCCAGTACTTAAAGGGGTAAGAGAAAAATTCTGCAAGACTGATTTTTCATGCTAATGTGCTGGATGCAGTACTAAGATTAAAAGAAATAACTAAAGGCTGCCCTAACAGCAGAGGGAAATCCAGTTACCACAGATCTGACTACAACTTGGTGAATTGAAGGGAGTAAGAGAGGGAGAGAAAGGGACAAGAAAACAGTTATTTCAAAATATATTATGAAATGCTTAGGTGACCTGCAGAAAAAGAAAGCCAGAGTCAGCCCTGTCTTATACCACACTCAGTGTTATCTGAGGACCTGACAAGGATGTCCCCACTAACCAGGTTGTCTGGGATATTCACCAGAGAGATGGAAACTAATTTGTTTTTCTTTAATCTTTAAAAGCTGATAGTATAGTATTTGAAATACTTTAGTACCTATGTGCTCCAATATGATCACACTATGCTAGACACTATACAGGAAGCGCCACAAAGTCATCTGGCTGATTCCAGGTTTGCAGAATTTCGTGGAAGTCACTGACACAGGAATATTTCGCTGTATTACTGAGCCAATCCATTATAATTTTTTGTACATGGTATGTTTTTCTAACCTTATTTAATTATTAGAACAAGTATTTCATCTAATAAGAGGCACCTTCAGAGCTAAAGAAATATTGCCATCCAATTTTGGGGTATTTGTGACCTTTTAGAATGGAGCATTCTAGGATATCAGTGAGCATGTACTTTTGAGGACTCCACAGCACTTAAAACAGAAATTTGACCATTCAAATTCTATTATTGATATCCGCTCCACCACAGTATCTGATCACCAACAAAGTACCTAAAGATAAAGTATCCCTTTTGTAACAGGTAGGAGTAAATTTTTGATTAATATTAAGGTTTTGGATCCCCCCCCACCCCCCGGAAAAGACAGGGGCCAATGGGTGAGTAAGGTCAAAAATAAATTTTACATTTATTTAAGTGTGTTCAGGTTACTAGCCATTTTTACCTCTGGCAGAAAGTTGAAAGCCTTGGCTCCATTACCGTGAGAGTTCTATTTCCTATGCTCAAGAGTTCCCCCCTAATGAAGAACACTTTCACTTTGCAAGTGGAATAAAATCCCAATGAAAGGTCATGGATATGTATGGGGAAATGATCTCCAGAAGCCAAGGCCAGTCTCATGGACTTTAAAGATCAAGATAGAGACCTTACACTAGATTCTGTTTTCATTAAGAAGCTAATGAGCCCAATGGTGTTTTGCTCACAGCAACTCATGTTGCTTAGAATGGGTGCTGCATTTTGTACTAGTTTAGAGTTTTTTCAGGGAATCTGGCTTCATTCATAGTAAGAGGTACATTAAGCAAGCCTGGAGGTCATGAATCCATGGATCACCATAGCCAGGTCTGGTGTCTGACATATCTATGATTCTATGACACCAGAGGTAAATATACCCAAATCTCTACTTCTAGAAGAGGGGCTTGTACATGTGAACATTTTGTGCAAGCTGGGGTGTGAACTAGCACTAACCTGCGGTGGACTAACTGTCCATGCGGCTCCTATGTACATGGGTCCTTGGAAGAAGAGGAGGCCAAAGGCACCCCCACATGTTCATCCAGGGGTAAATTGCACTCACAATCTGTTTCCAAATGGTCCTGCTCGAAGAGGGAGCTACTTCCTTGTCTTCCTCCTCCTGACAGCATTTCAGGCATCACTGTACATAATCCAGATGGGCTGGATCCGAGGATCTCTGGACTGCCAGATCCTTTGCAGATGAAACATTACCTCTCCTTCCACATAGAGGCTAACTGAGAAATTCCTGAGGTGGCCCACAATAAGGCACCAGGACTGCCAGTTTCTCCAGCAATGGGGGTTTGGGAACATGCCTGCAGGTGGCAGACCACAGGTGGTACAAATAGAGCCACAGGTCTCCACATCCTTCTTCTATCTTCCTCCTGGTAAAGATATGGGTCTGGATCCAAGACAGAATGCACCGAGGATCAGTGGATCCAGAGGGAAGTATGGAGATCCAGTTCTTTGTGGGGACCTTGTAGGGATCCTAGGAGAAGGAAGCATAATGTGTTCTGGCCTCTTCCTAACAGAAGAAGGCAAGAATGTTCTTGGAACTGGGGAAACAGGTCTCCTTGTGGAAACCTTGTGTTTCATGCTCTGAAGCAATGAACACACTGGACTTGAAAGTAAATTTGGGCTACCATCGTGAGAGCACTCTCCGAAACGGAGGATGAAGCTGGAACCAACCCAGGAACCAAAAACCGATCCAAAGAAGCGGATATCAGATCCAACATCATATGCAAATCCATCTCCCTTGTTACTGAAGTTGGTGGTGGAATGGGTCCCTCTTTTTTAAGGATAAGGCCTTTTCCTGTAGCCATATTGTAAGGGCTGAAGCGTTCGTCTGCAGCCATATTAAGAGAGCAGTAGACATGAGCTAAGAAGCAGAATCACGTTCTCACATTCCATCTAAATTACATTAAAACATTGTAATATCGGGTTGTTAAGAAGGCGATCCTGTCCTAATACTACCTACCATCGCCAGATAAAGAAACAGATCTTAAGATGGTTAAAGAAAACTTAGTTTGATAGTATTCTGTCTGGCAAGAAATCACTTATCAATAGCTGTGGTTGTGAAATCCCCATTTCTTTATTGTTTTGTCTTTATGGTCCCCACTTCTCTATTGTTTATCTGTATGGTCTTTGTCTGGTTCTTTGATTGTTTCCGTCTGTCACGTAATTGATTTTGCTAGGTGTAAATCAATTAAGGTGGTGGGGTATGATTGGTTAAATAATCGTTTTACAATAGGTTAGGATTAGTTAGAAAATTGTTTAGTAATATTTTAGTAAAATGATTGGTTAAGGTATAGCTAAGCAGGACTCAAGTTTCACTATATAAACTGGGATCCAAGGAGACCAGCTGATGGTGGGAGGAGGAGGAAAGACCTGGATGAAGAAGAAAAGGAACTCACTTCTAAGACACAGCCTAAGATCAGAGCTGCTAAGAATCCTTTGCACAACTGTGACGTGCAGCAACCAGAATCCAGACGAGACTGACCTTGCCTGGCCAACAGAGAAAGTCTGCCTGCATGATCAGGATTCGTGAGCATATCACTGTATGCTTAACACGTGTATTTTGCTTGGTAATTGTTAACAAACAGAGGATAAAGATATTACTGTGTAAGGCTCTTTCACTGTAAAAAGGTCCTGCAAACCCACAAAGAGTATGCCCTGAACCCGAGGAATTGGGAAAGGACAGCGGTGCCTAAATCAAGTAGGTTATGCTTTGAGCCCTGGGAAATAGGTAAAGTTGGGTGCCCTAGTGTGTGTGTGTAACAGAGAATGTGTGTGGGTAACACTTTGGAGATGTTATAGCCTTGTCAGAATTGATGGATCCAAAAGTTCTGATGCATGGGAACAGCCACTGCTAACAGCAGCTGTTTTGTCCCTATGCCTCTTTCTTTGATGCCAGGACAGACAGAATTAAAAGGCACTGACGGCCCTGATTCTGACACATGAATCAAGTCCATCTTCCTAGATTTGGAAGTGGAAGTCAGAACAGACTCTGGTGCTGCAGCCGGAGGGGTTCCATCAGGGTTTGGTAACTGTGACGCAAGAGGTACAGGACCGGTGACAGAGGCCAAACTGTCTCTCAACATCTCTTGCGGAATCGAGGCAGTCGGATCTGGCCAGGTGGCCCTTGGTTCAGACATGTGAAGCCTTGGGGGCTTGACTGAGGGAGTTACAGGGACTTGATCCAGCCCTGACAGGGGCTGTGGCCTCTTGGAATCCTTTAGTTACTGGGAGCTACTGGAAGCCCCAGGAGCTGAGGCTGGCCTCTCAGGGTATGTCTACACTGCAATTAAAAACCTGCAGCTGGCCTATGCTAGCTGACTTGGACTCGCAGAGCTCAAGCTAACAGGCTGTTTAATTGCCATGTGTTCAGGACACTCCAACTTGCAGGATTCTAGGGGCCACGCTGCAGTCTGAGCCTGAACATTTATACTGCAATTAAAGCCTGAGTCAGTTAGCATGGGCAAGCCATGGGTGTTTAACTATAGCGTAGACTTACCCTTCGACCTTGGATCGGAGGACTGATTAGATCAGGAGAGTCTAGCATTGTGAGCTTCCTTGAGAAGGAGAAGCTCCAAATGAGTACCTTATCCTTGTGGACTTTGGGAAAAAAGGTCTGATAAACTGAACACCCAGAAAGCAAATGTTCTTGTCCAAAACTTTTGAAGCACCACACGTGGTCATCAGATGCCAGGAAGACAACTGGGCAGGAAACACACTCTTAAATGCCAGCCTCTTCTGTTTCTTCAATTCTACCATAACCGGGAATAACACTAACTATACTAACAAAGCTAACACTAACGAAGAGGAGAAAGGTTCCGGCTCTGAAGACATCAGAAATGTTCACATCCTTCCAAGCACGTGCTTGGAAGGAACTGAGCTCCCTATCTAGACTTGCCCTCAGAACGTCAGTGCTGCTCAGGAGAGGGGTGCGTGACATGGCTCTAGCTGACACTGCTAGAAGAAGGTTCTACTGCAAGACACCACAAAGTGGTATAGTACCTATAAGTATGTATATGCAAAGCCATTTGAAGAAAAATAGTTTGTTAATGCACTTTGAGATAGCCCCATTTCAATGAGGCCTAGATGAAAGAGCAATAACAAAACTGTTAACGCGTGTCAGCATAGTCCAAGCAGTTAGTCCATGGCAGGCTAGTGTGGAGTAGATTCTCACTCCAGCTAGCCCAAGCCAGTCTAATATGGGACCTTCAGGAAGAGAGGGTGATAAAGGAAAGTGACCTCCCTCTGCACAGGAATGAAATGTCTGGCATGAAGTCATAAAGAATACTGTGTGTACTTAAAGATATAAAATGGTTATCCTTGTATATCTCATCGATAGTACCTTACTCAAATAGTCATGTTTTAAATCAATGTGACTACGTGTGGAGTAAGGGTATCAGAATATGGGCCTATATCAGTATTAACATGACAGACAGATTTCAGTGTAACATTTTATATAAATTCAAAAATGTTATAAAATATTGTGCAACGCAATTTTATTTACCTTCATTTCACCTTCTTCTACCACCAACTGCCAATTGGCATCTCCTCCTACATCCTGTAAAGAGTAAGTCATGTGATTCTGCACCATCTCTTCCACCTTTAGAGGAAAAAAAAATGCAACATTTATAAAGGTTCCTGCCACCTTCTTGCCAGCACATTCAGGACACTGTACAGTAATATCTGAAGCCACTATAAAATACTAGCAATAGATCTAGTGCATGAGCTGGACATAGACAATGGAACAAAAAAAACAGTGAAGGTTAAATTAGCAGAGGCCTTGCAACATTCAGAACCAAAAGCAAAACTGATCCCTAATAAAATGAATCTTCGCACAAGCACTTCCCACCCATCCCCATCTCTTTCACGCCCACCTTTAACAGTTGAATAATTGTACTAACTATTCAAGTTTTACTTCTACCTATAGGGAAGGAAGAGAGATTACCTCTATTACAATATTTAAGAAGAAAAGGAGGACTTGTGGCATCTTAGAGACTAACAAATTTATTTGAGCATAAGCTTTTGTGAGCTACAACTCACTTCATCGGATGCATATTTAAGAGGTGCTCTGATCCTACAGAGATATTGGCCATTATAAGTACCTAAATAAACAGAATCACACTGAAGTGCAGGACTTTTTTTTGAAAATTTACATTTAATGAAGAACAGCATTTAAGAACCTGAGCAATAAAAAAACTGATCAAAGCCACTAGTTTTCTACGCTTAGAAAGTTAAATCCATATTGTAAGCATTCAGATGTCTCAAAAGCTTTATAGGCTGTAGTGAAGGAAAACCAAGTACATGTGACATGTTGAACATTTACTATTCTGCATTAGCACAAGCTGCTATGGTCTTTCAATAGCATCCTGGGGTGCTGATTGATTTAAAGGGACACTCTCAATAAGTTTAATTGCCAACGTGTTTGCACTCCTTCATTAAGTCATCTTTTAATTTTATGTTTTTGCATCATTTAAAAATATTTTAAACTTTTAAAATCACTGTGATGTATGTGAATTACTGTAGTCTTTAGAAAAATGTACTTGATATACCTCCATCTATTCTTTAAGCTATACAAACACTACCATATTTGTACTCCTTCTGTCTGTATGAAAAGCATCCTTTAGGTATATGGCTGTGGGGTATGAACAGGGCTGAAAGGGTCCCTTTAAGTTTTCTAAACACATTTATAGTGTCTGCCCTGGAATGTAGGTGCCAAATCCTGTCATATCACATTTCCAGACCTGCTCTTTTTCAATTGAAATTATAATCTGAGATAATTATGGAGGAAAGAAAGAATATTACAAGTTACTTCACAGATACGTTTTATAACATGGTAGAAAAGTTTGCTTCAGTTTTTTGTGTGTAATTTAAAAACAAGTGAATACTCAAAATAGGTGTTACAACACCTGCAGATTAATGTGTAATTTGCAATGTCTGTCAATCCTACAGAGGTAGTGACTAAAGGATGTTTATTTGAAAATATATATCTTGATTAAAAAATAAACAAGGTATTACATTGTATGTCTGGTACTTTAAGCAGTACACAATCATGAATAAAATTAGCAACACTAGGGCATAAATACCTTGTGTATGATGTAGAAAGACATTTCTTTATACACAAACAAATGCCACTTGTCAAATAAAGGCATTTATCAAATGAAGTACATTATAACAAGTTTACATGGAGGCATGAGCAAAGGAATATTTATTAATGTGTTTTTCTAATTTG
Source organism: Eretmochelys imbricata (assembly GCF_965152235.1). Lineage (NCBI taxonomy): Eukaryota > Metazoa > Chordata > Testudines > Cheloniidae > Eretmochelys > Eretmochelys imbricata. The sequence goes on along the minus strand of NC_135576.1, from coordinate 47,950,390 downwards.
CTTGAGATGGAAACAAAAAAGGTTGTGTTTATATTTTATTTTAAAATAAAGAAGGCTTTTTTTGTACTATGTACCTTCTGGGCTGTACACTCAAGATCAGGAAAGGAGGTAACTGTACCCTGAATCACACTTTAAATGTTAAGCCTCTCAAACAAATAATGAAACACTGTATGCAATGAGGACTATATTTCATGGAAGTTCAGTGCTGATTTATAGATGTTCCGTGGAAGCAAAACGAGTGATATGGGAAGGATGAGAGACCAGACCACAAAGTTTTCGTTAAAACTAACTGACAAAGAAAAGTTTGTCCTCCTTTCACTTTATAACTCAGCCAGGAAGGCCACCCTTTCCTAGACTTGGGCAACAGGTTTCCTAGACACGATTCCTCCCCATCTCTTCTTTCCAGGACACCATTTACAACCTTCAAGTGGGCAGATTTTCTATGTAAAGGTCCTCTAAAACTTCTGGACACTAAGAGTCAGCTAGGTAATTGATAATTAATGCAAATAATTGAAGAAATTCTTCTAGAGTAATGGAAACCTTACTGGCTTCAAGAAGATAATTAGGCTTGGCCGAATTAGATTTTTTTAAAAATAATTTTGATGGATAACATTAATGATATTTTTAGCATTTTTACTTTTTTTTATTCATTTAACTTTTCACAGCTGTGGGAAATGGGGAGGGCAGTGTCTGACTATTATTTAATGATAGTAGATGTAGAGATTAAAAAACTTAAAGCTTTATAACTCTTAAAACACACTGTACATTTTGACATGTGATATTGACAAAGTAAATATCCTTAAATCAAACTAAAGTTCTCAAGCAGCATTTTTCTTACTTTGCCTATCTGTAAATTTCAATTATCAATGGAAATATTTATCGTTTTGTGTGTGCATGGTGAAATTGACATTTACCGATATTAGCAATAAAAATCTAACCCTTCCAAGTCTAAACAATTTACAAATTCCAAATACTCTATAAAATCCAATCAAAATTTAGAGCATGATGCACAACTAAAATTATCTAAGATCAGCAAAGGTCCCTTGAAACCTAGAAGGGGGCCATAAAACTAACATGCTCAGAAAGCATTCTTCATCTACTTCCTCAATAGCATAAGTTAACTAGCAACGTTGGATTGTGTCTCATCCGTAACTCCAGTGATTTCTGAGGGCAGCATCTTTGGTTAATTCTCTGAGAACTCTGAATATTCCTTTCAGATTTAAACTTAGTCGTAGGTGCAAATACCAGACCACTGTTTGAACTGTATTTCGGTTTTTCTGTTCTTAATTATCAAAGCAGCCTTTCTAGTAATCATCACTTGTGCACACAATGTTTGAACTGGACGCATTATTGCTAGAATCTCAGTACTGTACCTTCCACAGTAAAAGGAATCAACTCAATTCAGTCTTCACTCCCAGAAGTAACACAGCATTCCACAGAATTCAGAAAACATAGGTCTAGTGGTGCCAACTGGCTCAAGGTTCACTGTTCTTTACAAGCTACTTCTGTCTAAGACCTGAGACACACACTACACCTAATACAATACTTCCATGATATTTATTTGTGAAGGGTAGCACGTAGGGTCTGTACTGAAAGCACATAACTTATCAAGATTCATAATTATTGTGAGATTTTTGTACAGATAATATTTAAGAAACAATGTAACAGATTGGCTAAGTAAGTGAGGTGGGCTTTAAACGAAGTTCGATGGGGGCAGGAGACAAAAGTCCACAGGTAAGTCCAGAACATGGAGACCTGGGTGAAGGGTTGAAATTTGGGGGTGGGGGGGGAGGAAGAGGGGCAATTAAAGCTGGGGCAAAGGAGAAACCAGAGGGAATACAGTTGGGAAATCTAATGAACATCTTAGATTTCTGCATACTAATCCAAGGAAGATAGAGAATAGTCCGGAAGAACTAGAAGGAACAGTAAATAATCACAATTACAACATAATTGGCATCACAGGGACTTGGTGGGATGATTCACATGACTGGAATATTGGTACAGAAGGGTACAGCTTTTTCAGGAAGGACAGGAAGAGGGAAAAGGGGAGGAGGTGTTGCCTTATATATCGACGCTTGCACTGAGGTAGAGATAGAAGTGGGAGGCAGACCTATTGAAAGTCTCCAGGTAAGGATAAAAGGGGTAAAAAACAACGATGATGTCACTGTAGGGGTCTATTATAGACCACCTAATAAGGAAGAAGGGGTGGATGAAACTTTTATTAACTAACTAACAAAATCATCCAAAGTACAGGACTTGGTGGTGATGGGGGACTTCAACTACCCAGACATCCATTGGGAAAATGATATAGCACAAGGTAGATTATCCAACCAGTTCTTGGAGGTAACTTTTTATTGTAGCAAGTGGAGAAAGCAACTAGGAGAGAGGCTGTTCTAGATTTGATTCTGACAAATAGGAAAGAAATGCATGCAAATTTGAAGGTGGAAGGCAGTTTGACAGAAAGTAATCATGAAAAGATACAGTTCATGATTCTAAGGAATGGTAGGAGGGAGAACAGCAGACTGAAGAAAATGGACTTCAGCAAACTCAGAATTGATAAGTAAGATTGTGTGGGAAACAAGTTTAAAGAAAAAAGTTCAGGAGAGTTGGCATTTTTTTTAAAGAGACATTAAGGGCACAAGAGCAAACTATTCCAGTGCATAGGAAAGAGATGAAGCATGGAATTGGATCACCCTGGCTTAAAAAACAATTACTAACCTTTTGTAACTTGTTCTTCGAGATGTGTTGCTCATGTCCATTCCAAAGCAGATGTGTGCTCGCCCCAAGCACCACCACCAGAAAGTTTTTTCCTCAGTGGTATCTGTTGGGTCAGCTCCAATGCCCCGGTATGACACGCTCATAGCGCCAGTATAAAGGGTCCTGCCGCCCCGTTGATCCCTCAGTTCCTTCTTGCTGGCTAACTCCAACAGAGGGACAGGCAGGGGGTGTTGATGGTTTGGAATGGACATGTGCAACACATCTCAAAGAACAACAGTTATGAAAGGTTAGTAATAATTTTTTCTTCGAGTGCTTGCTTAGTCCATTCCGAAGTAGGTGACTCCCAAGCAGTTGTGCAGGTGGAGGGTTCGGCGTTCTTAGGCATGCTGACTGTAATACCACAGTGTCTGAAACCTGCATCATCTCTTGTCTGCTGGGTGACGGTATAGCAAGACACGAAAGTGTGAACAGACGACTACATTGCCGCTAAACAGAAGTCCTGGATAGGAACTTGAGCTACAAATGCTGCCAAAGATGTTTGAGCCCTGGTAGACTGTACCGTCAGGGCAGGAGAGAGGACTTTTGCCAGGTCGTAGCATGTGCGGATACATGAAGTGATCCACGATGAAATTCTCTGGGCCGAGACTGGAAGGCTTTTCATTCTGTCTGCAATGGCTACAAAAAGCTGAGCATATTTTTGAATTGATCTAGTCCTTTCTATGCAGAAGGCTAGTGCACACCTCACATCCAGAGAGTGGAGTGTGGTTTCAGACAGAAGACCGGTAGGAAGATATCCTGGTTACTATGGAATTGGAAGGAAGGCTGGATGTGGCTGCAATTGAACCTTGTCCCTGAAGAAGACCACATAAGGTGGTTCCAAAGTAAGGGCTTGGACCTCCAAGACTCTTCTGGCAGAAGTAATGGCCCCCAGGAAGGCCATCTTCCAAGACAAGTAGAGCAGAGAGTGCATTGCCAGCTGTTCAAATGGAGGCCTTGATAGCCTTGCCAACACCAAGTTGAGGTCCCAGGGAGGAAGTGGCTGCTGTACCTTTGGGTATAATCTCTCCAGGCCCTTAAGAAATAGACTATAGATGAAGTTTGAGAAAACAGAACGGCTGTTCATCCATGGGTGAAAGGTCGAGATTGCAGCTAGATGGACCCTAATAGATGACATGGTTAGGCCTTGTTGTTTCAAGTGGTATAAGTAATCTAAAATGAATGGAAGTGTTGACTGTGTAGGTGAAACTCACTTCTGCATAGAGCAGATAGAGAATCTTTTCCATTTTGCCAGATAAGTGTCTCTAGCGGACATTTTTCTGTTCCCTAAAAGCACCTTGCGACCAGTCCCAGAGCACGTTAGCTCTGCGGGGTTCAGCCATGGAGCTTCCAGGCCATGAGATGAAGGGACTCAAGGTTTGGATGATGTAGACAGCTGTAGTCTTGAGAGATCATGTCTGAAAACTGAGCCAGATGGATTGGCATTTCTACCGAGAGTTCTAAAAGGATGGTGAACCAGTGCAGATATGGCCAGGCCACGGCTATCAGGATGAGACCTTGTCTGTCCCTTAGGAAGGCCTTGTGTATGAGAGAGATGGGAGGGAATGCATAAAAGAGATGATGCACCCAAGGGAGGAGAAAGGCATCAGAGCAATCCCGGGCTGTGACCCAAGAAGGAGCAAAACTGAAGACATTTCCTGTTGTCTTTCATTGCCAGTAGATCTATCCGGGGAGTCCCCCACTTCTGAAAGACGCCTTTTATGACATCAGGATGGATGGACCACTCATGGTGGTTGGAGAAGGATCTGCTAAGGTGATCTGCTTCCTCGTACTGTGACTGCTGGAGATACAAGGCTTTGAGGCAGATTGAGTGGGCTATGCAGAATTCCCACAAGTGAAGAGCTTCCCTCACCAGTGAGAGGAACGCACTGCTCCACCTTGCCCGTTTATATAAAACATCGCTCTTGTGTTGTCTACAAGAACTGACACGCACTTGCCCTCCATGTGGGGTTGGAATGCACTGCAGACTAGGTGAACTGCCCTGAGCTCCCTGATGTTGATGTGTAGCAAGAACTCTTCTGGAGACCAGAGGCTGAGTTCTGAGAGACCCGAAGTGAGTTCCCAAGTCTATCGCCGAAGCATCTGTGATGAGAAACATCGATGGTGGTGGTCTTGAAAATGGGACTCCTGCACATACTGCCAGCGGGTCCAACCAACAAAGAAGGGAAGCGATCACAGATGGGGGAAGTGTGACAACTATGCCCAAGTGGTGTTGCCCCAGTGTGTATAGCGACACCAGCCAGGAATGAACAAGTAGGAATAGGGAGCCTGGAAATGAGTGAGAAATTTGATGCCTGATGATGATTTCTCTTCACTGAATATCCAGATTGGTCATTCCAATCTGTCCATTAATTGGATGAACAAGTTTAGTTTAATGAAAACTGTTACAATGCTCTGAAGACACACTTATTCAAGGAAAGTTTATTACATACACACACATAATATTACACTGTTTTTCAGTTTTGGAAGTATTTTCACTGGCTTGCACATTCTGAAGAAGAGCCAAGTTGTCTTCCTGATGACCAACAGATCTGGTTCTGCCTCTAGTAATGGAGAGCAGAGGGAAAACCCAGTTGTGGGAATGGCAAGTCTGGGAATTCAGTAAGTTCTTCACTATTTTATCTTTCAAAATTCTTAAGTTTATGGACACTACTAATTTTCTTCCAAAATTTACAGCTCCCTACTCGTCTAGACACTAACAAGTTTTCATCAAAATGGGTCCGCAGCCCATCCTTCAATCTTTGCTGTTAATAATATAAGGGCTAAGGCCCAGATTTTTTAAAGGTATTTAGGCATTGACTGTTAAAGGGATTTGGTTCCTAAGTGCCTAAACCCCTTTTGGAAATTAAACTTGGGCTCCTAAATCAATTATGCTTTGCAATGCTGAGCACAGCAATGCCTAAATACTGTTAAAAATTTGGCCCGGAAGCTCTTGGTAGGGCTTATTAAAACAGGTGTATTGAGCAATTATACCATGGCCATGGTTAAAAGCTGTAGACCAGCCTATATGACAGCAATATGTCAGCTTTTTGATGAAGTCCAACAGTCCTCCTTCTGTTGCTTAATTGTCAGAAGGGTGTATTGTTATTATCTTAGTACTGTTTTCCCCATTGCTTCTTTGAATAGCTTGTCCGTTGAACACTTCCAGGAGACCATTAAAATGTTTGGCTTGCTTATACAGATCTAAAAGTGTATTTTAGCTTTGGTATTGCATGCCTTAGTGAATCTGCCACAAATAGGTATAATAAAATATATTTTAAAAAAAGGTTCCAAACTCAAACTGTGCATGCCCAATAAAGTCTAGCATACACTTTTAGTGCTGAATTACAAACAAAGTCTCAGAGGTGCAAACAGTACCGTTGGACTGTAGAAAGATTTAGTTTCTTAATGGTCATTACAAGATATATGAACTAAATATGTGAAAAAGATTGGGAAATTAAACACTTCTTAGAATAAATGATTTACATGCAAACATAACAGCTCTCCTTCATTTTAAAGTCAAATTTATCTCCATCCCACACAGCTGTTATTTCACTTTTATTATTTTAAGTTATTACATCAGAAATGTGGGATCTTGAAGTTACACATTTTTTCTGCAGATATTAATCCTCATTATTTCTAAGATTCAGGCCCTTGCAAGAGTGATATAGATGCAAGCAGAATGCAAAAAGACAATCTTTCAGTAACAGGACTAGAGAATTCCTTGGTATGTGTCTATCCGTACTCATCTAAAACAAGCACAAGTGATTTATGGAACAAAGGGAACCCAGGTTAGAGAGAAGATGAACTACAGCAAAATGATATACAAAGCCACTATATGCTTACAATACCTGGGTGCTGAATCTGTGAACATCATCAGAGGCACTGACTAGATCAATGGAAGACATGGAGGAAGAGCGACTATAGGGCTACCAGAGACAGACAAAGAAAAAAATCAAGTAATCAGAACAAAGGCACAACAGAGCTTTCAGTACCAACTTCCAAGCACAAGATAATGAAGAAAAGGAAAACAAAAGCACCATAAGCAGCAAGCACAGCAGCAAAAGCTGATTTCATGCAACTATTATATATTATACTCCCAACATGGCCCTGAAAAAAAAAAGTGTTTCCAGTAACATTGAAAAAGGTCAAAATCAACCCTGATTAAAAAACCTAGCTTTTTTTCTTTTAACTAGTTTAATGATTTTATATTTAAGAAAAAGCATATTTAAAGATTATTAAGTTTCTGGCATAATTTTTTTTTTATCTCAAACTATGACATGCTTGCTGCATATCAGGAATATTCTAAAATAGACGCTCAAAGATTTTTTTTCAAGGAAAAAGTCCTCTCCAACCCTGGATATGTCAATTCTAATGAGTGACGTGTTCAAAGTTACTAGAAACATCTATAAATTAGATCTCACCAATCCGTATGACAAATGTATTAGTTAAAATGGAAATATGATTTTATTTACAATAAGTACTCTCTAAAAAGATCCTGGGAAACATCTCACCTTTTGGACAAATCTGTGAGTCCCCACAGCAGAGTATCCATCACCAGAGGGTAATGATGTTGGCCAGTGTGATCTGACCTTTTCACTCTGAGACTAAGAGAAACAGGTTAAATGTATTAGTACATAGCTGTTTGGTGGAGTATTTAGTAGGTGGCAGTAGAACTGACAGACTTATATAAGAGGAGGGAGCAACTAGATAGTCTCTCTTTACTATTTCACAGGTCATGAACGGTAACAGGCACTTCAGGTGGCAACAACAATTAGATTTAAGAAATATTTATCGTGTATTGGATATACTTATTTGTGTAGGTTATTCACCTAAGTACAGTCAAGGTGAGTTTTCTATAGGATTTTTTAGTTACTTGCATCTATTAAGAATTGCTTTAAAGATAATAGGGGAGACAAACTGACCCATATTAACAACACTTTTTATGCTGTCATGTTCTGTAGATAATGGACTTCTGTTTCCACTGTGCCCAAATTTCTCAAATTATTTTAGTTTTAAAAATAAATAAATTAAAAAGAACCAAATGTTATATAGAAGGAAATGTTACTCACCTATGCACTAACTGTAGTTCTTCGAGATGAGTGTTCCTATGTGTGCTGCATTTCAGGTGCACATGTACCTCTTGAGCCTTCAATAGGAAATTTCTAGCTAGCAGTGTCCATTCGACCCACACATGCGCCCTGTCTCCTCGTGGAAGAGGCTGAGACTATATAAAGGTGTGTGAACAAATTGCCCTCAGGTCCTTCTCTATTCAGTCATCCCCTAGGGAACAACTGAAGCAGAGGGGAAGGAGAGCCAATAGCAAAGCACCCATAGGGACACACATTTCCTCCTTCATTGAGAATTGTGCCTGTGGGTGCCTCACTTCAGGTGATTTCTGAGCACTATTCTAGGAGGAAAGGTTCAGAACAGGATCCAAAACTGAAGACAGTACTGCAGAGCCAAGTGTCGCAACAGATCTGATGGCATGAAGCAGGGTCTAAAACTTTATAAACATATGGTCTGAAATCCAATTAGTGGCTCTGTGTGTCTCGAATAATGGAACATTCTTCAAAAATGCAGCAAATGTTGCCTGTGATCTGGTTGAATGTGTTCTAACCCCGGGGGGAAGGGGGATGAGCACCTGCAGACTCACAACAGGTAGAGATACAGCCTGATATCCATTTCAAAAGTCTGAGCAGAAACAGGGGCCCCCTCACATCTATCTGCAAAGGATACAGACAGCCTAGGAGCTTTCCTAAACTGCTTAGTCCTATCCAGGTAGAAGGCCAAGGCCTTTCTAACATCCAGAATATGAAAAGAGGACTCCTGCTGAGAACAATGGAGGTTTCAGAAAATATACTGTTAGATGGATTGTTTGGTTAAGATGAAAATTAGGATGCAGACATAAAGAGACTTTTTTTTTTTTTTTTTTAAATAAAAGGTAAAGGGGGTAATCTGCCATCAAGGCTCCAATCTCCCTTACTTTACTGGCCGATGAAGTAGGGAGCAGGTCGCCACTGGTACAAACTGAGGTCTTGTGAGATGGCTGAGAAACAGGTTAAGGTCTTAAGATGGGGTGGGAGGTCTAATGTGGGGAAGGAAATTACTCAGACCCTTAATAAATCTGGAGGATATCCAGGGAGCAAAAATGTCAAGTCCTTGGACAGGGAGATGAAAGGCTGATATGGTGGGCAGGTGTACCTTGACCAAAATGATGGATAAGCTGGGTGTCTTCAGATCCAGCAGGTAATCTAGGACGAGGGAAACAGGAGTGGATTCCAGCCAGAGTTATCAACCACCGTCCCAACAGATGAATCTCTTCCATATTTGCAGGTAAGTAGTGCGGATTGATGTTTTTCTACTGTTTAACACCACCTGCTGCACCTCCGTAGAGCTGAAAACCTGTATTCCTGAGAACCATCCAGGAACCATGCACTGAGGTGTAAAACTACTAGACTGGGGTGAAGCACATGACCAGCATCCTGAGACAGGAGATGTGGAATGGTTGGGAGCTCGATTGATAGCTGGACACAAGCAGTTAAGGGTACCAAGCTTGTCTCGGCCAGGTAGTACTAGAAGGATGACTCTGGCCTTGTCCTGCCTGATCTTGTTCAACACCCTTAGAATTATGGGTGCTGGGGGAAAGGCATAGAACAGGCTCTTCCTCCACAGGATTGGTGACTCAGACCTGCCTTGAACAGAAGAGGACACTTCCTGTTCTTGGAGGTGGTGAAAAGACTGATCTCTGGCAGTGTCATCTCTAGAATAAGCCATAGAGAACCTGAGTGCCCAGCTCCCATTCACAGTTGTGGGAGTAGTATCTGCTGAGAGCATTGGCTGTGGTGTTCCAGCGAGGTGGACCACTGAAATATGGATACGGTGGGCTATGCACCAGTTCCAGAGCTTTATAGCTTCAGTGCACAAGGAGGATCTTGTTCCTTCCTGCTTGTTGATGTAAAGCATGAAGGACATATTGTCCATCATGACCCTGATCGCTCTGCCCCGATGAGGGGTAGGAAATGGAGACAAGAATTCCTGACTGCCCTGAGCTTCGACAGGTTGATGTCAAAACTAATTTCATGGGCTATCCATCCGCCCTGAACTCAGAGTGTGTTGAGGTGGGCAATTATAGTTCCTAGAGTCTTTGAGGCTTCACTAATTTGTTCAACTGATCTGTCTTAGATCTAAGATTGGCCTCCAATTTATGTCCTCCTGGGGCACTAGAAAGTATTTTGAGTAGAATCCCGACCCTGTAAAGGGAAGGGATTGGTTCTATTGCTCCTAGTTGGAGGAGAGAGTCCAACTTGCCTTAGTAGAAGCTCATGAGAGGGGTCCCTGAAGAGGAAAGGAGAATTGGGGGGAAGAGAGAGAGACACACACAGACAGACAAACTGGATGGTATAATCTGATGTTATGATCTCTAAGACCCACTGATCCATGGTGATCTACTCCCAAGTTGGGTTGAAATGGATAACTTGGTCCCCAAAGGGGAGGGAGGGAGGTGGGCTAAAGGGGTGCAACTGTAAATCCGGGGGGGGGGGGATTTCATCTCTTGACCAGCCCATCAAAACTCATGTTTAGGTGACACCTGGGTGGTTGTCGAGGGCCACTGAATAACCCTCTTGCTGTGCAACCTCTGGGGAGTTCCACGGGTCTATGATATCCAAAGAACTAAACAGGGCATGATCTCTGGACAGTCTGACCTACTAAAAAGCTTCTTGCTCCTTGATGTGTAAATGCCTAAGAAAGGTAGGGTAGCCCTGGAGTCCTTCAACATGTGCAAGGAGTCATTCGTGATCTCTGAGAAAAGCCTATGACCAGGAGGGAGGTCCCCTACTGTGTTCTGAAACTCGCCTGGAAACCCCAAAAGTTGGAGCCATGACACCCTGCGCATAACTATTGCCATGGAGATAGAGCTGGCAGTAATGAGCAGCATCTAGGGATGCCTGGAGAGCTGTTCTGGCCAGCAGGTGACTCTCTGCAACTATGAACTGGAATTGTTCCCTGCAGTCATGTGGCAGCTGCTCAATAGCGCCCATGAGCTTGTTGCAATTAGTAAAATTGTATTTGGTCATGAGCACCTGAGAGTTTGTGATCTGGAACAACAGGGTTGCGGACAAGAAAGATTTTTGCCCAAAGAGATTCACTTACTTCTGGTCCTTGTCATAGGGGGCAGATGTCAAAAAATTGCTGCCTAACCTGTTCATTCACTGCATCCACCAATAGGGAGTAAGGTGGGAGATGGGAAAATAGAAAGCTGGAATCCATTGGTGCAACAGAGGCAAGCGTTTGCCTCACTGTCTTAGCCAGATCCAGGAGAGCCACATTAATAAGTAATGCCACTCTGAAGGGGGGGTTGCCGACTGCAAAGTATCTAGCAGCTTGTGTTGTGTTGTGTTGTTTGACCTCCACCAGAGGGATCTGCAGGGTGTCTGCTACCCTTCTAATGACGTCCTGAAACCGCCTGAAGTTGTCAGCTGTGGAAGGTGGTGAAGCTATAACTGCCTCTTCCAGCAAGAACGATGAAATGGGAAACTCAGGGGTGATCTCTTCTTCTACCCTAGCCTCCTGCTCTTCAAATATCTTCTCTTGTCCTGGATGGGTAGGGGGAGGATGTGAAACCTTGTCTTTCGAGAGACAATACCAGTGGCTGTTAAATTGCTGTCGATCGGCAGCCCATAGGTCCCAATATGGCCATTGGGGGATGTCCATAAGGAAGTAGGGGTTGCATACAAAGTTAGTTCCACCTTTCTTGCTGACCAGCAAGGTCCTCCCTGTGAGAAAGTGGATTCCTGAAGGGGTATGCAGGAGAACCCTTCATTGAAATCAAAGAGGACTCCCAACTGGTCTCCTTCTCGCATCCTCCCATAGCGGAGCAGGATTTGAGGACAGAGCACAGTCCTGTGCCATGAAGTGGCCACTCAGAGACTGAGGTCTCAGTACTGAGAGACGCTTGGTACCCAACAACAATGGACACTCTAGTTTGTCTGATCCAGAGAGGTCCATTGAGTATCGGAACTCCTGTGGTACCAGAAAGGACCCCAGTACCGACACCATAGCAGACGTTGCTGTAGCTGACAGTCCCAAGGATGATGGGTGTACTTCAGGCATTGTAGATGTCAAGTCCCAGTGTTTGCTCGGTACCCCTGCCCGAGCTGCTTACAACAGTACCAATGGCTGGTTAAGACACAACATCAGTGGCTGAGCAGGATACTTTGGTGTTGAGCAGGGCCAAAATAGGTAGTACCCTGTGCTTACTCTCCTTACTGGTGGAGGATATAGTTGCCCTATCGGAGCTATGCTTCCAGTCCTTAGAGCTCCAGGGGCTTTGCAGGCCTACTGGTACTGGAGAAAGGGTCCTTGACCTCAACAGTACTCTTGAAGTACAAGGATCTCAACGGGGACGAAGTCTTTTTTGGAGCTGGCTCAGTGAGAGTCCATGCTCCTCTTTCTGGGAGTCTTCCCAGCAGGCTCCAAAGACGTCCCTTTGTTAGGGGAAGCATGCCTCAAGGTTGATGGGGTGCAGGATCTGTCCATGGACAAATGTACCGAGGAGGGGAGGGTAATCTCCTGATCTGGATCAGAGGGTAGTTGCAGGGAGCATTCTCTTGCCAACAGTCTGACCTTTACCTCCCTGTTTTTTCTAGCTTTGCTCTTAAAGGGCCAAACAGAAGGAATGCTTCTAGGAGACAAGGGACTCCCCCAGGCAACAGACACATATGGAGTGCCCGTCACTTACTAGCATAGCCTCCTGGCAAGACAGGCAGCATTTGAAGCCTGGCAAACAAGGCATACCCCACCAGGAGAAGACCGGTATTCCAGAGAGAAGAAAAAAAACATCCTCTCATCTGAAACCAACTGTACTAAATACTGACCTACAACAATAAACTAACTGAGAAAAAGAGAAAAGAAAGAAGTCCAAGTATGCTCTAGGCTGACACACTAGGGTTCTGTCTCAGGCTGAGGTGGTAGAGAAGAAACTGCAGGCAGTTTGCCCACGTACCCCTATATAGCCTCAGTGTCTGCCACAAGAAGCCATGGGGTCTATGTGTGGGCTGAATGGACATTGCTAGCTAGAAATCATCCAATCTTCATGTACACCTGAAGTGGAACACCAAAAGGGACACTATTCGAAGAACTAGTAGTTACTATTTAGATTGCAGACTCTTTGGAGTAGGAAAAAACAGTTACCTACCTTTTGCAACTGTTGTTCCTCAAGATCATAGAAACATAGACGATTAGGGTTGGAAGAGACCTCAGGAAGTCATCTAGTCTAAACCCCTGCTCAAAGCAGGACCAACCCCAACTAAATCATCCCAGCCAGGGCTTTGTCAAGCCAGGCCTTAAAAACCTCTAAGGATGGAGATTCTACCACCTCCCTAGGCAACCCATTCCAGTGCCTTACCACCCTCCTAGTGAAATTGTTTTTCCTAATACCCAACCTAGACCTCCCGCACTGCAACTTGAGACTATTGCTCCTTGCTCTATAATCTGCCACCACTGAGAACAGCCTAGCTCCATTCTCTTTGGAACCACGCTTCAGGGAGTTGAAGGTTACTATCAAATCCCCCCTCACTCTTCTGAAGACTAAATAAGCCCAGTTACCTCAGCCTCTCCTCGTAAGTCATGGGCCCCAGCCCCCTAATCGTTTTCGTTGCCCTCCGCTGGACTCTCTCCAATTTGTCCACATCCTTTCTGTAGTGGGGGCCCAAAACTGGACTCAGTACTCCAGATGTGGCTTCACCAGTGCCAAATACAGTGGAATAATCACTTCCCTCAATTTGCTGACAACACTCCTACTAATGTAGCCCAATATGCTATTAGCCTTCTTGGCAAGAAGGGCACACTGTTGACTCATATCCAGGTTCTCGTCCACTGTAATCCCCAGCTCCTTTCCTGCTGGACGGCCGCTTAGCCATTTGGTCCCCAGCCTGTAGCAGTGCATGGGAGTCTTCCATCCTAAGTGCAAGACTCTGCACTTGTCCTTGTTGAACGTCAGATTTCTTTTGGTCCAATCCTCCAATCTGTCTAGAAAAAATGGTTACCTACCTTTCATAACTGTTGTTCTTTGAGATGTGTTGCTCATGTCCATGCCATTCTAGGTATGCACACACCCACGTGCATGTCTGGAGATTTTTGCTTTAGCTGCAGTCAGAGGGCCGGCTGTAGCGCCCTCTAGAGGGCCATGCTCATGCCGCGGTGTATCAGGCACTGAGAGAAGGAACTGAGAGGGCGTGGGCTTTCTGACAACTCTGACAGAGGGGCAGGAGGGAGGGTAGTGGAATGGACATGAGCAACACTTCTCAAAGAACAGTTACGAAAGGCAGGTAACCATTTTTTCTTCTTAGAGTGCTTGCTTATGTCAATTCCATTCTAGGTGACTCGCAAGCAGTATCAATGGAGGTAGGCTTGGAGTTCACCATTGTGCAGCTTGTAGTACAGCTCTGCCAAAGCCACTGTTGTCTCGCACCTGCTGAGTCAGTGCGTAGTGCAACGCGAACGTATGGACCGATGACCAGGTGGCATCCCAACAGATTTCTTCAATTGGCACCTGTGCCGGGAAGGCTGCTGAAGACGCCTGCACTCTAGTGGAATGAGCCATCAGTTGCTGGCAGGGGCACTTTCGCCAGCCCGTAGCAGTGGCGTATGCACGCCATGATCCAAAACGAAATTCTCTGGGCTGACACCAGGCAGCCCTTCACCCTGTCTGCGATAGCAACAAACAACTGCGCTGACTTATGGAATGGCCGTGTTCTACCAACGTAGAAGGTCAATGCCTGTCTGACGTCCAGCGTATGCAACCTTCACTCCTCATCTGATGGGAGGCTTCGGACACAGGACCAGTAAGTAAATATCCTGGCCCAAGTAGAACTAGGAAACAACCTTGGGCAGAAAAGCCGGATGCGGCACAGCTGGATTGTGCCTTTGTAGAGCCAACATTATAGCAACCAAAAAGGACACCTTCCAGGAAAGAAGCAGGAGGGAGCAGGAATCTAGGGTTTCAAAGGGAGGGCCCATGAGCTTCAATAGCATCAGATTCAGGTCCCACGGGGAGACCAGGTCTCGGACATGTGGGTGTAGGTGCTCTAGACCTTTCAGGAACCACACTGTCATGGGAGGGGCGAAGACCGACCTGCACTGAAGCAGAAGGTGGAACACAGAAATGGCTGCCAGGTGCATCTTGACCAAAGACGAGACAACCCCTGGAGCTTTAGATGCAGCAAATAGTCCAGGATGTCTTGCAACGAGGTCTCCTTAGGACAAACGTGCTTGTCCAAAGCCCAACATGCGAAGCGGTTCCACTTGGCCAAAAAGGAAGCCTTGGTGGAAGGCTTCCTGCTGCTCAGCAGGACCTGTTGGACCACTGCGGAGCACGCTCGCTTGTCCGTGCACAGCTATAGAGCAGCCACATCATCAGGTGCAGCGATGCCATATTTGGTTGCAGCAGATTGCCATGCTTCTGAGACAGCAGATCCAGACAGAAAGGTAACTGCAGCAGGTCCATCACTGAAAGACTCATCGGCATGCTAAACCAGTGCTGGCGAGGCCACGCCGGGGCAATGAGAATGATCCATGCTCTGTGCTGCTTCACCTTTAGCAGGACTCTGTGGATAAGCAGCACTGGCGAAAAAGCATAAATCAGCGCTCCTGAACCCCGGTGGGGACAAGGGTTCCCTGTCAGATGCCTTCCTGATCCTGGAGCAGAACACCTGGGACTTCCTACTCTGCCTGGACATAAACAGGTCCACCTGGGGAGTCCCCCACCGTTGAAAGATCAGGTTGACCACCTCTGGATGGAGGGACCACTCGTGGCGAGAGGAGAAAGTTTTGCTGAGGTGATCTGCCAGGACGTTCCAGGTAAGCAAGTGGCCATCAGGTGGATGGCGTTCTGCACACCAAGGTCCCAGAGACTGAGGCTTCTTGGCTCTTGACACATGGCTGAGGACCTGATGTAATGTTGATGTGATACATCACGGCCATATTGTCCGTAAGGACCTGCATCACCTTGCCTTTTAGGTGGAGCAAAAACGCCTGACAGGCCAGGCCACCGCCCTGACGTCGATATAAAGAGCTAAATTGTGCTGCATCCAGCGACCTTGGCTGCCGCACTTGCCCAGGTGGGCTCCCCAGCCCAGATCTGATGCATCTGAGACCAGGGTGAGTGACGGTGATAGGGACACAAAGTCAACTCCCTGCAGCACTAACTAGGGGTCTAGCCAATAGTTCAAGGATGAGAGGACGCGGTCCAGTACTGTGACTGCTTGGTCCCAGCAGTACCTGCTGGGAACGTAGACCGTTGCTAGCCATGTATGCAGGGGTGGCAGACGAACCCAGGTGTGCCTAACCACGTACATGTATGCTGCCGTGTGGTCCACCAGCCGCAGGCAAGCATGGGCCATGGTGATCGGATGTCTCCTCACCTGGACAATGAGATCCACCATGGCCTGAAAGTGTGCTTTCGGAATGAAGGCCCTGTCTCGTGTGGAATCGAGAACCGCTCTGATAAACTCTATGCGCTGGACCGGCATTAATGTGGACTTTTCTGTGACTATTAACAGGCCCAGGTCATTGCAGGTAGAGCATACTAGATCAAGGCTTCTCCGCACCTGACCCAGAGACGTGCCTTTGAGGAGTCAGTCATCAAGGTACAGACAGATCTGGATCCCCTGACATCTGAGGTAAGCCACTACTGGCACCATGCATTTCGTGAACACCCTGGGAGCGGAGGACAGGCCAAAGGGTAGTGCTGTGAACTGTAAGTGGTGCCCAGTCCCCATGACACAGATGGTTCCTGCGTTTCATAGTAATATGGAGACATGGAAGCAAGCATCCTTTAAGTTGAGAGCGGCGTACCAGTCTCCCGGATCCAGGGAGGGGATAATGGAGGCCAGGGAGACCATGCAGAACTTCAGCTTCTTGAGAGGAGGTTGAAAAGGGTGTCCTCCTGCTCCACTATCTCCTGCACTTCCAGCCTCAAGTTCTTGGACACCCGCCTGAGAAGGGCTTGGTGTTCTTTAAAGTCATCTGGGGAGCTGGCCCTGGAAGGTCCCATGAGTGCCTTGTCCAGGAAAGAGGAGACATGAGGGCTCAGCAGCCGTTGGAGAGGGAGGTTTGAGGGTAAGCACCGCATCCTCCACCCTGACCTCGGAGCGAGCTTCCAGTACCATACCTGGTGCCAGTGGGGCAGTCTATATTCGCTCCAACGCAGCCACTGATACGTGCTGCAAAGGGGGCATCATCATCACCGAAATGCCCCATGCTCCCCAATACAGCCACTGTGTTGGCCACTGGCTGTGCTGCCACCACAGTGCCGGGGACAGCAGAGAAGTTCCCAGTGTCCAAACCCATTGCGGAGACCGGGGCGATGGGCTGAGCTGGGCCTCCGCACCAAAGGAACCAATCTTCAGTGACCAGGGAGGACCTGTTGACGCCTGGGTCTACTTGCTGGTCATGGCTACCAGTGAGCTTTGACCAGGCGTAAGTGACCGGTGGCTATTCCGGGGTTAACGGTCCTGGTCCCAGGGAGATTTGGGTCGGGTGGAACGGCGCCGGGGAGACCAGTAACATGAGGAGAAGTAGTCCCATGGTCCCAGCAACCGAGACAGACGTCTAGATGCGGCTCAGCGAGGGGGGGAACAGAGTCGGTCATAATATGGAGAGTGCAGACCCCGCACTGGGGAATAATGTCTCGACATCCAGGGGGAGAGTTTGGGCAATCGGCAGCGCGGCTGTGACCTGCCACAGGATTACTTGTCCAGTGACCGATGGAGCTCTCCCGTCCCCAGAGGAGACTTAACAGCTAGCTTTCTCTCTCAGGAAGCCTTAGACTGGTCCTGCATCACCTGAGACATCATAGAAGCAGGTGGAGAACCGTGCCCTCTCTGCACCTGGGCTTGGGATGACGATGGTGCAGGCAGGGTGGTGAGTCCTATGCTGCTCACAGAGTCGGTGATGGACCTTTAAGAGGGCTAAGAGCCCCAGCCACAGAGGCATGCTCATGTTGCTCTGGAGAAGGCTGGCGGACAGGCCCGGTCTCTCTATTGGATGACCCTTGGGCCTTCTTGCTTGGCACCGGTGAGTGCTTCTTCGCCTTCTTCTTCAGTGCCAATGCACTGTGCATGGAAACCGAAATCCTCGGTGCAGCCTGCATAGAGGGCTGAGAAGTTGGGCGGAGAGGGGACTCCGTCAGGAAGCCCTGAGGCAAATGTCCCTCTCCTTCTGGGTGTGAGGCCAAAAGTTCTTACAAATCCAGCAATGCTCCTTGATGTATGATTCCCCCAAGTACTTAAGGCAGCTGTTGGGGGGATCACTCACAGACATAGGCCTGTCACAGACCGAGCAGGGCTTAAACCCAGGAGCTCAGGGCATGTCCTGTTTGAGGTAAAGTCCCCACTGGGACCTTAGCTATCAGCTAACTATACCCTTAACAACTACTTAACAACGTAACACTAACTACAATCAAGCAAAGGCCTGAAGGCATGAAGTCCATTGGAAGAAACCCCTAGCTCTTGACAAGTGAGAGAGGCACTTTGACTCATCACCACAGGTGGTAAGAAGGAACTGAGGACACACCAGCCAACAGCACCTGATATACCGCGGCATGAGCACAGCACTCTAGAGGGCGCTACTGCCGGCCCCACGGGTACTGCTAAAGCAAAAATCTCTGACAGCCACACATGTGGGTGCGCGCACACCTAGATTGGAATCAACATGAACAAGCACTTGAAAAACTGTCTTTTTGTTCTGTTTGTACAATGCCCAGCACAATGGGGTCCTTGTCCATAAAAAGGTATCCCAGGTGCTATAAATACATAAATATTTTACTATACAAATTCTAACTGTCAAACTTCTGTACACATTCCTGTGAGCAAATTCCTACTCAAGTTAACATAAGTTTTGTGAACGTATCCCTAGAGAGAATTTGGACCATAAAAGACGTAAAGATCCTAGGCTGAAGCACGGTATTTTTTTAAAAGTAGGAACATAATTGCCTCTTAAAACATTTAGTACTATTAATACCTGTTCTTCTATTTTATCCTGTCTGTCAAGAGCAGCTTCAACAGCATCAAAGAATTCTTCTTCATTAATCAGACTATTAGGACCCTCCTAAACCAAAATACAGAAAAGCAAACAGCTAAAGAAAATGGAGAAAATACGAATGCTACACTTCAGAAAACGGAGTTTAATTTAAAAAAGTGAACGTTAGCCAATTTGATAAAATTGCATTTCTTTATCAGTGTAAAAAAGTCCTAATTCATCTGCAGACGAAGCATATATCAAATATAAAGTTATGAACCTATACACAAAAGCCATTTTTCATAACAGCGAGTCTTTTCACCATTACTTGAGTATAACAATTATTGGAGTATAATTCAAAATAAAGCACTACTTGGTAAAATAAGATAATACTCCACTCAATGCATTTAAAGAACTACAATTTAAGAGCTGTAACACAAGACAACAAAAGCCAGGAAATTCGCACTTCAACAATCAGGTAAAATTTGGCCTCAAATTTAGTTTTTACATATTTTTTTCTCTCACTCTCTCTCTCTCTCACATACACACACACACACACACACACACACTTTGAGAACTCTTTTACAAAGTTTGTGACAAAAATGTTTCCATAAATTATTTTGCAAATCCCAGCATAAAGTGTAATTTAAATCATCATTCCATTACAGGATTTCAGCACAAAGACACTGAAATATTCAGCTGTATTTCAGGCATGAAAGGCTGACAACACAACTAAAATGTTAATTGTCCACGCAGAGAAATATGCAAAAAGTAAAGAACAACATAGTAAAGCTTAAGTTTGATCTTAAAGTTCCTCGAACCGTGATCACTTAAAGTGTTATTACTAATAAATGTATATACTTTTAAAAAAACATGATCATAACACTGGCTTTTTAACACCGGTCTGTTCTTCCTTAATTCACCCCATTATAAACACATACAATATGATGTAAAATCTTGGACCCTGCTATACGTAGACTCCTGAAAGAACAGATGGCCTGTCAACTCTAAAAGTTCTTTTATTAGTTTGTCAGTTTTAACATTACATAATAAAAAGCAGTTATTTTTTTAAATGGAAGTTTAAGACGACTCCAACTTTACTTTGTTTTTGCATGAATTCATGTAATGGACTCTGTGGTTTAACATATGAAGTTTTATTTTACAGATTTACTGTGGAGAAACTACTTCCCCTCCATAATAATCCATATTCTAATGTTGAAGCTAATTCTGTTATAATCATAGTTTTCAAGCCTTCTCCAGCTAATTTAGTAACAGGAACATCTTGATATTTTGTGTGCTACTTATCATTCCAGTGAAGAGTCTTTGTGGGAAGTCTGATTTTTTTTTTTTTAAAAGCTATTTGTACACTGAATCATCTTTCTAAAACGGCCTGCGCCAGAAATTCAAAATTCATTTTTGTTTGTAAGTCTTGCTAAGAAGTGACAGCCACTATTTTTGGGAGTGGCTAGAAGTTTAAAGAAATAAAGAGGTATTTAAAAAAAACCCATGTATAAAGAGCATTGTTTATAAATATAAATATTTAGAAACAACCTCACCTTTTAACTCCAGCTGCTGGGCTGAACCAGGGGGAGGGGAGCAAAGAGACTGGGGACACAGAGTGACAATGGCCCCGGATATGATGGATTGGGGGAGACAAAGGAGAGGATCATGGAATCATGCTAACCAGCCTCAAAATGAGGGAGTTCTTGATCAGGACAAGGTACTAATTGGAGGGTCAGAAGACATCAGGAGCAGAGTGGAAATAAATTCAAAACTGTGAACTGAACAAAAACACAAAATCATGCCTGCTGAATCTGCAGATGGCCTGTAGCTGTTGTTTGCTCCCCAGCTTTTCTTTTAAGGGGAATTAACCACATTACCTTCCTGCCCTACTCAATGGAGTAGGATGGCTCCATCCACCCACCCTTTCTTCCCTCTTCTATGGATTGACCACTTGCAGCCTGACTTTCCTTTCTGGCAAACTTAGACCAAAATGCATACAGAATGCTTGCCAGCCACCCTGATACTTCAAAGGAGTTGAAGTAAACTAGCAAAGGATTTTGGGACATGCATACAGCCATTAAGAGGTGGGTCATTTGGAAACTAACCATCCATCTTGAAAAAAGAAACTCATTGAATTTAAGCAAAAAGTTACCAGTTTACAAAATTAGAAGACTGTTTCATATAGTAAATCTGTAAACATGAAAGCCCTTTGAGCGCCATTATTTGGTGTCATTTGATAGTAAAAGACACCATGGCTCATAAATACAGAAACGACAATATTTGAGACAAAAACTTCAACCAGTGTTGTGCTGGAATCTGCTGCAGCTTGTTAAGTTAAAGTAATTT
The DNA here is from genome assembly GCF_965152235.1 of Eretmochelys imbricata. Lineage (NCBI taxonomy): Eukaryota > Metazoa > Chordata > Testudines > Cheloniidae > Eretmochelys > Eretmochelys imbricata. The sequence goes on along the minus strand of NC_135576.1, from coordinate 47,929,267 downwards.
CCTTTTCCTGTGATTCAGTGAACTGACAAATTCATGACATGGCTGGATATATTTGGCAAACTGCTGTTTAGAAGAGCTCAAGGAAGCCAATTCTTATTATAACTGGATGAAACTATGGTATCTTATTCTGCCCAACTTAGTATTTGTACAATATGAGCAGGAAAGACCCATATGTGAGGACTGCCTGTTTTGCTGTCCACTGAGAGGATGTGGTATGGGACGATGGGGGTGTGTGGGGAAATCTGAAGTTTTCAACTCTCAGTTTTTGCAGCTGGAGTGGATTGGTATTACTGTGTTAAGACTGGCACTGATAATGCCAGAGCTATAAGAAGAAAATACAGTGATCTTGTGACTAGAATCCAGACTATTGCACTCCAAGCTATTTGGACACAATGTTTACTTCACTGGAAAGCTTTGGCAGTTAAGTGGATGCCAGTGGAACTGAAAAAGGTAACTGATGAGGCTGCAGAAGTGGAGAATTTTATCAAAAGCCCAATGAATGCCTCTTCACTGTTTGAGGACATCTAAAAATGTGTGTAAATACATGTGAAGTTATCATATTACTAGGAGATTTAAAAATGCCATTTTCTTATGGCAGTAATAAAATCCAATACAAAAAAAAGTTAGTTGGTGAGTGTTATAAGTAAGTTACACCATTTAGCAAGGCCCATAGACACTCACACACTTCACCTATTCACCAACTCCAAAGGTAACAAATGTTTTTCCTTTTATCTTTAAAGCAATCTTATGAAGTCTGATGTTTGCAGAAGTCCAGTGACTTTAGCTTTAAATTTTTAGTTCTTGTTAAATCACAAGGCTAGATGTCACACACAGGAAAAGTTAAGGATGGGGGAGGAAGCATGTAGTCAGTGAAGTGAGTGAAGACAAAATACATCGAATAAATGAAATGATTATTCCTTGGAATCATAGAATATCAGGGTTGGAAGGGACCTCAGGAAGTCATCTAGTCCAACCCCCTGCTCAAAGCAGGACCGATCCCCAATTAAATCATCCCAGCCAGGGCTTTGTCAAGCCTGACCTTAAAAACTTCTAAGGAAGGAGATTCCACCACCTCCCTAGGTAACGCATTCCAGTGTTTCACCACCCTCCTAGTGAAAATGTTTTTCCTAATATCCAACCTAAATCTCCCCCACTGCAATTTGAGACCATTACTCATTGCTCTGTCATCTGCTACCACTGAGAACAGTCTAGAGCCATCCTCTTTGGAACCCCCTTTCAGGTAGCTGAAAGCAGCTATCAAATCCCCCCTCATCCTTCTCTTCTGTAGACTAAACATCCCCAGTTCCCTTAACCTCTCCTCATAAGTCATGTGTTCCAGTCCCCTAATCATTTTTGTTGCCCTCCGCTGGACTCTCTCCAATTTTTCCACATCCTTCTTGTAGTGTGGGGCCCAAAACTGGACACAGTATTCCAGATGAGGCCTCACCAGTCTCGAATAGAGGGGAACAATCACGTCCCTCGATCTGCTGCCAATGCCCCTACTTATACATCCCAAAATGCCATTGGCCTTCTTGGCAACAAGGGCACACTGTTGACTCATATCCAGCTTCTCGTCCACTGCAACCCCTAGGTCCTTTTCTGCAGAACTGCTGCCAAGCCATTCGGTCCCTAGTCTGTAGCGGTGCATTGGAGTCTTCCGTCATAAGTGCAGGACTCTGCACTTGTCCTTGTTGAACCTCATCAGATTTCTTTTGGCCCAATCCTCCAATTTGTCTAGGGCCCTCTGTATCCTATCCCTACCCTCCAGCGTACCTACCTCTTCTCCCAGTTTAGTTTCATCTGCAAATTTGCTGAGGGTGCAATCCACACCATCCTCCAGATCATTTACGAAGATATTGAACAAAACCGGCCCCAGGACCGACCCCTGGGGCACTCCACTTGACACCGGCTGCCAACTAGACATGGAGCCATTGATCACTACCCATTGAGCTCGACAATCTAGCCAGCTTTCTATCCACCTTATAGTCCATTCATCCAGCCCATACTTCTTTAACTTGCTGGCAAGAATACTGTGGGAGACAGTGTCAAAAGCTTTGCTAAAGTCAAGGAACAACACGTCCACTGCTTTCCCTTCATCCACAGAACCAGTTATCTCGTCATAGAAGGCAATTCGATTAGTCAGGCATGACTTGCCCTTGGTGAATCCATGCTGACTGTACTGGATCACTTTCCTCTCCTCTAAGTGCTTCAGAATTGATTCCTTGAGGACCTGCTCCATGATTTTTCCAGGGACTGAGGTGAGGCTGACTGGTTTGTAGTTGCCAGGATCCTCTTCCTTCCCTTTTTTAAAAGATGGGCACTACATTAGCCTTTTTTCAGTCGTCCGGGACTTCCCCCGATCGCCATGAGTTTTCAGAGATAATGGCCAATGGCTCTGCAATCACATCCACCAACTCCTTTAGCACTCTCGGATGCAACGCATCCGGCCCCATGGACTTGTGCACGTCCAGCTTTTCTAAATAGTACCGAACCACTTCTTTCTCCACAGAGGGCTGGTCACCTCCTCCCCATGCTGTGCTGTCCAGTGCAGTAGTCTGGGAGCTGACCTTGTTCGTGAAGACAGAGGCAAAAAAAGCACTGAGTACATTAGCTTTTTCCACATCCTCTGTCACTAGGTTGCCTCCCTCATTCAGTAAGGGGCCCATACTATCCTCGACTTTCTTCTTGTTGCTAACATACCTGAAGAAACCCTTCTTGTTACTCTTAACATCTCTTGCTAGCTGCAACTCCAGGTGTGATTTGGCGTTCCTGATTTCATTCCTGCATGCCCGAGCAATAGTTTTACACTCATCCCTGGTCATTTGTCCAATCTTCCACTTCTTATAAGCTTCCTTTTTGTGTTTAAGATCAGCAAGGATTTCACTGTTAAGACAATTATATATTTACTATTCTTTCTACACATCCGGATGGTTTGTCACTGTAACCTCAATAAGGTTTCTTTAAAATACAGCCAGCTCTCCTGGACTCCTTTCCCCCTCATGTTATTCTCCCAGGGGATCTTGCCCATCAGTTCCTGGAGGGAGTCAAAGTCTGCTTTTCTGAAGTCCAGGGTCCATATGCTGCTGCTTTCCTTTCTTCCTTGTGTCAGGATCCTGAACTCGACCATCTCATGGTCACTGCCTCCCAGGTTCCCATCCACTTTTGCTTCCCCTACTAATTCTTCCCGGTTTGTGAGCAGCAGGTCAAGAAGAGCTCTGCCCCTAGTTGGTTCCTCCAGCACTTGCACCAGGAAATTGTCCCCTACACTTTCCAAAAACTTCCTGGATTGTCTGTGCACTGCTGTATTGCTCTCCCAGCAGGTATCAGGGTGATTGAGGTCTCCCATGAGAACCAGGGCGTGCAATCTAGTAACTTCTGCGAGTTGCCCGAAGAAAGCCTCGTCCACCTCATCCCCCTGGTCCGATGGTCTATAAGTAGACTCCCACCACGATATCACCCTTGTTGCTCACACTTCTAAACTTAATCCAGAGACTCAGGTTTTTCTGCAGTTTCATACTTGAGCTCTGAGCAGTCATACTGCTCTCTTACATACAGTGCAACTCCCTCACCTTTTCTGCCCTGTCTGTCCTTCCTGAACAGCTTATATCCATCCATGACAGTACTCCAGTCATGTGAGTTATCCCACCAAGTCTCTGTTATTCCAATCACATCATAATTCCTTGACTTTGCCAGGACTTCCAGTTCTCCCTGCTTGTTTCCCAGGCTTCGTGCATTTGTGTATAGGCACTTAGATAACCTGTTGATCGCCCCTCTTTCTCAGAATGAGGCAGGAGCCCTCCCCTCTCACGCGCTCCTGCTTGTGCTTCCTCCTGGTATCCCACTTCCCCACCTACCTCAGGGCTTTGGTGGTCTTCCCCCGGTGAACCTAGTTTAAAGCCCTCCTCACTAGGTTAGCCAGCCTGCTTGCGAAGATGCTTTTCCCTCTCTTAATTAGATGGAGCCCGTCTCTGCCTAGCACTCCTTCTTGGAACACCATCCCATGGTCAAAGAATCCAAAGCCTTCTCTCCGACACCACCTGCGTAGCCATTCGTTGACTTCCATGATTCGACAGTCTCTACCCAGGCCTTTTCCTTCCACGGGGAGGATGGACGAGAACACCACTTGCTCCTCAAACTCCTTTATCCTTCTTCCCAGAGCCACGTAGTTTATCATTTTAAAAATTCAGTACTTTTTAGATATTTTAAGCAGACATTCTATGGAAATTACAGTACCTTTTTCAGGCTGATAGGCAGAAGCACTTTCAACCAATTCATTCCTTACAATGTTTACAAATATTATTTATTAATGGATGTAAGGGACTGTGGAAGACTTTGTTATGGTCTAGCTAGGAAACTTCCGTTTTCTCGAGGCCACCTGGTCACTCTAAGACATGGAGAACCCACTCTAACTGGTTTTAGGCTGTTTTTTTCTGCCTTGCATGGTCCATTGCCAGGTAGCGGAAAGCCCCTTTAGGAAAGTACCTAATTACATATTCATGAGCTGTCTCTGTGTACTGCTTATTAGGACTTGCTGTTTACCCCTTCGTCGAACTCCATCCCAGGCAAAGCTCCGGTGTGCTGGGTTCTCCGCCTCCGTGACAGCAACACTTGGAGTCCCCGTTGCGGGAGTGTCACTAACCTTCAATAAAGCCAATAACTCGCTGCTTAGCTGCGTGTGGGTGTCATTTTTCGAAGTGCCTCTGCCGGCCTGTGGTGCTTCCAACACCTTGGCCCAGAACAATGGATTTCAATAAAAGCCAAAATTCCTGACTACAATATATGTTAGAAGTATCAAAACATTTTATTTGAACTCCTACAACATACCTTAGAGCTTATCCACAAAGAGACTGTAGCCCTTACATCCCAACTTGCAGTGCACTAAGTGCCACTACTTTTTTGTGCACTAAGGCTATGTTTATACTGTGCTGAAGTGTGAACTGTGGGGCTGTGACCGTAGAATCAGGGGTACAAAAACTCCACCTCTGTACTTCATCTATATTAGCTGAACTGCGTATTCCTCAACCACAGCAGAGCAGCTGAAACTAACAGACCACACACAAAGCAGTTGCTTGGCATCTTAGAACAAAATGTAATAATATTCATCTCTCAGTCAAGATTTCTATCTTTGTATTTACAAAATTTTGACCTACATGGAAGTGAAAATGTTAGCGTGCCTGTAATTTAGCTTAGTTGCAATATGGGTGTAGAAACTTAATATTCCACAAAGAGGTTTACGGCTGCAAACTTTGACCAACTGCATACTTGAGTGGGAAGCTGCTTAGATGTTCACAGCTTAACCGAGATAAACTTTTAAGATGTGAATTCCCAAAACCAGTTTAAAGGGAGACTAGCAAGTCAAAAACTTGTCAACGTTTAAATTAGATTCAGATACCATACCAGTCTCCAAGTTCAATTATTATGTTTTTATATTTGCATTTTTCTATTTCAAATGTTTTTTTCTCTTCCCTGTTCTGCATAAGTGATGCATACAAACAGGGAAAAACTGATTATGGGATGGTGGGGGGAGGGTGCCAAACTAACTATACACAAAGTGCTGTGAAATGTATAAAGCAAACTGACAAAAAGTCAGAAAAATCGCATAATCATAGAATATCAGGGTTGGAAGGGACCTCAGGAGGTCATCTAGTCCAACCCCCTGCTCAAAGCAGGACCAATCCCCAATTAAATCATCCCAGCCAGGGCTTTGTCAAGCCTGACCTTAAAAACTTCTAAGGAAGGAGATTCCACCACCTCCCTAGGTAATGCATTCCAGTGTTTCACCACCCTCCTAGTGAAAAAGTTTTTCCTAATATCCAACCTAAACCTCCCCCACTGCAACTTGAGACCATTACTCCTTGTTCTGTCTTCTGCTACCACTGAGAATAGTCTAGAACCATCCTCTCTGGAACCACCTCTCAGGTAGTTGAAAGCAGCTATCAAATCCCCCCTCATTCTTCTCTTCTGCAGACTAAACAATCCCAGTTCCCTCAGCCTCTCCTCATAAGTCATGTGTTCTAGACCCCTAATCATTTTTATTGCCCTTCGCTGGACTCTCTCCAATTTCTCCACATCCTTCTTGTAGTGTGGGGCCCAAAACTGGACACAGTACTCCAGATGAGGCCTCACCAATGTCGAATAGAGGGGGACGATCACGTCCCTCGATCTGCTCGCTATGCCCCTACTTATACATCCCAAAATGCCATTGGCCTTCTTGGCAACAAGGGCACACTGCTGACTCATATCCAGCTTCTTGTCCACTGCAACCCCTAGGTCCTTTTCTGCAGAACTGCTGCCTAGCCATTCGGTCCCTAGTCTGTAGCTGTGCATTGGGTTCTTCCGTCCTAAGTGCAGGACCCTGCACTTATCCTTATTGAACCTCATCAGATTTCTTTTGGCCCAATCCTCCAATTTGTCTAGGGCCCTCTGTATCCTATCCCTGCCCTCCAGCGTATCTACCACTCCTCCCAGTTTAGTATCATTCGCAAACTTGCCAAGAGTGCAATCCACACCATCCTCCAGATCATTTATGAAGATATTGAACAAAACCGGCCCCAGGACCGACCCCTGGGGCACTCCACTTGACACCGGCTGCCAACTAGACATGGAGCCATTGATCACTACCCGTTGAGCCCGACAATCTAGCCAACTTTCTACCCACCTTATAGTGCATTCATCCAGCCCATACTTCTTTAACTTGCTGACAAGAATACTGTGGGAGACAGTGTCAAAAGCTTTGCTAAAGTCAAGAAACAATACATCCACTGCTTTCCCTTCATTCACAGAACCAGTAATCTCATCATAGAAGGCGATTAGATTAGTCAGGCATGACCTTCCCTTGGTGAATCCATGCTGACTGTTCCTGATCACTTTCCTCTCATGTAAGTGCTTCAGGATTGATTCCTTGAGGACCTGCTCCATGATTTTTCCGGGAACTGAGGTGAGGCTGACTGGCCTGTAGTTGCCAGGATCATCCTCCTTCCCTTTTTTAAAGATTGGCACTACATTAGCCTTTTTCCAGTCATCCGGGACTTCTCCCGTTCGCCACGAGTTTTCAAAGATAATGGCCAATGGCTCTGCAATCACAGCCGCCAATTCCTTTAGCACTCTCGGATGCAACTCGTCCGGCCCCATGGACTTGTGCACGTCCAGCTTTTCTAAATAGTCCCTAACCACCTCTTTCTCCACAGAGGGCTGGCCATCTATTCCCCATGTTGTGATGCCCAGCGCAGCAGTCTGGGAGCTGACCTTGTTCGTGAAGACAGAGGCAAAAAAAGCATTGAGTACATTAGCTTTTTCCACATCCTCTGTCACTAGGTTGCCTCCCGCATTCATTAAGGGGCCCACACTTTCCTTGTCTTCTTGTTGCCAACATACCTGAAGAAACCCTTCTTGTTACTCTTGACATCTCTCGCTAGCTGCAGCTCCAGGCGCGATATAATAATCTTAGGTGTTGCTCGTAATAAGTAAAATCTTTCAGACAGAAAAATGTTTGACAGTCTCACTAAGCCCTGGTCTACACTAGGTGGGAGGATCGATCTAAGTTATGCAACTTCAGCTACATCAATAATGTAGCTGAAGTCGATGTACTTAGACCTACTCACCGTGGTGTCTTCACTATGGTGAGTCAATTGCTGCTCCTCCCCCGTCGACTCTGCCTGCGTCTCCGGCAGCGGTGGAGTACAGGAGTCAACGGGAGAGCACTCAGGGATCGATTTATCATGTCTAGACTAGACGCGACAGATCGACCCCCGCTAGATCGATCGCTGCCCACCGATACGGCGGGTAGTATAGACATACCCTTAGTATACTCAAATGTATCTTATTATCCCCTTTCCCTCATTTGCTACAAATGTATGGATTGAAACCCTTCCTATAAGTTTCCCTGTTGCAGAGTTTGTATTTAATAAATATTGATAAAAGCAGATGTCAGTTACAAGGAAAAATCACATGGTTTAATGTTTGATACTTGCACAAAAAAAATCACTTCAATGAAGGATACAAGTTAGTCAGGAAAGGATTTAATCTGTGAAAATTCTAAGCGAGAAAAGAAATAAGCATAATTCATACCTCATAGTCTGGCCCTCCAAAATGGCACTTTTTCTTAAGTTCCGTCATGGCATTTTTGTACGCTTCTTCTATTCTTCGCCTTTTTTCAATTTCCTATAAAAACAATCAAATTTTGAAGCTATTAATCAGACTCAAACATTATAAGAAAGTCTGACAAAAGGTGGACAACCACTTTTAAAAAAAATGTTGTGGGGTACCGCCTCACGCTGTTTTAATTTCACTTTTTGCACATTTGTGGCAATGTTGACGTTTATGAACTTTATGTATATATAGATTTACGTACACTATGGCTATGGCTACACTACAGAGCTTACAAGTGCAGATGCTCTAAGCCGACAGGAGAGAGCTCTCGCGTCGACTTAATCACTCCATCCCTTGCGAGAAGTGGTACCTATGTTGGTGGGAGATGTAGCGCTGTCCATACCAGCAATTAGGTTGGTGTAATTTACGTTGCTCAGGGGGTTGGCTTATTCACACATCTGAGCGACGTAACTTATACCGACATAAACTGTAGTGTGTACATAGCCTATGTTTGTAGTTCATTATTCTAGCCTTCAAAATAATGGTGTACAAAAAAGTTTGTGCAATCCACCATCCTTGTATTGAAAATGGTCCCGCCCAAAGGAGAACTGAAGGTATCTTCTGATGGCTGTATCAAAATATGGAAATAAACATCCTTGAGGCTGAGAGCTGCAGACCTATCTATATATCAAAGAAGTGATGATGGATCCAAGAGTCAACATTCTGAACCGAAACTTCCAGATGTACCTGTGTCAAGGTTTCTTCTCCACTCTGAACTCTAAGGTACAGATGTGGGGACCTGCATGAAAGACCCCCTAAGCTTATTCTTACCAGCTTAGGTTAAAAACTTCCTCAAGGTACAAACTTTGCCCTGTCCTTGAACCATATGCTGCCACCACCAAGCATTTTAAACAAAGAACAGGGAAAGAGCCCACTTGGAGATGTCTTCCCCCAAAATATCCCCCCAAGCCCTACACCCCCTTTCCTGGGGAAGGCTTGATAAGAATCCTCACCAATTTGTACAGGTGAACACAGATCCAAACCCTTGGATCTTAAGAACAATGAAAAATCAATCAGGTTCTTAAAAGAAGAATTTTAGTTAAATAAAAGGTAAAAGAATCACCTCTGTAAAATCAGGATGGCAAATACCTTACAGGGTAATCAGACTCAAAACAGAGAATCTCTCTAGGGAGAACCTTAAGTTACAAAAAGACACAAAAACAGGAATGTATATGCCATCCAGCATAGCGTATTTTACCAGCCATTAAACAAAAGGAAATCTAACGCATTTCTAGCTAGATTACTTACTAACTTAACAGGAGTTGTAAGTCTGCATTCCTGATCTGTTCCCGGCAAAATCATCACACAGACAGAAAGAAACCTTTGTCCCCCCGTCCTCCCCCCCAGATTTGAAATTATCTTGCCCTCTCATTCGTCATTTTGGGTCAGGTGCCAGCTAGGTTACCTTAGCTTCTTAACCCTTCACAGGTGAAAGGGTTTTTGCCTCTGGCCAGGAGGGATTTTATAGCGCTGTATACAGAAAGGTGGTTACCCTTCCCTTTATATTTATGATAACCTGTTTAATTTTCTTAGCTCCAAGATCGGATGTACAACCCTATTTGTCTTTGGGACTAGTAAATAATGGGAGAAGATTATATAAGGTGGGTAGAAAGCTGGCTAGATTGTCGGGCTCAACGGGTAGTGATCAATGGCTCCATGTCTAGTTGGCAGCTGGTGTCAAGTGGAGTGCCCCAAGGGTCGGTCCTGGGGCCGGTTTTGTTCAATATCTTCATAAATGATCTGGAGGATGGTGTGGATTGCCTTCTCAGCAAATTTGCGGACGATACTAAACTGGGAGGAGTGGTAGATACGCTGGAGGGGAGGGATAGGATACAGAAGGACCTAGACAAATTGGAGGATTGGGCCAAAAGAAATCTGATGAGGTTCAATAAGGGTAAGTGCAGGTCCTGCACTTAGGATGGAAGAATCCAATGCACCGCTACAGACTAGGGACCGAATGGCTAGGCAGCAGTTCTGCGGAAAAGGACCTAGGGGTGACAGTGGACGAGAAGCTGGATATGAGTCAGCAGTGTGCCCTTGTTGCCAAGAAGGACAATGGCATTTTGGGATGTATAAGTAGGGGCATAGCGAGCAGATCGAGGGACGTGATCGTTCCCCTCTATTCGACATTGGTGAGGCCTCATCTGGAGTACTGTGTCCAGTTTTGGGCCCCACACTACAAGAAGGATGTGGATAAATTGGAGAGAGTCCAGTGAAGGGCAACAAAAATGATTAGGGGTCTAGAACACATGACTTATGAGGAGAGGCTGAGGGAGCTGGGATTGTTTAGTCTGCAGAAGAGAAGAATGAGGGGGGATTTGATAGCTGCTTTCAACTACCTGAAAGGGGGTTCCAAAGAGGATGGCTCTAGACTGTTCTCAATGGTAGCAGATGACAGAATGAGGAGTAATGGTCTCAAGTTGCAGCGGGGGAGATTTAGGTTGGATATTAGGAAAAACTTTTTCACTAAGAGGGTGGTGAAACACTGGAATGCGTTACCTAGGGAGGTGGTAGAATCTCCTTCCTTAGAAGTTTTTAAGGTCAGGCTTGACAAAGCCCTGGCTGGGATGATTTAACTGGGAATTGGTCCTGCTTCGAGCAGGGGGTTGGACTAGATGACCTTCAGGGGTCCCTTCCAACCCTGATATTCTATGATTCTAAGAAGCCAACATTTGAGATTTACTAAGACCTCCTCTATTGCTTCTTTTAGTAAAAGAGTGAATTTCTGTTCTTAATAGCTTCTTAAGAGAGGGAATCAAGAAAAGGAGGGGGCATCCTCAAACTAAATGGTATAACCTTTTTTTATGATGTTCAAAACCCCTCTGTGGTAATATTTTGCAACATATAAAAATGAGATAGATGGTCCCCAAAAGGGAAAGGAGGATCAAGACTGATTTGCAGCTCTCAATCTTGATGTAAAACTTGAGGTCTAGCATCATGCAGAGAAGTGGAAGAATTCTTTGGTCTCACCCTGATTTGGAGGATCACTTTCAACATATTGTGGTTGAGAAGCAGTAGAATGCTGCTGTAGATAGTGAAATTTTCAGAGTATAATTCGAAGACAACAAAGAAAGGTAGATAGCATTGTCTGATATCTAAGGCAGGTGCAAGATTTCTCATTTTAAAGGACTGCAAAAGACCCGAAGTCCTAGCCGCTGATCTCATCTTCTGTTTTCTTCAAGACTTTGTCCATTTCAGAACTGAAGAGACCATTTCCCACAAATGGAAGATCCTGAATTTATTTTGTTTCAAAGGGAAGAAAGGAAGAACATAACCATGTGTGTCTGCAAAGAGTTATGGCAGTGGCTGCTGATCTTGAAACTGCATCTGAGACTTCAAAGAACTCCCTCAGATGTACTTAGCCACATTCTGTCCTTTGACAGGGGCACTGACTAATCTTTGATGCATTTCAGAAATATTCTTAAAAGAAAAGTGCAATTATGTCCAAATGATGAAATTGGTACCTAGCCATGATAGCTTAATAGTTAGTGATCCTCATGATCAGAGAAGTGGAAGAAAAAAAGTTTTCTTCCCAAAGAATCTAGTCTTTTCCCTTCTCTGTCATTAAAAGTACAAGTAAATATTCTGATCTTGATCTCATTTGTTCTGGCTGCAACAATGCAGAGGTGTTTTTTTGTTGTTGTTTTTTTTAATAAAGATAGTGGTTGAGAGGTTGATAGATTATTCCATACTGATATCCCTGGTTGCCAGAGACCTTCCAAGATGGGGCAAGAATATACCTTGTTAGAAGATGTAGTATCAAGGATATCAGGGACAGGATGGGGAGCTTCCTCTGCCGCCACAGATGGTATGTTTAAAATAGTAACCATTCTGTTGACTAGTTCCTGAAATTGAGTAGCATCTTCAGAAGGAGATGAAGCTGAAAGGACACCAACATTTTCATTAGGAGAGGAGTCCCCAGCTAACTCCTGTTCATGATGCTGAATGTTCATTTGACGAGGTGAATCTCCCTCCTCCTCTTCTATGTATAGTGTATCAGGAACAACAGTGAGTGACTTATCTTTCACTTAAGGATCCCACTGTCTAGGATCCAAGTTTTTCAGATCTGTAGGGGCACCACTACCTGGACATGAAAATCAAGATGTAGATCTTAAAAAGGATTGATAGGGAAACTCTGGAGTCAGCCAGCATAACGATGGCATCCAGGATGGCATCTGCCAATCCTGACAACTGTTCTAGTCTGGTATCATGTCGTAATCAGGATGATAAGGACATTTGTGATAGTCTACCTCAGAAAAATGTTTCTTAGAAGGTAAAGGTAATGACTCAGTTTCTGGACAGACAGACTGATCCAGCTCTTCTGAATGCAGAACCCATCCTAGACTGACAGAGAAATTATAGGAGATACAACTGAAGTAAGGTTCTGCTACAAAGACAAAGGAAACAATTTCTTCTCAGACCATCCAACAGGGGTCTTTGGTGATGGTAAAATGTCTGCAGATCCATGTGATAAAATGTCTCCTCTCTGTCACTTATCTGATGGAAGGAGCTGAGCAGAGTCCTTGTACAGTTCCCCAATATTGGTGAGGAATTGAAAGGATCCAAGGGACATGGTTCTGAGTGTACTTGTGCAGTAACACTAGATGGAACTGGAAATGATGAGATACTCTGATCCAACTGTCTTCTTGGACCCATTGCATGGGAACGTTCTCATGATATAGAGCCCTTAATGTTTGGATCTATAAATGGCTTGGATCCACAAGTCCATAATCTGAGGTGAATGACTCACCTCAATGGGAAATCTTCAGAGGCACCAAAAGGTGTTTAGTCTTGGCCTTCTTTTTCCTCAGAACCAGGGTCCCAGATCCATAGGCACCTCAAGCATAGTTTCAAACAAAAAAGCAACCTGTTTCAGTCAAACTGTACCTTTCTTGGAACTGGGTCCAAAGGTTTAGCTAACAAGAGCTCAGTTATCTTAGAACCAAAGCTCAGAGCAGAGGATGACAATTTCAACACCGTCTTTCTGGAACTGGAAATGCCTCATTCCAATTAAGGCCTCTATTCTCGCCCCCCACAAGAAGCTTAAGAAATTTCTGATCCATAAGATTTAATAGATAATGCTTCTTGTAGTAAGAGGGCTTGGAATCTATTCTGCCTCTTTTCTGGCATGTGGGGTAAAGGTCCCATATAAGGAGAATGGTCCTCTCTTAAAAACTTCAAACTTCAACTCTGAGTGTAGGCATCCAATGCAGGAAAGACCATGGGGTGTGATGTGCATCTCTTGTGTCTGTATGTCTATCTTTAAGATCTGCCATCAATGCCCATGTTGACACTAACTAATTGTATATACAAAAGGAACAAGGCTCGTATCTAAAACTCTACAGATCGAGGAAATCCAAAGAAGGTTCATGTCCATTTGAGTCAGCGGCTGGAAAGAATGGAGGCTGCAACCGCTGCTGCACCCCCTTTTAAAGCCCTGCCCCAGAACATGCTCAACTGCTGGGAGGAGCAGCAGAAGGGGAAGCCTGAGTGCTTCAACATTGTAACAGGCACTGATAACAGTAGATTCCACCATTCAGCTGCAGCAATCTACCCATAGCCTCAGGAATTAACATGCAGAGGACACTTGAAGAACTAAGGCATCAACACAAGGGTTTAGCATGGGGCAGACAAAAGATTAGATGCTGGAGATTATGTAGATATTTATTTCCTTGCTTACTCCCTTTTCTTTTCCTTATCTAATTCAACTTTAATAAAATGAAATTCAGTTTTTGTAGCCTATATATTAAACTTAGAGGCCAAATCCAACCAAATTAATTAAAAAGCTATTTTCCATTCACACATAGGTTAATTACATTTTAATTGCTTTCAGTATGAAACATTTCAAGTTCATGTAAGGCAGAGGGATGGGGAAAGAGATTGAAGTTAATCACAGCAGTTTGTAAGGATTACCAACATGACACTTAACTAATCAGAGGCCCTAACTAAGCTAATAAACTACATGTTGACACTGCTTTTTGCCAGGAGCAACAGCAAAATATCTTCACAAAAGTTGCATCAGTGTTAAAATATGCACACAAGTTGGACATTATATCCACGCTAAACAAAATCCACTCTTTCACAAAATGTCATTTGTAAAGCTATGCTCTAGAAAAAACTTTTAAATATTTTAAAATAGATATTCTATACCAAGCTTGGACTGGCCTACAAAGAAATTTCCCAGAAGATCCTAGGACTCCTGTTTGGGGTCCTCTTGTATATGAATTTAATATGTCAGCATGCTATACAAACTGAAGTAAGACCTGAGATACCACATGATGCACAGTATGGTAACATACTAAATTCAAACAAGAGGTGGCAAATGACTAGAGGACAGCACATGTGGCAGGCCAATCACAGTGAAGGCTGGGCCCTGGGAATCAACACATTAAGTGGTAGTAATGGACACTTCCAGCAACCTCATCTGAAGGGAGAAGAGATTATCCCTGTTCCTTCTAGACTTTAGCGGTATTCATGGTCATTGAACAGATTCAACATGAACCACTACTGACATTAGCGATTAGCTCCAGAGTAGGTGGTGCTGTTTTTCTCTTTAAAGTTGCTTCCCTAATTACTGTAAGATTTGATTCATTAGCATTTAGAAATTACTTTGTTTTCAACAGGTGTATTAATTACACCATATATTTAGACAATATTTTAAAGTAGTAAAAGAGCACCCCACAAAATAGTTATGTCCCAGTATTGCCACCATCCTTTATCATTACAATTAACATAGTACTATAGATTTGTAGAGAACTTTATAAAGAAAAGCTACTGGTCTTTCTCTTAGGAAGTTGCACGAAATATGCCTATTGTTATGGAGACCTGCTAGCTCACCTCTACATTTAAAAACAATTAAATTTAGGAATAGTCTGTGGAACAAGGTGTGGATAGAAAACTAGCACAGGATGGATGACATGCTATATGATCTGCACAACAAGGATGAACCTTTGGCATTTGCTTAGTTTCTATATAACTTCATGGAATAGGAATACAAGTTAACATCCTCATCACAATTGAAGTTTCGGGTTAAAAGACAGCAACTTGATCTACTGTAGTAGCAAAATAGAAGGGAAATCTCTTACCTTATCCAGTCTTTTTTGCCAGCTCTCCTCACGTTTTACCATGAGTTCAATACAATGAGAAAGTGTAGCTAGGATTCCAGCAGTAGTTGCCTTGAAAGTTATAGCTTCCCCTTTAAAGTCTATTCCATTAATTCCTTTGGGTGTTACATGTGGAAATACTGAAACAAATAGATAAGATTCATTCTCTCTGATACAGTATTCATTTGAGTCACTAAGGTGGGTACAACAAACCCTAGATTACAGCCAGCTGTCTAAAGAGGCTTCTAGCTAACTAGTGTGAAGTTCATTTAAAAAAATTAAAATAAAGGCGACCAATAATTCCCAGCTAACCGTAGGAGCAGGAAAGAGGTTCAAAGGCAGGAACGCATTCCTTCAGCTTCATCTTACTGTAGTGTATTTCCCCAAGTCTACTCGCTATGCTATGTTACTCAGCAAATCATGTGGGTGGAGGGAGTGGTAATACTTTTTAACAATAGCATTTTGACAGCTTGAAGTGGGGTCTAATTAAAACAGAACAACCTTAAAATTTAACTGATAATGTATTGAAAAAGCAACAATTTTAAAATGTAATCATACCCAAAATGGAATATTAAAGTAGCTTTAAATAGATGATTTGAGTTTTTTAAAAATAGTAATAATAAAGTAAAATACATGATCTTTAAAAGGTAACCATTATAGCAAGTGTGTTGAATTCTCCTTAAGTACAGTGGGTTCTGTAGTTTCAAATACTTCATGCTGCCAGCCAAACCATCTGTTGCTAAGGCTATTTAAACAAATCACTTAAAAATGTGACAAAAAAAAGTACTTATAACACAAGCTCATACAAAGGGTGACAAAATAGTGCATCAAATACAGCACATGTAATGTCACAAAATACTAGAAAGCACAAGCAACTCCCCTCTTAATATAGTTAGATAAGAAAGTAACTCATAATTGAACAAGCTAAAGACCAACTGTCTTCATTCATCTTCTGGTCTTTGTCAGTTTGTCACAATATTAATTACTTTGCATTTAAGTTAGATTTTATGAATTTTTAAAATAGAATGTTTGTATAAACCTATGTAACATGTATTTGTCTGGCAGACTGAGCTAATGGTTTCATCTGAGTAAGCTGTTCAAGTAAAAAATAAAAAATTATCTAGATGTAATTGCTGTTCTCTAATGGTAAAAGACTGCAAACACCTACAGTCAGGGAGAATGGAAGGAGGGTGTCACATGGTCTCAATGCGTGGTCTAATGCTCTAGAGATACTTAGGATTCCCTCCTTTAACAACATGAAAAAGCTTTCTGAAGGGAGGGTTAAGGATTATATATCGCTTCAAGTCTTCCAATCATTAAGTATAAATCAAAGGCTTCAAATACCCTAATCTACACACATTGTGATGTGAAAATAAATTGTATTCTCATACAGATAACAAAACATACTCCATGTTGAATAATATAGAGAAATATCATTTAATTTGTAGGAGAGACAGGAAAAGAAAGTTGTGGAAGGAGAAAATATTGTTCCACAGGGACAGTGAGGCTTTGTCTACACGGTGGGGTAATGCACGCTATGGGGTTGTGATTTCTAAAGCCCACAAATGTATTGTGCACTAATTGACTTTTGTAAACCCGGCAGGTGCGTACTAAATGTTCCCTAGTGTGCTTTAACGTAACAGTATTATGTTAAAGCACACTAAATGTTCCCTAGTGCACTATAACATAGTGCTGTTACAATTAAAGTGCACTAGGGAACATTTCGTGCACACCAGCAGGGTCTACATGGACAAGTTAATGCACACCACTTTTATGCACTTTAGAAATCAAAACACCCTAGGGCACTTTACCATATGGTGTAGATAAGCTCTGAGCAAAAGCCAGAACCTCCCTCATTCTCTTCCGCCACCGATGGAGAATACTGGTGAAAGAATGTAAAGGAGGTCAAGACTGTAAGAGTTGTGTGAGGAAGCAAGGAAATGGTGCATTGGGTTCACTGAAAGCATTGGAAATCAATAGCAATTTAGAAATGAATTCAGAGATTGATAGAAGTATTGAAAAAGACGGATTAAGGGAGGAGGCCCTACTGCCTTGTTTCCTAGAAAAACTGAGTCTGACTATTATGGACTTCCTGATTTTTAGGCCATATCAACAATATAAAATCATAATAGGAATGCAGCAAATTCTGCAAAGACCCAAAATCATGATAATCTACAACTTCTCCTGCTCTTTATGTCAAGGTCTGAACAGCGGTGGGAAGAGATTGAGTCTGTTTTTAATTAGCACTTGCAGTCTCCCTGATGAAAACTATTCCAACTGCTTGTCTCTGCCAAAGATGCCTGATTAGGTCAGGAAGGGAAAATGTTTGTAGTAATATCAGACAGAGGGTGGAGGCCTCATTAGACTCTTAGATATTAACTTGCTCAAAAATGGATTTTTCCATTTCATATTTTAATACTGTCCCTAATATCAAATGAAGGTACTAGTCCACAATAAGGACCACATCCATCTTAATTTTCAATCTTCAGCTGTTTTACTGGAGCCCCATTAAAAATTGTGATTAGAGAAATTGTGGTTAAGGCATGGGACTGAGACTCAGGAACTCTGGGTTACTTTCATGGTTCTTCCACAGACCCCTTGTGTGCCCCTAGGCAAGTCACTTAATCTTTCTGTGCTATAGCTCCCAATCTGTTAAAAGGGGATAATACTTCCTCTTTCCCACCCTTTACCTATCTAATTAAATAAGCTCTTCAGAGCAGGGATAGTCTCTTATGAGTCTGTGCACCACCTATCACAAAGAGGCCCTAATCTCTGTTAAGGCCTCTAGGTGTCAATACGATACACTAATAAAGCCCATCATTTTTGTTTTTAAATACACAATGGGAAAAAGTACTCTCCCCACTTGCCATTAAGATGCAGATGAATAATTTTCACTCAGACTACCTCATCTTTGGGCAGTGTCCAAGCATGGAAAATTTCAGCCACACAAGGTGACCATCTTGAAAGTTACGAGCATACAAAAGCAAAGGGTTATAGCAGTAACTGCTTTGTGACCTAAACTACAGCCAATATATCAGGTACCAATAATATACTACATGTAATTTTATAGATTCATACCTTCCAAGGCCAGAAGGGACCACTGTGATAATTCAGTCTGAGCTCCTGTATAACACAGGAGACAGAACTTCCCCCAAATAATTCCTAGACCATATCTTTTAGAAAAACTCAATCTTGATTTAAAAAAATGCTAGCGATGGATAAACCACTAAGACCATTGGTAAATTGTCCTGAAGGCTAATTACAGCACTTAAAAAACGTATGCCTTATTTCCAGTCCGAATTTGTCTAGCTTTGACTTCTAGCCATTGTATCATGTTATACCTTTCTCTGTTAGAGGATAGAGCCCACTATTAAATATTTGTTCCCCATGTAGTTACAGACTATAATCAAGTCACCCGTTAACCTTCTCTTTGTTAAGCTAAACAGATTAAGATCTGAGTTTACCAAGAGCCATGTTTTCTAATTTTTTAATCACTCTCATGGATCTTCTCGGAATACTCTCCAATTTATCAACATCCTTTCGAACTGTGGATGCCAGAACTGGACACACTATTCCAGCAGCGGTCACACCAGTGCTAAATAAAGGGGTAAAATAACCTCTCTACTCCTACTCAAGTTTCCCCCGTTTATGTACCTAAGGATCGCATTAAGTCCTTTCGCCAGAGTGTCACACTGAGAGCTCACGTTCAGCTGATTATCGACCTCCACCCCCCAAATCTTTTCCAGAATCACTACTTCCTAGGATACCTAATTATGGCTTACATTCTTTGTTCCTAGATGTAGACACTTACATTTAGCCATATTAAAACACATTGTTAAGATTGTGCCCAGCTTAACAAGCGATCCAGATTGCTCTTTATCATTGCTCTGTCCTGTTCATTATTTATTACTCCCTCAATTTTTGTGCCATCTGCAAACTTTATCAGTGATTATTTTATTTTTTCCCAGGTCTTTGATAAAAATGTTAAATAACGTAAGGTCAAGAACCGATCTCTGTGGGACTCCACTAGAAACACAACTGGTCAGTGATTCCCCACTTACAATTACACTTTGAGATTTATCGATTACAACTGTTCTTGAAGAGTTAAAATTGGCTATTTTGGCAAACTTTTATAAAGGAACATGATTTTCAAGTGATATCAACATAAAAAACGAGAAATACAGAGACAATAATTTCTACATTTTTCAGTCCCATGATGACCAGATGCACACATTAAAACACAAACAAAATGTGGGGTGGATTTCATAATGGGCTGTCCCATACATCACAATCTAGTTTATATAGCAAATATCTCCCTGAAATGCAGATACAAAGAAACAGAATTACTGACAATTCCACCTCATCCTTTTAAAACATATTACGCAGTGAAATTAGTTAGAGTTTGTATCTCCCCGAGTTTAGTTTTAATAGCTAACATTACAGCTTATACTTTCATGTAAAAAACATCAGCTTGCAAGCAATGGAACCATATCAGAAAAATTCTGTGGAGGCAAAGTTGCATCAACATATATAACATATATGTTATATTATATCCTGCAAAGTTGGAGAAAGGGAGGACAAAAAAGGAAGACAATGGAGCATACAGACCTCCCAAAAGTCAGGGGGGACAAAACGGGTGGTAAAGCGTGTAACTGCCCCACTTGTCCCATTGCGAATGACTCCTCTGCATTCAAGTGACATTGGAAAAGGCTTTTTCCAATATTGTGGGATCCACCCTAAATATATCTCTCATCGGCCTCAACAGCAAGGGTTTTCTGTATAGGATGAGGGGGATAGTAGGCTTAGTCTATTTACACTTAAAAGTTTTGCCAGCATAACTGTCAGTTTTGAATGTGGATGGGGAGAAGCAAACCCTTACCAATATGGCTATGTCGGTAAAAGCCCTAGCATAAAGGCAGATTATTCTATTTGGGGAACAGTTTTAAACTATAATAGCAAAAGAACTCTTGCTTGTATAAGCTGTGTCTTCACTTGGGGTGTGGGTGTTGTCCGAATAATTCTCCCTGAATACGGACACTAGCAAACACGAAAGTGCAGGCAGGGCCTAACAATGCAGCTGATGAATGTTAATTCCATGATGACAGTTTCTACTGATAGAAGTGAGATGGAAAGAAAACTACTTTCTTTAGTAAAAACAGAATAGTTAAATCCTAGCACACCTCCTTGATTAGATTATTGTATTCAATCAATCGACCTTTTAATAAATAGATAGTGTTCAGTGACAATTATTTCAGATAATAAACATATTTGCCACTATACATGAGCTTCCAAGCACAACTTCATACAGCTTTATAGTCTCATAACAGAATATTAAAATAAAGGGCATCTACGATCAAAATTCTACCTTCATTATTCTACCAGCATATCACTCCTAGTATGAATGCATCTTATATGGGCAAACTGCACTCTGTCTGACATAGCTTATTCCAGTGGTCTCCCCCACTCCCTCCCTCCTCCCAAGTGAAATAAGCTATACTGGCAAAAGCACAGTTTTCCCCTAAGCTGCATCCACATTAGGGGTTTTGCTGGCACAGCTATTTCAGTCATAAATCACACCTGATCATACTCCAACCAACATCGTATTGCCAGCAAGAGTTCACAGTGTAGACCTGGAGTTAGGCACAACAGGAAATTTGAAGCTGCCAGGCTCACAACATTAACATTTACGTGCAGCCTTTAGTATTCAATATTCCAAAGTGACAATCACAAAAGTAGTTGGTGAATGTTAGCAGAATACTGAAATGTGACTTAGAGAGCCTTGACACTGTAATTGACTAGTGAAGTTATAGATTTAAAATGGTTTAATCAGTGAGGTATGAACAGCTACCATTCCTATACACATCATTAAGCTGTTTTGTTTGCTTTGCAAATCAACACATTATAACTATCTACATCAGTGGTTCTCAACCTATTTACCATCGTGGGCCACATCAACACAATATGTATACTACTTGTATGGCTCTGAGGATGTCGCATCATCTGCAGCAACTGGGCCGCAAGTGGCCCACAGATTGAGAACCACTGTTCTAGATTTATATACCAGGCTTGTCACTATACTTTCTATAAGATAGGAATAATTGGAATAACCTATATCTGGAGAAAACTTGAGTTAATGCAAATTTAGAAGTACTTACATTTTTCCTTATTGCCATTACTATTATGCAAGAAATCTGCATCAGAACGCATTGTAGGAAAATCATCTTCATCATCTTCAACCACTAAATTTGAGAGAGAGAGATTATTTGCATGTCCAACTAAGAAGCACATGACAGAAAAGGGTTCTTTTCAAATTCTTATTGAGCAGGAAAGTATTACTGTAGCATTTGAATGCTTGACCAGTATTTCCATATTTCCAAGTATTAATAAATACTTCTAAAGTTACTTTAATTTTGCATAGGAAACGTTTAGACTCTTGTTGCCTGGGGCCATAATTTGCTTAACAGTGACAGAACTGTAATATTGGAGTCCAGTGTAAAGTACTGAATTGTTTTCCTTCTTTCTCTATTACAATAGAGCCTCAGAGTTATGAACACCAGAGTTACGAACTGACTGGCCAACCACTCATCTCTTTTGGAATCAGAAGTACACAATCAGGCAGCAGAGACAAAAACAAAAAACCCCAAAACAAATAAACCCAAATACTATACAGCACAGTACTGAGTTAAACATAAATTACTAAAACTATAAAGGAAAAGTTTTAAAAAAAGATTTGGCAAGGCAACTGTTTGTGCTTGTTTCATTTAAATTAAGATATTAAAAGCAACATGTTTCTTCTGCATAGTAAAGTCTCAAAGCTGTCTTAAGTCAATGTTCACTTGCAAACTTTTAAAAGAACCACCATAACGTTTTGTTCAGCGTTATGAACAACCTTCATTCCTCAGGTATTTGTAACTCTGAGATTCTACTGTACTAAATAAGCAACAAGGTACTAGAATTGTTCCAAGGTCCAGCATAGACTCAGACTAAGGTCAGAAGGGACCATTATAATCATTTAGTCTGACCTCCTGTACAATGCAGGCCACAGAATCTCACCCACCAAATCCTGTAACAAACCCCTGACCTATGTGTGAGCTACTGAAGTCCTCAAATCACGGTTTAAAGACTTCAAGGCGCAGAGAATCCTCCAGGAAGTGATCCATGCCCCACGCTGCAGAGGAAGGCGAAAAACCCCCAGGGCTTTTGCCAATCTGCCCTGGAGGAAAATTCCTTCCCGACCCCAAATATGGCAATCAGCTAAATCCTGAGCATGTGGGCAAGACTCACCAGCCAGACAGATCTTGCTGGAGTCCCCATCAGCAGAAAGTCTGCTAAATGGAGGGTTACACACGTACACACTGTCCACAACCTTGCCCCACTTTGCTAGGGACTGAAGACAGTCAGCACCGCCATAAAACTAGAGGGCGTTTCAGAAGAGGGCACTCCTAGCACAATCAAGGATGTACTGAAACCCCAATTAAGCAGGGCACTTAAGCATGTGCTTAAGTGCATGTGCTAAAATGCTTTGCTTATTTGGGATATCAGAGCATCCTTAATTGTGCTCGACGTGCCCTCTGGGTGTGTTTTGCTGAACTGGAGCCTGAGTCAATAGATCTCAGAAGTCTCTACTATGGGAGCAACTTTGACCACGCCCTCTCCTCATCGGACAGAACCTCACCATTGCTTTACTACTGAATTTTGACCAAGAATTTTAACCACACAAACATTATCACATTTTATTTAATACAGCAAACAGTTTGTCTCTGACAAAAAGCTAATATTAAAGCATGAAACTCAAAATATATACTGGAATTTCAATATTGCTGATTTTACAAATGTTATCACTTTTCAGCAGAATTTCTGCCACAAGAAGGCTCTCATTTCAAATTTAAACTAAAATTACACAAACACACTTTCTGGAAATTTAATGAGAAAAGCCTCCATGCATCTGATGAAGTGAGTTCTAGCCCATGAAAGCTTATGCCCAGATAAATTTGTCAGTCTCTATGGTGCCACAAGGACCCCTCATTGTTTTTGCTGATACAGACTAACATGGCTACCACTCTGAAACCTGCTACCATACTTTGTGAACCTTCCGAATGCTGAAGTGAGAAGGTAGTTTCTTTTGAGTGATTTGTTAACTTCTTGGCCTTTATGGGTTTAAGACAAATTGCCTTAGTTAAACCAACCAACTAAGAATGGCAGCTCAGATTTGAGAAATAATCCATTATTCCAAGTATCATTTCAATTTGTCACAACAAAGGTGAAGGATGCAATATCAAATATAAACGTGACTGCCATCTTTTGTGGGTTTAAGCTAATCCTTTTAAAGTGAACTACCAACAGTTCAACGCTACAGGCTCAGATGATATCTTAACACTTCAGTGATGTTGAAAGCTACCAGTTCAAGATATGTTTAAAAGCTGTGGGGTTATGGGCAGCGAGGTCAAAATCCACCCTTTAAAAAAAGACATTGTTAACAATGCTCTCATCATATAATTTGGTCTGGCTGACTACACACTATGGTGAACAATACATTAAAATACCTAGATAGTGTTTGATCCTGTCTGCACTATTTTAATTGTTATGGATGCCACTATTTTGAAACTGGATTCCACAACATGATAGCTTTCTGTAGTGAGGACAATACAGTAAGTAATTTTATTCAGTTTATTTACCTTTATCCCTCTGAAGTTCATCCTTGGAGACTGCATCTGCACAGGCATCAAAATATTTCTGTAAAGTATCAACCTGTCTACAGAGGATATCTCTGAAGGTTTCCATTTCAGCAAGCTTCTCACGCAAGCTATGACCTTTCTGGAAATATGGAAGAAAAGCCTCAAGTAACACTACAGTTTATAATGGAAAAATATAGTAATAAATATACAAAATAAAAATAGTGTAAGAGTTGTATTTCAAGCACTCACTGCTACCTATAAACACTTCCAATAACATTCCATAAATGTTAAAAGTAATTACTGCATTTTATAGCACCATGTTATTGTGTCATAGGTGTTAGACCTAATGCACTTACAGTAGAACCTCAGTTATGAACGGACCAGTCAACTACACATCTCATTTGGAATCAGAAGTATGCAATCAGGCAGCAGCAGAAACGGAAAGAAAGAGCAAATACGGTACAGCACTGTTAAATGTAAACTATTAAAAAAATAAAGGGAAAACGGCATTTTTCATCTGCATAGTAAAGTTTCCAAGCTGTAGTAAGTCAATGGTTAGTTGTAAACTTTTGAAAGAAGAACCATAATGTTTTGCTCAGAGCTACGACTATTTCAGAGTTATGAACAACCTCCATTCCCGGTAGTATATTTTCTAATATTTTTGTTCACTCTACCTTGCGGAGTCCCAAATTGAGAGATTATTGCCTCCTATACCTTGGGTAAAACAGGTTCTTACTTTCAAATGCTGGACATTTTTATAGCTCTGAGATACAGAAATTCAGAAATGAACAGTACTATAAGATATTACACTGTTTCAAAGAATTAAAATGTTAGTTGAATTATAATACGTGAGGCGTTCCACAATAAAGGCTATGATGTGCATGAAATATACACACTAGGCCAGTTTTCAGAGTAGCAGCCATGTTAGTCTATATTCGCAAAAAGAAAAGGAGTACTTGTGGCACCTCAGAGACTAAAATTTATTTGAGCATAAGCTTTCGTGAGTTACAGCTCACTTCATCGGATGCATTCAGTGGAAAATACAGTGGGGAGATTTATATACACAGAGAACATGAAACAATGGGTGTTACAATACACACTGTAAGGAGAGTGATCAGGTAAGGTGAGCTATTACCAGCAGGAGAGCGTGGGGGGGGGGGGCGGGGGGAACGGGGGACCTTTTGTAGTGATAATCAAGGTGGGCCATTTCCAGCAGTTGACAAGAACGTCTGAGGAACAGTGGGGAGTGGGGGGGGGGGAATAAACATGGGGAAATAGTTTTATTTTGTGTAATGACCCATACATTCCCAGTCTCTATTCAAGCCTAAGTTAATTGTATCCAGTTTGCAAATTAATTCCAATTCAGCAGTCTCTTGTTGGAATCTGGTTTTGAAGGTTTTTTTGTTGAAGAATTGCCACTTCTAGGTCTGTAATCGAGCGACCAGAGAGATTGAAGTGTTTTCCAAATGGTTTTTGAATGCTATAATTCTTGACGTCTGATTTGTGCCCATTTATTTTTTTACATAGAGACGGTCTAGTTTGGCCAATGTACATGGCAGAGGGGCGTTGCTGGCACATGATGGCATATATTACATTGTTAGATGTGCAGGTGAACGAGCCTCTGATAGTGTGGCTGATGTGATTAGGCCCTATGATGGTGTCCCCTAAATAGATATGTCGACACAGTTGGCAACAGGCTTTGTTGCAAGGATAGGTTCCTGGGCTAGTGGTTCTGTTGTGTGGTTGCTGGTGAGTATTTGCTTCAGGTTGGGGGGCTGTCTGTAAGCAAGGACTGGCCTGTCTCCCAAGATCTGCGAGAGTGATGGGTTGTCCTTCAGGATAGGTTTTAGATCCTTGATGATGCATTGGCGTTTAGTTGGCATTCTGTTATTTTCTTTGTTGGGCCTGTCCTGTAGTAGGTAACTTCTGGGTACTCTTCTGGCTCTGTCAATCTGTTTCTTCACTTCAGCAGGGGGTATTGTAGTTGTAAGAACGCTTGATAGAGATCTTGTAGGTGTTTGTCTCTGTCTGAGGGGTTGGAGCAAATGTGGTTGTATAGTAGAGCTTGGCTGTAGACAATGGATCGTGTGGTGTGGTCTGGATGAAAGCTGGAGGCATGTAGGTAGGAATAGCGGTCAGTAGGTTTCCGGTATAGGGTGGTATTTATGTGACCATCGCTTATTAGCACTGTAGTGTTCAGGAAGTGGATCTCTTGCGTGGACTGGTCCAGGCTGAGGTTGATGGTGGGATGGAAATTGTTGAAATCATGGTGGGATTCCTCAAGAGCTTCTTTTCCACAGGTCCAGATGATGAAGATGTCATCAATGTAGCGTAAGTAGAGTAGGGGCATTAGGGGACGAGAGCTGAGGAAGCGTTGTTCTAAGTCAGCCATAAAAATGTTGGCATACTGTGGGGCCATGTGGGTACACATAGCAGTGCCGCTGATTTGAAGGTATACATTGTCCCCAAATGTGAAATAGTTATGGGTGAGGACAAAGTCACAAAGTTCAGCCACCAGGTTTGCCGTGACATTATCGGGCATAGTAGTCCATCTTTGTGTGGAATGTTGGCGTAGAGGGCTTCTACATCCATAGTGGCCAGGATGGTGTTTTCAGGAAGATCACCGATGGATTGTAGTTTCCTCAAGAAGTCAGTAGTGTCTCGAACATAGCTGGGAGTGCTGGTAGCGTAGGGCCTGAGGAGAGGGTCTACATAGCCAGACAATCCTGCTGGCAGGGTGCCAATGCCTGAGATGATGGGGCGTCCAGGATATCCAGGTTTATGGATCTTGGGTAGCAAATAGGGGGTGTGTCTGTGCGGATTTGTTCTTGTGCTTTGTCAGGGAGTTTCTTGAGCAGATGGTGTAGTTTCTTTTGGTAACCCTCAGTGGGATCAGAGGGTAATGGCTTGTAGAAAGTGGTGTTGGAGAGCTGCCTAGCAGCCTTTTGTTCATATTCCGACCTATTCATGATGACGACAGCACCTCCTTTGTCAGCCTTTTTGATTATGTGAGTTGTTTATGAGGCTGTGGATGGCACTGTGTTCTGCACGGCTGAGGTTATGGGACAAGTGATGCTGCTTTTCCACAATTTCAGCCCATGCACATCGGCGGAAGCACTCTATGTAGAAGTCCAGTCTGTTGTTTCGATCTTCAGGAGGAGTCCACCCAGAATCCTCCTTTTTGTAGTCTTCGTAGGAAGCTCTCTGTGGGTTGGTATGTTGTTCAGAGGTGTGTTGGAAATATTCCTTGAGTTGGAGGTGTCGAAAATAGGATTCTAGGTCATCACTCCTGCTGGTAATAGCTCACCTTACCTGATCACTCTCCTTACAGTGTGTATGGTAATACCCATTGTTTCATGTACTCTGTGTATATAAATCTCCCCACTGTATTTTCCACTGAATGCATCTGATGAAGTGAGCTGTAGCTCACAAAAGCTTATGCTCAAATAAATTGGTTAGTCGCTAAGGTGCCACAAGTACTCCTTTTCTTTACACTAGGCCAGTGGTTCTCAATCAGGGGTCTAGGACCCCCTGTGGGACCACGAGCCGGTTTTAGGAGGTCTGCCAAGCATGGCCAGAGTTACACTTGCTAGGGCCCAGGGCAGAAAGCTGAAGCCCTGCCGTGCAGGACTGCAGCCCATGGCCCTGAACCTCAACACCCGGGACTAAAGCCGAAGCCTGAGCAACTTAGGTTCCCGGTGCCTCCTGTGGCATGGGGCCCCAGGCAATTGCCCTGCTTCCTAACCCTGGCTTCTATATGGAGAAAAACAGTTGTTGTGGCACAGGTGGGCCGTGGAGTTTTTATAGCACGGGGGGGGAGGGGGGACCTCAAAAAGACAAAGATTGAGAACCTTTGCACTAGGCAGTTAAGGTTTCCTCGCTCCCACTCCAGTGCACTTTCCTCTAAGTTATAGGGCATCTTGTGGGAAAATCTCTGGAAACAATGCAGATGCCCTTCAGTGACAACGTCACTGCTAAATATGATTGGTTACTCCTGGCATGCTTTAATAATGTTTAAACAGGTAAACTGTTATACCAGCAAACTTTCCATGTATAAAACGGATATTGGAGTAATTGGTACATGTGAAGCAAAGTCTGGAGTATTTCTGATTTCTCACAGAAGGGTTCCAAAAAAGGAGAGAAGTTTCAACAAGTGGTTATTTTTGAATTCTTATTTTCTCTGTATTAACCATTTTTCATCAAGCCATCATGAACTCCTCAAATGATCTTCAAAGTTTATATCTGTGTTCTGTTTACTGCTATTTAGAAGATTTAACAAAATAAGTGTTTAAGCCGTCTGTTAAACTGAAATCTCAGCTGCTATCAGCTCAACCGTAACCTAATTAAATACTTGATCAAAAACACTGCTAGTTTCAGCATAAGAGTTCTTCACTCTATACTAGGGCTTTCAAACAATTAAAAAACATTAATCACAATAAATCGCAGTTTTAATCACATTGTTAAACAGTAAGAAAATGCCATTTATTTAAATATTTGTGGATGTTTTCTACATTTTCAAATATATTGATTTCAATTACAACACAGAATACAAAGTGTACAGTGCTCACTTTGCAAATATTTATAATAAAAATAGTATACTGTAAAAAAACAAAAGATAGTATTTTTCAGTTCATCTCAATTCAAGTACTGTAGTGCAATCTCTATCGTGAAAGTGCAACTTACAAATGTAGAATTCGTTTGTTTACATAACTACACTCAACAATGTAATACTTTAGACCCCACAAGTCCACTCAGTCCTACTTCTTGTTCAGCCCCTTGCTAAGACAAACAAGTTTGTTTGCATTTACAGGCGATAATGGTACCCACTTCTTATTTACAATGTCACCTGAAAGTGAGAACACTTGTTTGCATGGTACTGTTGTAGCCAGCATTGCCAAGTGTTTATGTGCCAGGTATGCTAAACATTCATATGTCTCATCATGCTTCGACCACCATTCCAGAGGACATGCTTCCACGCTGATGATGCTAGTTACAAAAAAAATGTTTTAATTAAATTTGTTACTGAATTCCTTGGGGGAGAATTGTATGTCTCCTGCTCCAAGCTTCTACCCGCATTCTGCCATATATTTAGTGTTATGGCAGTCTCTGATAACAACCCAGCATGTGTTGTTCAATTTAAGAACACTTTGCATTGCAGATTTGACAAAATGCAAAGGCACCAATATGAGATTTCTAAAGGTAGCTATAGCACGTGACCCAAAACGTTTAAGAATCTGAAGTGCATTCCAAAATCTGAGAGGGACGAGGTGTGGAGCATGCTGTCAGAAGTCTTAAAAGAGCAACACTCCAATGCAGAAACTACAGAAACTGAACCCCCAAAAAGAAAATCAACCTTCTGTTGGTGGCATCTGACTCAGATGATGAAAATGAATGTGCATCAGTCTGCACTGCTTTGGATCATTATCGAGCAGAACCCGTCAACAGCATAGAAACATGCCCTCTGGAATGGTGGTTGAAGCATTCAAGGGCATACAAGCATTTAACATACTTGGCACATAAAGACCTTGCAATGCCAGCTACAACAGTGCCATGCGAATGCCTGTTTTCACTTTCAAGTGGCATTGTAAACAAGAAGCAGGCAGCATTATCGCCTGTAAATGCAAACAAACTTGTTTGTCTTAGCAAGTGGCTGAACAAGAAGTAGGACTGAGTGGACTTGTGGGCTCTAAAATTTTACATTGTTTTACTGTTGAGTGCAGTTACGTAAAAAAATTAATTCTACGTTTGTAAATTGCACTTTCACAATAAAGAGATTGCACTACAGTACTTGTATGAGGTGAACTGAAAAATATTTCTTGTTTGTTTTTAGTGCAAATATTTGTAATAAAAAATATAAACTGAGCACTGTTCACTTTGTGCTGCAAAATCAAAATATTTGAAAAATGTAGAAAAACATCCAAAAATAAATTATAAATTTCAGTTGGCATTCTATTATTGTTTAACAGCGTGATTAAAATGGCAATTAATCACCATTTTTTTAATCGAGTTAATTTGTTTTGAGTTAATCACTCGAGTTAACTGCAATTAATTGACAGCCCCACTCTATACTTTACACAGATTAATTTCTATCCCTTTTCTTTCTGTGATGCTCTTCCCAAGTGTTGTTTCCTCATCAAAAACTACTGCCCAGCAAGACTAAAATGGTGAACATTTATGATAGTAAGATGCCTCTTTTGTTCGTTTCTTTCCAATTTATTTCAGCCAAATTTGTTCCTATCAAGGGAACTGCAGTCCTCTTCAATTAGAGTCCTGCTGTTCAGTGTCCTTCCAGAAGAGACAAGTGAAGTGTTCCCACAGATTTAACTGCTTCCTATTGGAGAAACATACCTTTTAAAAACTGACAATAGAGCATGGAGACACGTGGACACTTACTGTATCACCCCTCTATTATCACATATTGAACTAAGCAACACTTACCTTCAAAATGATAAGTAATCAAAGTGTCTTTACTGATATTTCATTTTATATTGCTACAGATGAACAGATTAGAATCATGAGTCTCTTTACATGTACATTCTTTTTCAGAAGTGTCTCCCCTTTGTTCACGAATCATATTTATAAAATGTCACTCACTAACCTTGAATGATGAGGTGGATGTAGCAGAATATCCACTTGCTCCAGACACCAGAGACACCATGGAGCCATGGCGCCGTAAACTTGACTCCGATCCATAGCCAGATTCAGTCTAAAAAACAAATGTAATAAGCCTTTTAATAATGAAGAAACCATGAAGGAAAATCAACATTTCCTCTAAAACTGGCCAAATAGTTACTAAGCCCATGCTACTTCCTGGTAAGTGACAAACTATTTTTACAATCAAAGCATTGCACAAAGCATGCAACTAGGATAAGGAAGGAATTTTTTGACTTTCTAGTTTGACACCACTGTTTACCCAAGATCATGATTAAGGAAAATTTACAGCTCATTCATGTTACATTATTCCCCAAAAGTGCACAGTATTTCTGGGTATATAAAATATTTGTAAAAATTTGGAGGGGCTGCACAAATTCAGCAAGAGCAATATATGAAATACAACACTGCTTTTCAACATCCAAACTGGGGTAAACCAAATATAATTTTGTCGTCAGGAAAAAAAGATTCACCATTTTTTGGACATTTAAATCCTAACACAACCAATTTACATAATATTCCACAAGGAAACTACAGTAATCTATGATTATTTGCAGGCACTAACACATAGCTTCATACTGTGAAGAGGAAAGCAGCCTCAGAGTCAACCCTTCCAACAGTTTGAATACTGCCACTTCATTCTTATGAAGGTATTATTTATCCCTGTAATTCTGGAGGAGTCAGTGGAAAAAAAGTAAAAGGTTTGTCTGCAGATTTTTATTAGTGCCCAAAAATCTCACTCAGGTACAAGATCCCATATTCTGCTAGGTGCTGTACACTACCCACACACCTGGGAAGATACAACTGCTGCACTGAAGAATTACATTCTTATTTAAGAGATGAGATACATGATAGACAGGAAACAAAAGAAAGAGAGGAAAAGGGTAATAGTAAGTTCACATGATTACATATTCGTTACCCTTTAACTTGACTTGGTGGATCTGAATTTAAAGTGATTTGTCTTGACCTATCATTAGTTCACTGATTTCTCATAGGCGTAACTGCAGAAGCAGGTTTTGAAAAGGGAACTGAAGATAGATAATAGTGGCTGTAAGTACTAATTCAAGGGCAACATTCCATGAATAAGGAGTGGCATGACAGTAAACAGTGAGAAGCAGACAAATAGGTGGTCAAAGACAATGTCTAATGTGACAAGAGAACCTCGAAACAAGTAGATAGAGACAGCATTGAGAAGGGCCTTCGAGATGAAGGCAAGAAGCTTGAATCCGAGGTGATGGAAAATGAACAGACTCTAGAAATGTTGGTGGAAATCTTTGCCATCTTGAAGTTTTCTTATAACCATATACCACTGTATGTTATGAAATGTCTCCAGCCATTGGATATTTTAGCTACTGCCATTCCCCTATGGGCAACATGCCATTGTAGACAGACCCATCATACCAACCCCTCCATACATTTATCAATCTCAGTCTTGAAGCCAGTTAGGTTCCCCTCCCCCACACTGCTTCCCTCTGAAGGCTGTTCCAGAACTTCCCTCCTCTGATGGTTAGAAAATCTCATCTAATTTCAAGCCTAAACTTGGACAATTTATATTCATTTGTTCTTGTTCCCTCATTGGTGCTTAACTTAAACTCCTCTCTCTCCCTGGTATTTTTCCCTCTGATGTATTTTAGAAAGCATTAATATCTCCCCTCAGCCTTCTTTTGGTTAGGCTAAACAAGCCAAGCTCTTTGAGTCTCCTCTCATAAGGCAGATTTTTCCATTCTTTGGATCATTCTAGTAGCCCTTCTCTGCACCTATTCCAATTTGAATTCATCTTTCTTAAACATGGGAGACCAGAATTGCATACAGTACTCCAGATGAGGTCTCACCAGTACCTTGTATAATGGCACTAATACTTCCCTGTGTCTACTGGAAATACCTCCCCTGATGCATTAGGATTGCATTAGCCTTTTTTCACAACTGCATCACACTGAGGGCTCAGTCATTTTGTGATCAACCAACAAACAGATCTGTGTCCTCCTTTGTCACTTCCAACTGATAAGTCCCCAGATTATAGCAAAATTCTTGTTGTTACCAGGATTCTTGCACTGATGCACACACATTTTGTTTCTGCTTGGCTTCATCCAGATTTCTCACCTGATTAGGTACGGTCATTTTACTCCCAATATCGCCTTTCTGACAGTCACGGTCAGTGGCATTAGCAATATCTTTCCTTTTGTTGTCCATTTCTCTACCTTCTGTTGTTCCTTTCTCAATTGCTGTATCCTTTTACTTGATTTTCCTTCCACTCAATATTAGAATCAGGTGTGAAAATTACACTAGCATCTCCCAACATCCTCCCCAAAATTCCTAGTTCAAAGCTCTTTTAATCAGTTGTGCCAGCTTCCATCCCAGAAGCCTATTATCTTCACTACCCAGGTGCAACTCACATGAGCAGACCTCTGTCCATGAATGCCTCCTAGTGGTCAGACATCCTATTTTAGCACCATTGTCTGAGCCATCTGTTGAGCATCATAATCTTGTCTTGCCTGCATTCTCCTCCTCTAGAATCCCACTGATCACCACCTGGGCCTCCATTTCTTTAAGCATCATCCCCAGCCTGGCATAGTGTTCGTTGATGCCTCCCAGTAAGAATCTAACAGTATAATTTGTTCCCACATGAAGGACAAACAGTGTATTATTTCCCACTCCCATTAGGATCTGTGATAGTCTCAGGTTCACATCCCATATCTCGGCTCACAGAAGACAACAAACCCTTCTGTTCTCTGGATCAACTCTGGTGAAGAAGCTTGTCTGTTCTTCTTAGTAGGGAATCCACACTTGTGTAGACCTGCCTCTTCATGATATGGGTGCAATTCTCTGGGCTTTCCCTTTCTGTTCTGTCTGGCTGCAGTCATCTTGTCTTCTATTCTCCCTTGCAACCTGTGAGTCACCCTCTATCCTCCTGGGCTCCAAACTCTGACTATCTCCATTGTCTCTTTCCCCCTTCTTGTGGGACTCGCCTCTCTTCTCTTCTTCCTTGCTCTCCCATCTTGGAGCAAGGCAGAGGAAAAGCCACATGCCTCCACGGGCCACTTTCTTCATCCAGAAGTCTACCCTCACAGTACCGCTGTCCAGCATGCATCTACAAGTCTAGAATTTTTTCTTCAGCCGCCTCTTTCCTTTCCTCCATCACTTGCTCAAATCCCCTTCTAAAACTTAACCATTGTTTCTTGCTGCATCTCCAAACATCGGATCTTCTCTTCCATCAGATCTATCAGGTGGCACTTCGTACAAATGAAGCACCTTTCAGGTACCCTCTCCAGAATAATATACCTCCTGCTATTTCCACATCCAGTCATCTTCATTACCTATTTTATTCTTTGCGTCTCTGTAGCTGTCATAGCCGTCCCTTCTAAACTCCTGCCAAGAGGAAGAACACACACATGCACACCCTCCCTCAAACACTGCTCACAACTCCCCCCTATATGGTGACTTCTGCGCTATTGCTGCTCCTGCGCTGCTGGCTGGCTAAGGAAGTCCCAGCCCAGAATCAAGGTTCAGATGCGATCAAAAGCTCCTTCAGTCAAAACACACTGCCCCCTACCAGACTTTGCTTGCTGGTTTGATTTCAGTTTACAACCAATCAAACAAAAGAACTCACTCACTGCCCCTAAGGAACAAGGGCTTGTCCCCCTTCTCTTCCAATAGATCTCCACTCAAGCTCCCTTGTTGGCCAGCTCCTTTGCTGCTGCTTCACATAGGGTAGGAGCATCTTCATTCAATTTTGCTTTTAAAATTTCACCTTAAATGCTGTAAACCTAAACAACATAGCATTGTTCTGTTGCAGACCAGCTTCAATGTCCAGGAAAATATAAATTATATATAAAGTAAATTAATTATATTATATTTATCATCATATCTAGAATTAGACAATTACTAACAAAAAGTGTTTTTAAAATATTATATTAGGGTCATTTTGAAAATGGTGGCCCATTTTGTTTCTTTTTATCTGGCAGTAAATTCTGTAAGGCTCTGATTTCAAAACTGAGCTATCTTTAAATGCTACTAGTAAACAAGGTGCCAAAAACATCCATCCACTTTGAACTACTGAAATTTAGTTAAAAAAAAGGGGACAGTTGGTTTCAAATTTTGTTTTAGAATCCAAGGACACAGACAAAATATGGCTATGCAAAAATTGGATCCAAATTGTCTACAGATGAATAAAGCATAACAAGTGTAAGGAGAGTTTCAGCTTTGCTTCCAAACATCCGTGGTTTTGAAGATCCAGCCAAGGTTACTAAATATTTGAGTATTGTTTTGTTGCTTAATCTAATATATATTTAAAGATGGTAACATCACTGAATAATAAACACAATTCAATTAAAGTCATTTAATAAGTCTTAATTTGCTTTGATCAAAAGCAAAACATTCCTGACTTTCCCTTATACTTTTCTGTCAAAGTTACCATTATGTTTTAGAGCCAATTTAATTAAATTTGCAGAATAAAAGCTCAAGATGAAAGAAAACTCCTTTATCCACAAACAAAAATATTTTAATTTAGAAGGAAATGCAAAAAGATACCTTTACAGCAGTACACTGTCAAATCAATTAGTTCTGCTTGTACTGTACTGGACAGCTCCATTACAACAGTTTTCCAGACTTCAAAATGGTATACAAGCAAGTGACCTACTAACTCATAATTCTAATGAAAAGCTGCTACATAAAAAGCAAGTATCTAATTTTATCTATATTTACAACCAATAAGGAGGAAGCTCAGCAGACTAAGATGCACACAACTAAAAATATGAATCACAGAAGTGTGTACATTTACAGATGGTGTTGACATAATTATTTTGCATTAGAATTATGTTTTAGTAACTATTGTAGGGAAAAAATAAAATTAGGTAAGGAAACTTGGCTAAAAGGAGAAAGGCAAAAACCAAGTATTGCTTTTTAACTGGTGTACACACAATTGTGCAGCAAGTTCCAGGTAGATGCAAGAAACTAGAATAGAACAAAAAATAATGAAAGCATGCATCATTCAAAGCCCCACCATTCCACTACTGCAACATCTAAACAAGCACAGATTACTGCTGCACTTGTCTTGCCAAGCAGATCATTATCAGCTATTCACTGAAGAAAATACTCAATTATATCGAGGTGAAAAATATCAGTATAAGCCAGATAATTCTTAATTTCCCAGGATGAAAACTGAACAAGCAGGCACAGTCCGCATGATGGACAAGTTAACAGTCACTGCTCAAAAATGAACAAATTGCCCATGGAAGTTGTATCATCGATCAATATGCAGCATTAACACACTAATGTCTAATTAGAATGCTGAACATCCAGATGCAATTTTATTAGAGTTCCACACACATACAGTAGCCTCGCAGTTACACTCAAAACTGACATTGTTAGTATACTGCAACACCATCTCCAGTTTTCTAGATCTCTTCATGGAATCCATTATCCCTTTCAGAAGTCTTTTTCATAACGATAGATGTGAAAGGCAACAAGCACATCATCAATAACTTCATGTGATTCTTCTTTGCTTGTCTAGGACTGGTGACAGCAGCAAAAAACAGATCAGGAAAGCAGCTTTCAGTAATACAACAGTAAATGTATTCAGACAATCACATTGCAGACCTCCATCACAGCACATAATGATTTGTCAGTTAAGTATTTCCTAAAGTGGGTCAATAATACTCCAGAATAAAGCATGCACTTATGGGTAACACTTCTACTTAAATAAAGCATGTTATTTCTTTCCTGGGTTTCCTCAATTGCTTTTGACGGTGCCTGGGCAGACTTGTTTTACCATATCAGTTGTCTCAATACAGATGCTTGTCCACCAAAGGAGATATTTTTCTACGAGCAATAGGCAACTCCTCACTTGCAAATATAGCCCTAGGAGTTTGGCAAAACTGAAAATGAGGAGGATACTGTGATCCTAGCCATCTTCTCTAGAATGTTTTTATGTAAAATGCTACTATTGTTGACTTCAGACTAAAAACTGAAGTATTAAAAGATGATCAAGAAAAAACAGCAAAAAGGCAAAAAAAAGAAAAGAAAACCTGGGGTGAAGGGAGATGGGGAAAAGAGCGAAGAAAAAGCAACGAAAATGGTAAAAATGGGGAAGAGCAAACAAAAAAAATTAATAAAAGGGAAATAGATGGAAGGAAGCTAGGAAAGACTGTTGGTTGGGGGTGAGTAGGAAGAGATGTGTGTGAATTCCTGTGGTCCAGTGCTTTTTCTGAAACACTGAAGATGATGCCAGGTATGCTTGGAAGCAAAGGGGAGAGAAAAGGTCAAATCTTATTTTAAATACAGGAGATCCATACATCTGGTGCCAGATGTAAGAGTTAAGGGAAGAGTGTGCCTAGAGACAGAGAAACAACTGAGCAATTTGGAAAAGCACAAGGGCGGGGGGGGGGGGCAGGAAAGAAAGAAAAAGTACAGAAAACAATCAGGTGAAAAATAAGGAATGGGAATATCCATTGTTACTGGGAGGAAGTTGTGAGGGACCTGGTAGCCTCAAAATGAGTGGACCGTGTGCACAGAGGAAAGACTAGATTGATAGAATGGGACAATGAATAAAGGGATGGGATAGCAGATACGTTTAATGGAGACCGAGAGAAGAATAGTGCATGCAAGGACATCAACAGACAGTGACAAGTTACAGAACCAGTGGGGGTTGTTTTTTATTTTAAGAACACTATTTTAAATTATTTGGAACCATCAAGTTATGCAATAGCTAACCGATGTAAATGTTTTTACCATTAACTTTAAGCTCCCTCCCAATCTTTATTACATTTACTTGCCGTGCACTGAATACACAGTTATTAGTTGCCTCACAGACTTTTCTCTGATGCTCTCATCACAATATCCAAGAGTTTAAAAAAGTTAATGAATCTTCACACCACCAATGTGAGGTAGGAAGATGTCCCTGTTTTCCAGATGGGGGAACTGAGACACAGAGAGATTAAGGTCATAATTATCAACATATCTAGTAATTTTGGGTTTCTAACTTGATACACCTAGGGTATAGTTTTCCAGAATACCTAGCATTTTTTACCACTTTAAATGTTCAAAGCACAACTCCAACTTCTGTTACCATTGTGCATGCTCAGGAATTCTGCAAATCCAGCCCCAGGTCTTTCATGCTAGGCACCAAGAAAGTGAGGAACACGATTAGTAGCCAAACTGTGAACATTTTGGTTTAAGTGACTTGCACCACACAAGAACTCTGTGGCAGAGCCAGGGATAGAAACCAATTCTCTTGGGTAGCCTTCAACTGCCTTAACTATAAGACCATTCTCTTCCCGCAGTTTATTGTCTCAGTAACTACACACTTTCTAATTTTTGCAACAAATGAGGCAAGAATCCATCAGACATCATTCACTACACAAATCTGATGCTATGCAGTGAATTAGAGAGACCCTGAAAAAGAGATCTATGTGATCATGTAACTGAAGACTGTATCATAAAGCATATGCACAACACTGCATGGGTTTAAAATCACGCATTTCCTAACTTCTTAACTCAGCAATCTTGGAGTCCTTTTAAATGTAGTCTATATAATTTCCTGTTTTTCAAAAAGCAAACTGAAAAAACATTTTCCCCACTGTAACTTGTATTGACCCTCTTAAGTCATCAGCAGGCTTAGAAGCTTCAGGTGCACAGCTCAGACTCCCAATTTGAGCTAATGGAGTAATTGACAGCAGTGTTTGGTAGGTTTCAAAGCAGCAGCCCTGTTAGTCCGTATCCTCAAAAAGAACAGGAGTACTTGTGGCACCTTAGAGACTGTTTGGTAGTCATCCATTTTTAAATCAGCAGGTCTAGATAGCTTACACCTAAGAGTTGGTGAGGAGAGCTCTGGCCCACTGATGTTCATTTTTAATAAATCTGTGAAGAGTGGGGCAATTCCAGAAGACTGGATGAATGCTAATGTTGGGTCAGTATTCAAAAAGGGCCAGCAGGATGACTTGGTTAACTACAGGCCAGTTAGCC
Organism: Eretmochelys imbricata; assembly: GCF_965152235.1. Taxonomy (NCBI): domain Eukaryota; kingdom Metazoa; phylum Chordata; order Testudines; family Cheloniidae; genus Eretmochelys; species Eretmochelys imbricata. Next base: position 47,890,731 of record NC_135576.1, on the reverse strand, counting down.
AGACATCAATGCTGGGGAAAATAATGGAAAAGCGAATAAGCGATTCAAGTGAAATGAATTAAAGACCGTAATATAAATAATGGCAGTGAACATTATTTTACAGAAAATAGGACGTGTCAAATTTTGAGAAGATTACAAGTTTATCTGATAAAGTAACTGCACAGATGTAATCTAGAAGTTAGTAAAGTATCTGACTTAGTGACACATGCCATTCTGATCAAAAATTATTGTACAGTACTATTAATAAAGCACACATTAATGGATCAAGAACTAGCTAACTGACAGATTTCAAAAACCAATCCTCAATGGGAAATCAAATGGTGGTGTTCCTAGTGGGGTCCCATTGGGATTGGTACTAGGCCTAATACTATTCAAAATTTTTATCAATAATATGAAAGTAAATAAATCACTGTTGATAAAACTGGTGGATGATAAAGATTGGCAGAGCGGTAATAAAGAAGACAGGGAAATCTTATAGAGCAGAGGTTCTCAAAATTTTCTTATTGCATACCCCGTTACAGATCTACCAGCTGCCTGAGTACCTCTACCCTTCTCATCACTGATACTTTGAGTGTTCTTAACACTACCTGTCTTTAGTCTTCCATCCATGATCGAGTTGGTGGGCAACTGAACCCACGCTTTACAGTGATGGGAGGTGAGGGCTCTGTACATCAATGTTTCAGTGTGTCAATATTCTCATTGGTACATCTTTAAGTAAATTAACTACTGTACTTTATATAACAAATTCCCACAAAGTTTTAAAGCTTCGTCTGATTAGCCTATTATGAAAATGCAATAAATAAACAAACAAACCCCCCCGATTACATAATTTCTCCCGCATACCCACCAGAGATGTGTCACATACCACAGTTTGAGAACCTCTGATGTAGAGCAATCTAGATTACTTGGTAAACTAGTCCCATTCAAACAAAATGTGTTTTAATACAATTACAATGTGTTTTACATACATCTAGGAAGAAGGAATGCAGGCCATATCTACAGAATGGGGGACTATATCCTGGAAAACAGTGATTCTGAAAAACTTCTAGGGATTACAGTGATAAGCAACTGAACACGAGCTTCCAGTGCTTACTTTTCTACTAGTGTTCTCAGAAATGGTTAATTTTTTTTGCTGAAACTTTCAAAAAAAATTCAGTTTGAGGTACAATGATGGGGGTGTTCACCCCGAAGGGGTTAATGGAGGCCAGATAGGCCAATTAACTTATTTGCCTACAAAAGGGAGAATTAAGGCTGAGAGAAAAGCCCTAATCAGGGGAAGCTCACTTGTGTGGGAAAAGGCAGCACTTCTATAAAGCCAGGACCAGGTCATGAAGAGGGAGCACTGTGAGTTCCAAGGGGGAGAGAAGGAGAGAGAGAGAGAGGGTGTGCAGCAGCAGGGAGCCTCAGACCTGGAAAGAGCTGAATCCCGAGAGCAACCAGGGGCCTTTAGTGGCAACTAGACCCTGTGACAGGCAGACACCTGGCATGGAAAATTTCAGTCCAAACTGTTATAGTTTGGCCAAGCTATAAGCAACTGAACTCATACTTCTAATGAAAAGTGTTAGGTAACCTTGACTACAGGTATAACTACCAGCATCACCTATAAGAATACATATTTAAATTGAATTTAGAGTGTCCACACAGGGCTCTGCACTGGTTCAACTAGGTCAGTTTAGATCTCTACTTTTCCCTTACTTTCAACCTCAAACAGGTTGAAGGCAAGGGATGTTCAGATTTAGTTATTAAAACTGAGGAAACCCTCTGATCATTATTTGTGCTTGCAACAATTTAGAGAGAGTATCCAGACACACTGGCATAAGTGTATTGGGGCATCCACATATAGTGCACCTTAGAGGCACTGCTGAACCAATCCTTTTAGAATACGTAAATAGCTAGACTGTCCTTCACCCAGCTGCTGAAGCCTCCAGCTGTGCCTCCTCTCACCTCTTCCAACTTTCTACAGGGTGATTTTATAAATACAAAAATCTGGTATAATGAAATCTGAAAAAGCCAACAACGGTTACCTACCTTTAGTAACTACTGTTCTTCGAGATGTGTTGCTCATGCGCCTTCCATTCTAGTGTGCACGTGCCCACATGCACCACTGTTGGAGTTTTTTGCCTTAGTGGTATCCATAAGGCCATCTGTGGCGCCCTCTGGAGTGCTGCGCTCATGCGCCAGTATATGAGGTGCCACCAGCCCTATGCCCTCAGTTCCTTCTTACTGGCAACTCTGACAGAGGGGTACGAGGGCGGGTAATGGAATGGACATGAGCAACTGTCAAATATAAAGGGAAGGATAAACATCTTTAAAATCCCTCCTGGCCAGAAGAAAAACCCTTTCACCGGTAAACGTTTAAGAAGCTAGGATAACCTCGCAGGCACCTGAACAAAATGACCAATGAGGACACGAGATACTTTCAAAGCTGGAGAGAGGGAGAAATAAAGGTTCTCTCTGTCTGTGTGATGCTTTTGCCAGGAACAGAAAAGGAATGGAGTCTTAGAACTTAGTAAGTAATCTAGCTAGATATGTGTTAGATTCGGTTTTGTTTAAATGGCTGATAAAATAAGCTGTGCTGTATGGAATGGATATTCCTGTTTCTGTGTTTTTTTGTAACTTAAGGTTTTGCCTAGAGGGACTCTCTATGTTTTGAATCGGATTACTCTGTAAGGTATTTACTATCCTGATTTTACAGGAGGTGATTCTTTTACTTTTTTTCTTCAATTAAAATTCTTCTTTTAAGAACCTGATTGCTTTTTCATTGTTCTTAAGATCCAAGGGTTTGGGTCTGTGTTCACTTATGCAAATTGGTGAGGATTTTTATCAGGCCTTCCCCAGGAAAGGGGGTGTAGGGTTTGGGGAGGATTTTTGGGGGGAAAGACATTTCCAAGTGGGCTCTTTCCCTGTTATATATTTGTTAGACGCTTGGTGGTGGCAGCAATAAAGTCCAAGGGCAAAAGGTAAAATAGTTTGTACCTTGGGGAAGTTTCAACCTAAGCTGATAAAAATAAGCTTAGGGGGTTTTCATGCAGGTCCCCATATCTGTACCCTAGAGATCAGAGTGGGGAAGGAACATTGATAGCAACACATCTCAAAGAACAATTATGAAAGTAGGTAACAGTTTTTCTTCGAGTGCTTGCTCATGTCGATTCCATTCTAGGTGACTCACAAGTGAAGTATCCTTGGAGGTAGGCTTGGAGTTCATAGTCGTGTGGCTTGCAATACTGCTCTATTGAAACCAGCATTGTCCTGCGCTTGCTGGGTGATCGCATAATGGGACGCAAACATATGGATGGACAACCAGGTACTGGCGCTGCAGGTATCCTGAATCGGCATGTGGGCCAGGAAGGCAGCCGACAAGGCTTGCGCCCTGGTTGAATGGGAGGTTACGATGGTGGCATTTTCGCCTGTTCATAGCAAAACCCGATACAGGTAGTGATTCACGACAAAATTCTCTGAGCAGACACAGGAAGGGCCTTCATTCTATCTGCTACTGTGATTGAAGAGCTGCGTCGACTTATAGCTTGGTCCTTTCGATATAAAAGACTATCGCTCTCCTAATGTCCAGAGAGAGTAGTCTGCATTCCTCATCTGACTTATGAGGCTCTGGGAAAAAAAACTCATAAGGAAACAACCTGGTTAGTATGAAACTGCAAAACTACCTTGAGGCAGGAATGCTGGGTGCGGCCGCAGCTGAACTGTGTCCTTACAGAACACTGTGTAGGGAGGCTCCAAGGAGAGTGCTCTAATCTCAGAGACCCTATGGGCTGAAGTTATTGCCAACTTCCATGACAGCAGAAGGAGGGAACAAACAGCCAATGGCTCGAAGGGAGGACCCGTGAGCCTTGACAGTGCAAGATTCAGGTCCCAAGGAGGGACAGAGTCACGGACTTGAGAATAGAGCCACTCCAGACCTTTTAGAAACCAGACTGTCACGTCATGAGCAAAGACTGACCTGCCTTGGAACGGAGGGTGGAAGGTTAAAATAGTGGCCAAGAGAACCTTGATGGTTGAAAGAGACAAGCCCTGGAGCTTGAGATGCAGACGATAGTCCAGGATCAACTTTAGCGAGGCCTGTTCGGGACGAAGATCTTGGTCCGAAGCCCAACACGTGAACTGTTTTCATTTGGCCAGGTAGGTCACTCCAGTGGAGGGCTTCCTGCTGCCCAACAAGACCTGTTAAACACAGACCAAGCACTCCTGTTCCTCCGCATTCAAGCATGCAACAGCCAAGCTGTCAGGTGCAGAGCAGCCAGATTCAGGTGCAGTAGCCAGCTGTGTTTCTGGGAAGGCAGGCCCAGCCAGAGCGGCAGCTGTAGCAGAGCCGCTACTGAGAGGTCCAGGAGTGTGTCGAACCAATGTTGGCAATGCCAACCCAGAGATATCAAGATTACCCTCGCCTTGTCCTGCTTGATCTTCGTGAGGACTCTGTGGATTAATAGTGCTGGTGGGAAGGTGTACAGTAGAGACCACGGGAGCAAGAAGGCATCGGACAGCGAGCCTCTGTCGATCCTGCGAATTAAGCAGAATATGTGGCACTTCCTATTCTGTCTGGACAAGAATAAGTCCACCTGGGGAGTCCCCCACCCCTGGAGCCGACCACCTCTGGAGGGAGTGACCACTTGTGGTGAGACGAGACGGTCCTACTGAGGTGATCTGCTAACATGTTCCTGGCCCCCGAAAGGTACACCGCCACAAGATGAACGGCATGCTGCACACAAAAGACTCACAACCAGAGAGCTTCTCCTTGCTTGTTGATATAAAACATAGCAGCGGTATTGTCCATCAGGACCTGGACCACCTGGCCCTCAGGCGAAGCAGGAAAGCTAAGCGTAGCACTCAGAGCTCTCTGACATTTACAGAGAGATCAATCGTCTTGCGACCAATGACCTTATGTGTCGAGATTGCGGAAGTGAGCTCCGCAACCAAGGTCTTAGGCACTGGAGACCAGAGTTACAGATGGGGCTGTGATCGGACCTCCCTCCAACACAGAGCTGGGATCCAACCACCATTCCAGTCACTGTGTTCCAGCACCCTGACTACGCAGTCCAGATCATGCCTGGCGCCATACACTTTGTAAACACTCTCGGGGCAGACGAGAGGCTGAAAAGTAGTGCCGTGACATGGAAATGGCACTGGCCCACCGCAAAATGCAGGAACTGCCTCTGCCCCTAGAAAATGGAAATATGAAAGTATGCATCCTTCAAATTGAAAGCAGTGTACCTGTCTCCTGGATCCAAAGAGGGGATAATGGAGACTAGAGAGACCATGCAAACCTTCATCTTACTGAGATATTTTTTGAAGTGGTACAGATCCCAAAAGCAAAAGGGAGCTTCAGACCCATTCTGGATTAGGAAACAATTGGGAGTAGAATCCTTTCCCCTTCATGTCTCAAGGGACCTCCTTTACTGCTCCCACCTGCAGGAGGGCTTCCACCTCCTGAATGAGCAGTTGCTCATGAGAAGGGTCCCTAAAGGGGGGAGGGAGGAAGGGGCAGTCGAGAACTGCAGAGTATAGCCCATGGACACATTGCTGAGCACCCAACTGTCCAATATTATCTGAAAACATGCTGACAAAACGGACGGGGCACAATTGGTTGAGGAATAAGGTAGGAGTCAGATCCTAGAGTCCGACTGGAGCACCGTCCTTGTGCGCACCATCAAACGCCTGTCTTGAACCCCCTTGATGTCTTGCAGGGCTGGACTGGGCAGGCAAATGGGAGGAAAAGGGGCAATGGTATTTTTAAACCCCCTTGTGTCTCCCTTTTGTTCTGAAGGTACTTTGCCCAGGAGGCCCACAGGACCTGGGTGACCTGGCTGGAACCGCTTTAGGCCAAGAGAGCATAGCGTGGCCCGAGAGCCTTTCAGCCCATGCAGCCTCCCATCTGTCTGCTCCGAGAAGAGTGCATTCCCTTTGAATAGAAGGTCCTTGATGAAGGAGTACATTTCTTGGGACAGACCAGAGGACTGCAACCACAAACTGCGCCTCATCACTATGGCCGAGGCAACCACTCTGGCCGCTGAGTCAGCAGTGTCCCAGGCCATCTGGAGGGAGCCCCTCGTGACTGTCTTGCCCTCTTTCAGAATGGCCACAAACTCCTGGCCAAGGTCCTGCATCAAGGAGTTCTTGAACCTATTGAGGGAGTCCCACAAATTAAAGTTATACCTCCCCAGCGAGGCCTGAGGGTTGGACACCTTGAACTGGAGACTGGCTGTTGAATAAATGTTTTGTCCAAAAAGGTCCCATCTTCGTGTGTCCTTATTTTTAGGCATGGTGCTTGCCTGTCCCTTTCATTAGCCACTGAAACTACAAGCAAGCTGGGGCGGGGTGGAGGGGGGAATGCAGAGGTACTCAAGCCCCTTGGCAGGGACATAATATTTCTTTTCTGCCCGCTTGGACATGGGTGGGATGGAAGAAAGGGTTTGCCCCAATGTCTTAGCAATCTGTAATACCCCTTCATGAACTGGCAGAGCAACCCATGTCGGGGCTGCCGCCATCAAAACATCAAACAGGGTGTCCGATGGCTCCGCCAGTTCCTCAGTCTTCAGATCTAGATTGGATGTCACCCTATTAAGTAGGGCTTAGTGTTCCATCAAGTCCTCAGGAGGGCTTGCATGCAAGGGCCCCTCTACTGCCTTGTCCGGTGACAAGGATGACAATGGCACCATAGGGGGAGGGCCTGGGGCACTTTCCTCCATCAGGGAGGGTTCATGGGGTGTTTGCACCTCTCCTTCCATACCTGCATCGGACTCGGTGTCATGTTCTAACCTCAGTGCCAGCACTGCAGGGGGATGCTTCTCTGAGGCAGCCAGGGAGGGGTGGTGAGAGTACGACACTGGCATCATAGGAGGCCCCATGGATTCCAACAGGGCCACTGAGTTGGCCAGTGGCCCTGCTGCCACGCTACCATCGTCAGTGCCACGCTGGACTCTGGAGCCCAAGGAGAACGCTGTTTCCATAGTGAGAGGCTGAACTCCCGCTCCGACCCAGACAAGTCATCCCTTGGGGAATGGGGTGTGTGTGTGTGTGGCGTGGAGGCTTGCCTCTGTCGGCTGACCAGAGGAACGGAGGGCTGGTGCCGAGGCTCCCGTGACTGATGCCTCTCTGGGGAACAGTGCCAGGGCGATGGGGACCGGCACACTGTCCGGGGGACGAAGACCTGCACTGGGACGTTGGTTGACACAAAGTGGGCTGGTACCAGGGATGCGGAGACCAGTGCCTCAATGTAGACAATCCGCACCTTGTTGGTGGGGACCGCGAGCGCAGTGCTGGTGACCTGGGATGTGTGGCCAGGGACTGTGGTTGCAGAGTCAGGGATCGACCCCTCTGCTCCACTGCCCTCTGAGGTGGGCTGGCTTGCCCTTTGTTTGGGGAGCCTTAGCTAAATCAGATGTTGCATGTGGTGTAGGTGGTGCCGGAAGGGCCATAAGGTTCCTAACTGCCTGGAAGACTTTGGGCGTCGAAGGCACTAACAAGTACTGGGGTTCCCTACCACTCCCAGGAGTCAGAGTTGGATCCCTGGGCAGGCTGAAGGGTCCAGTCAAGGAGGTACCCCCATGGATCTCAGGGGTGGGCAGGCGGCCTGAACAGGGTCCTTTGCCAGACACCCTATACCCCTCTATACTTGGACACCAGCAGGCGGGGGGTGGTGGGGGGGGGAGAGTAGGAAGGAGCGGTGCCGGGAGGAACTAGGTGCTGGCAGAGCACTCCGCACCAAATGCCTATATACTATGCATTGACTCAGAGCAGGAAGGCTCAGAAGCTGGGTGAAGTGTCTCTCTCGATGGAGAGCTTTAAGTGTTCTGTTCTTTTTGGATCCTCAGCTTAAAGTTCTTGCAGATTCTGTACTTCTTTCACGTACGACTCCCTCAAACACTTTAGGCAACTGCTGGGGGGGCCACTAACCAGCATAGGCTGACCGCATGAGGAACAAAGATTGAAGCCTGGAACCAGGGCATGCCCCGCAGCGGGACAAAGTCCCTGCTAGGACTCTAACTAAACAAAAACTTAACTATCTGACACCTATGTACAAAAGAAACAGTCAAGAGGCTGTAAGAACCATTATCACACTTGCAAAGAAAGAGGAAGGCGCTTCGACCAATCATCACAGGCGGTAAGAAGGAACTGAGAGGGCATAGGGCTGGCGGTGCCTCATATACCGGTGCATTAGCATGGCACTCCAGAGGGCACCATAGCCAGCCCCTACGGATACCTCTGAGGCAAAATATTCTGACAACGGTGCACATGAGCAAACACACACCTAAAATGGAATCAACATGAGCAAGCAATCAAAGAACATGGGAATAGTGTAAAATAAATGGAATTTGGGATACAAAATGAATACCACAATAGCCACTGCACTATCATGCATTAAGCAAACAGACAGAATCATTTAATTTATTGAAGCAGCTGCGGAATTTCTAGTTTTCTGCATTAATGTTGTGAAAAGCAGCACATGTCACAGATTTGAGGAGTTCAATTTGCCACTGAGTATATTAAGCCTTGCTTATGGTTAAGGACAGTAAATGGGAAAAGCTATTTCTGACTAACAAGAATATATTCTGCATATTGAACATAAATGTTAATATTTTAAAGCAACTGTTTTGACTGTGGTCTTAGGATCACTTGTGGACAGGGTCGGAAAGTGTTTTTTTGCTTGCAGTTGCTAAACCATATTAAAAACTAAACATACATTAAATATTGGACACACGGCCAGAAAGGGTTAAGCAGCTTGCAGGCTAAATGACCAAGATTCAACCTTTAGAGAGTTAGAAAAGTATATAAATGGTAATTAGGGCCATTCCATGTTAGGTAGGCTAGAACTTTGCAATGCAAATCTGTATTGTTAAAGAATTAGGTGATACTAATCGTATGTGTTTATTTATATCTCGTTAGATGTTAGCCATGTAAACAGATCATTCCTGTCCATTACTATAGCTTTTGATTCAGAAATCAAAAGGAAATATTAACATTTAGAGGACACGTGAGTGAACTAATATCGTATATGTCTCTTTAAAGTTTGTGGTAAACAGAATATGAACTGCTTAATGGATAAATTACCCTATGTTAATCCATGCAGTTAATTACCGGTGATGTTTGGGAACCAGAAGATTACATAAAAGGTCTATTGTTCAGTCAAGGACCCTATGCTGCCCAGGAACTATACAAAAAAGTCTTGGGACCTGATCCTTTTTCTCTTGAATGTGCTTATGCTTTATCAAGGGAAGCAATGAGCTGCAAGATTGGGATCTCCAACTTAATTTGGAGTACCCTGGTATGGAACATAGAATTAATCCATAAATTCAGACCAAAGAACTCTTTGCAACTCTAAAGCTCACCATCTCTACTATGAAATTGATCTCAGAACTGTACTCATGGCTGTATGCATAATAATCATTTAATGAATAATCTTTTTTTCTTTTTAAATAAATTTTAGTTTAGTTAATAAGAATTAGTTGTAAGCGTGTATTTGGGTAAGCTCTGAAATATTCATTAACCTGGGAGGTAATGTGCCTGGTCCTTTGGGAGTGGAAGAACTTTCATATTTGACTTGGAGGTTGGGAGGGAGCCCAAGGCTGGGTTGCTATAAGGGAACTGTGTTTTTTGCTTCTGTGCAACCAGTAAGGTATTATTGAAGAGGTTTTGTGCTGTCTTGGTAAAGCTAAGTATTGAAATATCCACCAGCTTTGGGGATTGTCTGCCCAATTCTTTGCAGTTGCCCTACTTGAGTAACCTCAGTGTAGGCCCCACCCGAGACCCTGGTCACAATATCAAAAGCAGTTGGTTACATGGAAATGTGCGGTAGGTGTGATATGCAATTACAAATAGGATCGAAGGCTATTTATGATCATCAAGAATGGGCACAGAGGTCCCAAAGACAGCCTTAAAATGTGTCAGTTGAACCTGTTTTAAAGGACAGTTTCTATGAAGTGTCCATTAGATGGCATCAAACGTGCAGTGTGTCAGATAGGGTGCATAATACAAAAAATAAGCTAGATATTAGCCAGTTCTATCCATATCAAGTGAGCAATACAGAGAAAGACCTGAAGTGGAACACAGTTCCTTCAAACACTAGCAGGAAATGGAACATTGAAACTAACAGATTGGGGAGTAAGTTATAAAATACATTTTTAGATATTCAGCTATTGCTACATTTCCACTTCAAGTCTTTCTCTGTGTTGCTCTCTTGATATGGATAGTACTGTCTGATATCCAACTTGTTTTTATCCCTCAGAAGAGCAACATTTCATCCGGACACACTGAACATTTTAATGCCATCTAATGGACACCTCTTCGAAATGGTCTTCTAAAATGAGTTCACTAATTGACACATTTGAATGTATTCAAGATAGTTGTAGCCTGGTTGGTCCCAGGATATTAGAGCAACAAGATGGATGAGGTAATATCTTTTATTGGACAACTTCTGCTGGTGAGAGAGACAAGCAAGAGACACACAAAGCTCTTCTGCAGTCTCACCAGCAGAAGCTGGTCCAATAAAAGAAATATATTACCTCACTCACTTTGTCTGACACATTTTAAGACTGTATACAGGACCTCCATGCCCATTCTTGATTACCACAACAGCCTTCAGTCCTTTTTGTAATTGCATATAATCCCTGTAGCACTTTTCCATGTAATCAATTGCTTTTGTTATTTAACATTTTTTTAGCCTTTAATGTGGTTTAGCAGCTGGAAACAAACGAACAAACAAAAAGCACCTTCCGACCAGCCAGCTAGCTACAGACTAACAAGTTATCCTAAGACCACACTCAGAACAATTGCTCTAAAATATTAACATTTATGTGAAGTGGATGGCAATGAACCCCCACAAACTGTTTCATCACTACTTTAAAGATGGATTTTTTGGTAAATATTTACCCTAATAGTTGTCTCTGCAAAGACAAAAAGTAAAAAAGCAAATATGCAATAATCAAGTGTTATGATAGGCATTCTTAAATTAGATAGATCAACAAAGGACTTTACAAGCAGTATAACTCTCTCAATGGGAGAGAAAAGGAGTACTAGTGGCACCTTAGAGACTAACGAATTTATTAGAGCATAAGCTTTCGTGAGCTACAGCTCTCTTCATCGGATGCATCAGAGCTGTAGCTCACGAAAGCTTATGCTCTAATAAATCTGTTAGTCTCTAAGGTGCCACAAGTACTCCTTTTCTTTTTACGGATACAGACTAACTCGGCTGCTACTCTGAAACCTGTCAATAGGAGAGGTCACACTTAAGAGTGGCTCTTTCCTCTACTAATGGGCAGACCTAAGAGGTGTGCGTGTTTACTGCAGCCATTGAGCTAAGAAACCTGGTACTTCAGGTCATGCAGGAGAAAAATGCTTTCAGATCCAAGGTACTGGAAGATAATTAGATGGCATTTCTGTTCAAAAACAGTTAAGGATACCTCAGTGCAGCACCCTCCCACTGCCACGCAATATAAAGCATTGTGGAACAAAGGAATTGGTATATCCTTAAGTCTTAGTAATGGAAACGAATAGGCAGAAAAAGCAATTGAAATATCAACACACTTGAAGAGCTAAAAAGAGACAAATAAGAGCATTTAAATGATCTTAAATTAAGACTAGTAGCTGAGAACTTAAATGCGAATCCTAGTGATGATTGCACCTGGTGATATTCTAAACAAAAGAGCTTGCAACTGTTTCCACTGCTTCACAGACAACAGATATTCTAAGCTTCAGAGTGATGTTTGGGTTTATTGTGTCCACTAGTGGTGCTGATTTGTGTGAGAGTTGAGTTGTGCTGGGAGAGTTGTGTGGATTTGTGCAGATGGGGTCTGTGCTGCAGTGAAGGGCTGTGTGTTTGGCATTGTGTATGGTGGTTGTGTCATCCTTTGGGTGGCTGTGTTGCAAACTGGATGCTGATTTGTGTGAGTGGCGACTGAGGGTGTGTGCTGCAGTGAGGGGCTAGGTTTCAGGTTGCGTGTGTTGGTTGTGTTGTGCGTGGGTTGTTTTGTGCTGGAAGAGATGTCTGCATAGCAAATGAGATGTGTGCACTGTGGTAAGGGACAGCGTTTGGTTAATATGGATGCTAGTTTTGTGGGTGCGTGACCCTATGCCCCATATTCTTCAGAGATATGATGATATGAATATGGCATAACTAAGCTATATTTTATGGAAGATGGGTCATGTTAGATATCATTGGAAATGTTATGATTTACTGAATGTGATTATCCTGTTTGTATGTATCATTATATATCAATTACAAAAGTGCTTGCACCTGGGGAATGCCCAGACAGTAGGCAATCAGCCTGGATGGGCCATTAGGAAGGACAATAGGACTTTGAAGATGCTAATCTCCCTCCTTCCTGAGAAGTTTCCTGGGATGCTGCTTTAACACTTCAATGTCAGGTGACCATGTCACCTGGTACTAGACTCCATCTTGGACATCTAGTGTATTTCCATTAAGAGGGGGTGTGGGTCAAACTGGGAAACAAAGGATTCCTGCCATATGCAAATCCTGTTTAAGGCTGGGAAGTGAGTTAAGCTTGGCTCTTCTCCACTGCCTTCCTGCCCAAGAAGGAAGACTGCTGCAAACATCTGAAAAAACAAAGGGCCTAAACTGGGGGGAATAGGGTCTGAGCCCAGACGAGAAAGGTCAGCCTATGAAGGGTATAGCTGGAGATTTAAGCTGCAACTAGTGCAGTTTACGTTCAAGAAACTCTGCAACCTGCATAAAACAACATTTAGGGTGAAAAATTACTATTTGTAGCCAATTTCTTTAATGTATTAGTCTAGTTTGCATGTTTTATTTGCTCAGTAATCTGCTTTAATCTGTTTGCTATCCCTTATAATCACTTAAAACCTACCTTTGCAGTTAATAAACTTGTTTTTTTGTTTATTTTAAAACCTAGTTTGTGCAATTCATAACTGGGGGGAGGGACAAAAAGCTGTGCACATCTTCCTCCACATTTAGGGAGGAAGTGAATTTCATGAGTTTACGCGGTATAGAACTCTATATAGCGCAAGACAATATATCTTTGTGTTTACAATCCAGAGGGTCTCTTCACCTGAGTGCTGGGAAATTCCCTGAGCCGAGTCTTCCTACATAGAGCTGATTGCAGACTCTGTGCGATTCTACGGGGCGGGGTGGGTGAGAGAGACACAGCGGGACAAGGTGAGGGAGCCCAGGCTGGTGGAACAGGCAGGCTCAGTGGGACCCCAGCACATCAAGTGGCACCCCAGAAAGGGGGTCCAACCCATCAGAGGGTGGGTGTGTTCTGCTGGGAGAATTGTGCCCGCTGCATGGGTGTTACAGTTAGACCAAATAATCCACAGTCTGTGCAGTCTACCTCAAGCAACTAACACCACTGTTGCATGCAAATTAGCTGTAGCGTAAGGGTGGTAATTGGCTGATTTACCTCTGATATTACAATGGTCTAGAACTCTTGGCATGGCATAGATGCATGACTTATGTAGCTGTATATGATACAGGTCTAATTTGTAAAGTCAAAAACACCTGAACTTTAAAATTAGATGGTAACAGACCACAAAACCAATTGATGATTCAATGTGGTGATATTCTAAACAAGAATACCTGTCAGCTATGCTTGTAACTGTTATCACTTCACAATGACTCAGACATTTTAGGCTTCAGAGTGACAATCCTGGAAATTTATATAAAAACCACACTGTCCTAGCACAATCATCCTAAAGTGCTTCAACACAAGGAAATGGATCAGGCTTTCCCACTCACTTCTCAGTACTCCTAAGGGAATTCTGTGCCCCCCCTTCCAAAAAAATTCTGCGCATAATATTTTAAAATTCTGCAACATTTTGCAAATTTTGTTTCAATAAATACACATGGAGGCTCCAACATGGCAGTGGGGAGCATAGGCCACTGGCTGAATGGAAATGGGAGATCACCCTGCAGCACTCCTTCTATCCACCCTGGGACAGGACTCAGCAGTGAGGCTGCACCCAACCCTGACAGTGCAAGAGACAGGCGCACCAGGTTTGGGCAGGCAGGCTCAACCCAGTAGAATCCAAGTGTGAAGGGGTTTAGTGTGGGCGGGATCAAGGTGTGGGGTGAGAGGATTCCGGGTGCGGCAATCTGGGTGCAGACAGCTCAGTGGGGGATCTGGATGCACAGGGGCTCGTTGGGGGTTTCAGGTCCAGGGGCAATGGGACTCTGCAAGGGGAGTTCAGGTGAAGGTAGCTAGGGCTCAGTAAGGTGGGGGTCTGGGTGTGGGGAGATAGTGCTCTGCAGGGTAGGTGTGGTGGCGATGGAATTCGTCAGGGGGGTCCAGCTGCTGGAGGAATGGGTCTTGGTGGGGTGTCGGGGCTGGGTGCATCTGGTTGGTGCTTAGTGGTGTAGGGGTGTGGGGGGGGCTCAGTGGGGTGGTCCAAGTGCAGGGGGCGTGTAGCCCGTTGGGATGGGGGTCAATGGGATGGCTTAACGGGGGAGCCCCAGCTGCTGCCGAGGAGATGCTGCATGCTGGGCTCCCGCTCTCCCGCCAGTCCCCTTCCCTATTGCCTCTTTCCCATCCTATCCCCCACCCCATCCCCTTCCCTTCACTCCCACATCCCCCTCCCTATGCCATCCCCTCCGCCTCTTTCTCCCACCCCACACCGCTTGCCCTGCCCCGGGGCCGGATTTGAGGACAGGCGATCCAGGCAACTGGCTAGGGTGCTAGGCTGGGGTGTGTGTGCTGTTTTTGTTAGCAACAAAAAGGAAAATGGAATGTTTGAAGTAAAATGTTTCAGATGTTCCTTATGTGGATTCATTTTTTCCACTAACCTCCTAGAATGTTCTGGACATTAGTAGAATCTTGTGGAACCTTCCAGACTTTGAGAACTACATTTTCCTCGAAACTCCTAGAATTTTGTCAGCCATGCCCTTGCAGGTATATAAGGCGTGGGACGTCACCAGTCAGTGAGGTATAAGAACGAACTGAAGTGAAACGAGAGCTCAGCTGCTATATTATGAATCTTGTTTTACTGTGTCATTTTGAAAATGTACTTGTGTTTTAAGACTTGAAGAGTAAGTAGTGACTAATAAAGGACATATTTAATGAGACACCAGAGATATCTATTGAACCCCTAACTCAACAATATGAAAGAAATACTGTTACTTCTTTTGCCATGCTTAACATGTAATGTTTGGATGACTTCCTAAGACTGCGGAACATAGACTTTTGCTCTCCCTAATACTGTCTGTTTCCACCCATAGAAAAAGATGCCTCAAGAAGGAGCAAAGCATAAATGATGGAAATCCTGTTACTACGGAATTAGATTTACCTGAAGACAAGGAATGGAAATATTAGGAAAGTGATGGAGAATCGCCCAGTTTTTTTGGAGGTGTAAAGGAGAGTGATGAACAAAAATCTGGTTTTGCACAATAAGGAGAAAAATGATAAAGAATCAGCCTCGCATGAAGACAAACAGCAGTGAGAAAAATTGCACACCACAAATCGATATATCAGATCCTGCTTTATGGCCAGCAATCCTAAACTCTGCCAATATTGATCGTACAATTTTGAACGGGCCAGGCAAAATCAAGGCTATGACATTTCCCGTAAATGAGCAGAAGAGACGCTTCTCAAAGTCACACTGCAAAAGAGTGCTGAAGAATGGTGAGAAACTGAATTGGCATTGGCAAGTTTAATCAAAACCAACTGACAAAGTGTTCTGTTTTTGTTGCAAAATATTTACAAGAATGCCAAATTGTTGCTTGCACTTTCTGGGTACAATTACTGTCATAACTTGGCTGATGTTCTGAAGCAACATGAAAAGTCACCAGACCATTTTATGGCCAACTCCAAATGGACGGAGGTCAAGTCCAGGCTCAAGCTGAATAAATGCAGAGACACAGAAAACTAGCATATTATTGCTGGGTTTCTACATTATCTGGAGGAGTGTGCTCAATGGTCTGATCTCAATTACCCTCTTCCTTGCAAACCATTACTTGGCTTTCTGGGACTCATCAGGTAAGTTGTTCATGGAACATAACAGCAATTTCCTTGGTTTGGGAAAAATCTCCTTAGGAAATATGACAATGTCATGTATGAGCACCTGCACTGAGAGTAGTTTGTAAAGAAGCTATGGACCATTACTACTGCAAAACAATTCAAAACTAATTGATTGACCTTATGGCAAGGAAGGTGCTTGATAACATACTGGATGTGGCTCGGCAAAGCGAAGTAGTATGCAGTAATAATGGACTGCACTCCCAACATTAGGTACAGTGAAAAAATATCTTTTATGGTAAGATTTGTTGACAACGAGGATGGCTGCATCCAAATAAAGGAACACTATTTCCGGTCTGTAGGTGACACTACTGGAAAAAGCCTTACAGAACTGTTTAAGAAGGTTTTGAATGAATAAAATAAAGCTTCAGGACTGCCACGGCCAAGGCAACGACAACGGCGCAAACATGAAGGGAGGAAACAGTGGCATCTAAGCAAGGATCCTTTCGCTGAATCCAAGAGCTTTCTTCATGCCTTGTGGCTGCCATTCCCTCAACCTGGTTGTGTCAGATCCAGCATAATCTTCTTTAGATTCAGTATCTCTTCAGAGTACTGGAAAGGACATACATCCTGTTTTCATGTAACAACTATCAGGTAGAAGATCATCATGGACAATGAGCCGCACTGACAGTGTAAGGCTAATGAAGTACCAAGTGACTGAGGTTTACAACACCCTGATTGAACAGGGGCAGTCAAGTAAAGCTGAGGCCAAAATCTGACACAAGGCGCAAAGCCTAGCAAACCAGATCACAGACTTCAAATTTCTGGTCTCTATTGTCGTTTGGCAAGAAATCCTGTTCCAACTAAATGTTGTAAGCCAGGCATTAAAAACTCAGTCGATGGACATCGCAAGCGCTACTACCTTGATGAGAAGCTGCCTTGATTTCACTGTAGACTGCAGAGACATCAGATTTGAAGAGGCCATCCCGTTGCCAAAGAAATGGCGGAAAACTTAGGAATTGAGCCTGTCTTCAAGGAAACTCATATTCATCAGAAGACGAGGCAATCTGGTTACCAGGGCAGAAATAAGGTGATGGGAAGCTCGGAAGACAAATTCAGGAGGGAGGCTTTTTGCTCGCTTGCTGACACTCCTCGAATGTCTATCGAAGAAATTTTTGGATAGAAAGCACCATAAAAGACCTTATTTTTTTGGTATGACCTTAGTAAGCTGTCGGACAGGAAAACGCTCTTAAATAATTTACAGATCTTCACCGTACATTGACACATGGGAAATGACTGGACATCAATGATAAGGACCTCTATGTTGAATTGGACAACAACCGTCACATTTTGCCACATGGGATGCACTCTTCACTCCAAGTTCAATTCATTCATGATGCAGAGCTGAAGGACATTTTTCCTAATGTGTGGACAGCTTTGAGGATTCTGCTCATGCTGTCGGGCACAGTCATAGCTTTTCAAAGCTCAGGATCATCAAAACACATCTTCAATCGACGATGGCCAATGAGAGACTGACTCTGCTTGCTATTTTATCACTTGAAAATGCCTTTGACCAGTGTTTGGATCTCTCTGACGCTGTGCTTCAGTTCACGAGGGCAAAGGCGAGAAAAGCGACCTTTGGAACTAAAGGACTAGACACGAATTCTTGCACGCATGCAGTGGCACAGAATTCCCCCAAGGAGTAGAACTTCTGAGGCAGACAGTACACTCAGTTAACTGAGGGAAGAAATATCTATTTGTCAAGTGTTCAGTGTGCTTAAGAAAACACAAGCAGTGAACACTTCCTGCCAACTCATGGAGCAGCAACAGAAGAGGGAGGGAATTGGATCTAAACACTTCTGAGATGGATGACTGCCATGATATTATGGCTGCGAAGGGGTCTGGGAATAATTTAGGATACACTGAAAAGGTGAAATAGGAGAACTCAAGTAGTTCTTGTTCAGAGTTTAAATATTTGTAAACTTAAAAAACAATGGTGGTGTGGTGAAACTACTTTAGCTTAGTACTTGTTCCACATCTCAAAATATGCCATATTTCACATCTCTTAATTGGAATTAGCTAAAACTAAAATAAATCCCCCTTTCCTCTTTAATATGGCCTTCATTTTTAATCAAAATAGATATTTTACTCTTTTTAAATTCTTACTTTGCTCAAGTCCCCCAAATGCACTTTTACATGTTTAACTTTTTAGACTTCCCTGGTCTAAGCATTAATTTTTATTTTAGATCATGAAATTAGGAAACATGGTGTCATAAATATAAAGGGAAGGGTAAACCCCTTTGAAATCCCTCCTGGCCAGGGGAAAGCTCCTCTCACCTGTAAAGGGTTAAGAAGCTAAAGGTAACCTCGCTGGCACCTGACCAAAATGACCAATGAGGGGACAAGATACTTTCAAAAGCTGGGAGGAGGGAGAGAAACAAAGGGTCTGTGTCTGTCTGTATGCTGTGCTTGGCCAGGGATAGACCAGGAATGGAGTCTTAGAACTTTTAGTAAGTAATCTAGCTAGGTATGTGTTAGATTATGATTTCTTTAAATGGCTGAGAAAAGAATTGTGCTGAATAGAATAACTATTTCTGTCTGTGTATCTTTTTTGTAACTTAAGATTTTGCCTAGAGGGGTTCTCTATGTTTTTGAATCTAATCACCCTGTAAGATATCTACCATCCTGATTTTACAGGGGGGATTTCTTCATTTCTATTTACTTCTATTTTCTATTAAAAGTCTTCTTGTAAAAAACTGAATGTTTTTTCATTGTTCTCAGATCCAAGGATTTGGGTCTGTGGTCACCTATGCAAATTGGTGAGGCTTTTTATCCAACATTTCCCAGGAAAGGGGGGGGTGCAAGTGTTGGGAGGATTGTTCATTGTTCTTAAGATCCAAGGGTCTGGGTCTGTAGTCACCTAGGCAAATTGGTGAGGCTTTTTACCAAACCTTGTCCAGGAAGTGGGGTGCAGGGTTTTGGGAAGTATTTTGGGGGGAAAGACGCGTCCAAACAGCTCTTCCCCAGTAACCAGTATTAGTTTGGTGGTGGTAGCGGCCATTCCAAGGACCACGGGTGGAATACTTTGTACCTTGGGGAAGTTTTGACCTAAGCTGGTAAAGATAAGCTTAGGAGGTTTTTCATGCAGGTCCCCACATCTGTACCCTAGAGTTCAGAGTGGGGGAGGAACCTTGACACATGGCATTTCTTGTTAGTCACTGCAAACACCTCAGTTTCATCTACATTCTTGCACAATTTTCCATTATTTTATTATTAAGTAGTATATTTAATTAAATTTCATTTTTACATGTAAATCTTTTAATGACAATTTGGTTTCAGGACGGAGTTCAACAGTTTGCCAGAAGCTGGGAATGGGTGGCAGGAGATGGATCACCTGATTACCACCCGCTCTGTTCATTCCCTCTGGGGCACCTGACATTGGCAACTGTCAGAAGACAGGATACTGGGCTAGATGGACCTTTGGTCTGAACCAGTATGGCCATTCTTGTGTTCTTAACTCTGGGCATAACCCCAAATTCCTTGCACACACAAAAGTCTCACTGAAGTCAGGATTCAAGATAGCTTGAATTTGAGGTTTGACTGGGTCCTATCTAGCTAGACCCCAGTCCAGCTCAGTGGTAATGTATGTTGTCATAAATATAAAGGGAAGGGTAAACACCTTTAAAATCCCTCCTGGCCAGAGGAAAAATCCTTTCACCTGTAAAGGGTTAAGAAGCTAGGATAACCTCGCTGGCACCTGACCAAAATGACCAATGAGGAGACAAGATACTTTCAAAGTTTGGGAGGGGAGGGGGGCGACAAAGGTTCTGGGTCTGTCTATGTGATGCTTTTGCCGGTGACAGAACAGGAATGGAGTCTTAGAATTTAGTAAGTAATCTAGCTAGATATGCGTTAGATTATGATTTCTTTAAATGGCTGAGAAAATAAGCTGTGCTGAATGGAATGGATATTCCTGTCTGTGTCTTTTTGTAACTTAAGGTTTTGCCTAGAGGGATTCTCTATGTTTTGAATCTAATTACTCTGTAAGGTATTTACCATCCTGATTTTACAGAGGTGATTCTTTTTACTTTTTCTTCTATTAAAATTCTTCTTGTAAGAAACTGAATGCTTTTTTCATTGTTCTTAAGATCCAAGGGTTTGGGTCTGTGGTCACCTATGCAAATTGGTGAGGATTTTTATCAAACCTTCCCCAGGAAGGGGGGTGCAAGGTTTTGGTGAGGATTTTAGGGGGAAAGACGTTTCCAAACGATCCTTTCCCAATAATAAACCCGGTTAGACATTTGGTGGTGGCAGCAAAAGTCCAAGGGCAAAAGGTAAAATAGTTTGTACCCTGGGGAAGTTTTAACCTAAGCTGGTAAAAGTAAGCTTAGGAGGTTTTCATACAGGTCCCCACATCTGTACCCTAGATTTCAGAGTGGGGAAGGAACCTTGACATGGTGGCAGAGCGGTGGGATTAACCTGAAATCATTTTGAGATCAATTTGAGATTTTCTGAACCAGAAACAGAAATTTTAAAAAGGGAATATTTGTTTCCTTTGGGCTGCTGGAAAGCAGGTTTCCAACTGGAAGCAGTTGGAGTTTTTTTTCTCTGCTTTGGGGCCAGAGCAGAGACAAAAGGAAATTGTCTTTTGTGAGCTGGAGTTTTCTCTACCTAAAGGCAGGGTAGTTAACCTCCTCCAGGGAAATTCACACGTCTTCACAGACCTGAATTTTTTTGCTTTTTGTTTTTTTCTTCTTCTCCTAAGAGCAACAAGAGGGGTTTTCTGCCTATTTGCCTGGAGACAAAGGTGTTAGGTTTTTGTTTTTTTTTTTTAGGATTTCTCTGTAGGCTGACAATCACTATCAGAGAACATAGGTATCCGGACAGCACAGCAAAATTTTACAAGCCAAGTTTTTTTTGTTTTTGTTTTCTTTCTAACTCTCGGGTGTAAAGTTAGTTAAAAACAGAGAGGTTAGGATGACAGACTCCACGGTTCAACAAAAGCTGGAATTAGCCAGATTTGAGGCTGAGGAAAAACAAAAGGAATATGAAAGACGGATAGAACTCATGCAGATGGAGATGGATGCACATGTGGCTAGGGAAAAAGAAATGGAGGCTGCCAACAGAAGGAAAATGGAGGCAAGGGACAAAGAAATGGAGGAGAAGGAAAAAGAGAGGAAGCATGCACTGGAGATGGAGAAGGCAAAGGCTCAGCAGAATATACCAACAAACCCTAGCAATACTTCTCCAGGTGCCACTTCCCATCCCAGAAAGTTCCCGACCTACAAGGCAGGCGATGATACCGAGGCCTTCTTAGAAAACTTCGAAAGGGCCTGCCTTGGGTACAGCATCTCTACAGACCAATACATGGTAGAGCTGAGGCTGCAGCTCAGTGGACCCTTAGCTGAGGTGGCGGCTGAAATGCCTAAGGAACAAATGAAACAGTATGAACTGTTCAAAACCAAGGCGAGAGTCAAAATGAGGCTAACATCCGAACATTCCTGTCAGCGGTTCAGAGCCCTAAGGTGGAAACCAGACGTGTCATTTACCCAACATGCCTACTACATTGTGAAACATTGCGATGCCTGGATATCAGGAGCCAGTGTTAAATCTCCAGCGGATTTGCCCTTCCTAATGCAAATGGAACAGTTCTTAGAAGGTGTTCCGGAGGAAATAGAAAGATACATCCTAGATGGGAAGCCCAAAACTGTAATCGAGGCGGGGGAGATTGGAGCCAAATGGGTGGAGGTGGCAGAGAAGAAAAAAAAACTGGTCGCAGTTGGAATGGATACCAGAAGAGACAACGAGCCGGGGCATATAAAGGCCAACTGCCCCAAGAACCTCAACAGATTACAGTTCATTGCACCAGCACCACCCCAGAAGTCCTCACGCCCAGATACCTCCCAGATACCCTCAGAGTGGAGGGAAACTGAGTGTGGGTGAGGAGAAGGTCACCGCATGGAGGGACATTGGAGCACAAGACTGATAAGTGATGAATCTTGTAGAGCTGTTCCCCTCCATAGGGGAGGGAGGAAAGCTCTTGCCTATTCCGTTTTACTATGGTAACAAGAATTTCCTTAGAAGCTTCTGAGATGGGCAGTGTTGTGAAAATTGGGCCTACAAATTTATCCTAATTGCAAGATCAACTGTGAAAAGTTCATAAAGCATCACAATAACCTATAGAAAGTATTGATGAGAAAAGGGGCAAGAGGGAGACAGACTGAATTAATTCAAACAAAAAGACCTACTGATGTAATTCAAGGATTGTGTTAAGATCGTGTCTGGTAAACAAGAAAAGTGTGGGACTGGAAATCGATGAACCAAAACTGTTGTAACAAAAAACAAGTCTAATCGGTGGACAAAATGGGACTATTCTGACCATCTCTCCCTTTTGGGTGCGGGGAGGGGGATCCTAAAAAATGCCTTTGAGAGGAAAAGCAGGCTACCACAACAAAGGCTGGCTGAAAGAAGAGGAAGGAATGAGCTTCACCAAGATGGCTGCCACCCTCACAGTCTCCTGGGATCCTGGACTTTCTTCATGCTAATCCTGAGAGATGTCCTAACCAGACTGGGCTAGAGAGATGGAGCCAGATGACACTGCCACCTCTGCCATGTCCAGCTAAATCCCAAACACCATCTAGGATAAGACACACCCCAACTCTCTCCAGTGCATCCTTTTCCTTTCCCACCTTATTTCTTCTCTTCTTTTACCTTCTGTCTAGTAAGTATTTGGCTTAGCCATCCAAGACTGTATATTTTTAACACTGCTGTAAGCCTGTGACCAGAAAGGCAGCTAAAAATGCCCTAAACAGCCTGATGCTGGCACAAGTTTGCCAGGTCTTGGAGTGATAAGATAGTGCGTTGTGCCTATATTTTTCCACCAGCAAAGCTGCAAGTTAGAGTCAACACCAGAGACAGAAAATGAAGTGCATCTTTGCTGTTCTTCTTCCCCTTTTGTCTGTGTGTCTTGTTTTTCTTGTAGGAAATGGGATCGAAATTTAACAGCAACAGTGACAGATCCAGCCCATCTCTACTAACTTCTTCTCTTTTCCTTCATAAGTACAATCATTACCCTCTTTAATGCCATCTGAAAGACTGTCAGACAAGGGAAGGGGGTTCTTTTTAAAATCTTTCTTCAGCTAAAGGGAACAAGGGATGTTAAAATGAATGCCTTACTTAACTTTACATTTCAAATACTTTAACTGTATTTCCTTCTTTCTCTGTATCTTTAATAAAAGGCTAACAGGATTTTTAATAGTGTGCTTGCCATGGTACTTAAGCAGATTAACACCTTTAACTCTTTAGGCCCTTTATTCTATATACATTAATACAACAGCATGTTAAGTGTTCAGCCATCCAACTAGCTAGAGGAGTAGGACTCTCCTAAATTGGTCTTGTTAAAAGATCTGCCTTTCTTGTGTGAAGCCTCACCCAGCTATTCAGAATTAAATGAGCTCTCTCAGCTGTCTCAGAGGAACTTACTATCACTGGGGAAGAAAAATAATGGACGACAATCAAAATTCGCTCCTCTGCTAATACCCCTGGCACCAAGTTCATGATTCCCACCCATATGACTACGCTCTATAAACACCTATTGTTAAAGGCTAAACTTTGGTCTTTGTTCCCTTAAGTCAGCTCAGCAGTGGATTTCTGTTCTTGTAAATCCTCCCTGCACACTGAAGGGAAATACGAATTCCAGAAACCTTCCGAAAACTAAAGTAGATGGGGCTCTTAAGCTTGCAGCTCGCTGACTTACTATTTCTATTTGCTCTCTGCTGCAGAGCCCCTAGTTGAGTGGGTTGGTGTAATTTTTCAGCTTTTCTAAATGCAGATCCATTTGACAGGTGTCCACTTTTTGCAGTTTAAGCTCCCACTACTTTCATGCTGAAGCTCCACAACTGCTGCTCCTTTCAACCTTGATATCTTTAATGTAGCAAGGAGAACCCTCATGCCATCCTGGATTGGAGAGGATTTCTCCAATAAATTAAAGCTTGACATATCTGTTCAGGGAACCATCCTGAGAACTAAGTTGTGAGAACCACAACTAAGAGAAGTGCTCTCTGCCATCCTGTAAACAGAAGCCCAAAACTTTGTCATCTCTTCACCATCAGCCCCCTAAGAACTTCTGATACAAGGAATAGTTATCAATTTCAGTTATTGCTACCTTTGTTGAAAGCAACTAGACAGCAATTAGACATTTTAATTTATTGTCCTATTACAAAGTTGTTTATAGCAAAGGTATTTGTTTATTTCCCATTAATTTGTACAACTTCATGTGTGTAAGAAGTTTTAATCAGTTTAATTTAGAACTCTGGAAAGAGCTCTGAAAATACTTAAAGGATGCAGGCTCTTGTCTTCTTACATCAATAGATACTGTGTAATTTAGTACAGCGGATTTGTGACTCTCTCAATGGTTCATCAGTTTCTTGTCCATCAAGCATACCCCAACAAGGTTTAAGTAGTATCTGTCACTCATTGCAGTAATAGTCTCATCAAGTAACTTTCAAAATGTCTTCTTTTCATACGGTATCCCTTAGGAATTGGTTTTGAAGACTTGTGTTGTGGCCTATAATTTTAGAGTCTTTAAAAATTCTGCCACATGTATTAAAAGCCTTGTTTAACCATAGTGGAAAGAAGGCGTCTATAGGTTAAACTGACCTATCAAACATCTTCTGTACTTTCAGTAATTTTACATAACTGAGTCAAAGGAACGTGCACAGTGAGTTTTGTCTGAACAGTTTATATGGGAGTGTCAAAACTCCCAGTGAGATTACAGAATTGTTATAGCAACAGACCAAAATGGTTTTAAAATGAAAAAGCAAGCAAGCAAGCAAGCATGTATGTATATGGACCATGATTACTTATTTTAGCTGGCTATTTTTGATAGGATGGGTGCACCACCATCATGACTCATCACCCTATGCTTGGATTGAGTACCAGATAAAAAGCCACCACAAGAACTCTAAGCAACCTCTGGGATGCAAGCTTTAAGGTTACTGCTATCCACTTCCTCTAGTGTCATTTTATTCCTATTCTATTTTCTCCATCAATCCTTTTTTGGTCTTCTATCTAATTTTAACTTAGACCATCTTTGGAATTTACTACACTTCATGACACCACAACCAGCATGATATTTTAAGACAGTATAAGCAGCATGGCTCTAGCACAGGGGCAGGTAAACTTTCTGGCCCGAGGGCCACATCAAGTTTCCAAAATTGTATGGAGGACTGGTTAGGGGAGGCTGTGTCTCCCCAGACAGCCAGGCCCCTGCCTCCCATCTGACCCCCCCTGCTTCTTGCCCCCAATGGCTCCCCCAGGACTGCTGCCCCATCCAACCTCCCGTCCCCCGATGGACCCCCTGGGACTCCTACCCCATCCACCACCCTCTGTTCCCTGTCCTCTGACCACCACCAGACCTCCCACCCCTGACTGCCCCCTGCCGCCCCATCCAACACCGCCTCTCATTCCTGACTTGCCCCCCGGAACCCCTGCCCCATCCAACCCCTCTGACCGCCCCGACCCCATCCACACCCCGCCCCCTGACCACCACCCCCAACTCCCCTGCCCTCTATCCAACCTCCCCTGCTCCCTGCCCCCTTACCGTGCTGCCTGGAACACCGGTGGCTGGCAGTGCTACAGCTACGCCGCCCAGAGCACCAGGTCAGGCCGCGGCTCTGCAACTGCACTGCCCGGCCGCCCAGAGCATTGCGCTGGCAGCATGCTGAGGCTGCAGGGGAGGAGGAAACAGCAGGGGAGGGGCTGGGGGGCTAGCCTCCTGGGCCAGGAACTCAGGGGCCCAGCAGGAGGCTCCCGTGGCCGGATGTGGCCTGTAGTTTGTCCACTTCTGCTCTAGCATAAAGGAAGACTAGTGATGGGAAGAGACTAAAGTACAGTAGCCAAATGTCACAGGGCTAGTCAAGTGCCATCTTCTGGTCACTCACCAGATTGCTGTGACAGAACCTCTCTCACTGGGCCTCATGTGCTTTAAGTCTCAGGAGTCTGAAAAAAGTCCAGGCACTGCCCAGGTTTGGGGTTTATAGACAAACCCTCAGGATGCAGATCCCCTGTGTAGAACCCCAACCTAAGAGCTGAGACCTCACTGACCAACTGCCTAGTCTCTAAAAAAGAAAAGGAGTACTTGTGGCACCTTAGAGACTAACCAATTTATTTGAGCATGACTAAATTGGTTAGTCTCTAAGGTGCCACAAGTACTCCTTTTCTTTTTGCGAATACAGACTAACACGGCTGTTACTCTGAAACCTGCCTAGTCTCTGTTACCAATGATGACCCCTCAGACTCTCACACAGCTTCAGCACGCTTTCTGCAGAACTCCAGCTGTGTGCGTGTGTGTGTGTTTTCTAGGTCCACAGATTAACTCTCCAAGGGCACATGATAAATGTAATTGACAGACTTCTCACATGATTTTAAGCCACCACTGCTCTCTTCAATGGCATGAGAAATGCACAGACATATAAAAAAATAAACCATACATGCATTTCCATGCTTCAGTATCCTCACCACTCCAGAACATTAAAGCTGGGATCAGACCCCTCTGGGGCCATCCTTCTGCTGCAGCCCATGGCTTGTCTTCTCAATCATGCAGCTTCTCTCTCCAGGTCAGCTTGCTTTCTCTGAGCTTGGTTGGTCACACAGCTAAAATGCCCCCTTAGTGACAAATGCATGTCATTCGCTTCCCTTCCGGCCCAAAGCTTCCTCCAAGTCCCTCAGATTTATATATTCCACTACTTGTTTCCTCTGGCTACCACTGGTAGTTCTCCAGAACTGGTAGTTCTCCAAACCCCAGCCTCCAACAGACAAGCGGTTTCCCCCAAATTCAGCCAACCTTCTTAACATATCACTTGACCAACCGAAGTGCAGTCATTAAGGTTAACTAATCTGGGAGAGATATGCTTACAGGTTTGTCAGCAATGGTGGATATACAGAGGCATTTCATGGTACAGCAATTTTTATATGAACAACTTCACAATATGAACCAGCATTCATCATTAAGGCTACGATTTTGTCATGGATATTTTTAATAAAAGTCATGGACAGTTCACAGGCAATGAACAAAAATTCACGGAAGCCGTGACCTGTCCCTGACTTTTACTAAAAACATCCCTGACAAAATGGGGAGGGAGGAGATTCCAGCACGCTGCCCTGCTGCATGCAGTGGCAGGGAGCTGCGGCCCCTTGCCCCTGCCAGCGGAGGCAGATGTGGAACTCCGGGGGCTCCCTGCCACCCACATGGGATGGGGCTCTGGTGTATCCCCTGCAGGTGGAAGCAACTAGAAAGCTCCAGGGTATTTCCCCACTGCCCACGGGTGCTGGGAGCTGTGGGGGATACCCCACTGCCCTGTAGGGCTGGGAGCTGGGAAGGGCCGACTGGGAGCTGCGGGAGATCCCCGCCACCCGTGGGGGCTGGGGAGCTCGGGGGAATCCCCCTCTACCATGGCGGCCAGACTGCTGCAGGGCCCCAATGTCATTGAGGTAGCAGAAAGTCACAGAATCCATGACTTCCACAACATCTGTGACCTACTTGTAGCCTTATTCATAAATTGTACAGACAGATTTCCCCAATCACCACAAGATGTCATCCTAGATCATGGGGAAAAGCCAAGGTTCATAGGCTAAAGTGCACCAATTCGTGAGTCATCTATGTACCATAACTTGCCTGGAGTACACCAGTGAAACCACCATCAGTGAAACAAGTTTTCACTTTTCTATCCTCCTCCCCCCAACCTGGTATGCATTTCTCATGTTTGTCTTAAAAGCAGAATTGATTAAGCCAAAAACAGTAAACTAATTCTTTCCCCCCAAAGCCAACTTCTGGTACCAGCCAGAGACTTTTTAACTAACATCCCCGAGGTACTTTACTGAATATAGAAATAAGAAAGAGGAACTTTTCCAAAACTGATAACCATTTCACTCTTGAATTCCAAGTGTTTTTAATGTTTTTTTCTTTGCAGCTTTGCATAATTTAAAATGATTACTATGGTCTGACTGCTGCAATAAAGGCAGATAAGAATTTTTACACAAAACGCTGAACTACAAAGTTAGTTGTTCTAGTTTCAAAACTAGGGATTCTAATAACATCCTTAGACCCCATATACCTTCATCACTACAGACTAGCCTATACATTTCCATCCCTTACAAAGAGGTAATAGCTGGACTTCTAGACCTTGAAAAAAACACTTAAACTTTACTCTTACCTGAGTATCCTACTGCAACAGCCTCTCAAATCAGTTAATGGTGCTTTTGGCAATGGATGTTCCATAGCTTTATGAACAGAACAGAGTCAGGCACTAATCATAACACAAGAGTTGCTGTTGAGTGATATTGCAATTCGAGATTGTGTTCAATAATTTATCTTCAAGTATGGATATTATCCTCAGATTTAAGCAATGGTGTATATCTTTGGTCCTTAGTAAAACTTTACCATCACTACTAGTAGCGATCACCACAAAGCCAACAATTATTCTGCAAAACAGATTTTGGAGCTATTAGTACTTGTGAGTTTTCAAGGCTAGATCACTGTTCTTTATTCTCAGGAGCTACTGCATGCATATTTAGGATGCAGCTGACTCTAAATGCAGCCTCTCATCTTTACAGGCACATGCCTTTTTTAGCATATTACTCCTGTTTTAAGACTTTAGCTACTCCCTGGCAGCTCATATACGATGCAAGTTTTTGCTTCCATTCAAGAGCCTTAATATATGTTGCAGTTTATGAGGCCAATGTTCATAACAAATTATTGTCAGAAGAAGTTAGGGCATATTACAACTCTACCAGTCACTGCCTAATGCAACTAGAGAAGCGCCATCGAGTCCTTCAAGGCAAGACTAAAAAGGTTTGCTGTAGCTTACAACTTCATTAGTTAATTGTACAATTTTGAATTACAAAACCCAAATTAAAAGAATTCTACAAATATAAAAATGAGGTCTTGTGTAGACATATTGAAGGATGGAATGTTTATGATAGCCTTAGTGTTAATAATATAATCTTGTTCTGTTCTGAAGTTGCTCTCAGGGAAACCTTATAAGGCAGTGAATACAGAACTAGGAACATAAATTATTTCAAGTGTATAGTTGAAGAGGAAAATTGTAATTGTGATTAATAATTAGTTAAATTAGTTGTCAACTCTTAAGATAGGAAAAGTTTGGCAAGGCTTCCTAGGAATTCTGCCAAACATAGGATTATAAACTGGAGCCTAAGTATAGCTCTACTTCTTTTAGAAACACATCAAATATTTTTAGTATCAATAAGTTATGAAGGTTAATAATTTCACAGTATGGTCTTTTTAGGTGTTATTTAATAAACTATAGAAACTAGATCACTGTACATATGTTTTGCTGACTGCTTTCTATTGATAATAAAAGCACAAATATATTTGCTCTTCAGAATTTATTCTGAAGCATTTATTATGCTTAAATAATAGTGTCAGAAGACAGAAAACAGTTATCTTGGATAGTTTAGGTTCAGTGAGATTGGTACTCCCAAAGCCAAAAAACTCAAGTCTTGCTAGTGCATTTTGATACATCAATTCTGAATGTTTCCCTCAATCACAGGGCTGACACTCAAACACCAAACTGCACTATGCATTTTGGTGCCGATGAATAAAGCTACGATTTAGTCACAGAATATGTGACTTCCAAAGACCACCGTGACTTCAGCCAGTGGCTGGGAGCTGCAGGGTCCCGTCGCCTCCTGCAGTGCCAGGGAGCTGTGCCCGCTGCTTGAGACAGCAGCCCCCAAGCTCCACGCCGCCATGGGCAGCGGAGGTACCTGGCAGCTCCCTGAAAGCCGTGGCGGCAGCAGCAGGGGAACCCCGGCAGCTCCCCGCCAGCCATGGCAGCAGCAGGGGGATCCCCGGCAGCTCCCAGGCCACCAGGCCAAGTGAAGGGGACCCTGGAGCTCTGAGCCCCCATGGGTGGTGGGGGCCCTGGAGCTGGGAAACGGGAATGGTCATGTGAGTGAAAGGCCCATGGGACATAGCAGGGCATAAAGAACCACAGAAAACACCAGGCCCACTCTGGTACACAGGCCACTGCATTTTGATTTGACCACACTGGTGCAGAAGCAGATCCTTTATGATCATGAAAATAGCAGAAAACTTGAGTTGACTGAGACCTGCTGAAAGGAGGAGCTATCCTGGACACCAAAGCCTAGCAACCATGAAGGGGATTAAGCTTCTTGGTGACAGTGTAGCAAAGAACAGCAGTTTATTTTTTCCAGATTGGGAGGCTCCGCAGACAAACAGTATCACACACATCTAGCTTAATAAACTACACTCAGAACTTTTCCATTCGAGAAAATTTTGTTATAAGTATAATATGGAAGCCTAGAATGTTAATCAATGGAGTGATTTTCAATAGCAATGGTTTGCATTCAATTGCCAACATCAAGACATTAACAGTACAATTGATTGTTCACTAATAATGACTTTTTACATCAGTGCCCAAATATAAACAAACCCAGAAAGTAACAAACTGCTGCACCAATTAAAATTTGTGCAAGACACTGTGAATCCGCATTATAATCAAAATAATTCCCAATGGACTAACAAAATTAATATATCATCAGTAATGGAGTCAAATAAATTACCGGTATGGCTGCCAAAAAAAGGACTATACTATTAGCCAGAAGTCTACACACATATGCTTGACGAAATTAAGGTTTTTTAGAACACACACAAGCACTAATGTTTAAAATATCAACTCTCGGAGGGAATATAGATCAAGTTAATCAGGATTTATGTAATCATTTGAGAAGGATTTCCTCTAAAATAAAAGCACCCTTCTGAGACATAATTTTTAAGAGTGCAAGAGAAAAGGCTGCCAAAGAATAAAAACAAAACCCCTTAAGTATAGCTAAATTAGTGTCAGAAGTTAGACCAGAGATACAAACCTACTTCAATCTCTTTTACCTAATACGAGAAAACTGTTATTCTGAACCAAATATTTCTACAATCTTACTAAATTCCACTATGCTTCCTTGCCGATCTTGAAATCCATCCATTTTCAAGTTGTTATTTTACCCTTATCTATGGGAATAAATCGTAACTAAACTTTGTTAATATTGCTTAAATGTTTCAGCCTTAAATGTTCAGCCTGTAGCAGAGATGGTTTGCTTGAGAGATTTGAAACTACTTTTGGATAAGGGCATTGTCATGCCATTGTTCTATAGCCAATTTTTGGATAAGGGCATTGTCATGCCATTGTTCTATGGGGGGTGGGAAGAAGGGGTGTTGTGTTGGAGAGGAGTGTTTCACTTGGTCAAAAAGAGATTAAAGATGTACTCGTCAAATAATTACTTTTAATGTTGATAGCTAAGTTTAGTATTGTGCAAAAAGTACAAATGTATTTAAGCATTCTTTCAACATTATTTTGTTTTTAAAATACTGTTTTTTCAATTTTCAATGAAAATTTTTGATCACTCATCAAAAATGTATGCTTTGGGGTCTCTCAAAACCAACCCCCCAGGTATTGCTGTTCTGATGCTAGATAGGTGCTCTCTCTCTCAATGAGCCCATGTCCGGGCGGGGGGGGGGGGGGGGGAGGAAGGACGGACGGACCTACAGACAGTGGTGAATTCCAAAAGAATCATGGTTAAGATTCCTGAATAACTTAACTTATTTTCCCCCTTTTTGTAAATACGGTTATAGAATAGCTTTTCCAGCTCTCTAGAAACTATACCAAATACTGTAGTTTAACATTTACCATTTTATTTGTGTTTTCTTGCAACCAACTTGCTATTAAAAGCACAATTTATTCAAGTAAACCATGCAAGAAAACCAAAAGTGAATGCTACAGATAGTATTTTGTCCTAAAACTGTCTGGTACTGAGAACATTATCCCCATCTTGCTGGAGGCAGATAAAACTGACAGAACAACCTGAAAGTAAGACTTCTTTTAAACTGTGGATTACCAGATAAAATTGTGCATAAATTGGGAGGCATGAAGGGTGAAAAATCTAAAAAAGTGATAGGTAGTATCCCACGGTATCTTCCATAATCTTTATCCACAGATCATTTTTAAATATTTCACAAAGGACTGTAAATAAACTAAGTAAAATAAATTATTCCATGTAACAGAGCAATTTATTTATAAGGTATAAACTAAAGATTTACATCCAAAGGGGTCCGCACTTCCACTGGAAATTTTTTAGGGGTCTGCAAATGAAAAAAGGTTGAAAACTACTGCTCTAAAGTAACCATAGCCTAACAATGCTTTACAATCTGATTCCAGCAAGAAAAAAAACCTAGTGGTGACAGAGTCAAGAATATTTCTAGAGTCTGAGAATTCTCAAATAGTAATTATCCATAGTACCTTGATACTTTGAGGATTTTATGGTAAAGAGCTGCTATCAGTATAAGGTAGTGTGTTTCTAGACTTAACTGTGTTTAACAAGCAAACTCACTATAGGTTCTAGTTGAAGCAATATACTGGGATCCTAAGGCAGTGGGGAGTCATTTCAAAATTAAGTCAGTTTTACTCTTTTTGGAAACACGAGCTTCAATGTTCACCAAAAGGATAATGCTTTAAGATGTACAAATATGTAAATTTGAACTAGAATGCATAAACTTTTAGATTTCACATTTAAAGATATTTGATCATTTCTTTATTCACTAGCCTGCCAAAACCCAATTTTGTGGTTCTCCACTGTTCCTATAAGTATTGTACTGTAAGCCATTAAAACAGTAAAGACCAAGGTAAAATAAACGTGGAAGGGTCTTACTGGATTTACATTTTGGCAGATATTTACATCTCCAAAACAAGTTAACTGAATTTCTATAATAAGTCTACATATGTACATATTCTATTCTACAATTGGTATTGACAGGATTATAGTTGCTTTAAAATTAAGATTACCTTTATTCCCCCATCAATTCTGGTTTTGGTTCCAGATGGGCCATTGATCTGACCCAGTATGGCTGTTATGTTCTTATTGTGATTCTTTGATCTACAGACTTAATCTAATTGTGAGCTCAGCTGTAAAAAGTACGTGAAAGTTCATAAGATGTCAAAATAACCTATAACAACAAATGTTGACAGGGAAAAGTACAAAAGGGAGACAAAGACCGAATTAGTCCAAACACTCAGGCCTACTGATATAACTCAAGGACTGTGTTAAGATCATGGTTAATAAGCAAGAAAATATGGGTCCAGAAATTAACCAAAACTGATGTGTTGCATATTTGGCCTAATTAGTGAACAAAATAATGATGAGATAGGCTATTCCATCCATCACTCCCTTTTTGGATCCTTAAAGAAAGAGACTTTGGAGATGGTGGGAAATATGGAGAAAGAACAGACTGAGGCTACTAGCACAATCTTCACCAGCATGGCTGCCACCCCCACCATTTTCTGGACTCCAGGCCTTCATCATCCTAATCCTGAAAGATGTTCTGACCACACCGAACCAGAGAGAGGGACCCAGATAACATGGACAAATCTATCAGCTCTAGCTGGGATAAGACGGGATCCGACTTAACAGCAGCAGCAGCAACCACCACTGCTCCAGCTCATCTCAACTAACTTCTCTTTTCCCCAAAAGAACAGTTACCACCATCTTTAATACCACCTAAAAGACTTTTAAACTAAAATCTCTCCAGCTAAACAGAAAGGGAACAATGAATGCTGTCAAATTGAAAGACGTATTTAATACTTTACACTTCAAATGCTTCAACTGTTTTTCCTCCTTTTCTTTATCTTTAATGGTGTTTGAGCCATGGTACTAAGCTGGCGAAGATCTCCGTATACAAAATCCCAAACCTTGTTTAACACTGTTAAATGTTGAACAGTGACCAGGTTATGTTAACATCTCTGGCCTATTTAATCCATCTAAATTAACAGAACAAGGGTCACATCTTCCACCCCAATCATAAATGTAAGATGGTATTTCGTGGTGCAGTATCTTTAGGTGACTGTCCTGAACTGTAAAAAATCCAGGGAATCCTCTCTCTTCCACATACCTAATATACACACATGGATTATCAGATACAGGAGTAATCCAGTTTGACACACTGTTGCCTCCAGAATTTGGGGAATTTTAAAAAGTTCAATAAAACTTAACTCAAGATGATTTTCTTGATTGCAAAACTTTGAAAAGCAAGGATCAATCAGAGTCTCCCTTCTCAGATTTGCAGAGATTTAGATTTACAAGCTATATCTGGGAAGCTTTTGATTTGGCCAAGGCTCAGGACCCTCAGAATGCATACAAAAGCAAAAAAGACAAATACATAGAGTAGCAAACTCTAATCTAGTTCTCCTGCATGAACCTGAAACAGTTTACATTTCTCCTCTGCTACCAGCTACTCATCCATGTCTTTTCTAAGTATGCTCACACTCAATGAAACTTAAAGTTCAGTTTAAATCAATGTTTTCTGTTCAGAGTACAATGGAACGCAGTTACAAAACTCGTACAGCCTTGGCTTTCATACTTGAAAGATAAACACCCTCCTTGTGACATGCTACCATAAGTCTTATAAATATAGTTTTCTTAACAAGGAACTTCAGCAACCTACGTAGAGCTACCTACCCACTTAGTAACCAACAAAGAATTTTACACTTAAAAAAACCAAAACAGTAAATAGTCCATAAAATGCTGGATTAACTAATCCAAGGGAATTTTTAAACCAGAAGACAAAATATCCACTTAGAAATAGTTACGGTAAACAAAGTAATTTTCCCCAACTTTATTTATAGTATTATGGTAGCAAATTAATTTAAATTTGTGTAACCTGGAAGACCAATTTTGACCTTTCTACCTGAAATTTTACACTTGTGACATTTAAAATCAGGAATATTTCTTTGCAAACTTCCAGGTTAACTAGGTAAGCCACATAATATGTACAATTTGGGGAAAAAAAATGTAGTATTTCACTTTCTGAAAGAGTCTAACCTTTTTCCCTTGCTCATCTCAAAAAAGGTTTGGATTAAAAGCTTCAACAAGAATTACAGCATAGGATAGTACTTTTTAAGGATGGGTAGAAAGTATCAACACTACTCCATGAAAAATCCTTCAAGCAGCTATCTTTCATTATCCTAAATTTAATCAAGGAAATTGAGTAATTTGCTGCCTCTACAGACACCACCCCTTCAGACCTCGTAAATTCGCTGTGGCAATAGCAAAATGTATTGCCTTTAAGATACAGATTTGTAACTGTGTTGGAGAGTTCTACTTAGAAAATACAGTGAAAATGAATTTTAAATTACTACATTTGGATAAAAAGGAAATGCAATCTCAAAGTACACTCTTAGCTGGGGCAGACGAATATATGGGTTCTCTCAGGGAGGATCACTAAAGGTAATGAAAGGAAAAAAATAATTTGGGCTTTTTCTGCTTCTTTTATGGTACATAAAAAGAAGGCCTGAGGAAGCCTCTCCACCTGTTTATGTTTAACCATAGCTATCAGGAACGTAAAACCGAGTTTTGTACAAGGATTAGTTAGGTTGTCAGAAAAGTAGATTGGGAGCTTTAAGCCCTTAACTGAAAGAGTTGGTTGTTAACCAAGGGAGTATTTTAGATACTCCTAAAAATAAAGAACAGGCTTCGAATGGCCTGACAGTCATTCATCACTTCCAGAAAGCTAGAATATTCCATAATGAAGGTTGGTTGAGCACTCTTAAGTCAGCCAGTTGAGTGTTGGTATTATACCATCTCATTACATGGTTACATACTATTTCCCCCAAGACACATGCCTTATTTACTGCACAGGGTAGAAGGTGTTCACTGAATAGGAAGCTTTTTAATATCTTGTTTTATTCTCATCTTGTGTGTGTAGCCTGAGGCCTTAGTTACTGCAAACAATCCAAACCCTGCATTAAATACTGATTTGGTTCTTATGGGATTTTCTAGGAAATTCTGTCATGTGGAACCATGCTGACTCCCACATGGATTTGCAGCAGCATTGCAACCAATAGATCCACAGTACTTACCTCTGCCCCTTGAGCAAAAAGAACTATAAATAGCAGGAAAGGAACACTGATATTTAGAAATCCTAGATCAATATTATATTCTGGAGGAAAGTGAGAGCTTCTGGTTATGCAACTGCCCCGGTTCTCCTTAACCTGATCCCTTCTGTCCATGAAACTGACCTCCTTTTGTTCCTGTTTCCACCTTCATTATATATTTCACACCATCACTTCCAACTTGTTTTAGCCCCCAATCACCTCCAATGCAAGGGGTGGGTAAACTTTGTGGCCCGAGGGCTACATAGAGGTTGTGAAACGGTATGGAGGGCTGGGTACGGTAAGCTGTGCCTCTGCCCCATACCCACCCCCTGACTGCCCCCCTCAGAACCTCCGACCCATCCAACCCCCCCCTTGTCCCCTCACCGCCCCCTCCCGGGACTCCCTGCCCCTAACCGCCCCCCTGGGACCCTACCCCCATCGAACCCTCCAATCCCCCTGTCCCCCCCACTCCCAGGACCCCCCGGGACCCCACTCCTTATTCAACCCCCCCGTCTGACCCCCTCCCCCCCAAACCTCCACCCCATCCAGCTGCCCCCTGTCCCCTGACTGCCCCTGGGACCTCCTGCCCCTTATCCAACCCCGTCTCCCCCCACCCCTTTACCATGCTGCTCAGAGCAGCAGGACAGGCTTATTGGAAAGCCTGGGAGGTGGGCGGGCGCAAGCTTCGCTACCCGCACAGCGGCATAACTGCAGGGGAGGGAGGACAGCGGAGGAGGGGCCGGGGGCTAGCCTCCCCTGCCAGGAACTCAGGGGCCGGGCAGGACAGTCCCGCGGGCCGTAGTTTGCCCCCCCTTCTCATATTCTCTCCTTAACCCTCTCAGTCTCCCTTTTGCTGCTCACCCATGTAATTACAGTCAAGTTGGAAGAGCACTGAGAACACAGGTCACAGGCTACCTGCTCTGCTCCTGTACCAGTGCCATTGCAGCCAAGAGGTACAACTGCAAGAAGAGTTCTGTTTGGCTCCTATATATCCTGCAGTCCCAGGATGGAGCCCAGTACAATGTTTGGAGTAATGTGACCCAAATAACAAAGCTCTACTAAATAGGTACAAATGGCAATTTTCAGATATTTATCATAGCTAAATTTGGGTGAATTTCCTCTCTCCCTACATGGCTAAGGACCAGGAACAGCTCTCAGAAGTTTGAAGTCAATCTGCGTAGCATAGTTATAAGCCAGGCTTGGCTTACAGATGCTGCCATTGGTTTCATACGGATGCTCTATCCAGCATTTTGTTTGTGCGCGTGTGCACTCAAAAGTTGAACCCCCCCCCCCCGAACCCCAAAACAACCGGTATTTGTTGGGGGCCTGAAAGTCAGGAACTCCTTGATCAAAAGAATCAACATTTTCACCACAAACTCCACTCTGGGTCCCTCCACCAAGTACTGAACTGGAATGCCAATTTTAAGCCAATTGGACAGTCCATATGAATTTTAAAAAGGTTTGAAGACTGGAATATGAACAGAATTCCAGTGCAATTTTATCTCCCTAACTACAATAGGTGTTCCATAAGTGATAAACTGCTTGAAGTGCTTATTTTGCAGAACTGAAACTAAGATATTCAGTGGGAGGATTAGAAGCCTTCAGGGAAAGTAATGCATGGGGATAAGGGGTTGCCAGGACCACTGTACTGTCCCTCTCCCACTCCAAATTCAAGCGACAGCAAGAGACAAGAGTTATAAGAGTAGGTAGTGGTGTCATTGTCAACGAGGCAGATAGTATCTACAGTTTTTCTAAATCCAGTATATAATAGCTATTGACAAAATAGCAATGTGTTCTACAACTATGAAGTCACAGTAACTGCTTACAACATAATAAGACTGTTATACTATAATGTAATAGCAAGTACAAAGTATGTCCTAAAAAGGCCAAAAAAGCAGGGTGGATAAAAATCAATGATTTAAAAAAAAATAAATTTTTTTATTTAAATCCGATTCTTTTGAGGAAAAAAACTATACATTATAGCTCAAAGATATCTCATCATGGAATAGGGATTATAAATTCTAATTCTATAATAGGAGACAATATATTCATGTAATATTTAAGAAAAGTTTTGCAAATGAGTTCCAATAATTTATGGATTAGGGACCCAATCTGAGGTTCCAGGAGCTTCTGTATAGATTATTTAGGTTACTTTTTCTATCTACCCAATGGGACTCAGTGCTCAGTCCAGAAGATACCATCAGAGATGCTTAGTTTTGCAGTTCTCAAACTGTGATTTGTGCTTCCAGAGATAACTGGCTTGTTAACAGTAAAAATGTTTTTAAATAAAAAAAATAAAAAAAATTAGACAGACAGATGTGAGAAACAACAGACCTCAACCCTATTGTTCCTCTGCAAATTTGTGTACACAGTCAACCCCTTACCTCTCTCTAAAAGGGCAAAGTTTCAAAAACTTCAATGAATAGAAGATTGTTGGGGGCAGAATAGATCTGGACAAGGAGAAGAAGTCTGGAGATAAATGTGAGAAGGGAAGGACAGGCAGTAGAAACAAATGTGAAACTGTTTGAGCAGCAGAAGTCTTGAGGTCTTTGAGTGTAGCCTTCATTGATTTGATATCTACCATTCCATTCTCTCACTAGAAGGGAAAACCTATAATGGCAACAGGCCGTAAGAGAGACCCAGTTTTGGAATATTTGAATGAAGTTCCTCTACCTGTGGGTAAGACAGGCATGCATGCAAAATGCAAAACAGTGCAACAAAGAAATGCACGGCCTGGCTGCCCGAATGAAACATCATGAGAAGTGTTCCTTCTCAGGAGGAAGCTGCATTGAAGATGATGAAAGGAACATGTCTGAACATGCAGGATCTTCAGGTTGGTAAACTTTTTTATTTCATACTCCTTTCTTAAGGACTGCCTGTCTTCCTTCCAGACTATTCTTGCATTCTTATGTTTGAGCAAAAAATGTAGTTGTTACTCTATGGTACTATCGTTTTAGATACAGTTGTGATAAAAAATAAATAGCTGAAATAGGCAGATCTTCCTTTTACAATTTCACCTCTAAAGTAGTACTGAGTGTCACTGAATGCAATGAGTAATACTAAATGAGCAGTATGGTAATAATAATTAAATAACTGCACTGACTTATTTTGTTTAGGAGAATCCATGCTCAACATACAGGATTCTGAAGACTATCCACCTTCAAGATCACCCTAATTTTCTATAGTTTCAGAGTTATCTGCCAATGATAGTGTTTCAGTCACATCATGTATGTCACATAGCCACAGTATATATCACCTGTAGCAAAAAGAAAAAGAAATCTCCATCATCCAGAAACAACCATAGATAAGTTTGTGGTAAGAACCAGCAGATTACAAGAAGAGGTAATTACTGAAAAAACTGCCCGGTTTGTTTATTCAACAAACTTTCCTTTCTGTATTGAGAACCCACATTTCATTAGCACGGTTCAGTCATTAAGACCATGGACAAGATGTACAGTCCATCCAACAGAGCAGATGTCGCAGGCAAACTGCTGGATAAAGTCTATGAAAGAAAAATTGAGCAGTGTGCAAAAGGTCTAGAGGGTAAAATTGTTAACCTGAGTCTTGATGGGTGGAGCAATGTCCACAATGATCCTGTTGTACGTGCTTGTGTGATAACAGAAGGGAATGTCTTCCTTACGGAAACAATTGATACATCAGGAAAAGCACACACAGCAGAATACTTACAAGTAGCAGTAAAAGCTATAACAAACTGAAAAAAATTCAAATGTCTAGTATGCAGCTTGGTCACAGCCAATGCTGCAAATGTATCCAAGATGAGAGGAAATTATTTAGAAGAGCTTCCATACATTTAGCTGAAAACT
Organism: Eretmochelys imbricata; assembly: GCF_965152235.1. Lineage (NCBI taxonomy): Eukaryota > Metazoa > Chordata > Testudines > Cheloniidae > Eretmochelys > Eretmochelys imbricata. Next base: position 47,851,023 of record NC_135576.1, on the reverse strand, counting down.
AAGGACAGAAATTACACATGATCTGACCACATAAAATGTAATCCAGTTCAAAAGTTACATTCTGAACCAGTACTATCTGCAAGAGTATGGAAGCAGGTAGTGTATCTGACATGCTTATTTGCCTGTTCAAAACCAGAATACCTAGAGGTATTTTAGAGGTGTGCTTATATCCAAGACATGGAAAGGAACCAAGATTTAGGGTTTTCTTAAAGTACACATATTTCTTTATGCGATGCAAGGGTTTATTCTGGCATTTTAAAATGCTAAAGTTGGTAAGAGAGACTAGATATTATTCTGAAGTCATATCTGCTTGCTTTTATGAAGAGATTAATTTCTTTAAAATATTGTCATCACTATAGAAACAGTACAATCGGGGAATGTGAGCTGATTCTACTCTGGCTCACACAACAGCACTGTTAACTAAGGTCCAAAGGCAGACCTTTAACAATGATGTGGAAGCAAGAAAGCCAGACTTTCAGATCCCAAGTTGAGTTTGCAACAATGAGACACACAACTTGCAAATTGAGTCTGATATCAGTCACAGAGGAAATGTGGAACACTCCACTGTCAACTTTGTAGTCTTCCAGAGTGTAATTGCAGTTTAAATCAGTTTAAAGTGGGGGCAAGGGGACATTTAGAAAAAAATGTACAATGGAGTTGTCCTAATGTTAGAACACCATCTTCAATTCCTAAAGTTCACAGCTGCCTTAATGGTTTTGATTAATCTGCAGGTCTAGAAAGAGCAAGACTCATGAAACAATACGAGGATCCCCTCAATAAGATATGAATATATCTTTGTGCTTAGTAACTCTGATATTGTCCTTCAAAGATAACCTGCAAATACAAAATTGGAATTGTGCCATTTTTGCTCCTCTATAATGGAGATGTTCAGATATCATGGCCATGAATGTGGTATATATACACACTCCACAGAACACTTGAAAGGGTTCCTCCCCTGCCCGGCCTGACGCAAAAAAGCTTGTTCTTGAAGTTAATAATATGGAAATTGGGCTTCAGTTTTTGTTGCAGGTTTCCTAGGAGGACCAGAATACACTCACGGGAGGTCTCTGGCAGCTGTTATGCAGAGTTTGGCAGGTGCCTGAATTAACAGGGTATTAAAGTTTTTGACTATAACTAAAAATCATTACCTTTCTTAATTACTCAATGTGGGATGTAAATGTTGGGCAAAGAACTAACGCTTAAAACCAATCAATCAATCTTCAGACAGCAGTTATTATGACCAAGTTAGAGACATTCAACACAGGTTTGAGCATGCCAGGTATAAACCAGTTGTAAGTACCTGATCCATGCTAAATGGGTATGGTTATTGCTGAGACACTTAAGGCATGTTCAGAGCAGCTGTATAAATGCTACTTGGCCTTTAGATTTAATAAAGGAATTTCTGGTTGAATTAGTGTGAATTATTCCCTTTATTATTATTATTATTATTATTATTAATGGTAATAATAATTGCAACACCATAATTTAAGCATGAACAAAAATAAAAACAACATGTTCAGGCAGAGAAACAAGGTAATAACCCCACTTCTTTCCCCCCACATTTCAGGTTAATTTAAATTATATCATATTCTAAGTCAGAGTTATTGGTAAATACAGTGGTCTCTTGAAACATCTTGAGAAACCAAGTGTATCACCAATTTGTTTAATGTCCATTATTTTAGGAGAAGAGGCCTGCTAAGGACAGAGAATTAACCGGGTATGTTATATGGAAACAGTGCAAGCCTTGTCTTCATCAGAGTATTTAGCTTCTTGTATTATATATTCAATTTTTTTTATTAAATAATTTGTTGCTTTATTATAGTAAATGATGTGCTCTGACAACAGTTGTATTGACACGAGTTTGGTTTTTGTATTTTAAAATAGTTGTTACTTTTCCTGAGCATACACAAAGTTGTATGGAATGAGAAAGGTCAAAGTAAGACGGTCACAACCACAAGGGTAGCCTAAAATTCCTTGTTACCTGTAAGGGGCTAAGAAGCTCAAATAACCTGGTTGGCACCTGAACAAAGAAACCAATGGGGACTAAAGATACTTTCAAATGGGGGCGGGGGGAGTTTAAGATCAGTTAAACTTATTTCTTTGCTTAATCTCCCCCACAGTCTGGCTGGGGGAAACTGGTGTGCAAAATTTTCTGCTCAATTCGACTTTTGTTTTAAGCTTTGCAATTCACCTTCAACTTTATTTGAACAGAATTTAATGTATAGTTACCTACAGAAAACTGACATGAACACCAATTCATTTGCTCGGATCTGACCAAAAGTAGCTTACCACACACTGACTTTATAAGAATTGAACATTATATATAATAAATGTCTGGTGATACCTAGATCAGAACTAAAATGACAGTGTCTCTTTTCCCCTCAACTTTGAGGATGACACAGGAAGAGAAACTAGCAAACTACCCAGTCTGAAAGGCTCCTAAATTCTAGTCATCTAAGAGTCTCCAGGGACTTAATCTTCTACTGCAGCTCCTCCCCTTACACTGGCCTTTTCCAGGAGAGTGTACGCAATTCTCAGGACTAGTAGTGAAGATCCTAGAGTGCTAACTCCTAAGCCCTCATATGGAAGGATGATAGTTCTTTCACTTTACCCACTCCTCTTCCCGCAGTCAAGGGAAATCTTGTCTACCATGGTGCTGTTCCAGCCTTTCAAGAGAATTTCACATGTAATCACCTACAGCCCATGCGGCTGCTGGACAAAACGCTCTCCAGAACGCCATTTCTGTCCCAGAATATAAATGGCAGGAAATCACTGATTAGCAGAACAAAACTTGCAAAGGAGTTGGGAAATGTTGCCACAGCAAACCCCACTGGCCTGGAATCAAAGGATTGGGAGAGTATTGAAGAGAGAACTCCTGTATTACTGATATTATGGTATTGCCAGAGGCCCCAATTTGCTAGGCATTGTACCAAATAAAAGAGAGTCCCTGCTGTGAAGAGTTTACAATCTAAAAAAGACAAACGAGGTGGTGAATGGGACAATACAAGCAAGGTCAAGGTGTAAGCACATCTTATTAGTTCCATCTTTTCCCACATCCATTCCTGAAGAGGACCAACACATAAAGGGTTAATAGAGAAGGTATTTGGTCAAAATATGTTCAACTCCAGATATGTTTTCAAAAAATAATTTACACTCAACACCTTGCTTGATCTATCCATTATTAGTTGAGAGCTCTCTTTAGGTATTGCAGAAGAAGTGATGCAAAGTGGACCTCTTACCACCTCTACTACTGACTGCACAAAAAGGAATTCTGGTTTGGGACTAATTATATACACTCAGAAGTGTTCTGGATACACCTTAAATTGACGACATAAAAAGGCACAATACAGGAAAGAGATATTCAGAAACTATTATCTACCAATAGAAAAGTATTTTTAATCAAGTCAGTATATTTCCTAAGAGCACTTTCTACACAACCAAATGCAATTTAACGCAAAAGATTTCGGAATGGTAATGCACATGTGGTGTTTAAACTGTACCTGATAAAAGGAGAAATTTAAGAGTCTCAGATAAGTATATACCAGTGAAAACACTGCTGGAAGTTCATAAAGATAAAAAAATAAAAATAGGTAAACTTAAGTTATTACCATAGCATCTGAGCACACCAAAGATTGGGGTGCTATTGTGCTAGAAACAGCACAAATAAAGAGACAAAAAACTTCAGGATGGGGATTGTCTCTTACTCCAGGTCTGGACAGAATAAAGTTTTCAACAGTGCCTAAGTGCTGATTTAAGTGATTTGGGTGACATCAAGGTCAGAGGGAGAACAGAATGCAGTAGTCCTAAGTGTGAGATGAGAGTCTAAACAGCCTTAAAAAACAGAAAAGGCCAAATCTTTGAAATGTACGGATGTACCTATGGTAAAATCAGGTACTGGCTAAAAGATACTCAAGAAAGGTTAATGTTTTTAGTTTTTGCTTTTTTTTTTTGCTCCATTATTTTTGAAGTAGGCTTCTAAAAGCTCTATTTGCCCTTTTAAATTATATTCAAGAACATTTTTAAATCACGTGTACCTTTGTAAGTATTTTAATGACTGTAGATTCAGATGTATAACTCTCCATAAGCACATACAGATATCAATTTTGAAAAAAAAAATCATCAGAAGCCATACCTTGTGTTGTTCTATCGCATCTATCCATTGTTGTCTATGATCAGGATCCTGAGCTCGTAGGTACCAAACACTATCGTTTACGCTAATGTCAAATCTGCATTCATCAAAATCATGAGGCTGTGGAGGGAAACAAAAAGGGGAATATGAGAAGCACAGCTAGAATTAAGTATAATAAAGATTAGCTATATCAAGCAGAATGCTGATAGTCTAGCTATAAGGTGTTGTAGACCACACTATTTGCTTTTTTAACCAGAGAGTTAATTAAATTCCTATTATAGTATTAGCTCCATTTTGTATGGTGGGTCTAAATAAGAATTTAGGTAAATTTTACGTTTAAAAAAAATGTTAAACCAATAAATTACACCTTACACCAACCCAGAAAACAGCCAGCAGAAGTTTACAGCATGACATATTGCATATAGTAAGAGTTGATGAAACATTATAGCAACTGCCACAAGATCCATTTAAAAACACTGAAGTATTCTTGGGATTCTACCCAAACATAGATCAAACACTCCTTCCCCCATCCAAATAAAAAACAAAAACCAAACCAATCTTATAGCAGACTAAAAAAGCAAAACTAATAAATACCCCCAGCTGAGTTTTAACTTCAGAAAAAAGAGGAGAGGCAGACACTCCATGAAGTCCACTGTGGCTACTACTACTGATTTTAGATACTGTAGTAATGGACAGCAATATAAAACCATAAGCTAGATTCCCTACTAAACATTTGTGTTCATGTAGAACGATACAAATGCAATGCTAGTTGACAGACAAAAGTATGGTCTGACAGATCACAAAAAACCTTCAAAATCCCCAGATAATCACATTTAATCAAAAGGCTAACAGAAAATTTAAAAGAATACACAATAAATGGGACATTACAGTATACAGATACTGTGAACACCAGTAACAATAAGTTGACAAAAAGTTAATTAAAAACATGCCTTTAAATGTTACATAGAAAAACCACAATCAACATTAAAAGTTGATTGCTATGGGGTAACGGGTATCTTAGTACAGGGGTGGGCAAACTTTTTGGCCAGAGGACCACATCCAGGTATGGAAATTGTATGGCGGGCCATGAATGCTCATGAAATTGGTGGTTGGGCTGCGGGAGGGGGTGAGGGCACTGGCTGGGAGTGCAGGTTCTGGGGTGGGGCTGAGGGTTTGGGGTACCGGAAGGTGCTCTGGGCTGGGACCAAGGGGTTCAGAGGGCAGGAGGGGGATCAGGGCTGCGGCAGGGGGTTGAGGTGTGGGTGGGGGGAGAGGGTGGGGGTGCAGGCTCCAGGCAGCACTTACCTCAAGCAGCTCCCAGAAGCAGTGGCATGCTCCCTCTCTGGCTCCTACGTGGAGGCATGGCCAGGCACTTCTGCACTCTGCCCCGTCTGCAGGCACCGCCCCTGCAGCTCCCATTAGCCATGGTTCCCAGCCAATGGGAGCTGTGGGGGTGGTGCTTGGGGCGAGGGCAGTGTGTGGAGTCCTTTGGCAGTCCTCACATGTAGGAGCCAGAGCGCAGGGGCGGGGTGTGTGTGTGTGTGTGTGTGTGTGTGTGTAGGAGCCAGAGCGCAGGGGCGGGGTGTGTGTGTGTGTGTGTGTGTGTGTGTGTGTGTGTGTGTGTGTGTGTAGGAGCCAGAGCGCAGGGGCGGGGGTGTGTGTGTGAACCCCACTCCCCAACTGAAGCGCCGAAGCAGGGCAAGCCACGGACCCTGCTTCCCAGCGGGACCTTGAGGGACGGATTAAAATGCCCGAAGGTCCAGATGCAGCCCTCAGGCCATACTTTGCCCACCTCTGTCTTAGTACAAGGACTAGCTCACAATCTCAAATATGGAACCCAAATATTTAACTACAGTCTCTGAAATTACATACGTTCGACTTTCACATATGAAATGGAAACTGGCCATGCACACTGGGTGACTATCTTGTTTACAAGCGCACAGAGACTTTGCATGCACTTTGCCTACACAATTTCAGAGGCTGATTTGAAATGTGGCCTGTCATGTTCTGTCTTCAAATACTTAAACATTACTATGCATTCATGAAGAATGGTAGAAAATACTTTGGGACAGTGGTTCTCAATCAGGGTTACGGAGCTCCCTGTGGGGGCTGTGAGGAGGTTTCTGGCAGTCTACCAAGCAGGGCCAGCATTACACTTGCTGGGGCCCAAGGCAGAAAGCTGAAGCCTCATGTATGGGTAGAAGCCCAGGGCCCTGAGCCCTGCCACCTGGGGCTGAAGCCAAAGCCTGAGCAATGTAGCTTTGCAGGGCCCCTTGGGGCATGGGGCCACAGGCAGTTGCCCTGCTTGCAACCCCATAACACCAGCCCTGGCTTTTATATGCAGAATACCATTTATTGTGGCACGGGTGGGCTATGGAGTTTTTTTAATAGCATATTGGGGGCCTCAGAAAGAAAAAGGTTGTGAACTCCTGCTTTGGAGCTATGCCACATGAACCATTTTAGAATAATACATAAAAATCTCAATATTACATCATTTCTCTCATTTAACAGAGACTTCATAGTTAAGGTTGACATCTAAGTAATTTATTTTAACCTCCCATCTCCCAAATGTAACTTACTATGTAGACTGTATTGAAATAAAGAAATGGGTGATCATTTTAGGTTAAAGTGTTGTTGATTTTTTAACCACAGCATTTCAGAAATCAGGAATACTTAGAAATAACAATATTAAAAAATAATAGTTTAAAAATTTCTTAAGTGCCTCACTTTCAGTCCATTTCTACCTTTCCAACAGAATATTAGAAATCACCAATTCACATGTGCAGAGATCTGCAATCACTCATGGGTAGGATAGCTCCGATTAAAACGGATTTTAAAATAAAACCTTAACAGTATGTTTATAGCTAGTGCAGCAGGGAATTAGTGATTAGGTACTTGGCTGCCTCTGTCTGACAGCACCATGGATAGATATAACAAGCTCTATAAGGAGGCAACAGCAGCAAGAGACAGAAGAAGGAGCTGAACGAAGAAGGAATGCAGTTAGACTGTGGAGGGAGACAGGAAAAAAAGAGCCTTAGTTGGTAAATTACTTGCCCCTCTCCACAAACATTAGGCTGCCTCAAAAAGAAACTGCCAATACTGTTCCCCTAGCTAGCCAACTCCGATTCCTGCCTCACTCTGAAAAGCAATATAGGATCAAGTAAGTACAGGCTATCATAACACATACGCACAAGGGAACTGAATTAAGATTACACAGGCAACCTTAATTCTGACATTTCCTAACTGGAGTGCTTTGCTTCACAAAGTTCAACATTATTTTAACAGTTTTTTTGTAGGCAATATTTATATACTAAAAAACACAGCAGTTAATCTAGTGAATTGGGCATAGGGCTGGGAATCAGGAACTCCTGATCTCAATCCCTGGCTGTGCCAACTATTAACTGTATAGCTTTGGGAAAATGAAAGCTTTTATATTCCTTATTCAAAATGAGAAAAATTGCTTACCTCACAAGGCTGTTGTAAAGATACAAGCGCTTTGAAAATATAAATACTGTCATTATATTTATATAAAAGCACAGAGCCATGAAATTTCATTAATGCCAAGTCAGGAGATAGCCACAACCCTCCAGAATAGCAATATATTCAAGGCTGATAAAAATGCATTCTTTTTCGGACGCCGGAGCGTGTGATCCAGTAACACCTCCCTGTTCAGGTGCAGAAATAGGAAGAGGAGGTAAATGACAGTCTGTACCTCATCCAGTGGTTAGAGACTGAAACAGGAGGGTGAATTCTCACAATAGCCAAGGAAGTGGGATTTATTAGAACACTAAGGGTATGTCTACACTACGAAATTAGGTCGAATTTATAGAAGTCGGTTTTGTAGAAAGCGTTTTTATACAGTTGATTGTGTGTGTCCCCACACAAATGCTCTAAGTGCATGTAGTTGGCGGAGTGCGTCCACAGTACCGAGACAACAGTCGACTTCCGGAGCGTGGCACTGTGGGTGGCTATCCCACAGTTCCCGCAGTCTCTGCAGCCCATTTGAATTCTGGGTAGAAATCCCCGTGCCTGATGGGGCTAAAACATTGTCACGGGTGGTTCTGGGTACATATCGTCAGGCCCCCGTTCCCTCCCTCTCTCCGTGAAGGCAAGGGCAGACAATCGTTTTGCGTCTTTTTTCTTGAGTTACCTGTGCAGACGCCATACCACGGCAAGCATGGAGCCCGCTCAGCTAACCATCACCGTATGTCTCCTGGGTGCTGGCAGACATGGTGCTGCATTGCTACACAGCAGCAGTTTATTGCCTTTTGGCAGCAGACAGTGCAGTATGACTGGTAGCAGTCATCAACGTAGTCCTGGGTGCTCTTTAAATCAGATGCCTGGGCAAACATGGGAGTGACTCAGCCAGGTCATTTCCCTTGTTTTGTCTTGTGGCGATTCAGGCCATACCGGCAGTGCACTGTCTTTTAACCTCCAGCCAGCAGAAGATGATGGCTAGACGTCATACTGCACCGTCTTCTGCCGAGCACACAGGAGATGATGATGGCTAGCGGTCGTACTGCACAGTCTGCTGCCAGCAAGATGTATAAAGACAGATGAAGTGGCTCAAAACAAGAAATAGACCAGATTTGTTTTGTATTCATTTTCTCCTCCCTCCCTCTGTGAAATAAACAGTCTGTTAAACCCAGTTTTGAGTTCTACCCTTCAGGTTTTGAGTTCTGTCCTTGAGGGGGCCATTCAGTTTCTCGCAAAGCCACCCCCTTTGTTGATTTTAATTCCCTGTAAGCCATGTCGTCAGTCACCCCTCCCTCTGTCAGGGCAATGGCAGACAATCGTTCAGCGCCTTTTTTCTGTGCAGATGCCATACCACGGCAAGCATGGAGCCCACTCAGATCACTTTGGCAATCAGGAGCACATTAAACACCACACGCATTATCCAGCAGTATATGCAGCACCAGAACCTGGCAAAGCGATACTGGGAGAGTAGGTGACGACCTCATCACTCACATCACCATGCTGACATGGACAGAGACTTCTCTCAAGCACGGGTCCTGCCAACGTGGGCATCATGGTACTAATGGGGCAGGTTCATGCCGTGGAATGCCGATTCTGGGCCCGGGAAACAAGCACAGACTGATGGGACCGCATAGTGTTGCGGGTCTGGGACGATTCCCAGTGGTTGCGAAACTTCTGCATGCTTAAGGGCACTTTCATGGAACTTTGTGACTTGCTTCACCATGCCCTGAAGCGCAAGAATACCAAGATGAGAGCAGCCCTCACAGTTGAGAAGCGAGTGGCAATAGCCCTATGGAAGCTTGCAATGCCAGACAGCTACCGGTCAGTCGGGAATCAATTTAGAGTGGGCAAATCTACTGTGGGGGCTGCTGTGATGCAAGTAGCCAACGCAATCAAAGACCTGCTGATATCAGATACAGATACAAAGATCTACTGATACAGATCTGCTGTATTTTAAAGAATCCTTATTGAGATTACAGGGACAAACCATCCCAATGTGTAGAAAGAATAGTAAATATGGCAGGCGACCAGCTTGTCTTAACAGTGAAATCCTTGCTGATCTTAAACACAAAAAAGAGGCTTACAAGAAGTGGAAAATTGGACAAATGTCCATGGATGAGTATATAAATATTGCTCGGGCATGTTGGAATGGAATCAGGAAGGCTAAATCATACCTGGAGTTGCAGCTAGCGAGGGATGTTAAGAGTAACAAGAAGGGTTTCTTCAGGTATGTTGGCAATAAGAAGAAAGCCAAGGAAAGCGTGGGCCCTTCCAAATGAGGGAGGCAACCTAGTGACAAAGGATGTGGAAAAAGCTAACGTACTCAATGCTTTTTTTGCCTCTGTCTTCACGAACAAGGTCAGCTCCCAGACTACTGCACTGGACAGCACAGCATGGGGAGGAGGTGGCCTGCCCTCTGTGAAAGAAGAAGTGGTTCGGGACTATTTAGAAAAACTGGATGTGCACAAGTCCATGGGGCCGGATGCGTTGCACCCGAGAGTGCTAAAGGAATTGGCGGATGTGATTGCAGAGCCATTGGCCATTATCTTTGAAAACTCATGGCGATCGGGGGAAGTCCCGGAAGACTGGAAAAAGGCTAATGTAGTGCCCATCTTTAAAAAAGGGAAGAAGGATGATCCTGGGAAATACAGGCCGGTCAGCCTCACCTCAGTCCCCAGAAAAATCATGGAGCATGTCCTCAAGGAATCAATTCTGAAGCACTCAGACGAAAGGAAAGTGATCAGGAACAGTCAGCATGGATTCACCAAGGGAAAGTCATGCCTGACTAATCAATTACTTTCTATGATGAGAAAACTGGTTCTGTGGATGAAGGGAGAGCAGTGGACATGTTGTTCCTCGACTTTAGCAAAGCTTTTGACATGGTCTCCCACAGTATTCTTGCCAGCAAGTTAAAGAAGTATGGGCTGGATGGATGGACTATAAGGTGGGTAGAAAGTTGGCTAGATTGTCAGGCTCAACGGGTAGTGATTGTCTAGTTGGCAGCCGGTATCTAGCGGAGTGCCCCAAGGGTCGGTCCTGGGGCCGGTTTTGTTCAATATCTTCATTAATGATCTGGAGGATGGTGTGGATTGCACCCTCAGCAAGTTTGCCAATGACACTAAACTGGGAGGAGTGGTAGATACTCTGGAGGGTAGGGATAGGATACAGAAGGACCTAGACAAATTGGAGGATTGGGCCAAAAGAAATCTGATGAGGTTCAACAAGGACAAGTGCAGAGTTCTGCACTTAGGACGGAAGAATCCAATGCACCACTACAGACTAGGGACCGAATGGCTAGGCAGCAGTTCTGCAGAGAAGGACCTAGGGGTGACAGTGGACGAGAAGCTGGATATGAGTCAGTGTGCCCTTGTTGCCAAGAAGGCCAATGGCATTTTGGGGTGTATAAGTAGGGGCACTACCAGCAGATCGAGGGACGTGATCGTTCCCCTCTATTTGACATTGGTGAGGCCTCATCTGGAGTACTGTGTCCAGTTTTGGGCCCCACACTACAAGAAGGATGTGGATAAATTGGAGAGAGTCCAGCGAAGGGCAACAAAAATGATTAGGGGACTGGAACACATGACTTATGAGGAGAGGCTGAGGGAACTGGGATTGTTTAGTCTACAGAAGAGAAGAATGAGGGGGGATTTGATAGCTGCTTTTAACTACCTGAAAGGTGGATCCAAAGAGAATGGATCTAGACTATTCTCAGTGATAGCAGATGACAGGACAAGGAGTAATGGTCTCAAGTTGCAGTGGGGGAGATTTAGGTTGGATATTAGGAAAAACTTTTTCACTAGGAGGATGGTGAAACACTGGAATGCGTTACCTAGGGAGGTGGTGGAATCCCCTTCCTTAGAAGTTTTTAAGGTCAGGCTTGACAAAGCCCTGGTTGGGATGATTTAGTTGGGATTGGTCCTGCTCTGGGCAGGGGGTTGGACTAGATGGCCTCCAGAGGTCCCTTCCAACTCTGTTATTCTATGATCAAGGGTAGTGACCCTGGGAAATGTGCAGGTCATAGTGGATGGCTTTGCTGCAATGGGACTCCCTAACTGTGGTGGGGCCATAGACGGAACCCATATCCCTATCTTGGCACCGGAGCACTAAGCCGGCGAGTACATAAACTGCAAGGGGTACTCTTCAATAGTGCTGCAAGCACTGGTGGATCACAAGGGATGTTTCACCAACATCAACGTGGGATGGCCAGGAAAGGTACATGACGCGGGCATCTTCAGGAACTCTGGTCTGTTTCAAAAGCTGCAGGAAGGGACTTGATTCCCAGACCAGAAAATAACTGCTGGGGATGTTGAAATGCCTATAGTTATCCTTGGGGACCCAGGCTACCCCTTAATGCCATGACTCATAAAGCCGTACACAGGCAGCCTGGACAGTAGTCAGGAGCTGTTCAACTACAGGCTGAGCAAGTGCAGAATGGTGGTAGAATGTGCATCTGGACATTTAAAAGCACGCTGGCGCAGTTTACTGACTCGGTTAGACCTCAGCGAAACCAATATTCCCACTGTTATTACTGCTTGCTGTGCACTCCACAATATCTGTGAGAGTAAGGGGGAGACATTTATGGCGGGGTGGGAGGTTGAGGCAAATCGCCTGGTTGCTGGTTTCACACAGCCAGACACCAGGGCTGTTAGAAGAGCACAGGAGGGCGCGGTGCGCATCAGAGAAGCTTTGAAAACCAGTTTCATGACTGGCCAGGCTACGGTGTGAAAGTTCTGTTGGTCTCTCCTTGATGAAACCCCCCCGCCCCTTGGTTCACTCTACTTCCCTGTAAGCTAACCACCCTCCCCTCCTCCCTTCGATCACCACTTGCAGAGGCAATAAAGTCATTGTTGCTTCACATTCATGCATTCTTTATTCATTCATCTCACAAATAGGGGGATAACTACCAAGGTAGCCCAGGAGGGGTGGTGGAGGAGGAGGGAAGGACAAGGCCACACAGCACTTTAAAAGTTTAAAACTTTAAAACTTATTGAATGCCAGCCTTCTGTTGCTTGGCCAGTCCTCTGGGGTGGAGTGGCCGGAGGCCCCCCCACCGCGTTCTTGGGCGTCTGGGTGAGGCGGCTATGGAACTTGGGGAGGAGGGCGGCTGGTTACACAGGAGCTGTAGCGGCCGTCTGTGCTCCTGCTGCTTTCCTGCAGCTCAACCATACGCTGGAGCATATTGGTTTGATCCTCCAGCATTGAATATTGGTTTGATCCTCCAGCATTTGATCCTCCAGCATTTGATCCTGCCTCCTCTCATCACGCTGCCGCCACCTTTCAGATTCAGCCCTCTCTTCAGCCCCCACTTACTCTCTTCAGCCCGCCACCTCTCCTCCCAGTCATTTTGTGCTTTCCTGCACTCTGACATTGTCTGCCTCCACGCATTCGTCTATGCTCTGTCAGTGTGGGAGGACATCATGAGCTCAGAGAACATTTCATCGCAAGTGCGTTTTTTTCACCTTCTAATCGTCACTAGCCTCTGGGAAGGAGAAGATCCTGTGATCCTTGAAACACATGCAGCTGGTGGAGAAAAAAAAAGAGGCAGTGGTATTAAAAAAAAAAACACATTTTCTAGAACAATGGCTACACTCTTTCATGGTAAACCTTGCTGTTAACATTACATACATAGCACATGTGCTTTCATTCCAAGGTCGCATTTTTCCTCCCCCCACCACGTGGCTAGCCCCTCACCTCTCCCCATGGCTAGCAGAGGGGAACATTTCTGTTCAGCCACAGGCAAACAGCCCAGCAGGAACGGGCACCTCTGAATGTCCCCTTAAGAAAACAGAAAAAGAAAAGGAGTACTTGTGGCACCTTAGAGACTCAGAGACTCAACTTAGAGACTCTCCTGCTGGTAATAGCTTATCCAAAGTGACCACTCTCCTTACAATGTGTATGATAATCAAGGTGGTCCATTTCCAGCACAAATCCAGGTAAAAGAATAAACAGACACAAATCAGATGTCAAGAATTATAACATTCATAAACCAGTCAGAGAACACTTCAATCTCTCTGGTCACGCGATTACAGACATGAAAGTCGCTATTTTACAACAAAAAAACTTCAAATCCAGACTCCAGAGAGAAACTGCTGAATTGGAATTCATTTGCAAATTGGATACAATTAACTTAGGCTTGAATAGAGACTGGGAGTGGCTTAGTCATTATCCAAGGTAGCCTATTTCCCCTTGTTTTTTCCTACCCCCCCCCCCAGCCACCAAGACATTCTTGTTATACCCTGGATTTGTGCTGGAAATGGCCCACCTTGATTATCATACACAATGTAAGGAGAGTGGTCACTTTGGATAAGCTATTACCAGCAGGAGAGTGAGTTTGTGTGTGTGTGTGTGGAAAAAAAAGGGGGGGGGGTGAGAAAACCTGGATTTGTGCTGGAAATGGCCCAACTTGATCATCATACACATTGTAAGGAGAGTGATCACTTTAGATAAGCTATTACCAGCAGGAGAGTGGGGTGGGAGGAGGTATTTTTTCATGCTTTGTGTGTGTATATAATAAGATCTTCTACACTTTCCACAGTATGCATCCGATGAAGTGAGCTGTAGCTCACGAAAGCTTATGCTCAAATAAATTGGTTAGTCGCTAAGGTGCCACAAGTACTCCTTTTCTTTTTGCGAATACAGACTAACACGGCTGTTACTCTGAAACCCTTAAGAAAAGCACCCTATTTCAACCAGGTGACCATGAATGATATCACTCTCCTGAGGATAACACAGAGAGATAAAGAACGGATGTTGTTTGAATGCCAGCAAACATACACTGCAATGCTTTGTTCTACAATGATTCCCGAGTACATGCTACTGGCCTGGCGTGGTAAAGTGTCCTACGATGGTGGACAGAATAAGGCTGCCCTCCCCAGAAACCTTCTGCAAAGGCTTTGGGAGTACATCCAGGAGAGCCGCAAATGCCAGGGCAAATCAATCATTAAACATGCTTGCTTTTAAACTATGTATATTATTTTAAAAAGGTATACTCACCAGAGATCCCTTCTCCATCTGGCGGGTCCGGGGGGCAGCCTTGGGTGGGTTTGGGGGGGACTGCCTCCAGGTCCAGGGTGAGAAACAGTTCCTGGCTGTCGGGAAAACCGGTTTCTCCGCTTGCTTGCTGTGAGCTATCACCTTCCTCGTCCCCAAAACCTGCTTCTGTGTTGTCTCTATCTCCACTGAAGGAGTCAAACAACACGGCTGGGGTAGTGGTGGCTGAACCCCCTAAAATGGCATGCAGCTCATCATAAAAGCGGCATGTTTGGGGCTCTGACCTGGAGAGGCCGTTTGCCTCTCTGGTTTTCTGGGAGGCTTGCCTCAGCTCCGTAAGTTTCACGCGGCATTGCTTTGGGTCCCTGTTATGGCCTCTGTCCTTCATGCCCTGGGAGATTTTGACAAATGTTTTGGCATTTCAAAAACTGGAATAGAGTTCTGATGGCACGGATTCCTCTCCCCATACAGCGATCAGATCCCGTACCTCCCGTTCGGTCCATGCTGGAGCTCTTTTGCGATTCTGGGACTCCATCATGGTCACCTCTGCTGATGAGCTCTGGGCAGCGTGGCAAGCTACAGGTGACCATGCAAACAGGAAACTGAAATTCAAAAGTTCTCGGGCCTTTTCCTGTCTACCTGGCCAGTGCATCTGAGTTGAGAGTGCTGTCCAGAGAGGTCACAATAGAGCACTCTGTGATAGCTCTCGGAGGCCAATACTGTCTAATTGCGTCCACAGTACCCCAAATTCGACCTGGCAAGGCCGATTTAAGCGCTAATCCACTTGTCGGGGTGGAGTAAGGAAATCGATTTTAAGAGCCCTTTAAGTAAAAAAAAAAAGGGCTTCATTGTGTGGACGGGTGTAGGTTTACATCGATTTAACCTAAATTCAACCTAAACTCCTAGTGTAGACCAGGGCTAAGTTGTTTGGCTTACCCAAACCAGAAAGAGGAAGGGGAGCTCTTCTCTAGTTTTAACAGAGGTGCCACTGTACTTCCTCCCCTCACTTCTTTTATCTCTGGCCTCATCGTCTTTTTACCTACCTTAGGTTCTATGACATAGAACTCATGGTTCCAAGGATAACATCATATTAGAGGTGTGTGTATAACTGTTTCAGCTAGTATTTCCTTCACAATATGAGGACTAGCCTAAGACATGGTACGTATGAGAAGACAATATGCTGTTCAGAATTCTCTCTATTCTATCAGTTTAAGGAGGAAAACAAAGTTTAAAGAAGATAATTTTAAAATTAAGCAAATGAAAAATATCATTAGGTTATTTAATATAACTAAGCAACAATATTACCATGAAATGGCAAATGCTTTTTTGGCCATGAGCCTGAGTACTGTAATCTCCCTTCAGAAGTGCAGCACACACTACAACCAATCAGCTGATTGGTACTAGTAACAAAATTATTTAATACCCAACCATTATAACTTTCTATACAGAGATAATAAAGAGGAAATAAACCATGGAACAGATTTCATACTGCTTTACTTTCCAATCAATAAAAAAGAAAAAAATATTAAAGTTGCAGTCTCTCTTCATAATCCATAGGAAAATTACTTTGCTAAAGCAGCCACAACCTATTTTGAACAACTTTTTGCAGATCAGCCTTCCCCCCTTGCCTCCCCCCCCCCCCAAAAAAAAAATCAAAAAACATTTTTCTCCACAAGATCTCTAAGTGGTCAAATGGGCAAAAAGAAAATGGCGGTTTTAGATTGGGAAGGTTCTGCAATGTTCCTGTTCCTTTTTGGCATCCCTAAGGGGGCAAAGTTAAGGTTGCCTGGATGTACTGTGTGGAACGTGTCATCTTAACTACTTACTATTTTTCTAATGTTTATCTTCTTCTAATGCTAGCTTTTTTGAAGGGATATGTAAAAAGGACCTTAATGTGACATTGTCTCATGTTACAACAGAGCTTTAAGAAATACACATTCTGGAGAGCTTAGAGAGCCTGCAACCTTCCACATTAATGAAGCTTTTGAATGTAATTTTCCCTTTTTTAAAAAAAAGCAAACTGGGAATAAGTGAAGGGGAATCAGTGTGACATCTGCTGGGGGAGCAGCTTCCGAGGTGCTCATCACAGATCCTCAGCTACCAGCTCTACTCCTCCTCCCTGCCCTTGGTAGCTTTGAAAGGCCAGTAAAGGAGGGGAACATTTAATCAAGGAGTGGTGAGTGAATAGGAGTCACTATCCACCATCCAGACCTAGAGCAGAAGAAGGGGAACTCTGGCTCCCGTTTCAACTTATTTCCCCAGTAGCCTCAGAAAATGCAAAGCTGCACATGCAGGCCTCCAGAGAGCATTAAGGCAAATAGGAGAGCAGGGTGGAGAAAGAGAAGACTGTTCACATAAAATGTTTTGGCTATGGATCTTATACAGATTGCAAAACAGCTTTTAAAAGTGTAATGTGGCAGGTTGCATATGCAAGGGCTCTTTCAAGACCCACCCTTTCACAAGAGAGGGCCCAATCACTGTTGACAATCTAAAAATACATTGTATGAAGGACAACGTTAGAATTATTATTTGTCCAGGATATTACCACAGCACTAATTTAACCATAAATTCCTTTACTAAATCCAAAGGCTGAATGGTAGTTGCTCTAAACATGCCTAAAAAGCTTAAAAAATAAGCAATTTATTGCACCCAAAGAGTAACAAAACATTTAAGCATTGATCAAGATACTTATAAAATGGACTAAACCCAAAAGTGCTTAGACCCATACTGCTCAGCTCCAACTTGGTCGACTAGGTATTAGCAATGGACTCTTTAAGAGTTTACTTTTTATACCCCTTTACAAACAAGTGATGTCACTGCTAATTATAAAACTTTAGCTAAGGCCAGATGAAGCAGTTTCTTATATAGCCAATTATTTATTGCACCTGATACGCAGCTAACCATGTTTTATTTCTATTACTTCAGTCCATACCTTAAATAAGAGGATATGGTATTTTAAAGGGTCACTACAAGTTGAACACAATAACTCTCAATCTCTCATTCTTTTTGGTCATATGCTTTGGGCTGATTGCTCATGTTAATATACCAACTCAGTTTAAAACCATAGTTCACCCAAACCTAACGTGGGCCTGTTATAAAGATAAAGAAGGGTAACCACCTTTTTGTATACAGTGCTATAAAATTCCTCCTGGCCAGAGGAAAACTCCTTTTACCTGTAAATGGTTAAGAAGCTAAGGTAACCTCACTGGCACCTGATCCAAAATGACCAATGAGGGGACAAGATATTTTCAAATGGGGGGGGGGAGGGGGTGGAGGAGAAGAGAGATGACACACAAAAGGTTTTGTTTGTCTGCATGATACCTTTGCTGGGAACAGATTAAGGATGTAAGCCTTTCAACTTCTGTGAAGTTAGTAAGTAATTTAGCTAAAATGCGTTAGATTTTCTTTTGTTTTTTGGCTTGTAAATTCGCTGTGCTGGAGGGAATGTGTATTCCTGTTTGTGTCTTTTTGTAACTTAAGGTTTTACCTAGAGGGATTTTTTAGGTTTTAAATTTGATTACCCTGTATTTACCATCCTGATTTTACAGAAGTGATTCTTTTACCTTTTCTTCAAATAAAATGCTTTTAAGAACCTGATTAATTTCTCATTGTTCTTAAGATCCAAGGGTTTGGATCTGTCTTCACCTGTACCAATTGGTGAGATTATTATTATCATCAAGTCCTCCCCCAGGAAAGGGGGTGTAGGGCTTGGGGGAATATTTGGGGGGGGGGGAGAGAAATGTCTCCAAGTGGTCTCTTTCCCTGTTCTTTGTTTAAATCGGTTGGTAGTGACAGCGTATCAGGTTTTAACCTAAGCTGGTTCCCAAGGCAAAAAATAAAATAAAATAAAAAAAAATCTGCCTTGGGGAAGTTTTAACGTAAGCTGGTAAAAATAAGCTTAGGGGGTCTTTCATGCAGGTCCCCACATCTGTACCCTAGAGTTCAGAGTGGAGAAGGAACCTTGACATGGTGGCAGAGCGGTGGGACCAGAGATCATTTTGAACCAGAAGCACAGAAGGATTTTAAAAGGTTTTGTAAAAGGTGATTGCAGCTGCAAATTCTGTCTATCTGCCTGGGAACAGAGCAGCTCCATAACAAAAGGATTTCTCTGTAGGCTGAAAACAGCTATCAGAGACAAAGGTATCAGGTTACCATACAGCAAATTTTACAAGCCAGGGTTTTTTTTCTTTTTATCTCTCGGGTATAGATAGGTTAAAAACAGAGAGGCTGAGATGACAAAAAGCAATGCCCAACAGAAACTGGAGATAGCCCGACTGGAAGCAGAAGAGAAAAAAAAGGAACATCGGAGACTGGTCAAATTAAAACGATTCGATAAAGAGGAAGGGAAAGAGGCAGAGAAAGCCCACGATGCTGCCCGCAGGAGAGCTATGGAGGCAAAGGAAAAAGAAATGGGGAGGAGGGGAAAAAAGAGGAAGCATGCACTGGAGATAGAGAAGGCAAAGGCTCAGCAGAATATACTGAATAACCCTAACAATCCTTGCCCAACAATCCACAAATGGGAGCGACTATGTCCACAGTATGATAAATCCAGTGATATTGCTGAATATTTTCTCACCTTTGAGAGACTGTGCACACTCCATCAAATTCCTGAAGCTCACAAGATGACCACATTGGTCGCAAAATTGACTGGAAGAGCTCTGGACATATTCAATAAGATGCCTATTAAGAAGGCTTCTTACTAAAATAAATTCAAAAATTTGGTTTTAAAACAATTTCAAGTTACACCTGAAACTTACAAAGTAAAATTTAAAGCCCTTAAGAGAGGGCCTGGATTAAGTAATGTGGCTTATGTAAGCCAGATAACAAATCTGTTTGATAAATGGCTCAATTGACAGGTTGTAACTAACTTTGGAGAAACGAGGAATTTGATGATACAGGAGCAATTCCTAAAGATGTCCAAGGATAATATAAAACAAACAGTGTTTATGGAATAAGAAAATGGACTCAGCAGAAAGTCTTGCTTCTTATGCTAATCAATACGAGCAGTCCCAGACCACCAAAAAGGCGGGACAAACCAAAAGAAAACGGGTGGAGGGAGGAGAGAGGAACAACCCGGGTCACAGTTTAAGCGAATACCAAAAGAAACACCCTCCGACCACACCCTACTACCCGGTGCAGCCCAAGGCTCCAACTACACCCCAAGGAACACTCCAGACACCTTATTGTCCTGCCACACCGTTCTCCAGCAACCCACCTCGCCCCAGTGACCAATCAGCTAGGCGATGTTTTAAATGTAACGAGCCAACTGCCAAGAACCCCCAACAAATTACAGTTCATTGCAACGAAATCACACCAAAGATGCCTCCCAGATACCCTCAGAGTGGAAGGAAACTGAGTGTGGGCGGGAAGAAGGTTACACCGTGGAGGGACACCGAAGCACAAGTGTCAGCTAGCCACACTTCCTTAGTGAACCCCAATTTAATCAACCCAGAGGTCCAAGTGACATTCAACCCTTCAAGTCAAACTCTTGACTTGCCTACAGCCAAGTTGCCGGTCCACTACAAGGGCTGGTCAGGAATGTGCACTTTTGCAGTCTATAATGATTATCCCATCCCCATACTGTTGGGGGAAAACTTGGCTAATCACGTAAAGCTAGCCAAGAGGGTGGGAATGGTCACCCGCAGCCAGGCTAAGCAAGCTGTCACACCTAGCTCTGTTCCAAAAACTTCTACCAGAACCTGGTCAAAGGTAATGAAACTGGACCCCATGCCAACACCTGCAACAGCAGTAGTGGATCTAGTCACAAAGACCCAAACAAAGCCAGTCCCAAAACCAAAACCAAAACCAGCACCAGCGAAACAACCAGCACCAAAATCATTGCCAGCACTGAATCCAATGCTTGCAACCCCAACACCAAAGGGCCCTACCGAACCTGCACTGGCAGCAGCAAATAACCCTACACAAGCGGCTCAGCCAAAGCCTAAACCCCAACATAGTGCACCAGCGAAGAGCAGTTCACAGTCAACAAAAACAGCCCCATCACCTGCATCACTTCCAGAGGGACTTAGCCCAGGTCCACAATCCAATAAAAAACTAATGTCTCCAGCATCAAGGAAACAGTTCCAGACCATACAAAAAGCAAATAAAAGCCTCCAAAAAGCTTGGACGGCAGCACGAAGCAACCCACCGCCTCTCAGCTCTTCTAATCAATCCAGGTTTGTTGTAAAAAGAGGACTTTTATACAAGAAAACTCTTTCTGGTGGACACCAGAAAGACTGGCACCCTCAAAAACAGTTGGTAGTTCCAAATAAGTACCGGGTAAAGCTCTTAAGCTTAGCCCACAATCATCCTAGTAACCATGCTGGGGTAAACAAAACCAAAAACCATTTAAAAAAGTTGTTCCACTGGAAGAAAATGGGCAAGAATGTTTCTACCGATGTCTGGTCTTGGAAGGTGTGCCAAAAAGTAAAAAACCCAAAACCAGGTCAAAGCCATTCTCCAGCCACTCCCCATAAGGGAGGTTCCATTTCAGCAAGTAGCTGTAAATATTCTGGGTCCTTTTCCAAAAAAGACACCCAAAAAAAAGCAGTACAAACTGATTTTCATAAATTTTGCCACCCAATGGCCGAAAGCAATAGCTCTAAGCAACACCAGGGCTAAAAGTGTGTGCCAGGCACTAACAAACATTTTTTCCAGGGTAGGTTGGCCTCCAACATCCTTACAAATGCAGGCACTAATTTCCTGGCAGAAACTATAAAAAGCCTTTGGGAAGCTCGTGGGGTAAATCACTTGGTTGCCACCCCTTACCACCATCAAACAAATGACCTGGAGAAAAAAGTTTAATTAAACTTTAGGGGTCATAATACATAAATTCGTAAATAAGCACTCCAATAATTGGAACCTAGTGTTGCAACAGTTGCTCTTTGCCTACAGAGCTGTACCCCATCCCAGTTTAGGGTTTTCACCATTTAAACTTGTATATGGCCACAAGGTTAAGGGGCCAGTACAACTGGTAAAGCAGCAACGGGAGAGGTTTAAACCTTCACCAAAAACGAACATTCTAAACTTTGTAACCAACCTACAAAACATCCTCCTAACCTCTTTAGCCCTTGCTAAAGAAAACCTAAAAAATGCTCAAAAAAAGTAAAAAGCCAGGTATAATAAACATGCCAAAAAGCGTTCCTTCAAAGTAGGGGACCAGGTCATGGTCTTAAAGGTGCTCCAGGCCCATAAAATGAAAGCGTCATAAAAAGGGCCAATCGCAGTCCAAAAGCGCCTGGAAGCTGTTAATTATCTCATAGCATTCCCCACCTCAAACCAAAAGCTTAAGGTGTACCATATTAATTCTCTAAAGCGCTTTTATTCCAAAAAATTAAAGGTCAGTTTACAGCCCAGAAAAAAAAAAACAACGTTAAGTGGCGTAAAGGTGTCTACTACAAAAAAAAGTAATGGTGGTGTGGAAGAGGTGAACCTCTCCATAACCCTTGGGCGTATGCAGCAACAGCAGATCAAAAAGCTGTGCACTAGCTATGCGCCAACATTCTCAGCCACCCCAAAACTGACTAAAGGTGCATACCACTTCATTAATACAGGTGATGCTCACCCAATTAGAGCCCAACCTTACCGGGTGTCTCCTCAAGCTAAAACTTCTATAAAACGAAAAATCCAAAATATGCCATAAATGGGTGTAATCCGCCCCTCTGGCAGTGCATGGGCATCTCCAGTGGTTCTAGTTCCCAAACCAGATGGGGAGACATGTTTTTGCGTGGACTACCGTAAGCTAAATGCTGTAACTTGCCCAGACAACTATCCAATGCCACGCACAAATAAACTAATAAAGAAACTGGAACAGGCCCAGTTCATCTCTGCTTTAAACTTAACCAAAGGGTACTGGCAGGTGCCGCTAAATAAATCTGCCAAGAAAAGGTCAGCCTTTATCACACGTCGGGCTGTATAAATTTAATGTACTCCCTTTTGGGCTGCGAAATGCACCCGCCATTTTCCAAAAACTTGTAAATGGTTTCCTGGCGAAACTGAAAAAAATATGCAGTCACCTACCTTAAGGATATGGCCATATTTTCAGATTCCTGGGCAAAACACCTAACACATCTACAAAAAGTCTTCAAGTGCATAAAAAAGGCAAAACTAATGGTTAAGTCTAAAAAGTGTCAAATAGGCCTAAACAAAGTAACTTACCTTAAACACCAGGTGGGTCAAAAAACGATCAACCCCCTACATGCCAAAGTAAATGCTATCCAAGAGTGGCTTGTCCCAAAGTCAGAAAAACAGGTCCAATCCTTCTTAGGCTTGGCCGAATATTACAGGCTATTTGTACCGCAATACAGCCAAATCACCGCCCCACTAACAAACCTAACCAAAAAAAGCCAGCCAAATGCAGTTCAGTGAACTAAAAAGTGTCAAAAGGCCTTTAACCAGCTTAAAGCAACACTCATGTCTAACCCTGTGCAAAGAGCCCCAGACTTTTAACAAACCATTCCTAGTAACCACAAATGCATCCAATCTGATTACCCTGTAAAGTATTTACATCCTAATTTTACAAAGGTAATTCTTTTAATTTTTCTTTAAATACATTAATTTTTCATTGTTCTTAAAAGCCAAGGGTTTGGATCGGTCGTTCACCTGTACCAATTGTAAGAATATCATCATCAAGCCTTTCCCAGGAAAGGGGTGTAAGGCTTGGGGGAATATTTTGGGGGAGGGGGGGAAGACGTCTCCAAGTGGTCTCTTTCCCTGTTCTTTGTTTAAATCGCTTGGTGGTGGCAGCGTATCAGGTTTTTAACCTAAGCTGGTTCCCAAGGCAAAAATAAATAAATAAATAAATCTGTGCCTTGGGAAAGTTTTAACCTAAGCTAGTAAATATAAGCTTAGGAGTTCTTTCATGCAGGTCCCCACATCTGTATCCTAAAGTTCAAAGTGGGGAAGAAACCTTAACAGGACCTACATTCCTACACAAAACACTGGATCCCCAGACCTGCAGCATCCCTCAACATCCTTTTTAGATACCAGCCACCCCTTACCTGCCTCCAAGAGCCACCTACAGAGGGCATCTCTGAAATAAAAACTAAGTGTGAGAACATTTGATCCCCGTGTGACAGACTGACAATATCCTGAACAAAAAACTTATGGAATTAAGATAAACATTATTGAATTAAGTTTAATACCTTTGGGGTCAATTGTATTAAAAATGCAGTTGTATCTGTGTGTTACTGTGGAATTGTATGTCACTCTTCTAGGAAACTAACACAATCTCTAGAAATTATTAGGAACTTCAAAGGGCTTTTTGGATAACGTGTATGAAATGGATTTCCTACAAAGTAGTTGGGAGGAGGGAAATGCAAATTCTCTCCTGTTGTAATAACTGGGCCTCCATATTTACCTGAATTGAGATCTTAATTGTAAAAAGTATGTAAAAGTTCATAAATGTCACAATAACGTATAATAAATATTAATAGGAAAGGTTACAAAACAGAGACAAGAAACTGAGTTAGTCCAAACAAAAAGGTTCACGGACTTAATTCAAAGACTATTAAAATCATGCTGAGTAAACTAAAAAAAGTGTAAATTAAAAATCAGTGAACCAAAACTGGTGTGTCAAAAAACTAGGCCTAACTGGTGAACAAAATAACATGGGAATGGGCTATTTCATCCACTACTTCCTTTTGGGGTTCTTAAAGAAAGGGTATGTCTACACCTTAATGTAAGCCCAGGACTTTAGTCAGCTGACCTGAGTTAGTGAAACCAGGGCTTGAGCATCTACATAGACTGTTAACCCTACATTAAGATCTTTCTAACTAGAGCTCAAAACTGGGGCTCTGGCATCCACACTGCAGCGCAGACACATGCTACTGGCACCCTCCCAAAAATGTGACAGCTCTAACACTTGGACCATGGTGAACTGTGGAAAAACTTGACTGTCCGCCCAGCATCTTACAAGAATTTTGAATAGCTCACTAACATATCCTGCCCAGCCGTTGTTTTGGTCCTTGTGTTCCCAGCTACCAGAGCCAGCAACACTGAGGAGACACCTTTTCAAAGACTTCTCTTTGTTTTGCTTTCACTCCCGTGTCACGAAACGGTCAGAGCTGCCATGAAATGCTGGTAGACATTTCGGCAGTGTTTTCTGACCTATCAAAGGCACCTGACAGAGCTTATGACAGAGCAGGAGGTGTTAGTGGAGTACCACCACCAACCAGGCATGACAGACTCACATTGGCTGATGCTGCTCATTTACTCAGTACAGGCACTGATGCCCGCTATGTAGACTGGTGGGATCACAGTCACGCATACCTGTGATGACCAGCAGTGGGTCCAGAACTTTCGCATGAAGAAAGCTACATTTCTGGAGCTTTGTGAGCAGCTTGCCCTGACACAAGACAGATTGCTATAGCCATCTGGAAAGCTGGCTAACCTAGACTGCTACAGGTCCATTGCAAACCAGTTTGGTGTTGGAAAGTTGACTATGGTAAAGTGGTGACAGAGCTTTCTGAGGCAATTAGGCTTGTAGTTTACCCCCAAGGTGGTGGGCATAGAAGATACTCCTGAAGTAACTGCTGGCTTTGAGAGAATGAGGCTTCCAAACTGTGCTGGTGCCACTGATGAGACTCGTGCCCAGTTTGCCCTCCTCAAGGGGAACGAGTACATAAACCACAAAAGGTACTAAATATCCAGGTCCTCATGTACCACAGAGGGGAATTCATGAATGTTAACATGGACTGCACTGGGAAAGTTCACAATGCCAGGGTTTTTTCCTGATCAGGAGTCTACATTCATGGACAAGCTGGGATACTATTCTCACCAAATGAGATTGGTCATAAATGGAGTTATTGTCCCACTGGTATTCTGGGGGACCCTGCATACTCACTTTACCTTGGCTTATGAAACCATACCCTAATTTAAAAGGGCCCGACAAAAGACAGTTTAATTACACTCTCAGAAGATGACGACTGGCTGCTGAATGTGCTTTTGGCTCGCTGAAATCCCATTGGAGATGTCTAGAGACCCATTTGGATGCCAGCATAATCAATGCTGTCCACATTACTGTGGCTTGATGTGCTCTTCACAATTTTTGTGAAGCCAGAGGTGAGTCATTTCCCCCTGAATAGACCTATGACCACAAGGGGCCACTGAATCAGTATGCTCAGCTAGAAAGTGCACCTATCACAAATGGAGCTGGATGCACCCGGGCACATCAGGGATACTTTGTGCTCCCACCTTACTGACTTACATGGCCCAATGGAAGAGGGGGAGATAGTACCATTATTAATGTGTTTGGGAGAGGGGCTCATTGATTGTGGCAGGTTTTAGTACTATGCCATATACTTATGAATGACATGGCCACTTCTGAAGGGGGTGGAGGTAGTCACAGTATGGACTGATGTAAGGAAAAGATTGAAGTATATATTGCTAGACAACTGTATTGCAGGATAGTCTTTGCAGACAAATTCATAACTGTCCCTGATCATGCATTTACCTTTATTATTTTAAATATTCATTGTATGATGTGAAGCAGTGATAGCAATAAACTTTCTTGATGAAATAAAAAAAACTTTATATAAACAATGTATTACAAAAGTACAAAATTCATCAATTCCCAGACAGGCCAGCTGTCATCACATCAAAACACCAGTAACAGAATTTTACAGAAAAAATGAAGTGCATGAACCAGTGCAAACAGTGAAATCATGTACAGGACAAACTTCCTACCGTGGCATGTCCTCTGGCCACCTGTTCTTCTTTCTCTTCTCTCCCCATTTGCCGTGGAGTTGGCAGTGTGAGAAGGGGTTGAAGGCATCCACAGGGGAGGGACTGAACATGGAGGGCTTCATGGGGCAAGGCTGCCCTGCCCAGCCACTCATGGATGTGCCACCCAGCCCTGGAGTCTTCCAAGCTGCTTTTGGACTGCAGCACCGGGTAGCAGGCAAGGGACTCAGGCTGTGGTGTGGGTGATGCAGCAGGAGCCTTGCAGACTACTCTTGCAGTCATTAGCAATATGAGCCACTGAAAGTTTTCTGCTGAGCTCTCTCCTGTTCACTTATCCTGTTCAAATGCGTGCTTCCACACTGAAACCCTGGCCTCAATCTGTGCAGCCAGCCTGAGCCTTTCCTCTTGGCATGCCTTTCCTCTAGCTGCAAGTCCCTCTGTTTTTGGTACAGGACCTGCTTGTTGGTCTTGTCCAAAACCTTAACCCTAAATTCATCAGGGAAAGGCTTCCTCTTCGAATGGTTCGTGAAGGTACACTGGCCCAGATTTCTGATGCAATGTGTACAAAAGGTGGAGGTACTGAAGCCAGTGGAGGTCAAGGGGCCTGGAACAGAACAAGACATGGAGGGTTACTGTCTCAAATAGCTCAGTGCAGGAGTACAGAAAAATTCCTTTTGAAGTTTCAAGGACAAAGTCACAGGAGCTGACTTTCCAAAGTGCCGGGAGGTGCTTGACCCCTTCCTTCCCCCAAGGCCTCACTCCTGCCCACCTCTTCCGAGCAAGCCACTTCCTCGCTCCTCCCCCTTCCCTCCCAGCCTCCTGCACACCATGGAACAGCTTATTGTGGCATAAGGGAAGGGGAGGTGCTGATTAATGGGGCTCGCCAGTGGGCAGGACGCGCTGGGGGAGGGGGGAGGGGAGGTGCTGATATGGGGGCTGCTGGTGGGTGCTCAGCACCCATCATTTTTTCCCCGTGAGTGCTCCAGCCTCGGAGCACCCACGGAGTCGGTGCCTATGGACAAAGTGATACTTCTCCAAACTGTAGTTCTACATATTGTGAGAGGGATGCTTCAGACCACAGAATTTCACTGGACACAGCTTGATTAACTGCAGCAAAAGAAGTGCACACACAGCGGTGAGTTAAAAATGCAAAGCTGTTTGTTTGGTTTTAGAACTCTGCAGAATTACCTGAGTTGGGGGTAGGGGAGAAGAGTGCCATCAATGACTGTGCTACAAAATCTTTTACTATCATTTCAGGCCTTCCATATTTTCAAGGACACAGCAGTTCTTGTGGTGCCCAATTGGCAAAGGGAGATGTTATTCCAAGCTGTGGGTAGGAAACTGCAGTTTATGCAACCGAGGTATTCAAATATAGTGATTGAACAGCACATCTGAATGGAGTGGGCTGGTCAGCTACCGAGATGGCCCTGAAAAATATGCTCTTCCCCAGAATATGACTGACTGGAGTTCCTGCTTCAGGAAAAGCTTGCAGCTATCAGCACCTGGGAATAGGTCAGAATTCATGAGGGAATTAGCAGGATGCTACATTAGCTTCCATATGACTTACTCTGTTATGGCTGCATGCAAACACGCAGAACTCCACAGCCTTCCTGCTCTCCTTTACCTCTGGCACATTTCTGGGCAAAATTTCAAATCCAGTAATATTTGGGACTAGATTTGTAAATCAAAAACACATTTCCACATCCCTCAACCACACATCGTTCTCTGTTTCCAGACAGCTCAGTAGACCGGTGAGTGCTAACAAAGTAGCATACTTACAGGCATAGGAGGGAGGGAGGGAGGGAGGGGGATGCCAAGGCGCTGGCATACAATCTGCCATTAGTGGGTACACACTGCTAGCTGACAATCTGCATAACTTTTGCATCAGTTCGTAGAGCAGAAATGCCTCCAATTAGTGTATTAATAAACATTAAAACGCAGCCAGAAACTTACCAGGCTTGGGCAGCTTCTGTCCATCTGTGTCTGCTGCAGACTCTGAGGTGGGTTGTTTCTCAAGGAGGCATCAAACAGTTGCTCCAAGTATGGACCCAGAACGTGCTGCTGCTCCTGCTCTAGAACCAGTTTCAGCAACAGAGTCACTTCATTGTCCTCATGGCCTGCTGCTGGCTCCCATCATCCCCCATACTGGATTCTGGGACCAGCAGGGCACCTTTCCAGCTAACAGGTTACCACTGGGCTCTGTGCTGGGCATGATGCCCAGCACCCAGGTCATACTCATAAAACCGGCATGATGTTGGCCATCTGCCCGAGGTGTCGTACTAATCCCTGGTTTTCCAGTACTCACTCTTGAGACAGTTAATCTGCTCTCTGCATTGGTCACCAGCCCGGTAAATTGCAAAGCTGCCAGCTTCTTTGCTATTTGCTGGTATGCGCGATCATTGCTGGTACTCTTACTAAAGTGCACTTTTTGCTGGCTTTGCGTCAAAGATTTACCAAAATCTGGCTGTGTTCCCATGACCATGAAGCAGCACTCTTTGCTAAAGGTTTCTTCTGTTCAGTCTCCTTTACAAATACAGAATGGGATGTTTGCAGCTCAGTGGTCAGAAGATAATGGCAGGGTTAATGCTGACTCACCAAGTTGCTGCTGCACACCAAGGGGGGGCTGCTTCCGTTTTCACTGGAGTTGGAGATTGTTGGGAGAGAAAGGACAAAGGAAGTTGGTCCATGGGATTGTGTGACACTTTTGGCAGAGTCCCAGAACCTGAGTAAGGAGTGGGGGAGGGAGATAGGGCTTGAACCCTGGGTCACAGCTTGACTCTGGCTCAGACCCTCCATATCCACAGGGTCCTCGGAGCCTAAGTCTGAGCCAGAATTGGAGAGATGTGTGTGTAGATGGAAGGGGGAGTCTGGGTTCCAGCACGAGTCTGAACCCAGGCATACATTACAGTGTAGGCATACTCTAGGACAGTTTCTCAAATGCCGCTACCATGACTGCATGCAGCCACCAGGTTTCCCTACAGCCACAGCAGTTTCCTGTGCAGTGGGGGGGGGGGGGAAGCATCAGCCCCTCCCCTTCCTCTGTCTCTCCTGCATGCGCCGCCTCTCTGGAGACACAGGTGGAACACACAATGCTTAAGGAGCAAGGTGAGGTGGCAAGGAGGGGGTGAGGTGGCAAGCAGTGAGGTGAGCAGCGGGGAGCCTGGTGAAGGAGTAAGGAGACTAGCAGCGAGCCAGCAGCAGGGTAAGGAAGCAGGGGTCGGGGTGGGGTCTGGCTGTGAGGAGGGGAGTGAGGAGGTTAGCAGTGAGCCACCAGTAAGTGGAAGTTCACCAGGTGGGCAGGGGAGCGAGGAGATGAGCAGTGGGTGGGGGACTGAGGAGGGACGCAGGAGATGAGTAGTGGGCCTGTGCACGAGGTGAGCGGCAGGTGGAGCCGCTCTTTGGGGAGGCTAGCCCCCAACTCCACCCCTTCTTTCCGCCTCCCTTTTGGTAGCCGCAGGCCCGAAACCCCCTAAGCCTGCAGCCACAAGATCCCCGCCTGGAGAAGCCTTGAGCACCTCCCCCCGCAGGAGCCTTGGGCTGGCCAAGGCTCCAAGACCCCCACATACACACACACCTGCCCAGAGGAGCTCTGGGTTGAATGAAGCCTGGAGCACCCTGCCCCTCGTCCAGAGGGGCTCCAGGCTGGCTGAAGCCCCGAGCCACCCCCACCTGCCCAGAGGAGCCCCGGGCCAGCCACAGCTGTGCCTCTCCTTCCCTCCCCAGACCCAAGCCACCAAGAGGTTTTTCATTATTATTTGGACTTCTATTATGTCAAAGCATTTTTAAATTTACTTCAGAATTGTTATACAGACAACCATTATAACCATAAAAAGCAAAAGAAACAATAAAAAAAAGACAAGAACATGCAAAGAACCTTATCTGTGTTTCAATTCTGTGAGGTCCAGTAAAGAATAGAGATAACTGTGCATGATTTTTTATTATTGAGTCCGCAAAAAACCCCAAAACCTTACATAAATAAATTACAATGATTTAGATGTATATATGTGCATATTACTTTATTAACTTTAGGAAAACACAATTTTTCAGGAAAAAAAGGGTCAGTGCAGCCACCAGCAAGTGTTGAGGCCACCAAAAAATTTGTTGCGAGAATCCCTGCCTTAGGAGATTTGTGAAGCGTGTAAATGGCTCTCTCAAAGACAACAGACAAGCTGACACCTCTAGTCAGGTGTCAACGTTGTTTGGCAATCACCTGTCCAATGGCCTTCTTTGGCAACAAAGCGGGGCAGGAACAGATAAACCTGCATTTTAGCGAACTTGGAACCTCTTTCACCACGAGTCTCCACGTATCCTTCCTCACAGCAGGAAGGAACTTTATCTAGGGGTAATCCTCAAGAAAATGCAATTCATAGGGTGACTGGACTATAAAAGTAAAGAGCAAAAACATCCTATCGTCTTACTCTTTCACTTAAGACAACAAAGAAACCAGCCCTTTCACTTTGCGGGGAGAATCTGACCTGAGAATTTGGTCAGCCATATTGCTGGGAACCTCTGGTAAGAATTTTACCTTGAACCAAGTCTAGCTTGTTAAGTTTTAGCTCCCAGGAAGCGTTTTATCTTTATTTTTCCTGTAACCATTTCTGACTTTAATATCTTCTACTTGTAATCACTTAAAACCTCTCTTTGTAATTAAATAATTCTTTTTAATCTAAAATAATCCAGTGTTGTGTTTAAACTGAACTGCCTGGTAACTTCAGTTAAAATAGCTAACAGTTGAATACTGACCCTTTACAGGGGCAATGGACCTTTAATACCTGAATTGTCCAGAAAAAGGCTAGACAGTGCAGAACACACGATTTTTGGAAAAACCTCAGGAATGGGAATGTGCTGGGGTCACCCTGAAAGTAGTAAACAAGGCGAGTGCAAGCCAGAATAAGACTGGAGTGTTGCCGACAGCCTGCCGGGATCACAGTTGCTGGACCAGGGCTACAACTATACACAGATACTCAGGATGTGACCGGCATGCTGTCAGGCTGTTTGGAAGAAGCCCTGGTTGGGAGCTACAACAGCAAAGCATTGTGAGGCATCCACGGTTGCGGGGCAGGTGGTGACAACACCTCACTGGTCTAGATTGTACCCTGGAACATGACAGTGCTGTGCCTGTGTTTTTCCATCAGTGAGGTTTCAAGTCAGTATCAGAGAAAGAAGCTGAATTTTCCATCTTTGCTATTCTTCTCTCCCCTTTTGCATGGATTTGTCTTGTTTTATCTTTTTAGAAAATTGAATCAAGCTTTAACGCCAACAACAGTTCCAGTCCATCTCAACTAACTACTTCCCTTCCCCAAAAAAGGACAGTTATTACCAACTTTAATACCATATAAAAAAAACTGTCAAACACGGATTTTCCTCCTTTAAAAACCCCAATAAAACGTGAAGTGTTAAAATAAAAGCCTTACTTAACATTCCAAATAATTGAATTTTTTTTCCTCCCCCGTATCTTTAACAAAAAGTTTTGAAAAGTTAATAGTGTATTTGCCATAGTACTAAGCAGGCTAAAGTCTCTCTATGCCAAAGCTCAAACCTTAGTTAACACACTTTGTAGTGCTGGACAGTAAATGAGTTATATTAACACCTTAACTCTTTAAAACCATATATTCCATCTTAAATACATACACCACCTCTTTGAACCCAGTCTTTTGAAGCTGAGACTGGAGGGAAAGACCCACTGTCTACTAATAACCAGTTCCCAACTAAATACCCCCAAACTGCATAAAGGAAAGAGTAAACTTTTCAGGAAGGTGCTAGTTCTGAGCTGAGGCTGTTATGAACTTGTGACCATAGAAGAGAGACTCCTTTGTGGGGTTTGCAAGGACTGCTTCTGACAGAGCCTACATTAGAGTTGGGGTGATCACTGGCAAGCTCATTGGCATGCACATACATTCTTATTGTTTTTAATGTGTTTTCCTCTGTAGTGTTTTTATCTTACGAATGAAATAGGCTTGCACAAGAAGTGTGTGTGGTAACTTAATTGTTGACAATTGTTCTGAAGAGAAGGCATTATTAGTATCTGAAGAGAAGGCATGTGAAGGCTACACCCCCTGCTTAGGTAGCCTGTCTTTTGCTGGGAACACCACAGTGAAGGCAGTGAACTGTTCAGCTTGGAAATACCCTGGTCCAGAGGGAGCAAGACATGTCTCCACCCAAGGTAAGTGACTACCAGGGGAGCTGAAAGCCTGAGAGTGGATGCCCTCATTGAGCCAGTAACAGGAAATAATGGTGCAGCTGCCTGGATCTGTGATGGTTTCCAGAGCTTTAGAAGGCTCCTCAGCACTAAGTCATCCATGAGCTCCTGAATTCTAAACAAGCCGAAATAGCCTATATAAGGAACCAGACACAGATTAAGTCACTTGACTAAAGTCTGGAATTGCTAAACCCAGGAGTTGAAGCCAAGCCTCATGAGTCACAGTTCAGTGCATTGCCATATCACCATCCTTTCTGCTAAATTTCACAAGGAATGAAATAATTCTTTACTCAGATTTCAGAAGGGTTGCCATATCCAAAAATGCTGGTGTAAGTGTCTTTCCCTTCATCACATAGGAGGTTTGTGGTAAGATCTTGTGAAGTGCACAAATACACTGACAGCATTCCATGGAAGAAGATACCTAAAATAAAGAACTTTTGCGTTTCCAGGCCAACGCGCCTTCCCCAAAGCTACAGAGTTCCTTCTGGAGGAGGGTTCCTCTCTCCTTAAGTGGCAAGTCACCAGGGACAAGTTCACAGGAGTTTGAAGCCAGCCTGCACAGCATAGTAATAAGTCAATCTTGAGCCCTAAGCAGAGCCAAAACCAAACTCTAATAATCTTAATCTTTAGATACTAAGTTTCTTCTTTGTGCTGGACACTAGACCTCATGAGATAGATTTCATATGGATACTGTGTTCCCCATTTTTGTTTCTCTCTCTGTGCAAACACCAAAATAATTGAAACTTCAAAAAAAAAAATGGTCTTTTTGGTGGATTCGGGAGCACCTGAACCTCTTGATCAAAAGAATATACATCTTCACACAAATGCTACCCTTGGCCCCTACCAAGATTCCTTCCCCACATTGAACTTTAGGGTACAGATGTGGGGACCTGCATGAGAACCCCCGTAAGCTTATTTTTACCAGCTTAAGTTAAAACTTCCCCAAGGTACAAACTATTTTACCTTTTGCCCTTGGACTTTATTGCTGCCACCACCAAGCGTCTAACAAATATGTAACATGGAAAGAGCCCACTTGGAAACATCTCCCCACCCCACAAAATCCTCCCAAATCCTACACCCCCTCTCCTTGGAAAGGCTTGATAATAATCCTCACCAATTTGCATAGGTGACCACAGACCCAAACCCTTGGATCTTAAGAACAAGGAAAAAGCTATCAGTTTCTTAAAAGAAGAATTTTAATAGAAGTAAAGAATCACCTCTGTAAAATCAGGATGGTAAATACCTTACAGGGTAATCAGATTCAAAACAAAGAATCCCTCTAGGCAAAACCTTAAGTTACAAAAATATACATTCCATTTAGCACAACTTATTTTATCAGCCATTTAAACAAAACAGAATCTAATGCACACTTAACTAGACTGCTTATTAGCCCTTTGCAGGTCAGAACTCCTGTATTCCTGCTCTGGTGCGGGCAAAAACAACACAGACAGAGAACCCTTTGTTTCCCCCCCCCCTCCAGCTTTGAAAGTATCTTGTCTCCTCATTGGTCATTTTGGTTAGGTGCCAGCACGGTTATCTTTAGCTTCTTAACCCTTTACAGATGAAAGGGTTTTTTCCTCTGGCCAAGAGGGATTTAAAAGTGGTTAGCCTTCCCTTTATATTTATGACAGCCCCTCAACCAAGTGCTGAACTGGCATGTCAATTTAACAATGCATGTGAATTTTAGAAAGGTTTGAAGACTAGAATTTGTATAGAATTCCTGCTGCATTTTTAATTCCCTAATTACAATAGGTGTTCCATAAACGACAAACTGCTTGTAGTGCTTATTTTGCAGTACTTAAACTAAGGTACTGAGTGGGAGGATTAGAAGCCTGCAGGGAAATTAATACATGGGGATAAAGTGTTGCCGGGACCACTGTACTGTCCCTGTCCCACTCCAAACTCAAGTGACCACAGCTATGAGACTAGCTGGTGGTGTACCTAGGAATGAGGCAAGAAGTCTGTGTGCACAGAGTTTTCCAGTACAGTATATAACGGATATTGATAAAAAAAGCAATGCATTATACAGCTAGGAAGGGACATGTTTTTTTAGTAAGGTCTGGACTCCACAGGATGGGTTAGCTACAAAGAACATCCTTAAGCTGGTAACCACATCATCACAAGCATCTGAAGAATTAACCTGGGGTGGAGTATTCTTCCACACAAGGTACATTGGTGGCACAAACGCACAAGATGACAGAGAAATTAACATCCATGCTGGTCCAAACACTGACAGCACCTGTTCTTTTGGTGGTAATTCAACAAGACTCACTGTGGGTTTAAACTGATTTTTCCTGAGCACATAACCCAACCTACATACTCAGTTTCTATTTTTCCCAGGGTACACTTAGTTAGATTGGCCATGAGTTCTGCTCAATGAGACTCAGAGGCCAAATGTGCAATTCACAATCAAATGAAGACAACCATATAATCTAAGTATGTTGCTCTGTATTGCAGGTAACCACAGAACATTTTTCAACAAATGCTTGGAACATCACAGGGGCCCCATGGAAGGGTCAGGAAGTAACCAAAAATGGGGTTAAATACATTTTTTTCTCCTAGATCCCGAGAGGGCTCAAGCAATCTCTTCACCAACTGCAGGGTCTGGAGGTATTTGAATTTTCTTAGGTTATCCAGCAGCTAATCCACTGGGGAATAGTTAAGCATCAAATTTGTACTCACTGTTCACTTTAGAGAAGATGATACAAAAATCTGATAGACCAGTCTGGTCTGAGGAGAAATGTAATCAAGATGCACCCATTCAACTAATAGGCTTCCTCCACCTTCTGCCAGAGCATTTGCCTGTTTGATGTTATGTTTAGGGCAGCTGATCATGCTTGAGGGAGAAAAAAATTCTAGGGATTATCTGGGATGGGGAAGCGAAGCAAGAGGAGTTTACTTGACGAATTGTGAAATGCATCTCTAGCTGCAATTTCTAGATCTATTTCTATTAAGCACAAAAGTTATTATTATTACTATTATTTGTATTGCCATACCACCAAGGAGCCCTAGCCCTGGACAAGATCCCCACTGCACTAGGTGCTGAACAAACAAAATGACAGTCCCTGCCTTGAATTTACAATCTAAGTATAAAACAAGAGAAAAAGATGGATACAAACAAATCAATGGAGGAGTACAAGGAAACAACAAGAATATTGATAAATACACCAATAGCCTAACAGTTGTCAAAGTTTTTTGTAGGCATTTTATCAAAGCAGAGTTAAGGAGGATGAGGTAGCTTTGCAGATGTTTATGGGAGTTTCTCACAATTGAGAGGGACAGTACTGGAGAAAGCAAAGATGCTTGCCTGGAAATTTAACAAGTGGTGATGAAGGCTCGTATCACTGGCCAATTGGAGGTAGGAGATGACATCTCAATAATGAATGCAATATGACAGGGGTGGGGATAGGCTGTGAAAGGTCATTAAAGTGAGGATGAGTAGCTTGTTTGATGAAATAAAGAGAGCCAGTCAGCGGAGGGATGAAAAAAATATATAACATGGTCGAAGCGACAGACTAGGAAAATTATCCTTGCTGTGGCATTCTGAATGGATGGGCAAGATTCATCCAGACCAGAAAAAATAATGTTTCAGTAATGGAGATGTGGGATGAGACTACCCAGAATAAGAGTTTTAGCTTGGTGGATGGATAGGAAAGGCTAGGTTGTATCTTAGATGTTACACACACAAACTGTCCACAAGATTCAGACAGTCTAGATTTGAGGATTTACAGAGATGTCCAAGATGAAAATGACAGCCAGGTTATAGGGTTAAGTGACCACAGGATGGTGTTGTCTACTGTGATTGAGAAAGGATGTATTATCAAGACCACTGAAATACTGGGTCCAGCTCAGGCATTCACGCTTTAAAAGAGTACATTCCTCTTGGCTGCATGCAACTGCAGGCCCCACTGCTGCTTCTCAAACATCTTCTCCCACCACCAATATAAGTTCTAGGTGAGTACTGTAAACCCCTCTGCCATTAAGTCTTCCTCCCTGCCCCATTAAGATACCATGCTGAGACCAGCTGGTGAGTCAGGGAGGCTAAGAAACAGCATCAAAGAATGAGAGCAGCCAACACAACTAGGGAACACTACCAGTACTACTTATGGAGCTATTTATTATGATGTATAAGGAGAGTAATGTAAAAAGTACATGCATAAGTCTGTGTGTGACAGCTGCCCTCATGTCAGACAGCAGAGATTGAACCAGGGGCCTCCAAAACTAAAAGCATGAGCTGCTACAGCTTGAGCTAAAGCTCTGTAGCTGCGGGCTAGAACAATTCATCCTCTGTAGACTGGCACAGAGAAGAACCTGTGCAATACACACATTAGTGAGTTATATGTACAAACTCTTTTGCCATGCACATGTGATGACAGCACATGTGATGACAGTGTTGTTTGTTATTTGCAGAGGCTGTGGTTATTAAGCAAGAAGGATCCAAACAGATGAGATACCCTGATCTAATTTCAAGAAAGGGATCATTTTTAATACATCTGTCAATGTTACTAAATGCTTTTTAAAACATTTTGGTTATGACTAAGGCTACGATTCAATCACATGTATTTTTAGTAAAAGTCATGGACAGGTCATGGGCAATAAACAAAAATTCAGGGCTGGTGACCTGTCCATGACTTATACCCATGATTAAATCGGGTGTGGGGGGGTGGGGGGTAAGGAGAGGAAGGGGGCTGTTGCTGGGTGGGACAGCAGCACCAGCTTCCGAGAGCTGGGGCCAGCAGCTGCTCCAGCCAGCTGGGGACTGCTGCCCGGGGCCAATGGACCACAAGGGCTCCAGCCAGCCAGACCTCTGCCCAGGGCTGCCAAAGTAGCAGCTGGTGTGGACCACCTGAGCAGTTGGCCCAGGAGCCAGCTGCTTGGGCGACCCTGGGGTCAGCCACACTGGCCCCTGCAGAAGTCACGGAATCCATGACTTCCACAACATCAATGACAGACATGGAGCCCTAGTTATGGCTGATGTATGTATATTTGGGGGAAAAAGGATCACTTATTATTATATGGCCTTTCAACTCACTTTAAGTTTGTTACTTATGAAACTGATATTTTTAACAGAAGAAATAACCAGCTGTAGTACTTTTCATTGGGATGATTATATCAGAAGTATGCTCTTCTATATGGCAAATAGTATTCTATATACTTCTTGAACATGCCTCAAAGTTAGTTGGTTTAAGAGCGCTCCATTTTAACAATGAGGCTGCGATATTTAAATTACAAATTTTACTAGTCAAGATTTTCTTGTAATACATCCCCAGCCACCAGAGTACAGCATCTCTTGTCCTGCTGATGCTGGGGAAAGTAATTTCTGCCAAATTAGCGTAATGTTGATCTGTTGGCACCGGGATCAAACCTGGAACCTCTGGAGCTTAATGCATGAGCTTTTACTGCATGAGCTAAAAGACACATCTCTTACCCTGTCTAATTGGGAACTTCAGTGTGCATGGTTGCAACGCACACTTAGGAAAAGCTTTCTATATTTGTAATAGTTTTATTAAGACAGTGAGAAGAGAGAAAACAAAATGAGTTGAACATCCATATACTCACAGCAACTCCTGCAGAACCTTCTTCCCCCACACAATCATCACCATCACTAGTGGTCATTATCCAAACATCTCCCAAGGCATGCAGGCTGGGATACAGCTTTTATAATGTGTTACACTCACACCACTTCACCCAATACATATTCAATTGGAATTTCAGCCCCTTTTCCCTATTTCCTACTAATGTTGGGGTACCCCTCTTCCATAGGCTATTAATCTTTTACATATGCATCCATTAGTTACCATGGCTTTCTCATGATCTGCTGATGTCCCTACTTTAAAACATGCTAAATTAGTATAGACTAGCATCTTGGGGTTACCTATCAGCCGTTTGGTCATTACAGCATTCTATCTTATGATCTATGTTTACTCTTGGTTCGCTTCTTATGCTAAGGCTTTTTGACCTTATGCCTTTATTAGTTTAGCTACGTTTTACAGGCATTGTGTACTATAGGCTCATTGCATTAGGGCCTTAACTTATACCTATGCACCTATAGGCTACACATTTAATACAGTAACTGCCCAATTTTGTAAATTGCTCCCCAGATTTTACCAAGCAAGTGCCTAATTTCTTTGGTAAACATAAGACATTTATAATTTAATGGGAAAATTTCACATGGCGTCTAGGCTGCAAAGATGACTTGAAAGTTTCTTCACAAAAATTAACTTGCTTGCAAGTATTTTTGTATTCTTTGCTATTAAATATAGCAGTATATTTTAAATTGTTAGCTTCTTAGGCACAACTATTTGTTTTGGACAGCCCAGAGCAAACTGTCAGCACTTCAATAACAGTTTTAATAGTTTGTCCTTCCCAGCCCAGCTTCTGCTGCATCTTACAAGTAATAATTTCTAGTAGTTAGCAAACCATAATTTATTATGAAAATGAATACAAATTCACAGATTCAGCAGAATTAAGGAGTACAAGTGTGTGTGTGAGGAGCAAGCCTTGTTCAATTTCTAACAGCTTTAATAGTTATGCAACAATCAGGATGTTAAGTATATATTTGACGCTGACAGAGCATGGGTGAAGAGTGTTCCATTACAAAAATCCTTTGGCCTACAGCAACCAGGAGGATGACGTACATTTCTGATGTATAACATGTCTAGCCTGAATTATCATGTGTTCTGACAAAGATTGCTGGTACCAAAATATTCTGATTCAGAACATTCAGTCAAATTTAATATTTAAATCTTTCAGTAAAAAGCTAATGTGAAAATAGAAAGGAAACAAAGTAACACTGATAGCATAAATTTCTTCGGCGTCCCAGTCATGGCCCACTACACAAGTGTTATGATAATACATGCATTATTTATTGTATGTAAGTAGTGGTCATAACAAACAATTTTGGCCCATTTAGTACTAAACCATATCCCTCACTTTCGAAGAGGTTTTAACACACAGCTGAAGTCAAAACGATGCAATATTGAGAGAAATGGCTTTTCTCTTGAAGGATACTAACTGCAGTCAGTCCAAAATATTTTTACACTATACAATTTATCATTAATTCCATGTCTGAATTGTAGAGTAACTGTTTATTACAATGATGTGTTTGAAATTAAAAACATTCTAAAATAGAATAATTCTGTAAATACTTGTGGATTGGGACAACTTGTTCAACATAATCTGGATCAGTGTCAGTTATTTTTCACTCTTTACTTAGGAATTAGTTTAATTACTACTATTGAAAGGAATCCCTCTCCATATCAATGCTATCCCAAGAAAGCAGACATCTTTTTCTTTCCAAGAACATCATCCAAAAATGTAATTAGCTAATTAAAGGACCATAATCAATTTAAAATTCTCAGTTCTCTAAACACCTACCTAGTAGAGTTACTAGTAACATTTAAGCACAGTAATTCAAAGACAAAAACCATTTCTCATTTTCAGATTTTGTGCATAACACCACTTTGCCCGTTTCCCTATTGTTGTGTGAAAGACGCAAATAGGAAAGAGAAACATTTTTAAAATAGGAAAATATGATTGTTAAACAAAAATTGTCCAAGGCAGGGGCTCATGTAGAAAACTCCACTTGCCCCAGTGACCCCAGCCCATCCTATCCCCAGATCTCCCTTGCTCCCACTCATCCCTTCCCTTACTTTTCTCCTTAACCTCTCATTCTCCTTTGCTTCTTTCCCCTGATAATACAAGCATGTTTTAGTTGCTCTCATCTTCAGAACCTACCCCAACCCCCACTTGCCTCTCCAACTAGTGTCCCATCTTCCTCTTATTTCAAGGTCACTGTCTACAATCAGTTCTCCAATTCCATCTTACACCCTCTCAAATCCGGAAATATCCATTTGGTTATTTAAGATATGCTTTAAAATCTAGAAGTCCTAATCACCTTCTACGTCAAACAAGCCTCAGAATCTAGTTAGTGATTTCACAGCCCATATATTCTCCATTTCTAAATTAGTTCAGGGCCTCTGTTTAGTAAAGAGGCGGCTGAATAAATGCTGTACCAAACCAGGAAAAAATGAACTGTTTACTTAAATGCTAAATATTTGTTAAAACAGCCTTTATAGGCTTATTTTTTTACAAATTAAGGAGTTGGAAAGGAGTTACTATTCTTTAGTGTAAATAGTATTTTTTCTGGTACACAAATCCACTGCCTTGTTATCTGAACACATAGCATTGATCTATTCAAGTCTTTTCTATAAAGCCCACCACCGTAGTAACTAAAGGCTAAATGATGATTGCATTTAATTTAACTGGCTGACTGCACAAACTTAATCAAACCTACCAGTGGACAACAGTCATAAGTGTATATTTATATTTTAACTGGAATTTCTTTTTTAGTAATATTGCTCATTCAGGAGTTCAGGATGTGCAAGTTGGAGAAAATTAATCCCCAGATTCACTTAAGGGGCTACCTGGGTAGTTCATCTTTATTCATCCTTTAAATGCACTTATAAAATTGCTTAATTTCATCCTGAATAAATCCAGTAGCCCATTTTGAATTTCCCATTGTATACATTTTAAAATGAAATACAACAAGAGACAACTTTAAGGAGATTAGAACTACGGATAAAGTCAAGTTTCCCTTTAAATTTTCCAACTTTAATTAATCCAAGTCCTGAAATTGTATTTTATAAACAAGACTACTTAAAAAGAAAATGCATGTCAATCTAATTGTTGTTCTAAGCATATTTTTTGTTTAACAGTAGTTCTGACACCCCAGGTTCTTATTTTTACTAGTAAGCAAGTAGAAATCAAGAGTTAAATTATATTTTCAGGTTTTAAAACATGGAGACTCTCTGAAAGGGATTTCGCACAGGAAAACTCATCTGTATGTGTTCAAATTGACAAATGCAGGACATCCTCTCTCACTGTTTTAAAAGCCAGTCTATTTAAAGAAGGATTTCACTGCCTCTTCCTATATTTCCTTTTAGCTTTCACCATTAGTTCCCAATACACAGTGGTAACCAAGACCATACTGTAAATAATCCAGAAATAAATTAGGTCACGAAAAGGAAATCAGAAATGTTAGCTTGCTGACAAACTTGAGTATTTACCAAGTCTGTAGAAAAAGTTGCTTTTGGTAAGCATAAACAAATTAGAGACTTTAATGAAGAAGACATTGTCACCTATTCCAATCTCTTTGTATTCTTTGAGATACCAAATTATGATGATTACTCATGTCCCAAGTGCAGTCACTGTAAGTGTCCAAATCTAAAACATCTCTCTTTACAATACAGAAATATGACAAAAAAATGTTACGAAAAACTCAAGAATGGTCCTTGGTACTTATTCATTTACTTCAGTGTCTATCCATTTCACAATTTTCTTATTGGTTTGGTCACAACAATCTCAGTGTAAATATAAGCAAAAATAGAGAAAAATCTATACAACTGCATGAAAATTGACAAGTCTTGTCTGGTCTTCCAAATGGAAAATAAAAACAGTTTTTCTACAGTAGAATATAGGAATCACTGCTGATTAAAACTGCATGATGTCACTGTTTTAATAAAGAAGCCCATTTGCAGTGAAGTCATAGATTATTTGGAGCAATGATACGGGGGGCCGGTCTTGCATGCATCAGTTACTTCTTGTAATAAAGTTTAGTAGCATATGACCATTAGAGTTTAAGATTCTATGAGGATTTCTCAAACATGACATTTTCCCAAATGTTTAGTAAAATCATCTGTTCAGCTCCATGCTGAAGGGCTGTTCTGACAATGTGCACACCTCATAAAATGGGCATTTTTTTAATTCTGAAGGTTTTCAAAGAATTTTACAAGCTATATTATATGAAAACAGCAACTTTAGTAGTAATGCAATCCTTGCTACTAGAGCTAGGACTATAGTAATACTATACACATTCTGCTGAGCCATATGACCATTGAGAGCTGGTGCTATGGAAATCTAACAGCAATTTGTCCTTCTTTTGCACATCAGCAGTGATGGTATGAAGCACAAAAACAGAGGCCTCCTGCAGAACAGAACAGAAGTCTCCTGGACAGTGTTCAAAGCAATAATGAGGCACAAGATCTAATCTGTAACCTACAGTTGTGGTTTTATTTTTTTAATTAGACCTCAGCAGGGAGAGAGGGGTCAGCTGCTAGAAGGGACAGCTCAGGGAGTCTCCCACCTTGGCGAGCAGTACTGGCTTGAGGAGGGCTGTTTCCCCACTACAAAGAGAACTAATACCAGCAAAAGCACTAGTAAACTCTATTCTATATACTAGCATTGCTAGCATCTAGAAGAGATCAGAAGAGGAGGTGGGGGGTGGGGGAGTGGCTCCCTTACAATCATGTTATCAGGTCTCATGGCTGGTATTGTGTCTCAGTAACCAGCATGCACAATGACAGGTTTCAGAGTAACAGCCATGTTAGTCTGTATTCGCAAAAAGAAAAGGAGTACTTGTGGCACCTTAGAGACTAATCAATTTATCTGATCATAAGCTTTCGTGAGCTACAGCTCACTTCATCGGATGCAGTGAGCTGCAGCTCACGAAAGCTTATGCTCAAATAAATTGGTTAGTCTCTAAGGTGCCACAAGTACTCCTTTTCTTTCAGCATGCACAATATTATTGTTGTCCTAATACTGTAAGCTACAATGGAAGTACTGCCATAATTCTGGATAGTTACTTTCTACCCTTAAAAGCTTACTGATCCA
Source organism: Eretmochelys imbricata (assembly GCF_965152235.1). Taxonomy (NCBI): domain Eukaryota; kingdom Metazoa; phylum Chordata; order Testudines; family Cheloniidae; genus Eretmochelys; species Eretmochelys imbricata. Next base: position 47,807,875 of record NC_135576.1, on the reverse strand, counting down.
TGAAATGTAGTCATTCTGAACAAGAAGCACTAAATAATCCTTTATAAGAAAGAAGTAAAAAAGAAAAAAAAAAGTCTCCAGTTGAAACTGCAGGCAAGTTTTGAATATGCATGACTACCTAAATGTGAATTTGCCCATCACATAAGAGAACCTGTACCTTTTCTTTCAAGAAAGCATCATGGAAGTTGTCCTTTAATAACAAATGTTTTATGTCTCAGACCAAAGATATCACCTATTAGTATAGTGCCATCTAGCATCATGCTGAGGCAGTTCTTTCAATATCAATTCAGAGGAAAGACTGTCGCACACTCCACTTCCTGCATTGTTGTTTGCCATTAAGAACTTGTACACAACTATTAACTATGCCTAACTTATGAGATCTGGCAAGATCACGAGACACTAAAGATAGGTTAAATTTAAAGCCTAATAGAGGTCTGTACAAGTAGATATTCCTAATAAAGATTCTGACTTTGTCAATTCAGTATCATCGCCAAACACTAGTTGATAGTGAGAAGTCAAGATAAGTCAAGATTTCCACTTTCCATTGATGCAATCATAGACCAGACACAGTAGAGAACAATTTCTGCTGATACACAAGTCTTCTGCCCTTCATCTATTTATCTTATCAGTTACTAATGTTTTTATATAGAGTTTGAGTATAAATACACAAGCCAACTAGCTCTGTTGTGACGATTAAAAGAAAATCTGAGGGCCAACATTAAGATTTCCTTGCAGGTATCTATTTATAGCTGATGCACATTTTAGATTTCTTAATTTGACTGACATTCAGTTGCATTTTCTACCCTTATTGTGTTAAGAAACTCGTGACTGAAACGTAATTATAAACGTAAGTTATTGTCACCCATGTGCAACCTCAGTCTACTTTTTATGTAACAAGAATCCCTTAGGAATCCCAACGTTATTGTGCTCATCCAGTTCTAAAAAGCCTAAACATACTCTGATTACATTATTCAGATTTTATATTGATGAAACAAATTAGCCATACTAAATTGTAATTGGAGCATCATACTTTACTCAAGATCCATGTCACCTATGCTTAATCCACGTAAGCGGAAACTCTTAAAATATTACCCAAAATGAGAACCTACCAGTCCACTGCTTGGCCACCTTGCATAAGGAGGCATTTGAAGAGGCTTCTAACATCTATTCACATGTCTGAACTTGCCCACAGAAAGTCTGTGAAACAAAATCCGGTTTGGAGGCTCATTCAGCTAACTAGTCTATGCTTTCCTCAATAATTCAGGGTTAAAGAGTCTGCTCGCTGACTTGCTACTAACCAGAACAAGTGGGAAGCACTCCTTCTAGAGTACTGGGGCCTAAGCCAACAATTTCTGAATAAGCTTTGATTTAAAGAATTTTTAGCCCTTGATAGTATCAGACAGCACACTTCTTTAACATTTGGAAAGTTAACTGACGTAATAGTTTTCCTGAGCTCCTAGCGCCTACGCTAACATTCAAAGATTTGCCTGCTATCAGCAGCATGATAATAACAGGACTCTGCTCAGTTTTGCTGAAGCCCTTCAGAATTCAAAAGCCAAAATAGTGGAACTCAAGAATCACGTCAATTTTATAATCCTGATAAAACTGAGCAACAGGGACAGTCACTTTAGTTATTTGGGAGATGTACTCCCTACCAACAAAAATGGAGTAGCAGAATTCTTCCCCACTCTTCCTTACCATGTTCAAGAGGTTCTGAGAGGGGGCAAAGTGGTGAAGAGTCCACTGTACCTTCTAGCAGCTAAGAAGCTGTAGATGGCGAGGGGAGACGGAGAGCTCCTTCTGCCTTCCAGCAGCTGTATGCATGCATATTGACCTTCAAGTTTAGACACCTATTAGCCAGCAGATATGAAAGATTCCAACTTCCCTTTTTGCTGGATCCTGCTTTAAGAACTCTAATAGAAATCTCAGTACTATCCACCACAGAAACTAGATTTCAGGCTGCTAGGGATGGGCCTTGCTTCTCAACAAGGCACTCTACCTAGAGCTCTCTAAGGCCACCTTCCTGCCACTATCCCACTTCATGTCTACCACTGGCTATCATGTTTGCCTTTTTGACTAATAAGTGTCAGGTAAATTTTTTTAAGACCCGGCCTTAATTAGTGTGTTCAAAGTATATCCAGTAAAGGAGTATTTGTATAGCCCACTGTTGTGCACCATATGCTCCTTAGTGGGTCAGAACAAGGTACCCATTTTTTAAAAAAGCTTTAAGTATAGCATAATATGCTATTTTTAACAATCATTTTAGATGATGGATGTTTGTAACTGCCGAACAGCCAAATGGAAAAGTCTTACTTTTTTCAAATCTACCTTTCAAAATTAGTAGTTTCTATAGTTAATCCAATCAAATACCTTCAGTGACAGGAATATTTATAAGTAGTAAAATTCTCACCTCACCCCCACTTTACAACTATAAAAACTGAACACATTCTGGTTTTTGGGCTTGCAGAAAGTTTAAGCATTGCTGCTTTTGTCCAATTATATACTACAAAACACTATCTGGTATTTCCTATATCACATAACTCACTCAAAGGATGACAAATATTCAACTGAACCCATCAAACGTTATCCTTGCAAAGTTGCTGCACATTTTGTAGCTCTCTATATAGTATTAAACCACATGAAACCATACGATAATATTCCTAAAGCTAAAAAAAAACCCACAAAGTTTCCAGGCTTGCTGGAGCGGTTTCACTTTTTTGAATTCTATTCTATTAGATTCTAGACACTGTAGTATCTGAGTTCCTTCCAAGAGTTCAATTAAGCAGCGTGACTAACATTCATCATATGTTTTCTCATCCTTTCGACAGGGGAGAAGCGTTCACAGTAAAGTGTTCTGGACTTTATAATTTAATATTTCTACATTTACATGAATGGACATGGGCAGGCATACACACACACAGAGCTATATTTATGTTAAAGAAGACAAGGTCACAGAAACATCTTGCACCTGGAGCAGAAGTTGCTTAGGTTTGTGATGGGCCCTACTCCCCATGGGCGTTCATTCCACAGGCTTGGGTCAACTCCCAAGAAAACTCCGTCTACTGCACAGAGGACCTTTACTTTTATTGTAGAACATTCTGTTGTGTCAGAGGAGTGAAGAAGTCAATCATGATCTCCATCCTAGACTGCATATTTATTCTTTATTATCTTACATATGTTCCCTGTTCGGTTGCAAACATATTGCTTTTAAACCACTGACAAAAGAGGACATACCATCATAAAATTCATTTTCCTTAGCCATTTTCACCAAGCTTTTTGTCCATAAAAATAAAAACCTATCTATAAAGCTCTAGTGAAACATGAAAGACATCAACTTTGAGATAATGCTTACCGTAATAACAGCCTTGCTTAGACAAATCGAGCCCCTGCAGCCATACTCAGTTTCATCTTCAGATTTGTAGTAACTTAGAGTGTTGTTTTTCAAAACTACCCATCGGTCCTGCCACCCATGAATGTAGTTGGTCCACTGTAGAGAACAAAGAAATAAATCTCAAAAAGCTGAGCAAGGTCTGAAAATAGTAAAAATACTGATGAGAAGACACCTTGTTTGCTTATTAAATTTCGTTATTTAAAAACTAGAAAAAGTTTTTCAAATTTCTCCCCAAATGATGGATTTGCTATCCCCTTGATCAGAACTCTCAACATTTTTCATCAACCATTTGTGTTGCACAGTACCTTAAGCCAATTTTGCTTCATTAACAATAAGACTAAAATTATGTCGTCTGTAAAAGCGGTATCACACCCAACTAAAACAAAATGTTCTTTACAATTAAGAGCACTGATGCAGAAAGAAGTTTAGTGAAAAATTAGAACTATTAATTGGTAAAAAATATAGGTTTTATCTTTTCTAGGCTTAGAAGTTAATCTTTTGGTTTTAATGTTGCTAAACTTTCTATTTAAGTAAAACAGAAGGTGAGCTTTCATAAGAACTGTTTCCGTAAGATAAAGATACTGTTTTAAAAGAGTCTCATCCTCTAGATCATATAAAGATTCATTTATACAAGGTGCTCCCTTAATCCCCCTTCACAGCAATATAAATAGAGAAATACAGTTCTGTACATTAAAAATCACCGTTTTCACACTAGTCACTTAACATTTGCCAGAGTCTCAAAGTCACTTTTGGGTACTAACACTGTACACCCTGACTAATAAGCACACACTTTGGCATTCAAGTTCTCTCTAAATTATTCGGCTCAAAGCAACGAGTTAGAAGAGGATATACTACTTAAAGAGCAATAATGGGAAAGTGAGTACAAAAATGTTGTTCGTAAAATTGTTCTTAAATGTTTAGTAGATCATGATAGTGGTTCTAAAATGAAAATTATCACTGAAACAAGATGAGGAAATGCTGAAAAATATTTTATATTTCTTTCATTATAACAGGAGGATTCTTTCATTGTAAGGCAGGAGAATGGGAAAAGGGAAGAGAGTCGTTCCTCCACTAACACAAGTTAGATGGTACCCTTGAACAGCTTTTATTAATCAGAATCTTGTGCTTATGACATTGGTCTGTTGCTCTGAAAAAGTTTCCCAAATTCACCATTATGTCTTCAATGTAATACCGGACGGAAGAAAAGATCTCTGGTAAAGAAAATTCTAACTGTTTGAACAAGTGAATTTATTTACATGTGACACAAACTAAAAAGTCTGATATACCTGAAAATCTTCCCTAGTTTGTATCCACCTTTAAGTGATGAACAATACACACATTGTAAAAAGTGCTTTTCAAATGGTTAAAATTTCTAATAAGTAGGACAATGTATGGGAAAATTTAGGCATTCTAAATACATTTAAAAACCAAAAAAACTTAAAATTTAGCTTCTTTTTCCCTTACTTGTGGAATAATGAGGGCTTATCTAGACCGCGAGAAGACCCTAAAATAGCTATTCTGCACTAGCTCCTCGTGTGCACACTCTTCTTCCACACTAAAAGTGCTTTTGTGGTGCTTAGGTTCAAGCACTCTTAGTACAGAACCAGAATGACCACAAGGGGGTAGTGCAGAACAGTTACTGCACTTTAACATCCTCGCTATTTTGCACTAACTTCCCCATGAACTTCCTCTATAGACAAGCCATAAGCTCAGGCTTTTCCCTCCTGCAAATATGATGAAATCCTGAGCACCTAAAACACCACAGGGAATGCAAAGAAATGCAACCTTTTATTACTGGTTTGGAGTCTTGTTTTTAAAAAGCTTTTTTTTATATTTAATCTCTATTTGCTGACAAAACACGTTATTATGCAATAATTTCAGTTAAACTCATTTGCCTTGCAGGTGTTACAGAAGACATTAATCAATCAGCAAAGAAATTAAAGTTAGACAGTCACTCATAATACCTTCCAGCAGGTTCACTCCAACAGGTTTTATCATATTTCACAATTCAGGTTATTTTTCATTATGTGTTTTCACTTGGAGGTTAACAGAAAAGACAATAGCTGTAATATAAGTATAAGCACTACAAACAAAACTCAAAATTGTACATAGTGCGTGTATAATAAGACACAGATGTTTGGGAAACACCTTGGGATTTAGCATACATGAAAACCCACCATTAAGATTTAGAATACAATTTTAGACTCCATTTCATTTGCCAATATTAAAATGGATGGCGTACTACAAACAAACACCAGATCATTTCTACTTAATGATCTGGATCACCTAAAAAGGTGGTAACATTGCAGAAATCTCAGGCAATAAACCACACTTCCGAACCAAAAAACCTACTGTAACATACCTCCTGTCCCTCCCCAGCATCAGATATGAGACCCTGCAGATCAGCATGCCAAGGCCTGCCTCCTCTCCTCAACATTGCTCCCCTCTATGAGCTCAAACATTTTTTTAATTGGAAAGAGTTCATAAACAGAGTCCTACTCTCTCACAGAAACAGTACCATAGGTTTTTCAGTATACAGGGGATGTTCACAGGTCATGGGATACCGAGATCATGCATTCAGTTCTAGTTTAAACCCCTCCTCACAGTGTAAAGTGACAGAGAGATACAAAAACAACAACATCTCAATATATACCCAAATATCCAGAGAATTAAAAAGCTACTTTCTGCTACCGAAAGTGTTCGCTCAGAATATTTAGTCTTTAAAACACTCCTTAAAACTGAATTCCCTAACTTCATCTCACACACGTCAAACTGATTTATTAAATTCACAGTAATACAAAGGGAGGAATAGGTTTAATCCTTCCCCATGCCCCCCACAAACATAAGCAAAAAAAATTTTTTTAAGCAAGCATTCCCGCAATTTTCCCTTGTTCCCCACCCTTCACTCGGATCTCCCACTGCAAGGGTATTTTATTGCACTATTTTGATGCTGGGACTAAAGCCCATGCCACTCCTCTTTGACGTATCCCTATTGATTGGAAGTGATTTGTATGTGCATATCACATGCTGCTACTTCCTGCAAAAAAGTCTTGGCAAGAAAAAAAAAAAGCAGCATTTCCTCTGCAACCCCAAGAACTCTCCCTCTTCCCCACACAGGCTCAGAGTGTAGTCCTACATCAGTCAGCACAGGTATCAATACAACCTAGCCCGCAGCGCACACTACCTAGGATAGGATTGCCAAGCTCCAGTCAAAAACCTGATGAATGGAGATACCCTCGCTGCCAGCACTCACATTCTGCATGAGAATTATTCTACTTACAGACCCTGCTGTCCCAAAATTTACACTTGGGGAGGGTGAGGCAAAGGGTGGGGTGCAAAGCGGGGGGATCGAGAAAGAAGGGACAAGGGGACGCTCATTCATGCCGAGGATGCCTCCTCATTTAGGAGGGGAAGGAAACTAGGAGAGACTCCCTCATCCGTTTGGAGGATGGATTTTAAGACTGTCTCCACAGCCTCTCCGCGAGGAAAGGCTCCCCGCCCCGCCTAGTTTACAGGAAGGAGGGCACTGAAAGCGGCGCTTAGCTTCTCCCGGAGAGACGGGGGAGAGCTGGGAGTACTGCGGGGGTTCCTCTCGCAGCAGGGCGGGCTGGAGGGGACGGCCTCGCGGTGTGTGCGGGCCGTTAGAGCCCCTCCCGCGGGCTGGGAGTGGATGTTTTGCGGCGAGTGACTCATTGCCAGGCTCCCCCAGGTCATGCGGCCGCTGCCCCAGCCAAGCCAGAGCCCTGTCTCCGCAGGCGAAAAGGGCTGCGGGGCTGCCCCGCAGGCGGGTAACCGGGCGAGACAGGGGATCCTAGCCCGATTCCGCCGGGCAGCGCGGGGGTGCACACGGTCCCCACCCGCCCGGGAAGGAGGAGGCTCCGAGTCCCCCAGGTGGTGCGAGGGAAGGGGCTGCTCACCTTGCTGAGGACCCCGCAGAGCTCAACAGGCGGCCCGGACTCCGTCTCGGGATCCTCCTCGGAGCCGGAGGAATTCCAGCTCTGGTTGTCCGACATGGAGACGCCGCCCGCAGCCACCACCGAGCAGGGAAACAGCGAGCGGCCCCCGCCCACAGCAGCCTCTTCCTGCCTTGGGGACGGGAGCGACGGCCGGGTGGGCTCTACCTGGGCGACACCTCTCAGCTCCCGGGGGGGCGCCAGCCGCGCCTGCCCTCTCTGCAGCTGCCGGGGCCGCGGCTCCGTGACTCGACTCTCCGCCTCTGCCCTCACTGCAGCGCCGCGGCCCCGACTCACAGCGAGAGCCACAGTGCGAGGGACGAGTGCCTGTCTCCGCTCAGAGCGCCACCGCAGCTGCTGCCGCCATCTTCCTCCAGGCAGGAGCTCGCTCTCTGCTACTATTTACCAACTCCCCGCAGCCCCACTTTGGAGGGGGAGCGCATTGCTTGCTGGGAATTGTAGTCTGGAAGGAGGAGCACGATGCAGGGAGGGTCTGATAGCGCGATGCATCATGGGAATGCCGCGGGTGGGGGGGAATGATGCCCTCATGGAGCACTGCATCCTGGGAGTTGTAGTCTAGGGCGGGGGAAGGCCTCCGCTTTTGATTTGGAAGCTGAGGACGGCCATTTTGGTTCGGTTGTGTGTCTTCTAATTACGGCCTCCCCCCCAAGTCCTTTAGCCAGCGCCCGCCCAGGTGCGTAGCTGCGGCTTCACTTCGGTTAAGGCAATAGGGAGGCTGGTCTGTACCCTGACCTGTCACCCGCTCTTTCCTCTAGCCCCTGTCGGACGGGCGGGAGCGGGTTCCTCTTCCCAGGTAGGGCAAGGAAGGAGGCAAATCGTCCCTCCCCCCACCCCCGTGTCCTCGTCCTCCACACTGCGGCTGTCAGTTGAGGCTGGCTTCCCTCCCTTCCCCCCGGCATGGCCGTTCGGGGAACAGGCTCGGTGTTTCCTCCAGTTACAGACGTTTCCCTTAACCAATATGGAGGCGGCGGGGGGGGGGGGTCAATGAGAACACAGGAAGTGGTGGGGGGGAGCAGGGAAGTTAGATGCCTCCGGCTCTGAGCTGAGAGACAGAGCAGGGGGAGCTCGGAAGTGAAGCTTCTTCCCATCCACAGGTAAAACATGCCGCGCCTAGCCGCAGCGTCCTCCCGTCCTGGGCACGCTGGGCTCTGCCCACTTTTCATGGGGTCGGTACAGAAGGGGCTGGGACTCACGCGGGTCACTGAGGAGCTGAGACAGAAAGAGGGAAACCAGCAGCAGCCAAATCATCCTCTGCCCAGTTCTCGCCTCCCCTCCAGACTGAGCGAGAGAGACTTGAGGGGGGGGGGAGGCCATTCACTGCACTGTCCCCTGCCCTTCTCAAAATAAATGTGCTAACCTCTGAACTGCATAGTGGTTTTGAACGAAATCCTTTCTGCACCGATGTGTGACTCTGACAGTCTGCTTTTCTGGCATGACTGGGCATGTCTGTACTGCACACTAAGGCTATGTCTACACTAGCACTTTTGTCCATATAACTTATATCACGGGGGGGTTGTGGGTGAAAAAAACACACCCCTGAGTGACATAAGTACACTGACAGAAACACTTGTGTGAGCAGTGCTATATGGACAGGAGATGCTCTCCTAGGAACATAGCTACTGTCACTCATTAAGAGTGGTTTAATTATGTCGACAGGAGAGTTCTCTCCCAGTCCTATCAGCATACATGGGAGATCTTATAGCTGTGCAGCTGAATCATAGAATCATAGAATATCAGGGTTGGAAGGGACCTCAGGAGATCATCTAGTCCAACCCCCTGCTGAAAGCAGGACCAATCCCCAATTTTTGCCCCAGATCCCTAAATGCCCCCCTCAAGGATTGAACTCACAACCCTGGGTTTAGCAGGCCAATGCTCAAACCACTGAGCTAATCAGTACAGCTGTGCCACTGTAAACTCTCTAGTGTAGACATGGCCTTAGCCTAGGCTCTGACTCTGGTTTTAATCCAGTCCCTGCTCCCCTTCCATCCACACACACACATCAGTCAGATTCAATTCAGCAAGCATTCAGGACTTAGGTCCTAGGATCCTTCGTGGGGGAATAGGGGGTATGTCAGAGCCCAAGTCCTGTTGTGAGACTGGTCCAAGTCCTATTATTTTGCAGTATGGATGCAGGTCAAGCTGCGGACCCGAGTCAGAACGTCTGCATAGTATGGTCCCGTGACAGCTGGTTCCAGGAATTGTAAATCAAGTTGTGCGATACAGTGTGGAAGCTTGGGGAACACCAAGTCCACAAGTCCAGGTCCAACAAACCCATGTTTAGTATGTAGTGTAGAGATACCTTCAAGGTTTAATTGCATATAGTGCAGTAGGCCCCAAACTTTTAATGTCATGCTTCCCCCCCAGCTATAATGTAATCTGTCCATGCCCCACGGGCGCTGTGGCTGGGGCTGCATCCAGGAACCAGGCAACGGTCAGGGGCTGGAGCTGTGGCTGGGACTGCAGCCGGGAGCTGCAACCTGGGGCCAGGGCTGGGCTGTGTTTGGGGCTGTAGCTGGGGGTGGGGCCAGAGCAGAGCTGGGGGTAGATCGGGCTGGGTCATGCTCTCTCCCCATCCACTGTGGGGTCTGGCCTGGGCTCCACTCTGCCCTGCCCCAAACATTCCTCTGTGCCCTCATAGCGGGGCACGCGCCACAGTCTGGGGATCACTGATATAGTGGTTTAGTTTCATTTTGATTATCTTGCTACAAAAAGAGGAGGCAAATTGTATGTTGGTGGAACATTATTACAAACTTGGCACTCAAAAAAGAAAGTCATGCCTTATATTTGTGTAATCAATGTAGTAAACTTTAGCTACATAATATTGTACTGTGCAGAGAACAATGACAAGGATTTGTGATTTTTTTTGTTGGTTTTCAAAATCACTTATGAATAAGTAGTGTAAGGGCAGGCCTACACTACAAATTTACATTGGTATAGCTGCACCGCTGTAGTGTGTATGGTGAAGACATTCTAAGACAATAGAAGAGAGCTCTCCCGTCAGCTTAATAACTCCACCTCCATGAGAGGCGGTAGCTATGACAGCAGGAGAAGTTCTCCCATTGGTGTAGTGCTGCCTACACGGGGGGGGGCGTGTTAAGGTTGGTATAACTGCTTTGCTTAGGCATGAGGATTTTTCACATCCCGGAGTGACATCGTTATACCGATATAAATTTATAGTGTAGACCTGGCCTAAATATAAAGAAGAAAGGGGTTAACAAAACATATAATATAAACAGAAACTGAGTACCAAAAATAGAAATACTTCCAGGTTGCTAAAACTGACAGAAAAACCTCATTCAAGCAAGTTTTACATCTAATGTAAAATTGTGCATTTAATGAATCATATTGGCAAACATTATTTTAACACCTTACAGGCAGGGGTTCAAATAAACAAAATTTTAAAAAAGAAAGGGTTAAGATTGAAAGTGTGTTTGATTTGAGTCCAGCTTCTTTTTTACATTGGCTTTTTTTTTTTTAAAGTCCACATTCAGAAACACCGCAGTGTTACAATGTCTAGCCTTCCCACAGCCATATAACCCTTCATCCTTTTTGACTAAAAAATTGTAAATGTATAAAGCTTTTATTCACACTTTTACCTATAACTCACCCCCTCCATGATTTATCCTGGTCCTCTACATTCTTCTCTGTGCCTTTTCCTGATTCCTTGTAACTATCTCCATGCCCACTCTAGTCCCTATCACATCTTTTTAATGTCTCTTGTTCTGCCATCTCCAGGTCCTGTGCCCCTATGTGTCTCCCAGTGCTTTACGCTCCTTTCCAGACACTCCCATACCTTTTTCTTCCATGCACCCTTTTATTTTTCTTGGTATCCTTATCCTCTTTTCCATGCTTCGTCTTAGTCCCCTGTGCAGCCTTGTTCGTGCCACCCTCAGTGTGATACACTCTCTCATGGCTTTTCTGGTCCCCAGCACTCACTTTCCCTGTCTTACTTCCCTTTGTCCCCCACCCCTATTCCATGCCCCTTCTGTGTTCCTCCTCCAGAATCCCCATTTTTAGACCAGGGTCCATGTGACCTCTTAGTTCCCTACCCCAATCTCTGTTCCTTCTGGTCTCCTAGATATAAATTGTGGGGAGCTTAAAAACTAGTTTTATAATGGGAAACTAGCATCAATCTAAACCGTGGAGTAGCTACTGTTGCTCCATAATTATGATGTATTGAGTAAAATACAAGAAAATAAAATACAAAAATAGCTTTTCATAGTTCTATTAAACAAAGTATGACATTTGTATTAGATGATCATTAGAGCCCTGCAAATCTGCGGATATCTGCTTTATCACAGATCATTTCTGCAGATCACAGATCATATGCAGATACAAATTTTATATCCGCACAGGACTCTAGTGATCATGATTTATCTTTAAAAAGAGTAAGTTTTAAATGTATGAATGATTGGTTCACTCACTTTTTCTCCACTGCTTTTGTCTTTCCCTTATTTTCCCATTACTGTCCCCAGTTTCCCTATGTGACTCTTGATCTTCGTTTTCCGAATCCTGCATAAACACAGCTTGAGCTGGAGCCTTCAGGATCCTGTATTCTTTCAGAGATATCAATTTATAATTGTTCTTGCATTTAAAACCATTTTAAAAGGCTGTCCTTCAAGTGTTTTTGTTTAAACAGCAAAATTTGGCTCTGATATTTACACCACTTTTAATATTTTTGAAAATCTGATTTCTTTCCAGAACAATTGCATGTGATTTCCAGAAAAGAGAATACAATTTAGGAATTTTTTAAGTGAAAAATGAAATATTTTAGAAGTTCTGTTGCTGAAAGATTATACAGAATATAAATGTACATTTTTCTGTAAAAACGAGATTGCAAGTGGCAGTACACCTTTTGGCATGCCCTCTGCTAGCGAATTTTGATCATGGCAATTTTTTAAGTAACCTTTTCTGGGTATGTTACAAATTGTTCAACATTTGTTTTCTGTGGTTCAGATATATTAAATAATATCAATAAGCATATCTATATACTGCAAACCAAGACCAGTGGATTTCATTTGAAAAGATATTGTAATGCTACATAAATATTGAGAGGAAAAACTGAGATAACAAAACAATTCTTTGTCTTCAAAGTAAATTTGGAAATCTTCAAGCCAAACCAATTTTTCTAGCCAAAGTTGTAAAGGAGCTAAAAACCGAGCTTATAATGGGACCTGATTACAGCCTTATCTTGGGAGAATTGATATGTGTGTGGACAGCACTCAGTGGAGTTCAAATAATTTAATAATAGGTGATAGCATAATCATTGACATTTTTTCTTTATTTTTTTGTTTGTTTGCTTTCAAATACTGTGTTTCAGAAGAGACATGATTTCAGACATCTGTGAGGGAGCCTGATTATCAGAAAATACTGAGCCAACTGCTCTTTCAAAAATCAGGTCTCATTAAGATGTCTCAACTTCAGCACCCAAAATCACTAGTCTTGTCTGAAAATCTTGGCCTAGTTTTATATTCATCTATTCAGCTGTATCAGCACATCACATCCTTAGCAATTTACAATTTACAATTTTGCAATACAAAATTGGGATAAAATACTTAAATTTCTCTCTTTACATGTTTCATTAGTAGCTCTGTAAAACAAAGGCTACAAACATGTAACAATCTCCGCTCTTCATCTGAATGCGTCAACAGCAAACGGAGGATGTTAAGTTTGTGTATGCATAGATGCTACTGTCACTATCCATCAGTTCTTCCTGCCAGTTCTATTCTTGTAAATCAGCAGGGGATTGAAACTGACAAGAATCCTGTTCTCCAGGTTCTTCAGAAACCAGAGCTGTTGTAAATTTCAAACCCCTGTGGATCAAAAGAATGGAGCTTGTGACCCTGTGACCTGCATATTGGCAGGTGTCTTTGTTTGTTTGTGGTTTAACACAGCTGATAGATGTTCCCCTTTCAACGATTAAACTATTTTTTAAAGGGCTTAAAGAGAAGGTTCATTTGAGCCTGTCAGCCAGTGTTCTTTTTCTACAGGAATCCTCAATAGCACAGGGGGATATACATTAGGCGCATAGACATTATTCAGAGAGAAATCTGGAATACAGTGTTATTATTTTAGGTTAAAACAGTGGTCACCAATCTTTTTATGCACAAGGTCACTTTTTGAATTTAAATGCAACCCAGGATCTACCCTCCCCTTCCTGGAAGCCCCACCCCACTCACTCTATCCCCCTCCCTCCATTTCTCGCTCTCCCCCACCCTCACTCACTTTCACTGGACTGGAGCAGGGGATTGGGGTTTGGGAGGGGGTGCAGGCTCTGAGCTGGGGACAAGGGGTTTGGGGTGCAGGAGGAGGCTCCAGGCTGAGCCTGGGGCAGGGGGTTGGGGTACAGGAGCGGGTGAGGGGTGCAAGCTCTAGGAGGAAGTTTGGGTGCAGGAGAGGGCTCCAGGATGGAGCAGAGTGTTGGGGTGCAGGAGGGGGTATGGGGTGCTGTCTCCAGGAAGGGGGTCAGGGCTGGGGCAGAGGATCGGAGTGCTGACTCTGGGAGGGGGCTCAGAGCTGGGGTGGGGGCTTGGAATGCAGGAGTGGGTTCAGGGTACAGGAAGGGGTATAGGGTACGGGCTCCCACCAGGCAGCACTTACGTTGGTCGGCTCCCAGTTGGCAGTGCAGCGGGACTAAGGCAGGCTACCTGCCTTACCCGGCCCCACGCCACTCCTGGAATGGGCCAATGCGCCCCTGTGGGGGGCACAGCACATGGCTCCATGCGCCATCCCTCTCTGCTCCCATTGGCCACAGTTCTCCATTCCCAGCCAATAGGAGTTGCAGGGGCGGTGCTTGCAGGCAGGATCAGTGTGCAGAGACCCCTGCCTCCTTTTGCCCTGCCAGGGCTGCGCTGGGGCGTGGGGCAGGGTGGGAGCCTGCCTTAGCGGCAGCCCCAGTGGACTTTTAGCGACCACTGGGTTAAAATATACCCATATACATCCAAATAAAGGATAAATCAAATATTGTAGTTTGAATTCAACAAAATGCTGGACTTGGCAGAATAACTTTCCAATACATAAGTTCTTAAGAAATATTTTAATAGTATTGAACTTCCCTAACTCTAACTAACAGAAACAAATGGATGTACGTCTTCTGTTGCTGCCTAGAGATTCAGCAAGTAATTAAACCTATGCATTTGGGGAACCCCCCTGGGTCTATTTGGGGGAGGGATAGCTCAGTGGTTTGAGCATTGGCCTGCTAAACCCAGGGTTGTGAGTTCAATCCTTGAGAGGGCCATTTAGGGATCTGGGGCAAAAATTGGGGATTAGTCCTGCTTTGAGCAGGGGGTTGGACTAGATGACCTCCTGAGGTCCCTTCCAACCCTGATATTCTATGATTCTATTGGCTTATCTTTTGTATTTTATGTACATTTATCAAGATCAGCTTATTCTTGTACTTGGATGGTTGTAATGGTGGGAAGTGTTCCTATATGGCCGCCAAATCCCTCCTATTCAGCAATAGGAATAAAGCCAATAAATGGATCACATAGTTAAAATATCTTAATTTTTTAATAATAATACTGAGTTTTTGTGTACTGCTTTTCACCTGTGGATCCCAAAGTGCTTTACAAAAGAGATGAGTCTTAAAGTAGAACTCATAGGCACCAACCAAAATAAGGGCCCCATTGTTCTACGGCTCTGATCCTACAAGACATGGTCCCTGCCTCAGATAGTTTATAATCTAAGTAAAGTGACATATGAAGGGTGGTGGCTGAGGATTACTCTTAAACTATCTCCTTAGACCTTTGCCTGTTTTCCATCCATACTTCACTCTTATTCTATCCTGCAAAAAGTAAGGAAGCAGGTGCATGAGGTATGTGGTACTCACTTGTAGAGGATTGTACCTAGTACTTAACCTTATTTGTGCCCAAGAATATGCTCTACTCACGTATGTGATGGAGCTTAATTTTGTACCCTTCTCTGAACTTGGTTCAAGTATGTGTAACACCAAAGCTCTGATCTCTATTCTCCAGTCCAGGATGTGTGTGCCACATAGTTTCTTTACCTTATAAAACACACTCTAAGCAAAAAGACTAGTAGGAACCTACCTATCAGAGATCCAAAATAATATCTGTTAATGTTTTAGCATATTGTATTTTTAGTGGTGAAAAGTTGTTCAAAAAAAGTTGGGCTTTTGACAGCTTGCAGTCTGACTGATCTGTTAAGTTAAAGGAGAGGCTATGATTATCAATGACTTCCTTTCATAACATTATGCTATGTTGAGGCACTTAGCCTGTTTGCCTGCTATCCTTGTTATTTGCCTTGGCTTTTGAGTCCTTTGCCTGCCCCAGGGGGGTAGGAAAGTGGGGAGGAGGCACAGTAAAGTTGTCATGACAAATATATTTATTGGGGTAATTCACTGCTTTCTGAATCCCAAAAGAATACTGAATTATCCCCACACCCTTATAGCAGTGAATTGTAATCAGTGTTGTGTTTAACTCTTTTCTGACGTTTGACTAAGCTCAGCATGAATGCAGTTTTAGTGTTTAACTAAAAATGAATGATTTTATTGTGGGATTTTTTTAAAAAGTAAATATTCTTGTCTGATTTTTAATCTCTGGTACTGGTAGCTGTGGATTTCTTTAGGATAATTTTTCACCTGCCTATCCATGTAAAGGCCTTAGTGTTATGTATGTTCTTCATCTGAGAAATTCCAAGTCTATTTCTGAACTCATGCCTGTGTAATTATAGGTGGAGCTGACATTGCCTAATACTTTCCATTAGAAGACTCTTTTCAGTTGCTAGTAAATTTGCAAAACTTTAACCATTTGGGCTGAAATTTCCTATTCCAGGTGTCTGTCTGAGGCTTAACTCCCCCTCCCCGCCCCCCCAACCCACCCATAAATTTCAATAAAAATGGTTCGGCTATTTCCATGAAGGATGTTAAAGAAAAATATGCTATTTTCCCAATGTTGAAAAATTCTTACAAGTGTTTTATTAAAAGGTCTAGTGCCTCCAAGCATTGAAGCAGAGACTTGAAATTCGGGGCGGGGGGCATTGCCCTGGGCCAGGAGGTGTCTTTTGCTGTCCATGTGAAAATCCATACAATTAGCAGAATTATAAGCCACTGAAAATCACCATTTGGATATGCTCAGTAGAGCTTAAAGAAAAATTCTCCAAACAGGTCCCATTCAGTGCACACAACGGATTTTGCTCAAGAAGTGAAGCAGGAATGAATAGCAAACTGTTCATAGCAAAAATGTTTTTTATAAGATGCTTCAAGTTGGGTACTCAAAATCAGTGAACAATTTTGACAATTTCATCTCTGTGCCTTAATTCCCCAACTGCAAAATGGGGATGATAATAGGGATGAAAAGAAATCCACTAAATCAGATATTACTATGAGCACCATAAAAAAGCCCACAAAGAGTCTGATAGCTCGGTATTCGGTATAGAGATAGGATTGTCTGCAGTAAATAAGGCATGTCATCACACATTCACTGATGATAATAAAAATAAATATTGAATAGCTACACATTCATTGAGGTTCATCCACCCTGTGGAAGAAGAATAGTATGTGATCAAGGAATTAAAGACTGTATCTAATGCATAAGCCAAAGGGGAGATGGGTGAATTAAGGTTGTATGAGCAACTTCAGTGTTGCGTTTTCTAACTTTTGAGTGCTTGACATTGCAAACTTAATACTCCTAACACAGTTTTTGTATGTAATATATTAATATTGATAAACTAATTGTGAGGTTGGGCACATTTTCACACTTCTGGCTGCAGTCCTGGCCCTATTGAAGTCAAATGGGAATTTTGCCATTGACTTCAATGGGGGCAATATTATACTCCAGATGTCTGTGATAAATATGTAGAGAAAACTGAAAAGATTCTGCTCTTGAAGGATTCTGTGTAATCAAGTACCCAAGAAAATCATAAATATGACAAATTACTATGTGAATTGTACCGGATATTTAAAATAGCTATTCTGTAAATGTACATTATTGGTGATGGAGCCAAGTGTGGTGAAGTGAAGAAGAAAGAACCAACCTTTCTCCACTTCACAGCAGGATATAATAAGCCTGAGTTAAGTGGTCCTCTAGCAACTTAATTTGCAGCCAATAGGTGCATAGATGTGATTATTGCCAAATGTATCCCAGAAGTTTATAATCTGCTGAGGAATCAACAAGTCTATTAAACACAAATGTAAGAGATTTTTCCACCATACAGAGCACTTTGGATTTTAACAGTACTTAACAGTAGGCTACTTATAATATTCATTTTTTATTAAAAAAAAGAAAGAAATTGGGTAGCTATATAGTGTACTCTGTCGCTAGGGAAAGGAGAGTTCAACTCCTGGTTTTAGCCTCTTGATCCCTGGGCTGCATGACTGTAAAGCACTTCAATCCCAATTGTAAGTGGTATCTTGTATTTATCGATAGCCGTCCCTGGTTAGGTGCCACGTTGATGGGAAGCCAGGGTAAATTCTGGTCTTTTATTCTGTTTCTCTTTGATAATCTCATTTGTACTATTAACTTCAGAGTACCCTATCCCTTTTGTATCTCTTGTTTTGTATGCACAGTGATCCCTTGCAGTCAGAATTCAATGAAATTAAATCCTTTTTCTTCTGACTTAGTTAACTGTGGTGTCTCTTGTCCCTTTGGTGCATCTGTAGAATTCTTATTAACATTAATAAGAGTTGCACTCATTGCTGCATACTGGCTTTTTTCACTAGGATCAAAGATAATATTAGTTTTACATTGATATGCCATCTCTCTGTGGATTAAATCCTGCACTAATAGGGGAATGTGTACAATTATCCAGTAGGGTTTTTTCATTCCCAACATTTGTGTGTTGAGATAACTCTTATACTTTGCCTTGTTCTCATTTGAAAACAGACATATCTACAAAAGCAGAGGTAAAAGAATAGTTAAATCTATTTTTACTTGTGAAAGTCTCAGAAGCTTATTTTAAGGCCATGCAGTAATGATACCAAGTGTTAAGTTTTAATTAAATGTTTTTGTTGTCATTTAATAGTCTTATTGGAATTGTGAAGAAATCATGAAATGTGGCTCCTGACTTTAGTCCTTCTAAAACTGAACAGGTTTTTTTTTTCCTAAGAAAGAATGACTGCAAAAATCCTATTTGCTATTTCCACCATTAGGTGTTTGTTTGTTTAGGTTTTTGTTTGTTTATTTGGTACACATACATGAGTCGTTGTTCAAAATATGCAATTTTAGGGCAGTTTTTCGGGTGGGATTTTTGGGTGTGCGAATTAACAGTAGGATTTTTTGGGCAGTGTTTTTCAACTTACTCCACATTTTTTCTTTTGGTCTCAAGTCAGATGACTGTGATGGTTAAAGTGCTACACATTTGCTTTTCTTGAAAGAGGTGTATGCAAAATATGATGTGTGTTTTCAGTCATCCTGATTGGAAATAAATTCTCTCCAAAGCTTTGTCCCTACTTGGATCACTTTCGAGTCCTAATATTCCTTCATAACTGTCCATTTCACCGTGAGTGAAACGCAACTTGCCAACAAACTTCAATACAGTCCTGCACCATGACATAGCCTCCACCAAACTTTCTAGTCTTGGCAGTATTATTTTAGGGTTTCTTTTTCCTGTTTATACAGTAGAACCTCAGAGTTACGAACACCTCAGGAATGGAGGTTGTTGATAACTCTGAAATATTCGTAACTCTGAACAAAATGTTATGGTTGTTCTTTCAAAAGTTTACAACTGACCATTGACTTAATACAGCTTTGAAACTTTACTATGCAGAAGAAAAATGTTGCTTTCCATTTATTTTTTTAATAGGGCTGTCAAGCGCTTAAAAAAATTAATCGTGATTAATCAAACTGTTAAACATTAATAGACTACCATTTATTTAAATATTTTTGGATATTTTCTACATTTTCAAATATACTGATTTCAGTTACAACACAGAATACAAAGTGTACAGGACTCACTTTATATTTATTTTTATTACAAGTATTTGTACTGTAAAAAACAAAAGAAAAAGTATTTATCAGTTCACCTAAATCAAGTACTGTAGTGCAGTCACTTTATCATGAAAGTTGAAGTTACAAATGTAGAATTATGAACAAAAAAAACTGTATTCAGAAATAAAACAGTAAAGAAGTAAAATAAAAGAAGTAAAATTTTAGAGGCTGCAAGTCCACTCAGTCCTACTTCTTGTTCAGCCAATCGCTCAGACAAACAAGTTTGTTTACATTTGGAGGCGGTAATGCTACCCACTTCTTGTTTACGATAAGGAATCCGGTGGCACCTTAAAGACAAACAGATTTATTTGGGCATAAGCTTTCGTGGGCTGGAACCCACTTCATCAGATGCATGGAGTAAAAATTACAGATGCATGCATTATTATACTGACACATGAAGCATAATAAGCATAGTATAATAATGTCTGCATCTGTAATTTTCACTCCATGCATTTGATGAAGTGGGTTCCAGCCCACGAAAGCTTATGCCCAAATAAATCTGTTAGTCTTTAAGGTGCCACCAGACTCCTTGTTGTTTTTGTGGATACAGGCTAACACAGCTATCCACTGATACTTGTTTACAATAGCACTTGAAAGTGAGAACAGGTGTTCTGATGGCACTGTTGTAGCTGGCATCCCAAGATATTTATTTGCCAGATGTCTTCATGCTTCAACCATCATTCCAGAGGACATGGGTCCATGCTGATGACGGTTTCTGCTCGATAACAATCCAAAGCAGTACGGACCGATGCATATTCGTTTTCATTATCTGAGTTTTCATTCTCTATTTTGGTGGTTCGGGTTCTGTAGTTTCCGGATCAGAATGTTGCTCTTTTAAGGCTTCTGTTTAGTATATCTGACTTGTAAATACCTTGCAGTGCTGGCTACAAAAGTGCCAAGCAAATGCCTGTTCTCACTTTCTGTTGACATTGTAAATAAGAAGAGGGCAGCATTATCTCCTGTAAATCTAAACAAACTTGTTTGTCTCTTAGTGATTGCCTGAATAATAAGTAAGACTGAGTGGACTTGTAGGCTCTGAAGTTTACATTGTTTTGTTTTTGAGTGCAGTTATGTAACAAAAAAAATTCTACATTTGTAAATTTCATTTTTATGACAGAGATTGCACTACAGTACTTGTAAAAGGTGAATTGAAAAATACTATTTCTTTTGTTTATCATTTTTACAGTGCAAATATTTATAATCGGAAATACACACTTTGATTTCAGTTACAACACAGAATACAATATATATGAAAATGTAGAAAAACATCCAAAATATTTTATAAATTTCAATTTGTATTCTATTGTTTAACAGCACAATTAAAACTATGCTTAATCGCAATTAATGTTTTTGAGTTAATCGTGTGAGTTAACTGTGATTAATCGACAGCCCTATTTTTTAGTAGTTTACATTTAGCACAGTATTGTACTGCATTTGTTTTTTTGGTCTGCTTCTGCCTGATTGTGTACTTCTGATTCCAAATGTGGTATGTTGACTGGTCAGTTCATAACTGGTGTTCGTGACTCTGAGGTTCTACTGTAAATCTTTTCTCTTATTGGAATGAGGTTAGTTAATTTTTTAGCACATCACAAACAGCAAGTCAGAGGATTCTGGTGGTGGAATTACTGGCATTTGAACGAAGGCAAGCTACAGGGTTGCAGCAAAAATAGATGCTTATTTAGGTTAGGAGGGGGGCACTTGATATATAATCATTTCCTCTTAGTGCCACTCCACACACACATCCTTATTCCTCCTCTGCTCTCCCCATGCTGCTCCCTTTCTGGTATTTCCAGGACTATTAGATTCCCCATTTCTTTCAGGCTTCTGTGCCTTGCCTCTTCCCTGCAATAAGTAATGCTTCCTTGCTGTTTGCTGCCTTCAGTCCTGATCATAAAATTACTTCGAGGTGGGATACACAGCCCAATTTCTTCTCAGTGGAGCCCATCTCACCGGTAGAGCATCCCACACATTAGTGACATCCTCTGAGCTGCCACCACCACCACTTGATTCTGTATCTCCTACGGAGCTATGGAGGACAGCAGCTGCTCCTCTTCACCCTCATTAGGGAACTCTCAGAAGGAACACTTGTATTCCCCCCTAGTTATAGTAGGTCCTCTCCTTCCAAAATAGGGTGACCAGATAGCAAGTGTGAAAAATCAGGACACAAGGTGCGGGGGTAATAGGCGCCTATATAAGACAAAGCCCCGAATGTCAGGACTGTCCCTATAAAATCGGGACATCAGGTCACCCTACTCCCAAATAACTGGAGAAATAGGTTGATGCTTAATTGCAGGCTGACTGTCTTCATGGGCTTCTCTGATCCTACACTCTACACAATGGGACACTAAGATATTTAGCATCCCTTGCATTGAATGCTATAAGGGAAACAATGCAATCTTACAGAGGTTTCTTGTGGTGACAGCACCCCCAAAATACATTTTTCTGTGTAGCCATCTACTCTGCCTCCTGTTCTGAGTAGAATATGTTCATTTATGTTTCTTCAAACCATAAAACTTTTCACCCTTTTTCAAGTTGTCATAAACAAACTTTAATCTCACTGTGCTTTAAAGTCAGACAGGGATTCTTATAGTTAATTTTCATAGGTCCATTTAAACCTTTACTCCTTATCAATTTCTGCACTGATATCAGCAACATTTTGTTCCTTCAACTTTGTTTTTGCAGTGTCACATGTTCTCCCCCTCTGGTGTTTCTTTACATGTTTAAATTTGTTCTTTTTATTCTGTTTACACTGGTAGATCTCCAACTACTTTGATTTGACAGTGCTGTGCCTGTTGTTTTATTATTGCTTCCACAGTTCATTTCAGTGCAGTGAGCTGATGTCTTTTTTTTCCTAAGGACACGCCTTTCTGTAAACAAAATGGTCTTCAGTTTCTGTTTGTCCCACTAGGCAGCTGAAAGGTATTTACCTATGGCTCACCTTTTCTGTTTTGTGCATCTGTAAATCCTATGGAGAACTAAACTCATGTCTCCAATAAATAATTTTTTCTGAATTATAATTAAGCTATTAATTTATATTTATTTACTTTATTATTTAAGTACTAATAATGTGCTCTGTGCTATACAAGACTAGCCCTACCTAGAGGAGCCTACAGTGTCAAAGACACATTAATAGACCAGAATTAGTATTACCTTAAAATGTTACTGTTTTTTCATCACCAATGTCTTCATCATTCTCCTCCCATATATGTATATTGAGGTAAAGAAGGCATTTGACTGACATGAGTTAATGCTTGAAGCTCTTGCAGAAAAACTGAGTCTTTAGAAATAATGTTAATTAGGAGAGGGTTGAAACCTGATGTGGTGGGATATGGAGATCAATCCAAGCATAGGGAGCAGCATGGAAGAAGCCACAAAGACTGGAGTGGGCAAAGGAAGGAGGTAAGGAGAGAGAAATTATCTAAAATGTAGGCTTGGTGAGGCATTTTCTCTGGGGAAAAGTCATTAAATCCATTGGTATTTATAATGTCTATTACTGGTGCAGCTTCTAAATTGCTTTTCTCCCCCACACATTCTCACAACCAGGCATTGCCAGTACCAGTATGGCTACTGTTGGACTGACTGAAATGGAAGTGACAGTTAACCTTGCACAGAGTTTAGTGTGATCACTGAAACATGGGGAACAGTGCTTTTGGCTTGAGCTGGGAAGACTAGCTACTCTGTTGCAGTTGCAGGGCCAGTGGTTCCCAACAGTGTGGTAGATTGCACCAGCATGGGTGGAGAGAGTATGAAAATGTGCTGAAATGGTCTCAGGTCTGCCTGGCACTCCCCACTTCCTGCTGGCCTCAGAGCACCCAAGGTGTTCGTCTGATGTCTGCTTTGTCTCGGTAACTCCTGTTCTGTGTTCTGACAGGCAAGAGCCAAAAAACACACAGATTATTACTCAGCTGGTCTTGGCTCTTCTGAAAAAATGTCACAAATAATAAACCCAATGCACTGCATATAATTAAAACTTAAGATTTTTTTAATCAGATAGAACTTTTATATTTTAAAAATATAACTTGCTCTACTACAGGAATGCAGTTGGTCTCCTGTTCCAAGGGAAAAAATTTCAGCAAAAACGAACACCTCCGTCATTATAGAAAATAAGGGAAACAAATGCATTTGCTTGAAGATTTGATAAATCCATTCACTCACAATGAATAAAGAAGTTCCTTGATTAGGGTTACTCATAAGTTTCTGCAGAAACTTTCAGCTTTCATTTCTAATACAATTGGGAACATAACCGTCTAAATGTGAACAGAATGCCATACTGTCAAGAGCTCAAAAATCCTAAGAATGAGCTAAAAAACACAAGATTAAAAATTAATTAATTAGTGATGCTTTTGGGTCAGTCTTCTGAGTAATTAACATATAGAGGAATCCTTTTCCTCCATGAACCATATGTGATCATTTCAGGTGGAAAATTCAACCGTAAATGCCTAAACACAAATGTGGGCTGCCTCCAGATCTTTGGTAGGGGATCATGCTTATTCTTTCCTAACCCCTCAGCTGGAGAAGCAACAGTTTTTAAACATGCGTCTTGCTTGCAATGTTCCAGCACAGTTTTATATCCATTTGTGATGGGCTGGATTGCAGAAACCCCCTTTGGGGGTGCCAACTGATGTGCCAAGACTACTTCTGCCCCTGCTTTCCCTGCCAGCTTGATATTCCAGCACCCTGTCTTGCTGAGCCAGACACGCCAGTCTGCTCCAACACAGACCCAGGGTTTGAACCACGTGCCCCAAAGCTGCAGACTTAACTGAAAGCAACTTAAGAAGTGTTCCTCTCTTTAACACTCAGATGCCCAACTTCCAATGGGGTCCAAACCCCAAATAAATCTGTTTTACCCTGTATAAAGCTTATACAGGGTAAACTCGTAAATTGTTCACCCTCTAGAACACTGATAGAGAGATATGCGCAGCTGTTTGCCAGCCTCCCACCCCCTTCCAGGTACTAATAACTGTATCACTCTTGTACCTTAAACTAGGTACGTACTCTGGGTTAATTAATAAGTAAAAAGTGATTTTATTAAATACAGAAAATAGGATTTAAGTGGTTCCAAGTAGTAACTGACAGAACAAAGTGAATTACCAAGCAAAATAAAACAAAACACACAAGTCTAAGTCTAGTACAGTAATAAAACTGAATACAGATAAAATCTCACCCTCAGAGATGTTTCAATAAGTTTCTTTCACAGACTGGACGCCTTCCTAGTCTGGGCACAATCCTTTCCCCTGGTACAGCCCTTGTTCCAGCTCAAGTGGTAGCTAGGGGATTTCTCATGATGGCCACCGCCTCATTTGTTCTGTGCCAGCCACTTACATATCTTTTGCATAAGGTGGGAATCCTTTGTCCCTCTGGGTTCCCACCCCTCCTTCTCAATGGAAAAGCACCAGGTTAAAGATGGATTCCAGTTCAGGTGACATCACATGTCACTGTAAGACTTCATTACCCATTTGCCAGCCCACAGGTATACAGGAAGACTTACAACTAAAACAGAGCCATCTACAGTCAATTGTCCTGGTTAATGGGAGCCATTAAGATTCCAAACTACCATTAATGGCCCACACTTTGCATAACTACAATAGGACCTCAGAGTTATATTTCATATTTCTAGTTTAAGGTACAAGAGTGATACAGTTATACAAATAGGATGACCATGCTCAGTAGATCATAAGCTTTGTAATGATACCTTACAAGAGACCTTTTGCATGAAGCATATTCCAGTTACATTATATTCACACTCATTAGCATATTTTTATAAAATCATATAGAGTGCAATGTCACACCATTGTTGTGCAATAGAGTTCCTGTGGTAACTGGGTCTGGGTGTGCAGCACATTGAGAGACAGCTCTTGAAGGGGTGTGGCTCCTATCAGACAGAAAGGACCCTTGACTGCGGAAGTAACTGAGAGGAAGTTAAGGAGATGGGTGCTCCTTGCCTGGGAGAGAAGATGAAATTGTTTTTTTAATCAGCAGTAGGAGGGAGCTGCCTTTATACCCTCTTCCGATAATAAATACATGTTCTCTAATTTATTGAGCTCATGCTGAGTTGTCATTCTGAGGACTCTGCTTTTTTTGTGCTAACCCACTGAAAAGGAGATTTTGTCATGTGACAGTTGCTTGGGCAGCATTTCATTTACATTTTATTGAAGAATGACATGAGGTCTGGAAAACATGCTGAGAGTGTGAGATTTAAGAGGCTCAATCAACTTACTGTATCCAAGTAAAGGTTATGGGTGACTTGCTTATGATCTGCAAATACCTACATGGATAAGAAACAAGTGATAGTAGATGGCTGTTTAATACTAGCAGAAATAAGCATAATGAGATCCAATGGTTAGATGCTGAAGCTAGATAAATTCAGACAAGAAAAAAAAAATTATCAATGAGGATAATGAACAAATAGAATAACTTTCCTAGGGACATGGTAGGTTCTCCATCACTTCAAGTCTTCATATCAAGACTGGATGTCTTTCTAAAAGATATGCTCTAGCTCAAACAGAAGTTATGGTTTGATGTAGAAATTACTAGTTTAGGTTTTGTGGCCTGTGTCATGCAGGAAGTCAGGTCTCTAGATGATCATAACTGTCCCTTCTGGCCTTAAAATCTATTAATTTACATTTAAAAAATAAATTTAACATGCTGGTGGGCAGTGCCAGTTTGATTTTATTTTTACAATGAGTCTGGAAAGATAGCCTGTCACAAAAAGAGCCTCTGTACAGCTGTAAGTTTAATGCAGTAAGCTTTGCGCATAGGAATGTTTTTTACTTCAAATTGGCAGTGTTATTTATTTATTTATTTATTTATTTTGTAAACAAAACCTCTCAGAAAGGACTATTGTGATTGTTTAGTCAGACCTCCTGTATCAAACAGACTATGGGGCTTTAGGGTTGCCAGGCATCTGGATTTCAACTGCTAAAAGTCCGTCTGGTGGCGCAGCAGGGCTAAGTCTGGCTCCACGTGGCTCCCAGAAGTGTCTTGCATGTCCGGCTCCTAGTGCAGGGGCAGCGACAGGGTTTCCACGTACTGCCCCCACCCTGAACATTGGCTTTGCAGCGCCTATTGATGAGAAACCGCGGCCAATGGGAACTGCACAGGTGGCGCTTGCAGGTGTGGGCAGTGCGCAGAGTCCTCTGGCCCCTCCGCCTAGAACCGGACATGCTGGCAGCTTCCAGGAGCTGCTGGAAGTAAGCACCACCCGGCTGGAGCCTGCATCCTGAACCTCCTCCAACACCCTGACCCCCTGCCGCACCCCAGAGCCCACACCCCCAGTCGGAGCCCTCACCCCGTCTCGCACCCCGACCTCCTGTCCCAGTCTGGAGACCCTCCCACACCCTGAACCCCTCATTTCTGGCCCCACTCCGGAGCCAGCACCCCCAGTCAGAACCCTCACCCCCTCCCGCACACCAACCCCGTGCCCCACCAGTGAAAGTGACTGAGGGTGGAGGAGAGCAAGCAATGGAGGGAGGGGGAGTGGAGTGAATGGGGGCAGGGCCTCCGGGAAGAGGGCGGGGCAAGGGTGTTCAGTTTTGTGCAATTAGAAAGTTGGTAACCCTATGGGGCTTCCCTGAATTAATTCCTGTTTGAGTGACAACATACCTTTTAGAAAAATAACCAAATTTGGTTTAAAAATGGCTAGTGATGAACAGTCCACCACAACCCTTAGGAAGTTGTTCAAATGGTTAATTACCCTCACTGTCAAGAAATGTTCACCTTATTTCCAGTCTGAATTTGTCTTGCGTCAACTTCCAGCCATTGCATCTTGTTATATCTTTGTCTGCTTGATTGAAGAACCCATTTTATTCCCCTTATAGGTTCTTAAACACTGTGATCAAGTCCCCCCTTAACCTTCTCTTTGTTAAACTAGATTGAGTTCCTTTAATCTATCACTGTAAGGTATGTTTTCCAATCCTTTAATCATTTATCATGGCTCTTCTCTGAACTTCCTCTCCATTTTATTAACATCCTTTTTGAACTGTGGATAGTAGAACTGTACACAGTATGCTAGTGGCGGTCACACCTGGCCAAATACAGAGGTAAAATAACCCCTCTAATCCTACTTGAAATTCCCCTGTTTATGCATTCAAGAGTTGCATTGGCCCATTTGGCTACAGTATTGTTCAGGAAACTCATATTTGTCCACCATGACCCCCAAGTCTTTTTCAGAATCAGAGTTTCCCAGAATTGAGTCCTCCTTTCTGCAAGAATGGCCTATGTTCTTTGTACCGTGACGTGTAACTTGACATTTGGCCATATTAAAATGCTTATCATTTGCTTGAGCCCAAGTTACCAAGTGAACCAGATATAAAGCTAGTCGGAAATTTTTCAAACAGGTTTTTTGGTTGGAAAATGCCAGTTCGTTGGAAACTAAACTTTTTGTGGGAATGTATCAGTTTAGACAAAATTTTTGATGTGAAGGTTTCTCAAGTCCAGGATGGAATTTCTGGTCAAAACAAGATAAAGAGGAATCACTCAGAGTAGCTAATAGCCAAGTGGTTAGAGCACTCACCTGGCATGTGGAAGCTCCAGGCTCATGTTCCTGTCTCTCTCTGATGTTCTTTCGCCCCAATGTAGAATGAGGAAAATTACTGAATCTTGAACATTTTCACAGGATGATAAATCATTTCCCATGCAGCTGTACTTCAGACACTAACACAGTTGAGGTTTATTCTTTGTTTGGTGACTGTGTGTAGTTGAGCAACTTTGAAGAATTCCATATTAAACCACAGTATTTGGTGTGTCTAATAAAATTGAAAGTGATTGTGGAATTGTCTTATTCATCAACTGGAGTTTTGAAAGACGTATGTAACTTATATTCTCTTTTAGGTTATTAAAGTTTGAAAAAGCACTCACTGCGTTGCGCTATGGACAGCACAAAGAAAGTTGTTAACACTTCTGATGATGGTGGATTTCTGCTTAGAGTGGGCCTCAATGATAACAAGGCTGGAATGCAAGGACTGGATAAAGAGAAAATCAATAAAATCATAATGGAGGCCACCAAGGTTTGTTTGTGTAACCTTTTTCACTAATGCTTCGGTTTTTACTTTTTTATTTCTTAGTTTTGCATGCATAAATGGGAGCAGCCTCCTCTGTTCTGTATGTGGGTAACACAGGAAAGGTTGCTTTTCATCACCCTCCCCACAACCAATGGGCAATCTGCTGGAAAAGTTAATATGGTTTGCGGTTGTATAAACTTTTTCAGTAGAACTCCTCAGGGCTGACTACACGTCCTTTTTAGGGTGTGTTCGAAGGGATAGCAGCCAGTGGTGCAGTACCTGTCAGCACCTCTATTTTGGAACTTGGGAAGAGGCCCCAAATCTATGAGGTTTTCAGAGTCCTCCCATCAGACAACCTAGGGATAACCGAGCAAGGGTAACCTCTCAGAGTGACCCCCCGCCCACAGCATTCTGTTACAAGGGGGAGGTCAATCTGGCCCTAGATTTTTTGTTAAACAATTATGGTAAAATAATGAATGTTGTACTGTTGCTTTATGGAAGAGCTAATACTTTAGGGAGAACTTTGAAAAATATAGCATTAAAAACAATTCTGCTATTGCAGACTGCTTTTGTATTGTCCATTTTTTCACCGTGCTAAGGATATTTGCATGAAACAAAGGGTTTAGTTTTTCATATATTTCATCTGATCTTACTGTTCAGCAGTTCCTCAAACCGTAATCCTTTGTAAGACACATCCCATTTGGTATTTGTTGAAATAATTCCTGCAAAACTGCTACGGCTGCTGCCGTTATGTTGAGAGAGAGATGGAGCCAAGTGAATAATAGATAAAATGAAGAGAACAAGTCTCATGCCCTTTTAAAAATCTGCATTTGTTGGGGGGAAAAAAATCAACAAACTGTAAAGTATCAGGTGTATTATAGTTGTAGATTCTTGTATGGAACTCTCCCAAATCTCTCTTCCCTTTCAGCCGCTCCAGAAAACAAACAAAAAAGCCCTTGTAAGGAACACAATCTTATTGCATCACTACTGTGAGGAGCTACAAGACAGATATAGGGAACCCAAATTTCATAGTTCCTTGACAGCATTTACCAACCTCTTAAATACCTGTAAAAAATTTACTACTAGCACCAATGAGAAAAAGTATGGGACTTTCTTTCCAGTAAGCACAATCCCTAATGTTCACTTATCGCAGGAAGAGAAGATTACATGCATGCCTGATACTGAAGGAAAGTTCATCCTACTATCTGCTAGTTAGAGATTGGTTTAGACTTTGAAGAATGAGGTTTTATATCTCTTCCAATACTTTTTTTTTAGCATTAACTGTTATAAAACTGGATTACATTCCTCTCTGAATCTTATTAAATTCTTGGCCTCAATGGCATCCTGTGGCAATGAGTGTTGTACTCTAACTACACATTCTGTGAAAAAGTATTTAATATGTTTTGATTCTGCTCCCTTTTATTTTCATTGAATATCCCCTCTTGTTCCTGTGTTATGAGACAGGGAGAAAAGAAGTTCCTGACCTACCTTCTCTATTTCATTTATTATTTTCTATACCTTCATCATATCCCCTCTTATTCATTTCCTTTCCAAGTAATCTCAATCTTTTCCATCTCTCTTCATATGGAGATTTTGCATACCCCTGAACATTCTCATCACCCTCTTTTAAACTCTTTCTAATTCTGCAATATCCTTCTGAGATTGGGTGACAAGTACTGTGCACAGTATTCCAGATGAGGTTGTACCATTGACTTACACAATGGCATTATTTTTCTCCAGATGAGACCATATGGACCAATGAGGAAATGCTGCACATGAAAAGTAAAAATGCCTGAGGTCAATTTTCAATTTTTGCATTCAATATCTTTCAAGATATAACAGAAAATAGACTAGAGAGTACAAGTAACTTATTTCTTTTGAAAAAAGAAAAGGAGTCCTTGTGGCACCTTAGAGACTAACCAATTTATTTGAGCACGAGCTTTCGTGAGCTACAGCTCACTTCATCAGCACGGCTGTTACTCTGAAACCTGTCATTATTTCTTTTGAGTTATTTTGGCATCTCTCTAATCTAGCTAATGTTTTTAGAATTGCGTCATCATCACATCAGGACATGTTCCCGCCTTGCTGGTGCCGTGCAGGTTTCCTCAAAAGTATATTAAACTCTGAGTGGCAGAGGGAAGGAAGAATATGAACTTCATGTAATCTGAGTACCACAGTTGTCTTTTGTGTGTATACCTCAATTATATGAATATCCAAAATATATATAATACGCATAAGAAATCCTTAAAATATACAGAGCCCAGCATATCATAAGGCTGTATCTGCTTCTCTGATAGGATTGGAAACAACTGTCCATTTTATTTCAGTGCTGGTTTTTTCCATTTAAATGAGTTGTTAGCAGACAAGTTGCATCTTCTTCTGTTGTTCAGTTATTGTAAGATTATAAGGAAAACAATGAACTTTCAGATGTATCTTAACTTTTTATTTTTCTTATAGGGTTCTAGATTTTATGAAAATGAGCTTAAGAAAGATCAACAAGTCAACCAACGAATTGAAAAAATGATGCAGCTAAAAGATAAAATTACCAGCCAACAGCTTCTGAAAGCACAACTACAGGTACTAACCAATTTGGGAAGTTTTTTGAGAGGAGAGAGAATAACAATTTTTAGGAGTATATTATTGATGCCTGTCCTAAAATTTCATGGTGGTGCACAAGTTGTTAGTTGCCTGGTTCCATTTGATGTTAGCAACAATTGTGCAACTAAACCTTGCATAATGTTTTGATGGTGTAAATTTATATTTAGTTAGAAGAAAATTTAAATAGATAATAAGACTCTTTATTTGAAGTATTTCTTGTATGAACAAAATGGAATTAAAACAAGAACTCCTTTCCCCCAATGCTGAAAACACCAAATCAACTAATAAATAAAATCCATTGCTCATGATATACTCCTATGAAACTCACTGATTAATTTTCTTAACAAATACCAGAGTAGTCATTTTGGCTTAAACATTTTGTGTGTATTTTTTAAAAAAAGTCCTGGCTTATGCATGTATTATGTTAGATGGTTTATAGTGATAAGGAGAAATGTCACTAGGATTATCCTATTACTTCAGCTGGTGATTTATCTATCTTTGCGTGCTAACTACTATGATTGTGTCATTGAAGTTTTCAAAGTTTTATATATATAAAATCTGGCCAAAGGTGCATATTGCCTACAATAGAAAATTGGTTTCCTTTATTAGGGCCTTGGTTATGAACATCCATATACAGTGGAAGAAAATAAAGAGTCTGAGAAAACTATGGATATAAGAAATGGAGCTGTGTATGAAAATGTTTCTGTGGTCCAAAAGAAGCACTTTTGCATAGGTATTCAGATACTGTAGTGTTGGACAATGTTATCAGACCCTAGACAGTATTGCATACAAAAATCACATCAAAAGAACATTGAAGTTGCTAAGTCAAGCACCTTAATTTGTCTCTTTGTTTACATGCAGTATAATTCAATCTTTAATTACGTGATTGCATACTACTTTTTTCAATGTGATCCCTGCCTCATTCTGTGCACAGGATAGACGGTGTTCACTGAATGAGCAGCTGTTCAACATTTTGTTTTATCTTCATTGTTCAATATGTGGTCCCATGACTTGTTTACCATATGCTAGTCTAACTCTGATCTGGATACAGAATTACTAATTTCCTCATATTTTTTCTGTGGTGCTCATCACTATAGTATGTGAGTGCTTCACAAACATTGATGAATTTATTTTCACAACACCCAGGTCATATTATTATCCCCATTTTACATGTGGGAAATGAAGGCACAGAGAAATTAAGGTTAAAGAGTCCACTAATTTTGGGTTCCCAATTTGACCACTGAATGCCTAGGACTTGATTTTTCAGAGTACTTGGAATTATATCATACTGTATATGTTTAACACGCAGCTCCCAGTGACTTCATTTGCAGATGTGAGTGCTCAACACTTCTGCAGACCAGACCACAGGGTATCAAGTTGGGTACTCAGAAAATGAGGAACAAGCAGTTAGTGACCACCTGTGAAAAGCTTTTTTTTTTTGATAATGACTTGCCTATCATCACATAGGAACTCTCTGAAAGAGGCAGTTCTCCAAGGCAACATTCAACTGTATTACCCATGAAACCATGTTTTCTTTTACTTTCTGATATCACTTCCGTATGATCTGTAACCAGATGCTCTAGTCCAGCAGTTCTCAAACTGTGGGTCGGGACCCCAAAGTGGGTCGGGACCTTGTTTTAATGGATTCGCCAGGGTTGGCATAAGACTTGCTGGGGCCTGGGGCTGAAGCCAAAGTCCAAGCTCCACTACCCAGGGTGGACGTTGAAGCCAGAAGGATTCAGCCCTGGGCAGTGGGGCTCAGGCTTCTGCTTCAGCCCTCGGTGGCAGGGTTTAGGTTACAGTCCCCTTGCTCAGGACTGAAGCCCTCAAGCTTTGCCCCTCCCCCACAGGGCGATGTGGGTTGGGCTTCAGCCCTGCTGTCCAGGGTGACAGGGCTCAAACTTCAGTCCCCGTTCCTGGAGTCATGCAGTAACTTTTGTTGTCAGAAGGGGATTGCGGTGCAATGAAGTGTGAGAAACCCTGCTCTAGTATTTGCCTCAGCTTGGTAAGGGGGAGACAACTTGTGCAGAGTTACAGAAGTATGAAAAGCTCCATGCTTCTGTGTAACACTGTAAATTCTTATCTTCAGCTCAAGTCTTATCAGTTTGTAAGATGGTAGAGGGATGGAAACTGGGCCCTTTTAGGGTGCTCACTAACATGACAGTTCTTTTCAGTGCTGATACTGTAATATACAAGATTTCTAAAAAGCCATTCCTTTTGCTAGACAGTATCCCAGTGATGCTGGACATGGCAGCAACATAAATCCATAGTGTCTGCAACATAATACTCCTTTTTCTAGTGTTTTGTTGATATAATAGACCCTGCACCTGCTGTGGGACTCTTTGTTTGTTTGTTTATCTTTATTTTAGACAGCCTTCTCTGCAGCCAGCTAGGGGCAAAGGAGCACTTATCACCACAAATGTCCCAAAGTAATCTCTAACATCTTCAGTACTCTTGGGCAGTAAGTAAACTCCTCAAAACTTACCTTTAGCATTTTAAAATATTTTATTTGGCTTTATAAATAAAATAAAATCGTTTATTAGTCGGGCCAAGTTTTCCTATACAATACTATATGCAGTAAGTTCCCACTTCGGATAAATTGTTCATGGCTGGTTGAGACTCGTCTACTACACAACTCAGAAGTGTCTGAAGTTCTCCAATAATCCATAATGTGAAGGATAAAAGCTATATTTTTATATTCATTTATTCAATACTATGATTAATTTAAAACTTTCAGAAGTATCCAGCTTCTGAATTGTATTCACTATTGCCAACAGCCATTGGTGCCATTTTTATGGATGCTGGTTTCTAGCTTAGTTTTTAACTCTGCATGACATTGCTGTCCCTTTGTAACAGGGTATTAGTAGTCCCTCCTAGTTTCTCTCCATTCTGTCAGATAGTTTTGCAAACATAAATAGGCACCAAATTAAGTTCTTTAATTCTTATTTCATATATGTTACTTAAGAAAGTTTTTCGGCGTCTATATCACATCTTTGGGCAAGAACAAATCACAATAACTTCTTCAATCAATTTGTCTAAAAATAAATATAAAAATTTAAGAATTTTAAAAGACTAATGGCCCATATTTTCAGCACTTTTCCCCTATAAAATATATAGAAAACCCCCTAAATCTTCCATATCAGAATTTTCTTTCAAAAAAGAATGCTACATAATTTTTAAACTTATGCACCTGGTTTACCTCTGAGAAACTAGTCTTTAACTGTCTTCAGTTTTAGTACGGAAATCTGGTTACAGACAAACATGGTTCTCAGAAATACATCTACAAAGCTTTTGTTTTACTGTTTCCTTTAATGAGCTGCTGTTGCTATTTTAAATAATCATCATTTTAATTCGTGACTAGCTTAAAGGGGTTTCCATCTCTATTTTTATATGTGCATAAGATACTAGTGAATCATTAGATATGAGATTATGCTAGTAATGCAGTTTGGGGAAAAACAAAAGTTTTGTATAAAGACAATATCTGGAAATACAGATTAAATTGTGTGACTGAGGGTATGGGAGGCAATATAAATTCAAGTAATTAAAGGTCATTTGAGTTTGAGAATAACCTACCTATAGTTCGTAGAATATGAGATCAGAATTAACAAAGGAGAAAAAAAATAATTAAAATGTAGAGAAATGCCTTTTGATAATTTTACATGGATATTAGCCCTTGCTTAATTGATATTACAATGAAAATAGCTGAGTCTGCTCCTGGAGGATTTAAATGTAATTACTTGTTTTTCTTCTATATATTGTATCATGCTCTTTTCATTATTTTTTCAAATATTTCTTCTGTTGTTATTTGAATTCCTCACCTTCTACCCTTCCCACTGGTGCCTTACATTTTATACAAACCAGTTTGACCAGCCCAACACACTGAACTAGGATATGTGCTGGGCATTGCTATGTGGAAGAGCTTAATTTGATTCCGCATTGTGGTCTTTCAGTGTTCAAACAAAATGGCTCAGCGCAAACCAGAAGGAAGGGGGGAAATCTCATATTACTCAGTAGTGATCCTTTTAGCAAATAAGTTGCAGCATGAGAGCTCAATTAAGTGAGAGGGGAGAAACCTTTAGGTTTTTTTAAAAAGTAGTTCTGTAAACAATAAATACAACTTGTATATTTGTGGAATATTATACGTACTTGCATTTATATGTATAAATATGACAGACTTTTTCACTTTCCATCTGTTAGCTACCTCCTTTCCCCACAGAACAGGTTGCAGCAAAAACAAGCTTTCTTCATCTAGTGCTTGCTCATATAGATTCCAATTAGGTGTGTGCGCGCCACGACCACAGTCGTCAGAAAGTTTTACCCTAGCAGCACCTGTTGGGTCGGCTGTGGTGCCCCCTGGAGTGGCACCTCTATGGCGCTCATAATATGACCCTGCCAACCTGGCGCCTCCTCAGTTCCTTCTTACCACCAGTGATGGTTCTTGGAACTATGGTGATTTGCTTAGAAAGTTCTCCTAGCTTTCAGTTTGTTGTAGTTTTAGTGTTAGTATTTTTAGCTGTTGGTTGTGTGGGTTTCCCCTCCATCCCGACTGCCTATCTCCCCTTGCAAGTCCTGCAATAAGCCCATGCCGACGGGTGACCCCCACAACGTTTGTCTAAAGTGTCTGGGGGAGGCGCACCAGGCCAATAGGTGCAGGATTTGTAAAGGGTTTTGCCCGAGAACAAAAAAGGAGTGGGACTTCCGTTTAAAACAGTTCCTTATGGAGGCAGTTCTGAGACCGCAATCCACCTCAGCGTGGCAAGACCTGACACCAAGTTCAACGGTGCGGAGCACTCCAGCATCCGTGGCAGATGCGACACCGCAGAAGGACTTGGAGCATAGAGACCTGTGTCACTGCTGCTCCCCGCTGCCAAAGCCGATGGGAACTGTCTGGCACCGATCCCAGTCCCTGGCCCCACAGGAGCAGCACCGGAAGCAGAGTAGGAGTGGATCTTAGTCTTTGAGACCCACTCCTTCAGAGTTAGCCAATGGGGCGCGTCTCAGGGAGGCGCACCTGGTGCCAGAACCTTTGGAGTCAGCACCATTGACTTAGGCCCCGCAAAGGGAATCGTTGAGTCCAGTGCCATTGGACTCCCCAAGCCATATGCTGGAAGAAGTGGGGCTGCCATCCACCCCAGACACCTTTGCCATGATCGCACTGCAGTCTCCAGCCCTCCGGGACAAGCCCCTAGCGCCAACGAAGGCAGCACTGTCACAGGGCTAGCCGGCAATGTTGTGTCTGCCTGCATCTCCAAAGCACCGCTCACCAACAACACAGAGACACTGCTCTGAGTCGCAGCACCAATCCATCTCTTGGCACTGCTCTGACTTGCAGCACCGGTTGGACTCGCGACACCAGTCTGACTTGCTGCACCAATCACTATCCTGGCACCAATCCCCGATGTGAGGGAGGTCCTGTTTTCAGCACCAGTCACCACGGCAGCAATCGAGGTCTCGGCACCAGTTGTCGTCATGGCACTGCTCCCGATCCCGGCTTCGATCCTGATCTGGGCACTCTTCCCCATCCTCGCGGCACTGCTCACTGGCCCAGCTCTGCTTGGCACCACCATGGCCATCAAGATCCTGGTCCTCATCTTGGGGCTTGGAGACAGAATCCAGATACTCACGCCAGAGCCTGCACCGGGTGGCACATAGACGTCCCGATGTGGGCACAATGCCATGACTGGTGCAATGGCAGGGACCCGCACAGTTGCCCTTTTGGACCCCCTGGGCATATCACCAGGCCCAGGGTACTTTGTCCAAGGGCTCCCGGTCGGTGCTATCCGAACCCAGGTTGCCAGCGGCTTCAGACAGCCACTCTGCCCCGTGGGGTGCTGACGGGACTCTGGCCTCAGTGCTTCCCCCGGAACCAACCCCTGCTCTGTCAGTGGACCCGGTGATAGCTGACCCAGAACAGGAGGCTGGGCAGGAGATCCCAATGGACTAAGAGGTCCAGGATAGTCCTTTTTCCCCTGCTTGCATCCTCGTTGTCCTCTCCAGAGAAGGTGGTGGTGGGGACTTCTACTTCAGGGCTACCACAGTGGCAGTGGAGGAGGTTCCTCAGGAGCTAAGGGGCAAGGGATTCTATTCCCAATATTTCCTAATCCCCAAAGCCAAAGAGGGTCTCAGACCCATTCTGGACCTGCGGGGCCTCAACAGATTCATGGTGAAGCTGAAGTCTGCATAGTCTCCCTGAACTCCATAATTCCTTCTCTGGATCCGGGAGATTGGTATGCCGCCCTCAGTGTCAAGGACGTGTATTTTTATATATCCATATGTCCTGCTCACAGATGATACCTCAATCACAACCACTTCCAGTTTAAGGTTCTCACCTTCAGCCTGTCCACAGCCCCTCAGGTGTTC
Source organism: Eretmochelys imbricata (assembly GCF_965152235.1). NCBI lineage: Eukaryota > Metazoa > Chordata > Testudines > Cheloniidae > Eretmochelys > Eretmochelys imbricata. The sequence continues at coordinate 47,770,608 of NC_135576.1, read as the reverse complement.
ACCAAGTGCATGTTGGTCATTGCCGCCTTTCTTCGGCAGAGACAGGTGCAAGTATATCCATACCTTGATGACTGGCTGCTCCCGGGGCACTCCAGGGACCAGGTAGAAGTGCAGATACGCATCATGAGGTCCACATTCAACAGGTTGGGCCTTCTTCTCAACGAGAGCAAGTCGACCCTGATACCAACTCAAAGGGTAGAGTTTATCGGGGCAGTACTGGACTCAGGTCATGCCAGAGCGGTGGTTACTCTTCCACGTCACTTCCTCCAGTCCCTGGGCTGGTGGCTCAATCAACCAGATGTGTGCAAGGGAGTCCCCTTCCACAGACCTCATCCCTCCCTGTCCCCGGTAACGGATGCGTTGGCACTGGGGTGGGACGCACACCTGGAGGACCTTCAGACTCAGGGACTCTGGTCTCAAGATGAGCTCTCACTCCACATCAACATCAAGTAGTTGAGAGCGGTTCGGCTAGTGTGCCACACCTTCCAGGCTCGCTTGATGTGTCAATGTGTGAGAGTCATGATGGACAACACAACTGCAGCGTTTTACATAAACAAGCAGGGTGGGGCCCGTTTCTCTCCCCTCTGTCAGGAAGCCCTCCAGCTGTGGGAGTTCTGCATAGCCCACTCTATCCACCTGGAGGCGACATATCTCCCAAGATCACAGAACGAGCTGGCGGACTACCTCAGCAGATCGTTCCACAACCTCAAGTGGTCTATCTGGCCGGACGTCATTCTTACCATCTTCCAGAGGTGGGGAACTCCCCGGATCAGTCTCTTCGCCATTTGGAGGAACAGGAGGTGCCCAAGGTTCTGCTCCTTCTGGAACCACAATCAGGGCTCCCTTGCGGACACCTTCCTCCTCCATGGTCGGATCATCTCATGTATGTGTTCCCACCGCTTCCTCTCGTGCACAAGATCCTATTCAAAGTCCGCAGGGACAAGGTGGCAGTCATCCTGGTGGTTCCAGCGTGGCCATGACAACACTGATACACCACGCTCCTGGACCTCTTGGTAGACACTCCAATCACGCTGCCACTGATCCCGTACCTGATTACCCAAGATCATGGTCGCCTTCGTCACCCAGACCTCCAGTCTCTCCACCTCACGGCCTGGAAGCTTCATGGCTAAATTCCATGGAGCTCCTGTGCTCAGAGGTGGTCAGGGAAATTCTGCTCGATAGCAGGAAACCCTCCAGTTGGGCCACCTATCAGGCAAAATAGAAACGGTTTGCGATCTGGTGCTCCCAGGGCCATTCTCCACCATTGCAGGCCCCCATTCCTGTCCTCCTGGACCTGCTGAAGCTCAAGCAGCAAGGTCTGGCTGCTTCGTCCATCAAGGTGCACCTGGCAGCTATCTCTGCATTCCACCTGAGAATGGCTGGGCGCTCCATCTTTGCCAACCCCATGGTAGGCCACTTCCTCTAGGGCCTGGAGCACCTGTAGCCAACTGATCCCTGCATGGGACCTCAACTAGTGGGACCACCATTTGAACCGTTGGCAACTTGCTCACTTCTGTATCTACCATGGAAGGTTGTTTTTCTGGTTGCCATTACTTCAGCAAGGAGGGTTTCGGAGCTCAAGGCCCTCACCTCTGATCCTCCATACATGGTTTTCTTTAAGGATAAGGTGCAGCTCAGGCCTCATCTGGCTTTCCTTCCAAAGGTGGTGTCCCAATTTCACTCTAACCAGGACATTTTCATGCCTGTGTTTTACCCTAAACCCCATGCGAACAACCAAAAGCAACACCTCCACTCTCTGGACATTCGATGGGCGCTTGCCTTTTATATCAACCATGCAAGGCCATTCCGGAAGTCGAACCAATTATTCGTGGTGGTAGCAGATCACATGAAAGGTCTCCCGGTCTCGTTGCAGAGGATCTCATTGTGAATTACCTCCCGTATCTGCAATTTCTACAAATTGGGCAACTTTCGAGCCCGGGCTCTCACAGCCCATTCCACGAGGGCACAGGCCTCATCAACAGCGTCCCTGGCCCAGGTGCCAATCCAAGAAATCTACAAGGCGGCGACATGGTCATCGGTGCATACATTTGCCATTCACTACACTATAACCCAGCATGGTAGAGATGATGCAGCCTTTGGTAGAGCAGTGCTCCAGTCTGTCATTCCATAACTCTGACCCCACCTCCAAGGTAGGGGTTGGAGACACCTAACTGGAATCAATATGAGCAAGCACTCGAAGAAGGAAAAATGGTTACTCACGTTCTCGCAACTATTGTTCTTAAAGATGCGTTGCTCATGTGCATTCCAGACCCATTCGCCTTCCCCTCTGTCAAAGTAACTGGCAAGAAGGAACTGAGGAGGCGCCAGGTCAGCAGGGTCATATATTGAGCGCCATAGAGGCACCACTCCAGGGGGCTCCACAGCCAACCCGACGGGTTCCGCCAAGGGAAATCTTTCCGATGACTGTGCACGTGGTGCACGCACACCTAACTGGAATGGATATGAGCAACACATCTCGAAGAACAACAGTGAATACTCAAAAGTGAGTAACTATTTTTTCTCCTTTTTAGTATGTGACAAGGGTTTTCTTTTAGGATTGTTTGGACTGTGGCACCTTGGCCAGACTAATATATTTCTGTAATTTCTGTGTTTGTGTACGTTTTATACACTTTTGTACAGGCTGACAAACTTGTGCTGGAGCTAGAGCAGAGCCGTGATCTCAGCTGCACTATTGTACACATTGACATGGATGCCTTTTATGCAGCAGTAGAAATGAGAGACAATCCAGAGCTGAAGGAAAAACCCATAGCTGTGGGATCGATGAGTATGCTGGTACGGTCAAATGTCAAGCTGATACAAAGACCAAATTACGTAAAGATTCAGAGAAACAAGATACTGCTGTGACAGGGACATTAGAAATGCATACAAAAATAACACAGATGGCAAAAATATTTGTTTTCTTACTGTGTAAATTTGGATTTTACGTTTCAAAGGACAAGGTAGTTTGCAAAATTTTAAGTTATGAAGAGGTAACAGAAAGGAAAAAGTTGTCTATTAAGCATATAAACTCTTGGCCTGGTCATTCAATTCAAGGTGGAGAATTGCATGTTGGGGCCTGTAGTCTCTTTGTGCTGTATCTTTATTTTGATGTTTAGAGCCACCCTAGGCTTAACTGTAGAGCTCTGCGGGGCACACTTTGGTTGGCAAAATTAGAAGCCAGTCTAATGTTTAGCTCCAATCTAATGTATAGCTCCTACATGGAATAAAATTTATTCATTTTGTTATTGATTAAAATATGAAAAGATATACTAATTGAGGGAGATCCTTAGAACTTAAACTACTTAGATTCAAATTATTTTAAATATGTAAAATGAGACCTTCATTTTGAAGTCTTTTTTTGTCCTTGACTGTTCATTATTAGCTAGGGTTGCCAACTTTCTAATGGCAGAAAACCAAACACCCTTGTCACGCCCTTTTTCCGAGCCCCCGCCCCCGCTCACTCCATCCAACCTCCCTCCCTCCCTCGCTCTCCCCCACCCTTGCTCACTAGCTCATTTTCACTGGGCTGGGGCAGGAGGTTGGGGTGCAGGAGGGGGGCACAGGACTGGGGTAGGGGGTTGGGGTGCAGGCTCTGGGAGTGTTTACTTCCGGCAACTCCCGGGAAGCAGCTGGCATGTCCCTCTGGCTCCTAGGCACAGGGGCGGCCAGGAATCTCAGCACGCTCCCCCTGTCCACAGGCGCTGCCCCCGCAGCTCCCATTTGCCGTGGTTCCTGAACAATGGGAGCTGTGGAGCCAGCGCTCAGGGTGGGGACAGCACACAGTGCCCCCCTGGCCGCTCCTAAGTCTAGGAGCAGGATGCCACTTCAGGGAGCTGCTTGAAACAGGTAAGGAGCCTGCCAGCCCCGCGCCAAATGGACTTTTAACAGCCCGATCAGCAGTATTGACCACAGCCACTAAGGTCCCTTTTCGACCGGGCATTCCGGTCGAAAACAGGACACCTGGCCAACCCCATTATTAGCAGATTCCCATTGATTTAAGTGTGAAAAGAAAACTACATTAAAGCATACAAGAAAGCCTTTAGAATTTATTTATAAACCAATGGATTATTTTGTCTGATTCTAAAAATGATGCTGATGTGGATTATGATTAATTTGAGTGGCACATATTGGGCCAAGGTTTGTGCTGATTTACATCAAATTCAGTCAATGGAGTTGCATGGAGAATATATCATCCTAGAATTTGATCCATTGTATATAGTATGCTATAGAAGCGAACAGGGTGTAGAATTATCATTACTTTAGAGATATTATCCATTTTAACAGATTTTTTGGTGGTGCTTTTATTTTTTCTGGTCTAATAGAGTTGAGGGTGCTCAGTACCTTGCAAGATTAAGCCTATAGGCTCTGAATAGAGCAGAAGCAGTAATAACTTAACCTTTCTTTAGTTTGTTTATTGCTTTCTCTGGAACTAGTCCTGGGAAATAATTCAATCTCCAGATATGTGTCTCCCACATAGCCTCACAGCATGTCATGTCTCAGTCCTTTTCCCATATTTCAGTGAGCCCTACTGCTCCTCAGAGTATACTAAAAGTGGAGGCCTTCAGTTAATAAAAAATATCAAGCATACTGGAATTTTATTAACTTTTAAAATTAATATTGTCTTGGATGACCATTTAATTTCAATTTTTTGTTATTAATATTGGAATTAATCTCCAAAGCAAGACAGAGAAGTATAGTTTAAAGGGCATGTGAAAGATGCTGGATTGACAGGAGACTGATGTCCTTTAGCCCTGGAACAAGAATGGCATAGACAACAGCCATACAAGCTTCCCCATGCTGTTCAGCCAATTTGACTCACTCCTCTTCTAGAGAGACCACCTTTTGGGGGCAAATGGGAACAGTGTCTATGGCCTGCTCAATACTGTGCCCTTTGCTAACGTTTCTAACAAGTGCCGGGTTAGTGCCTCTCTAAGCAGATCTGCAAAAACTGAAAACACTTCAGTTAACTAAGTTTATCAATTAACAAATTGACTTAATCTGAACCCGCAAACTAGAGATGAAAACTGTCCAGTTACCAGTCCCTAAAATCATGTAGTTCTCATAATGCGAATAAATTACAATGAAACATAACATACTGAATCTACAATGGAACTGGTTACTGCAGTTTGATAGATGTTCTGTGACGAGAGCATTGTCTCTATATTTTTTTACTTCAATCTTTAAAATTGCTGCATGTATTAAAACTCACAAGTATACTGTAGGATATGATTATTTAACGCTACATCTATTTTTTCCTTGCTAAGTCCACTTCAAATTACCATGCTCGGAGATTTGGGGTACGTGCAGCCATGCCTGGATTTATTGCTAAGAAACTATGCCCACATCTTACTATAGTGCCATTAAACTTCAAAAAGTATGAAGAAGTGAGTAAAGAGGTAAGTACTCAACGAGAACATCTCTCAAACCAATAGCTGTACATACTTTGTTTTAGATTTTAAGACAACAGTAAATCAAAACTTGTACATAAGATTCAAAAAAGCTAATTTTAAAGGTTAAATTTTCAAGACATGGCTTTGAATGTAAATTAAATACAGCATTTAAATTAACATTCTGTGGCAACAGGGACAAATTCATCCCTAATCTGGTTCCATATAGAGATAAGGTAAAAGAGGTTTTCAAAATTATGTAATGAACAGATGATGTTGTTATATTGGTAAATTCAAAACCATAGCACATAATCTAATAATTAGGAAACTAGGGGTAAATAGGGAGAGCAAAGAGAATTACTTCATACCATAATAACCATATGGAATACTAATTACCTGGGAGAACTCTTGAATCAAAGAGCATTAATGAGCTCAAAAGACATCTACATTTGTTTCCAGAGAATGAATGGACTGAGGAGTAAAGAGGAAACAATTAAGGAGGAAGGAAAGGTGATTACTGTTTCTTGTCCCTAGAAAAGTATGGTACATTCCTTTCCATTAAGGGAAAAAAAAACCCTATGCATGTAATAAATATATTATGATGAATAACTGTATATGTTTAAAGAAAAAGAGTACTTGTGGCACCTTAGAGACTAACAAATTTATTTGAGCATAAGCTTTCGTGAGCTACAGTTCACTTCATCGGATCATGAAAGCTTATGCTCAGATAAATTTGTTAGTCTCTAAGGTGCCACAAGTCCTCCTTTTCTTTTTGCAAATACAGACTAACACGGCTGCTACTCTGAAACCTGTATATGTTTAGATACTTTGTGTTCTTTTAAGATTTAAATAAATTGGTTTAGATTATAATCTTAAAGATTCATATGAGAATCTTTTGCATACAGTTGCAAAAGCTCAGTTTGGATTAAGATCCACAAAAATATTTAGAATACATATAACCTTGTATGAAGAAAGATGAAATATATTCTGTAGATGTTGAGGCAAATTAATTGTTGGTGTAAATCCATTAATTTCAGATGAGTTACAGCAGGGATGAATTTGACCCAAGATCTACAAAAAATAGTGTGTTTTTTTCACTTTACAAGATTACTGGTAAACTAAACACTGATGTTAATTATATTTGAGGTTCTTCAGTTCCATTTTATGAATATAATGTATATTATATAAATATGTGGTTTTGAGAACGAATCGGTCTTGTTTATGGTGTAATCAGGACCTCAGGATATGGATGTAGTCTTGTATTACAGTTTGTCTTGTGGATAAGGGTAAAATAGTTGAAGATTTGTATATATTTTTAAAATGTTCTTTTATTATTGGCACTTCAGATATTATTTCCTATGACAAAGTTCCTCCTCTGCCTTGGTGGGTCCTGCGCTTACTGGCGGATTTTCTCACCTCAGAGGTTCACGGCAGCCCTCAGTTTGGCCACTTTCATGGCTCAAATCTGCCATTCACGCAGTTAGCCTCATCACTGGCCAGCATGGGGAAAGGAAGAAGAACAATCCCCGCAGTCTCTGCTGATCCACCTGGTGGATCGGGGAACAGGCCAGAGACCTTCCCCTCTGGTGGAACCCACAGTCCAGTTCAACTTCTCTGGTATCAAGTAGGGAGTTGGGGGGATAGAGGGATGGGGGGAACCCGGGCCCACCCTCTACTCCGGGTTCCAGCCCAGGGCCCTGTGGATTGCAGCTGTCTACAGTGGCTCCTGTAACAGCTGCGTGACAGCTACAACTCTCTGGGCTACTTCCCCATGACCTCCGCCCAACACCTTCTTTATTCTCATCACAGGACCTTCGTCCAGATGTCTGATAATGCTTGTACTTCTCAGTCTTCCAGTAGTATGCCTTCTCACTCTCAGCTCCTGGCGCTTCTTGCTCCTAGCTCCTCGCATGCACCACAAACTGAAGTGAGCTCCTTTTTAAACCCAGGTTCCCTGATTAGCCTGCCTTAATTGATTCTAGCAGTTTCTTGATTGGCTGCAGGTATTCTAATCAGCCTGTCTGCCTTAATGGTTTCTAGAAAGTTCCTTATTGTTCTGGAACCTTCCCTGTTACCTTGCCCAGGGAAAAGGGACCTATTTAACCTGGGGCTAATATATCTGCCTTCTATCACTCTCCTGTAGCCATCTGGCCCGATCCTGTCACATTCCATTAAGGGAGCATTTGATATAATGAGGCCAGACTTCCCCATATACAAATTGTTGCACCTTCCATTGATTCCAAAGATTAGGAAGAAGGAAGATTAGTGTTGTTCCCATTTTACAGATGAAGAACTGAGGCTCAGCAAGACTAATTGCTTGCCCATGGTCTCCGTGGCAGAGCCAGAAACTTAATCTAGATCTCCTGAGTGCCAGTCCAGAGCCTGAAATCTGATGTGTAGGGATCACTCTAGTGGTAATAGTATGGATCAGTGTACAGACCCATTTAGGGCCTGATGTTATATCCACTGAAGTCAATGGCAGATCTTCCATTGACTTCAGTGATGCAGGATTATGCCCTTAGGCCTTGGCCCCTTCTTGAAAATTTCCATTTCCTCTCATTTGTTGTGGTTGTTTTTATTATATTTATACCATTTTTACTCAGACCTGGATTGAAAATAGCAAACTGATTTCACATTAGCAATCAAAACTCGTTGGGAAGGCTATGTTTTAGTCACTTTCAAGAAGAGGAAGAACCCACGACTGTCCTTGAAGATTTAAATCACAAAATTTTACTAAGAATTCTCAAGTATTTTATAGTGAAAATGAAGCATTTAAAACTACAGAAATAGGTGTCAGAATTTTATTTTGAGGATTTATTCTAAGATTTGCATTTTATAAGACCTTCAAAAGAATATTTAAACAAGAGATGACCACTGTGAGTGGTTTGGGGAGATGAAGATCTGATAGACATAAATGGGTTTTAAGGTCATATCCATTAAATAAACAGTAAATTTCTTTAATACAAAGAAATGTCATTATCAGATTGAAAAAGTAGTACTTTTACACACCACTTATGTAAGAGTGGTGTTAGTGTTAGTGTGGTCAGAGCAATGAATTATAACTTCTTAGGTGTAAGAAACCACAAAACTTTTCTGTATTTTATCAAAAGAATTGCAGTATGTAAATTAACTAAAATGAGCTGTGTGATTATTGGTAGGAATATAACTAGCACTAAGCATTGCCTATTGTCCTCAACAACTACACTAAAATATCCTCAAGCTGTCAGCTACATCAATTTATTTTTCCCTATGGTTAAAGCTTTCTTCTCTTGGGCAATCAGTTTTCCATATGTTAAATTAAATGTATTATATCCTTCAGATATGAATGCAAATCACAGCACAGCATGAAAAACTGAATTAGACCACATACGCATCCCAAGTTTCTGATAAACTTACAAGCCTCTTGAACTTTTTTCACATGGTTACCACAGTGTCATGGGAACCTAATGATGTGAGAGTATATAGCCACTTAAACATATATATCACAGCTACCTCTTCAGTAAAATGAGCATTGCTCAGAGAGCCTGTTCTTTGTTTTGGTGTGTAATACTGACTTATTGCTGCTTTTAAATGAGAAACAGAAGTTTTATAAATTTTCCATATCAATACATTATTTGCCTCATAAATACTTACAGTAATGGTACTGATTGATCATAATGGATGTGCAAGGTATGCATGTTATTGCAAAAGTATCAACTGCATTTTAATACACACCAACATGTTTTGCTATTGCAGCACAACTTTAAACTTTCTTTGTGTGTTTATCAAGGTTAGAGAAATACTGGTTGAATATGATCCTAGTTTTATGCCCATTGGCCTAGATGAAGCCTACTTGAACATAACGGAGTACTTAGAGGAAAGACAGAACTGGCCTGAAGATAAAAGAAGTTACTTCATCAAAAGAGAAAACACTGCAAAAAATGGTAACCAAATTACTAAATATTATAGATATTAGCATAGTAAAATGGAAATTATTATATATGAAAATTATGATGTATAACTCCGTAGAGTAGTCAGTTCTGAAATGTAAACAAATCTCTTCCCTATTATAGAGGATCTTGACTCTCTGAATAGGTATTTTATAGCATACTGCAATCAGCACCATGGTATATAAGCCCTAACTTTAGAAGTGTTAGAAATCATGTTAAAAAGGCAGTGCACCTGAGCTCCATTAAAGTGCATTACAAGAATAAAAATACATAAGAAATTAACTCTTCAAAAATAAAGAATGAGTAAAACATGATTACATCAGTTCTTGCTATTGGAATGTGGAAAGGCAGAAATTCCCACAGCGGGATCCACCACTGGGGATATTAAAAAGTTTTGTAGGCAAAGGCTTATGCCAGTTATTGACTTTATGCACAGATAAACTGCATAATTTTAATCTCTCACATTTCAAAACTATCAAGAAGGCCACAGAGGAGCTAAACAAGAAGACACCTTTCAATTCTACTGAAAAACACTGGCCCATCTTCTATCAGTACAAAGATGTAACAAAATGGGCATTATAAATATGTTGCATATTGGCAAGTATGCACTTAGGCATGTCTAACTTCAAAATAACACAGTTTATGCTTAAATGAACCCACTTCTTTTTTTTTTAATACCACTTGCAAACCCTCAGGACATGCAATTCTCATTGAAGTCAATGGTGGCTCTGAATGTTGAAGGCTTGTAGAGTCAGACCCTGAGAATCATAAAAATGTAGGACTGGAAGGGACCCCAATAGGTCATTTAGTCCAGTCCCCTGCACTGAGGCAGGACTAAGTATTATCTAAACCATCTGTGACAAGGTATTTGTCTAACCTGTTCTTAAAAACCTCCGATGACAGAGACTTCACAACCTTCCTAGGTAATTTGTTCCGGTGCTTAACTACCCTTACATTTTAGTTTTTCTATGTCTAACCTAAATCAGCATTGCTGCAATTTAACCTCATTATTTCTTGTCCTGTCCTCAGTGGATAAGAACAGATTATCACCTCTTCTTTATAACCACCTTTTATATATTTGAAGACTGTTACCATGTCCACCCTCAGTCTTCTTTTCTCCAGACTAAACAAACCTAATTTTTTCAGTCTTTCCTCGTGGGTCATGTTTTCTAGACGGTTAATCATTTTTGTTTCTCTCCTCTGGATTTTCTCCAATTTGTCCACATCTTTCCTGAAGTGTGGTGCCCAGAACTAGACACAGTAGTCCAGCTGAGGCCTTATCAGTGCTGAGTAGTGTAAGAATTACTTCTTGTGTCGTGCTTACAACACTCCTGCTAATACATCCCAGAATGATGTTTGCTTTTTTTGCAATAGTATTATATTTTTGTCTCATATTTAGTTTGTGACCCACTATTACCCTCAGATCCTTTTCTACAGTACTCCTTCTTAGGCAGTCATTTCCCAGTTTGTGTTTGTGCAATTGATTAATCCTTCCTGAGTGTAGTACTTTGCATTTGTCCTTATTGAATTTCATCTTATTTATTTCAGACCATTTCTCCAGTTTGTCAAGATCATTTTGAATTTTAATCCTGTCCTCCAAAGTGTTTGCAACTATAGGCAGCAAGTTATATGGACCTGTGGTGCCCGCGCTCCACCAATATTTAGGAACCTGTGCCCAGCTCCATCAATGTTTGGGCTTACCATGCTTTGGGGGCCCCTTGCTTCAGAGGGACGCGGGGGTCCAGGGTGGCCTGGGGAGCTAGCAGGGGGGCCTGGCACGGGCAGCAGCAAGCGACCCGGCCCCGGCCTGCCCCGCTCCGCTCCACCCCGCTGGCTCCCAGCGTCGCTCGGTGGAGGGGGTGGAAGCTGGAAGGAGGTGGGGCGGGTACTTGGGGGAAGGGGTGGAATGTGGGTGGGGAGAGGGCGGAGCAGGGGCAGGCTTGGGCCAGGTCACTTGTTGCTGCCAGGAGCCCCCCATAATGGTTGCCCTAGTCTGTCCTATGGACTGGACGGCTCTGCTTGGACCCATTCTGGACACCACCAAAAATTATACAAACCTGGCACACGTGTTTGCAACCCCTCACAGCTTGGTATCATCTGCAAACTTTATAAGTGTACTCTCTATGCCATTATCCAAATCATTTATGAAGATATTCAATAAGAATGTCAGAGAGGCCACAATGGGTCAGACCAAAGGTCCATCTAGCCCAGTATCCTGTCTTCCGACAAAAAGAAAAGGAGGACTTGTGGCACCTTAGAAACTAACAAATTTATTTGAGCATAAGCTTTCGTGAGCTACAGCTGTAAAAAGTGAGCTGCAGCTCACAAAAGCTTATGCTCAAATAAATTTGTTAGTCTCTAAGGTGCCACAAGTCCTCCTTTTCTTTTTGCAGATACAGACTAACACGGCTGCTATTCTGAAACCTATCTTCCGACAGTGGCCAATGCCAGGTGCCCCAGAGGGAATGACTAGAACAGGCAATCTCAAGTGATCCATCGCCCGTCGCCCATTCCCAGCTTCTGGCGAACAGAGGCTAGGGACACCATCCCTGCCCATCCTGGCTAATAGCCATTGATGGACCTATCCTCCATGAACTTATCTAGTTCCTTTTTGAACCCTATTATAGTCTTGGCCTTCACAACATCCTCTGGCAAAGAGTTCCATAGACTGTGCATTGTGTGAAAAAAATACTTCCTTTTGTCTGTTTTAAACCTGCTGCCTGTGAATTTAATTTGGTGACCCCGAGTTCTTGTGTTATGAGAAGGAGTAAATAACACTTCCTTATTTACTTTCTCCACATCAGTCATGATTTTATTGACCTCAGTCATCAGGGCCGTTCTTACCCATGTGCAAAGCACGCAGCTATGTAGGGCACCAAGAAATTTATTTCCTGGTGCCCTGTGCAGCTGCGTGCTGCTCCCGTCCCTGCTCCACCTCTTCTCCAGGCCCCCTGCCCCAGCCGCACCCCCACTCCCCTGAAGAGTGCAGCAGGGCCGGGCCTGCACTCTCCGGCGGCGGGAGTGCAGCAACCCAGCCCCAGCCGCACTGCCAGTGAGAGCTGGGAGGTGGTTCCCCCTGCCCACCAAGCCAGGCCCCCTCCCCTCCCCTCCTGGAGGCCTCTGGCCCAGCTCCCCTCCCTTCCTCCCCCCCCCCCACACAGAGGCCTGGGGTCCCACATGCACCCCCCGCGGAGGGGCTGTGGAGGGTGGACCCAGTGCAGGAGCCCACTCTATGCCCTTCCAGCTTGATTCTGAACCACTAATAACTACTCTCTGAGTACGGTTTTCCAGACAGTATAAGATGAACTTGTAATAGGTTTGTCTAGGCTATATTTCTTTAGTTTCTTTATGAGAAGGTCATGTGAGATGGTATGAGAAGCCTTAATAGGGTCAACATATATGACTTTTACTGCTCCACCCCTATGCACAAGGCTTGTTACCTTGTCAAAGAAGGCTATTAGGTTGGTTTGACAAGATTTGTTTTTGACAAATCCATGTTGACTGTAATTTATTACCTTATTTTCTTCCAGATGCTTACAAATTGATCAATTATTTGCTCCATTATCTTTCCAGGTACCAAAGTTAAGCTGACTGATGTATAATTCCCTGGGTTGTTTTTATTCCTCTTTTTTATAGATACATACTATATTTGCCATTTTCCAGTCCTCTGTTATCTCTCCCGTCCTCCATGAGTTCTCAAAGATAATCGCTTATGTCTCAGAGATCTCTTCAGACAGTTTCTTAAATAATCTACTGTGTATTTCACCAGGCTCTGCCGACTTGAAGACATTGAACTTATCTAAGTAATTCTTAATTTGTTCTTTGTCGATTTTAGCCTCAGATCCTACCCCATTTACACTGATCCAATCACTGCTCATTTACCAGTCATCCAATCACTGCTGATTTTTTTGGTGAAAACTGAAAAGGCATTTAACAGTTCAGCCATTGCTGCATTTTCTGTTGTTGTTTTCCCTCCTCATTCAGTAATGGGCCTACGCTGTCCCTGGTCTTCCTCTTGCTTCTAATGTATTTGTAAAATGCTTCTTGTTATCCTTTATATCTCTAGCTAGTTTAATCTTGTTTTGTGCCTTGGCCTTTCTAATTTTGTCCCTACATGCTTGTGTTTGTTTTTTTATATTCATCCTGTATAATGTGACCTAGTTTCCACTTCTTGTATGACTCTTTTTTAAGTTTTAGGTCATTGAAGATCTCCTGGGAAAGCCAGGGTGTCCTCACTTCTTGTCTTTCCTGTGCATCTCTTTTGCCTTAATAATGTCTCTTTTTTAAAAACTGCCAACTCTCCTGAACTCTTTTTCTCTTTTGCTTGTGTCCCATGGGATCTTATCTACTAATTTTCAGTGACTGACAAAATTTACATGGCAAGCCTCTTGTTGAGGTTGGCAGAGAAGTCTGGTTAAAGGGTTTTCATTCAGAGAAGAACTTAGAGCAAATGGTTTAGATATTTCAAAATAAGATTGTAAGCAAAGCTTTCCTTTTTTTTTTTAACACTGAAGTTATGCTTTTAATGGATACCTTAAAGTAGTTTTGACCCTAAATTTGTGGTAGACTTTGTGTATTTAAAAGAAAATAATTTACAAAATCTAAAGCTATATTAATAGAAATATTGTAGGAACTTTATACACTTCAGTGAACAATTTTTGGTTTTGGATATAAATATTCCCTTTCAGTGTGTGCAACCTAGATATAGCAACATTTTGCTACTGCATGAAAAACTGAAACTGATCCTGACTAATCTATTTTAATTTCCGAGTCAAGTGAAGTCCAAAAAAGTAAATAATCAGCATTTTTAAGTCATTTTTTAAATTGTTTTTTATTGGATTTTTAATAATCAGAGATTTAAAAATCAGTTTTAATATGCTGCATTTGTAACATATATATATATTTTTTAAATTTGCTTTTTAATGCAAAAATTCCTTCAAACTATTTTGGAAAAAAATCTGATATTAAAAAAGACATTTTCAAGGTATATTTTTATAACATTAAAATAAACCTTTGGAACCTTGACAGTGAAATCCTTTTCCTTAGTGAAATAAGTGTTTTAATTGTGGGGAGGGGAGGACATATGATTATTTACCCTCTCCTCCCCTGCTCTCCCCACATATACATTCTGTTCGTCAAACCTCGGGGGCCAGGTGCATCTGGAATTCCCATTTCGCTCCTGCCATGGGCCATAATCAGCATAAAAAGTATTTTTCTCTCTCTCCCTTGAGGACACAGTGGGCCTGAATATTCCCCAAGATGTTGTGTAATTTACACATGATCTCACAAACACATCTACTCCCACTTGTTCTTTCCATTTTTTTTCTCATTACAGTTTTCTTTTCAACAGATCTCTTAGCTGTTGTAAATATGTGCAAAACTTGGTAATATTTTCCATATTATCTAAGTACTATAATCTTTTTTCAGTTTGTTACCTTCCCTGCTTTGGTACTTTTGCAAGCTGCACTGCAGAGCCCCTCACTGGACTTTACCTGGTTGGATACACCTAGAAGATATTGGATAGAGCTGGTCAGAAATTTTCAATGGACTGTTTTTCCATTAGAAAATGCAGATTCATCAAAAGCTACATGTTCTGCATGAATGTGTGTCTTTTCACCAATCTTTCAGTGGAACCCCTCAGCAGTCCAGGTTACCAAGGATTCCAGACTCAAGTTCCTCACAGTCCATATGGCAAGGAGTTTGGGAACCTGGGGTCATAATCTCCCTGGCTCTCCGGCAGCCTGCCTGGCACTAGGAATGTGGGCTCCCCGGTAGCTCACCAGGTGAGCTTCCCATGAGGCTGGGAAGCTCTGGCTGCTGGGAGCCTGAATTCTGCTGCAGCCTGTCAGGTGAGCTGCAGAGGAACCAGGGAACTTGGGATCCTCAGTATCCTGCTTGGGGGGGCCACATGGCAGGCTGCAGCAGAGCCAAAGCTTCTAGGCACCCTTGTTTCAGAAACACCAGAATATTCCCACAGAGAGAATGTTTTAGTGTTTCTGAAACAAAATGTTGCAGAATTTCACTTCCACAAAAAAATTGTAACGTTTTAACTTTTTATCTCAATTTGGGACAAAAACATTTCCAAAATTTCAATTTTTTTCCCCACCAAAGCGAAATTCAGTTTCCTAGCCAAATCTAATCCTGGGCCAAGCTCAAATTGCATATACAATGAGATGGTTATGATCTTTCTTTTTAAAAAAATGGACCAGTAATTGAAATTATTTCAGCTACATAATTACTTGAACTTTGCAAACAGAAAAAAGTGAAATAGCTAAATCAGCTTTTTTCAGAAGCTGTGCAGGGGAATCAATTCACAGAATATACGTTGCTTATTAAGAAGGATGAGTTACACATCTATGTACCCTTTCATAATGTAGGTAAACAAGATGTAACTGCACCCAATGAACTAAAGTTGAATGAAGATGCATACTCATCCTCACCAATATTGTTTGAAGATAATACTTTTATAACAGAGGAACAGCCAGTTGCTATTTCCCACCTGTACACTGAAGAACAGGGAGATCAAGAACTGTTGCTAAATTCAGTGGTCTTTGGAACTTCAGCTGAAGAAGTTGTGAAGGAAATTCGCTTTCGGATTGAGCAAAAAACTGGATTGACTGCCAGTGCAGGTACACACATGTATATAAATAATACTAATTGCATGTTTGTAGTGCCTTCCACCCAGTGATCTCAAAGTGCATTACAAGCATTAAAAAATTAGCCCTGCACCACCTCTTTGGTGTAAGGAAGTATACCCCATTTACAGGTGTGTAAACTGAAGCACCAAGATTGTGACTTGCTCAAGGCCACATCACACAAGAAATCTCTTTCAGAGTCAAGAATAGAACCCAGTATTGTGCTTTATTTAACCAGAAGAAATCTTTCTTCTTTAATTAGTTGCTATTGCTGGCATTGTATACTTTTGGTTAATGATAGCAGTCACATCATCCTTTTTCTTCCTGGTTTCCTTTTCAATCATATCTCCTCCGCTAATGTGGAAGAGTGACCCAGTTGGCTCAGGCAGTAGTCTTACATCTCTGGACAGCTGCATTTAAATCTTAACTTGCACTGCTGATTTTGTAAGGTTTTGATCAAAGATAGATTTAACATTGGAATGCTATAGTTGCTACTAGTTAGGATAAAGGCACATTAGCAAAGCTGTGTGGAGAAAGAAACATGTTCAACGCTTGCCCATCCTGTGCCTTGCTCGAGCTAGTTTTTAATCACTTTCTTGAGCACGAAATACACTGACATATTAAAAATAAAATAAACTGTTTACTAGACAGATTAATATTTACTTTCCAAGGCAGTGGAAGTTTTAGATCTGTGCAGCTCGTACTTGTCCAACTGATCTTCCAACTGGAACTCGATCTATGATATCATAGAATCATAGAATCTCAGGGTTGGAAGGGACCTCAGGAGGTCATCTAGTCCAACCCCCTGCTCAAAACAGGACCAATACCCAACAATATTCTGTCTGAATTGCCCCTATTAGGATGCGTCAGAGATTAAATCCCCAAAGTGCATTCAGTCCATTAGTTCAGGTAGTTGCTCTTCAGGACTCTTAGGGCTATTCTACACTGGCAACACTAAAGCGCTGAACTCTCCCAGTGCTCTAAAAAAAACTACCTCCACGAAGGGAATAGTTACCAGCTCTGGGAGCACAGCTCACAGCACTGGTGCACTGTCTACACTGGCACTTTACAGCGCTGAAACTTGCTGCTCTCGGGGGGGTGTTTTTTCACACCCCTGAGCGAGAAAGTTGCAGCACTGTAAATTGCCCATGTAGACAAACCCTTAATGACTAGCTGATTTGTGTAAAGGAGTTATCAGAGCCTGCGGAGCTTGGAGCACAGGGGAGAGGCAGGCAGGAAGTAGGCAGGGGAAATGTCATGTGAAAACATGGGTAGAGGAGAGAGTAATAGGATGAGACAAAGCTGGATGAAACCCAACATGTTAACTCAGGAGCAATACTGCTTGACTGTCAAAAAATTTTTAGTTTCATTTCTCTAAAATTTCATCCTGCTCTTGATGAGTCACTGTTTAGAAAAGGGGGGTGGACCTCTTAAGGATGCCAGGGATTTGAAGAACAAAAATGAAAAGTGATTACTGTTTAATAATCTGACAATCTAGAAAGCCAATTGGACAATATTAGTAAGCAGTGATATACAGAATGGTTCCTAGCATCACCAGGAATACATTATAATCACTGTAAACAGCAGTCAGTCTTTAAATCATCGAGGCTATAGAGAAGAATCAATCTATTAGTCACCTGCTATTCACCTCTTAGTACCAACAGGGTTCAGCTGTAAAAACCCAGTTATTTTGTGTGATGACTGGGAAATCTGTCAATACAGTTTATGATTTCTGGTTGATACTATGAAGTTGTATTATGAAGAACTGCTGTATCATGAGTGCCTTTGTGTATGTGGATCCACCATTACTGATAGATCCTGTAGCAGGGACAATAGGGAGTACTAAAGTTTAACAACAGTACTTTAACCACTCCAAAGTTATGCTAAAAAGCAGCTGCATCCTTAGAAAACCAGTGTTATCTTATTTCTCTGGACAGTGGGCAGGGAGGTAGGAGCAATGGAAAGTTACTCAAAAGACAGAACAAAGGAAGCTGGAGATAGGGGGAGTTAAATAGCAAGCCACACAAGGAACAGAGGAAGAACGAGACAGGAAAAGGAAGTGTGGGGCAGGTGAAAGTAAGATCACACAAGCTGGGGAAGGGACTCTATGACAGAAAGAAATCACCCAGCATGTAACAGCTTGCATGAGGCCTGGCCCGCCTGCCTGTTTTTCTGGACACAGATGGTCCCTAAGGGCTCACAAGGGAATTGTGAGTTGGGAAGTGGCATTGTGGTTAAACGTTAGTTGTTCTGTAGGATCTGTGCTTTACATGACTAAGTAAAAGAGCATTAAGATAATGGACTCTATGCAGAGTGTGAGAGCATATGTCATATGCTTTACAACTACCGGAAGCTCTGGAGAGCTCTAAACTGTAACCAGAAGCTTCACACCTTTGGGGTGTAGTTTTGGGGGTGAGTATGGTTAAATAACTGGGGTACCTTGGGGATCAGTGCTGGCCCTGGGATATAAGGTGCAAGTGGGCTGAGGAGCTCTGCCTGAGATTCAGTGCCCAGGCAATGTGCTAGAGGGACCAAGGGAGGAAACAGGGCTACAGCCTGCTGAGACTCTGGAAGCTTAAAACATTGAGGGAGCCAGAGGCTTGGGTTCCCCTCACAGCAGTCCAGTGGATGGCTGGAAGGGAGTGCCCAGCTGGATCTATGGCACTTTATTTACTAAAAAGAGCAAAAAAGACACACACAAATCAATAAAAAGGATAAATCACCCTTAATTCTCAAGGACAGATAGATATTCCATCTATCCTAGATACTTACATGATACCCATTACCATAGTACTTGAACACCTCACAGTTTTTAGTGTAATTATTTTATATGTAATTTATATGTAATTATATGTATTTTAGTGTAATTATTTTATATGTAAATATGTAATTAGTTTTTAGTGTAATTATTTTCACAACATTCACAACCTGTGAGGTAGGGGAGCATTATTATCCCTTTTTTACAGATGGGAGAACTGAGGCACTGAGAAGCTAAATGACTTGCCCAGGGTACCACAGAAGGTTGGTGGTGGATCAGGGACCTGAGCTCAGGTCTCCTAAGTTCTAAGCTAGTGCCATAACCACTAGACTATCTTTCCTCATCCTTGGTGAAGCTCTACTAAAATGTTTAGGTTGTTAAATGTGTCATAACTACTTGCCAGATCTCTGAACTGTAATTGATTGAGATACCTCATTCATATTTAGACCAAACATAACTTCTCTTCCACACCAAGCTTTCTCTTTTACTGTAAATTACTGTCATACTAATGTGAAATCATGTACCAAGTTGCAGAAAACTTTGCGTTTAAAGAAACGTAACCCCTCATCACTTAATTATATATATTGCATTTATATATAGTCCCTTTCATCCTGCATATCTCAAAGTATTTTATACACCTAACCTGATGTACAAACTATATACAATGAGTGCTGTAGCCACTATTTCATAACTAAAATGAAACATAGCAGTTCTCATGTACCTATTCTTTCAAAAAGTGCCGAAGGACTGTAGTGACCAAAATGGGTGAAGTATCAGAGGGGTAGCCATGTTAGTCTGGACCTGTAAAAGTGGCAAAGAGTCGTGTGGCACCTTATAGACTAACAGACGTATTGGAGCATAAGCTTTTAGTCTATAAGGTGCCAGAGGACTCTGCCGCTTTTACAGAATGGGTGAGAATCTCTGTTTTACATCAGTCTTCTCCTTTCTGTTCTTGTTTGGTCTTTGCCACGCATAGAATGACTAATTTTACACCTTTAAATCTAGGAACATTGAAATGGAAGATTGAGACTTGTGGTTAAAATGTTTGTTGTGTTTCTTTCTTTTGTTTTGTTTTGTTCGTTTGTTTTTAAGGAATTGCTCCAAATATGACTTTGGCAAAAATGTGCAGTGATCAGAATAAACCTAATGGACAGTACAGAATCTCCCCTGATAGGCAATCTGTAATGGACTTCATCAAAGATTTACCCATTAGAAAGGTGAGAATATTATCAAATTTACTATACACTGATGTCCTCCTTACATGAATGCTAGTGTTCTAAAACAGATCATTTACTTAAAGATAATTTCATTTCTTCAGTGCCAACCTAGTTCTAAAAATGTGTTTGAGTTGAATTATACTGAATGTTAAACATTAAGCATTTATCCAAAGATTTCAAAAATTCCAATTTCATTGAGACACATTAATTCTTGTTCTTCAGGTGCCTGGTATAGGAAAAGTAACAGAAAAAATGCTAAAAGCTCTTGGAATTCTGACTTGCACTGAACTTTACCAGCAGAGGACACTGCTTTCTCTCCTTTTTTCAGAAACATCTTGGCATAATTTCTTGGATGTCTCACTTGGTTTGGGTTCAATGGATTTGGAAAAGTATGTCTTGGTATATGCTTTGCTGCGTGTACTTTACGTTTTGTTAAATATTTCCCCAAGTGTGTTACACATGTTACACATTGTGAGTGTTATAAGACAGATTTGCTGGGGTTGACATTAAAAATATCTGTCAGGTAAGTTTGGATAGTATCGTATATAAAAATTGTGACTGTTAGTAATATCTTACACATAACGCCTGCTTTATTGCTGTACAAATGTTAACTTACAAAGCAACCACTTTTTAAAAAGTGTAGGATTTGTTAATGTATGGCTCTTTGGAGTACACAGAATAGGTAGAGAGCTTATAGAAACCAAAATCCCTGTCTGGTTTATGAAATCTAAATGGTCTGCCAAACAAAGCTCTGGCCATGCATGCACACCAAGAAAATGAATAGTGCCTAGTTTGAGACAGCTGTACGGTGAGCACATGTTGTTGAGAACAGGGTTCTCAACCTTTTTCTTTCTGAGGCCCCCTACAACATGCTATAAAAATTCCACGGCCCACCTGTGGCACAAGAACTGAGTTTCTGCATATGAAAGCCAGGATCAGCATTAGGGGGTTGCAAGGAGGGCAATTGCCTGGGGCCTTACGCCACAGGGGCCCCTGTGAAGCTAAGCTGCTCAGGCTTTAGCTTCATCCCCCGGTGGTGGGGCTCAAGGCCTCAGGCTTCAGCCCTATGCACTAGGGCTTCAGCTTTCTGACCTGGGCCCCAGCAAGTCTAATGCTGGCCCTGCTTGGTGGACCCCCTCAAACCTGCTCACAGCCCCACAGGGGGCCCCAGACCCCTGCTTGAGAACCACTGTTTTAGAATAACCTTTGTTGTCGGTAGCTACCGGTGTGGTGCCTGCTCTTGTTCGATGATGATAACAGTCAGCTGCATGCGTGTTCCCTCTGTGTGCTGCCCCAGCTCTGCGCAGATAGCTAACACAGCAGACCTTGAGAGAACCCCCAAAAACCACAGACTCTAATAAGGCACAAAGGAACCCAAGCCAGGTTTATTGTCAAACGAAGCATGGTAATAGGTCCCTATAGACTCTACAGGGCATACTACGAATTTGTGCGCCCTGGCAGTGGACACAGCTCAGTCAGTGGCGGGACACTCCACTGCCCCCTAGGCTGGACAACGATGTGCGCTCCCGGACCTACTTTTATACAGTTGCAGGACAGATTACTCATCATAGTTCAAATGAATCTATCCATCTTGTTGTCCTTTTGACCCTATCGTTGAGATGCACCTATCTGTTCCTGGTTATGTCTGTGGAGTGTTCGGATGCCATCTTGGCACACGTTCCTCTCACTAGCACTTATGTGTGTGTGCACGTGCTTCTAACAACCTTTTCTTGCCAACTTCTGTGAGTGGGACCTGCCTCTGGCTCACAGCCCAGCTTTGCTTTACACTGCCTGGAAGTATTTTGGTTCAGGCTTCAGGCCTCAGACTGGGCCTCTGATACAAGAGTTTATGTTTCAGGGCCTTCTCTTACTACAACCTTATCAATACTAAAATGGATTACGAGATATGTCATACATATAACTAACCTAAACAGGGTTTATTTTATTATAATTATTTAGCTTCATCATAGAAGTGCACAAGTATTTCTTCCATGTAGTTAATACACCTTCGCTATTCATAATTATTCCTATATGATCTTAAAACAAACACATAAGTGTCAGATCTTCAGCTGGTGTAAATTGTCACAGCTCCATTGACTTCAATTGACTACATCAGTTGAGGATCTGTCTCTAGTTTCTATGTCTCCTACCGTGTTTAAATATAATTTTTTAAAACTGATAGTATGATCGACTCTGAATTTGTTGGGGTGGAACCCAACGTTTGTCTGTCTTTCTTCATATCTAATCTAATCCATAGTATTTCTGAAGCTCCTGTCATCATAGTATCTAAATGCTGCCTTATAGGCTCCTAATGGAGAAAAAAGAGGGTCCAATATCTGCTCAAAAACTATCACCCTCCCACACACCTGCCTTGAATGCAAATACACATCCTCCCATCACTCTAAAACCACTGAACGTTTTGCCATTCTGCTCATGTTTAGTAACCAAGAGCCCTAGTTAAAGATTCTGAAACCCTTTCTTTTTAATCCTGCCATGCTGTTGCTTTTGGGTATGTCTGCACTGAAAGTGTGTGTGGGGGGTGAGGGAGAGGGGGTAAGCCTGTGACAGCAAGTCTTAAACTCTGAGTCAACTGATTCATGCTTATGGGGCTCATGCTACAAAGCTAAAAATAGCAGTGTAGACATTCCTTCTTGGGCTGGAGCCCAGACTCTGAGACCGTGTTCTCTCGCTGCGTTTCAAAGTCCAGGCTCCAGACCAAGCAGGAACATCTGCATTGCTATTTTTGGCTTGTAGTACAAGCCCCAAGAGCCTGAGTCAGTTGACCTGGGCTCTGAAACTCATTGCCGTGGTTTTTTTGTTTTCATTTCTAATGTAAATAAAACCAAGCAGTGTAGATGTACCCTAAGAGAATTTGGAGCCTAAAACCATTTTCAAAAGTGCTTTGGCACTTAGGCTAAATCTCACTGAAAGTCACTGGGACTTAGGCTCCAAAGGCTCTTAAGCACTTTTGAAAATATTACCTCTTGTTCTTACCATTGCTTCTCTGGTATTAACAGAATGAGAAATCCTTCCTTTAAGACTGAAAAATAATCTCATAAGTAGTCAAAAGAAATACAGCTGTTTAACAGCACACATTTTGAAAAACAGTTTGGGGGCTCTTTTTAGGTTTGAAAAGCACAGTATAAATGTAAGCTATCATTTATTTAAAAAAATAAAAATAAAAAAGTCTTCACACCACAAAAGCTTAGATCAATAAAAAAACACCACAAATCTTTGTACTTTTTCCAAAGTACATAGTAAATTTATATCTTTAAAGGTGACTTCTGAAGGATAACATAGCTTGTCCAGTTTTTCTTTATGATGGATAAAGAAAGCCTGAAAGTTTTTGTTTTTAATTACAAAAATAATCTGCTTGATTTTATTTACATTAGAAATCAAAGTCCTGTCTGGTCTTGAGGACTTCATAATGACTGTGAAAAGTTAAAGCAATAGGGACATTTATAAGAACGAAGAACAAAAACATTAAGTCATCAGAAAGGCAAGAGATTTTTTGTCAAACTGTTTTAAAGCTTTGTTTTTTCTTTGGTCTTGTTAATACATATTTTAACTTCAGTGATGAACATTTTGGAGAAAGCAAGCCTTTGTTAAAGTTTCAATCCTTGCTCCTTCCGAAGATGTTTGAGTATACGGTAAATATCCCAGAGAGCTCTCAGATGATTGTACCTAATTTTTTTGGAGAACAAACTTGATATTCCTGATCCAGGCAAAAATAAGCCAAAATTAATTTAAAAAAAAAAAAAGCCTGAAGACACATTGGTTTATACTATATCTCATAAAAAGTGACAAAAGGCACACAAGCCCCACTTAAAAGAAATCCTTTACAAGTCACTTTTTTAAAGGATGAAAGTCTGATTCAACTGGAAAGAGGATTTTCCTCTTTTTTTTAAAAAAAAAAAATAAGATTGGTATATTCATGATTTTAGTAGAAGCACTTTGCGAGAGATAGTGAGTCAAGAAAGTGGAAGAATTGTATGTAATCTGTTAATTTGTTTTTAAAGCCCCAAAGCCCTTCTGGTCACTAATGGGTATGGCTGACTCATAGTGCAAATGGTTAATTGTATTAACAGCCATTACTGATCTACAGTTTCTTTCTTCATCTGTAATATACACAATTTTAAGAGGAAGAAAAATTCCCAGTTTTCCATTTCCTTGCAATGCTGATTTATGCAAGGTTCTCAGAAACGTTAACATTCAAATCCCATAGAAAAGATTACAATTATACACTGAAATCTTCTTGGTTAACTATGAAGCAGTGGGGGCAAAAGACATATCTGACTTCAAGACAAAGCTTGATAAGTTTATGGAGGAGATGATATGATCGGATGGCTTAATTTTGGCAATTAATTGATCTTCGACTAGTAGCGGAAGATATGCCCAATGGCCTGTGATGGGATGTTAGATGGGGTGGCATCTGAGTTACTACAGAGAATTCTTTCCTGGGTGTCTGGTTGGTGAGTCTTGCCCACATGCTCAGGGTTTAGCTGATCACCATATTTGGGGTCGGGAAGGAATTTTTCCCCAGGGCAGATTGGCAGAGGCCCTGGGGGTTTTTCACCTTCCTCTGCAGCGTGGGGCACGGGTCACTTGCTGGAGGATTCTCTGCACCTTGAAGTCTTTAAACCATGATTTGAGGACTTCAATAGCTCAGACATAAGTTAGGGGTTTGTTACAGGAGTTGGTGGTGAGATTCCATGGCCTGCGTTGTACAGGAGGTAAGACTAGATGATCATAATGGTCCCTTCTGACCTTAAAGTCTACGATTCTAAGGGGTTATTAAAAAAATTAAAAATTCTCTGTGAAAATGACTTAAGTTTATGAACACATTTTTTTCTTTTTTAAAGGTATGGAGAAAGAAAAAGTATGAGCACTGAACGGTATGTATGGTAATGTTAGTATCTAAAAAACAATGACATTAATCACTAACTTAACTAAAACTAATCAATGTAAAATAATGTAGTTGAGTCATCACATTTATTTGACTTGTTGCCTGATCTACTGATTGTGTATTATTTATATCGATTACTTACTGATTTCCCATTAACATTCTGAGGCTTGGTAGATTCTTGTCCCAAGATCAGGCCCAGTAGCATTAGAATTACTGTTCAGCTGAAAACCCCAGTGTGCACAGTTGCAACACGCACACTTAGGAAAAGCTTTTTGAATTTGAAATAGTTTTATTAACACAATTAGTAAAGTCACAAACACTCCAACCCAGCAAGGTAGATAAAGATAATACAGAATGTGTGTCTGAGCAACCACTAAAGGACAAAAAGGACCCAAAATGTTAGTTGTCATTCTCACTGATCACCATCATTACCAGTAGTCATCAGCCTGACATCTCCCAAAAGTTACATCTCCCAAGGCACACCGACTGAGATACAATTTAATAATGTGTTACACTGACTCCACTATGCCTAATGCATATTCAATAGGGATTTCTCTCCTTTTTCTTATTTGTATTTCCTCACCCTACTAATGTTGGGGGGTGCCCTTTTTCCATATGTTACTAGTCTGTTTATCTCAAGCTTATTAGCATATATGTCAATTAGTTACCATGGCAGTCCTGTGGTCAGACATATGCTGATGTTCCTAATTTAAAATATCCCAAGCTGGTATAAACTAGCATCTTGTGGTTATCGGTCAGCAGTTCAGTCATTACAGCATTCTTTCTTGTGATATCTTATGATCATAGAATATCAGAGTTGGAAGGGACCTCAGGAGGTCATCTAGTCTAACTCCCTGCTCAAAGCAGGACCAGTCCCCAATTTTTGCCCCAGATCCCTAAATGGCCCCCTCAAGGATTGAACTCATAACTCTGGGTTTAGCAGGCCAATGCTCAAACCACTGAGCTATCCCTCCCCCCTCGAGGTCAGTGTAAGGTCGAAAGCTTGTCTCTTTCATCAACAGCATTTGGTCTAATAAAAGACATTACCTCACCCACCTTGTCTCTCTAGTTTTTAGAGATATTATTTCCATTTGTTATAATTCATTAATTATACATCTGGGGAAAGAAATAAAATACTTCTTATTAAAGAAAGCCTCTATGTTCATAGAATATCAGGGTTGGAAGGGACCTCAGGAGGTCATCTAGTCCAACCCCCTGTGCAAAGCAGGACCAATCCTCAATTTTTTGCTGTAGATCCCTAAATGGCCCCCTCAAGGATTGAACTCATAACCCTGGGTTAAAGCAGGCCAATGCTGAAACCACTGAGCTATGCCTCCCCAGCTGGGGTTACTCCTGGTTAGCTGTTTATGCTAAGGCTTTTGGACCTTATGTCTTGTTTAGCTCAGCTATTAGGCCTTGTAGGCTTATTATTTATTACTTAACTTATACCAAGACCTTACCTAGCAATACATATACCTGTAGAGGCTAAGACATCAGATAGTACAATCCTATAATGTTAGTTGATATTTTATGTGTATTAGGAGAGCTAAGTTTATGTTTAGTAACTTTACTACATAAGAGTCAAACTTCCTGTCCTTGTCTTCAGGGTCCTGCATAACTTTTTTCCTACCAGTTTTCCACCCTCCATTCCACCTGATTACTTTAAATGAGAAGAAAGCATCAGGTTTCTTTTCTTAGGCCATCATCTAGGGTGAAAGTGTAGGGCTTCTGACATTACCTAAGAAGTAAGTAAACATCAGTGTAAGCAGCTCTGTGTATTTATAGATATGCAGATATATATGGATTGGTCTTGTGCTCCAGTGGAGCATCTAAATTATTTCCTTTTCTGCTAAACTGTTCTGACTGTACTCTAAAGGAGTATTTATCTTTTGCCCCATAAAATGTATACTATCAATAGCAACTTGTTTTTCTCTTGATGCTGATGTAACTTCTCCAGATGTAAGCTATAGGTTTGGTGAACTCCAACAGCAGTTCACAAAGTATTTGTGTATAGTGACAAAAATTTTAGAAGTGTCTTAGGCCTGGGCTTCACTAGGGTATTGTGTACCAGTGTAGATATGCTGTTATAGATACCACCCGTGACTGTCAATGGTGCAGCTTCCCCAGGTATCTCCTGAGTCCCAGACCAGTGACTTTTGTTCTCTTCTCCTTAAATTCTGCTAGTCTCCAAGCAAATCAATTTGACTTTTCCACCCTGATATAATCCCATATCTGAAATCTCAGTCATGTGTTCACCACCTTTGACACCTTTCCTGCCCCCAATTTACCTTCTGCTCAGGATCTCACTGATTTTTTCAAAGAGAAAACTGACAAAATCCAACATGACCTCATCTTTCCCTTCTTCCAGTCTCTCCTCTTCCCCTGTTATCCACACCAAGATTTCCTGTCTACTTTTCTCCATCAATTCCTTTGCCTGTCCTAGAAACCTTTCACCCCTTGTGCGTCCAGCCTGTGCACTGAATGAGGCGGGTCCTGCAGAAAAAATAGTTTGCGATCATGTCATTAAAGACTGTATCACAATACATACACACCAGGTGGAAAGCTTAAGGTTGCACAAGCAACTGTAAATGTAGCATTTCCTAACTGTCATGTGCTTAATTTTATAATGTAAAGTTCTTTAAACGTAGGTTGGGGTTTTTTTGTGTGCGTCCTCCTTGTTTTTTGTTAAAGGAAAATAACAAAATCTATTTTGTACAACTGTAACAAACACTCTGTTATGCATCAGCAGCCATGTTTGAATCCTGAAAATTCTACACAGTTTGAGGTATAGGATTATGTTAGCTATGAGAAGGAGAAGATGGTTATCCCACAGGGATGATGGGCAACTGGCAGCCATATGCTGGATCTGAATAGGGTGACCAGATAGCAACTGTGAAAAAACGGGACAGGGTGTGGGGGGTAATAGGTGCCTATGTAACCCTTTTGCCCGTCAGAGTTGGCAGCAACAAGGGCCGGGTTCAATATCTAGGGGATTCATTCCAATAACACAATGCAAACCGGCTTGAGCCCCCACCCAGTGACCTGGGACAAATACATACCACCCCCGCTGGGCGCCACCCAGAGGCAATACTTCCCCTCTCGCAAGCACCTAGTCTGAGTGTAGCAAAAAGCCTTTTAATAACAGAGAGAAACAATGTGGCATTATGTTGGGGAAACACCACCAACAGGATTCATAACACAACCCATGAGCAAAAAAACCCACCCCAAGCAAATTGGGGCATGCCCTTTCCCTTTGGTTCTTGAGTCCAGCAACCCCAAATCACCCAAAGTCCCAAAAGTCCAATGACCCAAAAGTCTCTGTCCATGGTCAGGGCAGCCCCAGAGTTCAAAAGTTTATCTGCAGAGCTTTACCTCCCAACCTGGGTGGAGATGGGGGTGGGGGTAAAAGGCCCCTTACATGATCTGAAGCGGACCGCCCCACAGCTCCCTAGGCCTTCGCTTCGTTCCACCAGCCGCCCCACGAACTGCTTTGCTCAGCTCCGCTCCACAGCCCACAAGCAGCTCCCGCCGTCCCACGAACTGCTCCGTTCCGTGTCCCACCAGCAGCTCCTGCCGTCCCATGAACTGCTCCACCAGCCTGTCCACAAGGCACTCCAGCCGTCCCGCAAACTTCTCCACAATATATCTTCAGGCTCCCCCACTACTTAACACAATGCTCAGTGATTTCAGCTCTTAGTCAGTTCAGCTCTTTGGTGAATTCAGCTTGTAGTAGAGGAGCCTCAGTGCTGGTGTACCATTAGCCCAAAGTAAGCTCAGCAGCATGTAACTAGACTCCTAATGAAATACAAAATTAGCTCTGATATTCTACAGTGGAGAGAGGAGGAAGTGCAATTAGCATGTAAGGCCCTCACCAAGGGGCCCATGCCACCAAGCATTAATACTTGTCCCCAGCCTCTCTCAATTCACAGAGTTTTGGAACCCATGACCCTTGCCTAGCGAGTGCTACTTAGTTGATGGTGAGTCCGTCCATCATAACAAAAGGCCAAGTACAGTTCCAAGCACAGTTCCCATAGTCAGGGTAATAACAATTTATTCCTCCTGCCCCAATAACAGAGACACTGGGGATCCCACAGCAGCCAAAGTGACCATTTGGGCAGCTATGGCCGCATTCTAGGCGGGGTGGGTGTGCCTATGCAAATGAGATCGGCCCCTGAAGTTCTTTTCCACAACTTGCCACACCTCACCACCAGATGTCAGGGTGGAGCTCACCCTGACACTGCTTACACCTATATAAGAAAAAGTCCCAAAAAACGGGACTGTCCCTATAAAAACGGGACATCTGGTCACCCTACATCTGGGTAGTTGTGGAGAGCCTGGCCCATACTCAGGAGGTGTGGAAGGACTTCTTTCTGTGTGGAAAGAGTGAGAAATGGGCTAATGTGGCCATGTGCTCTCTGGGGCAGAGTGGGATAGGCAAGGTAGTTCAACTCACATGGCCCGCTCTTTCTCTCTGAGAGATAGGAGTTTAGCTCCTGCTCCCTGATGCTCTCAGTTGGGGGAGGGATGAGCTACTGGGAGTATGTGCTTATTTGGGTTAGGGAAGAGAGCAGGGCAGGGCCTAGCATTCTCCCTGTCCATCCCGCTCACACTTCAACAGCTCTAGCAGCAACTTGATGTTCCCAGTGCAGAGTGTGGTGCTGCTGCTTTAGGAGCATTGTAGGCCCAACTTTAGAATGTTCATGTTCAGTTATTATTTTGGCAGCATGCCATCATTTTTTGAGGAATGTAAGTTACAACAGGGAAATGGCAGTTTTAACAATTTATATATCAGCCAAACATGAACACAAATTGGACAAGAAAAAGACACATCTCTAGCACAAGAACTTTCTCACTGCCAAATAGCAAAAGCCTATTGCAAAAAATGGAGGTGTAAGAGCTTCTCAATGGAAAGAATCTTTTACAATCGAAAGCGTTAGACAACCATGAGTGTCACTACCAATTCCCTCTATAATCACGAGACCAGCCTTCCTTTCACATTATCACTGAGAGCCCAGATACACACTTGAAAAGGTAAGTAAGTATACCCTGGAAAGGTACAGCAAAGACAGAATTAATTAAATTTTTGGCAGAAAGCTAGTTTTTCCTTCTCTGGTACTAGACATAATTACCATAACATCTGTTTCTTAGCACCCGTGTTACAGTCTTTACCTTTGATACTTGGCTCTTGGATTAATTTCCTAATCCTCTCTTCCTTCCAATGTTACACAACACTATGCGGAGAAGCTTATATACAAATGTTTTGGCTGGCTCCATGAATTCAGTTGGTATTAGCGTTCTGTCTTGTATATATTTAAGCATTTATCAACCTAAATCTCATGTCTTTTCAAACACTGCATGAGAAGTGTGACTACAACACCCCATTTCTTTGTTTGGTGGGATTTGCAAACCAATTTTGTGCAGTTGTTAAATGTACATATATGTTTCTGTTTAATATAAATATACATCCTGACTTTAAATAAAAAAACCCTCAAACCCACAAAACTTTCTTGTTAAACTGTTCATGAAAAATTTTAAATCTTAAGGATGCATCATTTCAAAATGCATGTTGGGGAAAAAATGACTAATCTTTGTGTTCATTTAGGACATTCAGTGAAATTAACACAGTAGAAGAGCAATACCGCTTGTGTCAAGAACTTTGCAGAGATCTCGCTCAGGATCTGCAGAAAGAAGGACTTAAGGTATTTAAATCATTCTTTTCTTATTTAAAAAAAAATCAACCTCTTTGCACTATCAGGTCCCAGGTCCGCAGTGCCCTCTGTTAGCAGTAATGCTTTCTGCATTATCATGCCCTACCTTCTGGCTTCAAGGGATTCTGTTATTTTGTTCATTGATGATTAGAATAATTTAGAACAAAATTGCATTTAGCTTCAGGGGGCTATCTTGTGAGATCCTTTAAGAAGTGAAACCAATTCACCAAGTTATTTAGCATATCGTACATGTTGTTCTAAAAGCTATGTTAATTAAAAGAAGGAGTAGTAGAGCTGCATAAAAAATGGATTGCCTGGAGCCTTACTGTGGCCAAGCGTGTAAATTGTAAAGCATTGAAAGGATGTATTCCTCCTTGTCTTATCATTAGTAAATATACAGATTCTTTATTGAGCACAATATACTGTATACACTGAATTTTTACTTATTTTCTGGGAGGAACACTTCAATTATTCAACAGGGATCTTTATTGGTAAAGCAAAGAGTAGCATTCAAAGATTCCTAAAGGTACCAATGAGTCCTCTTCAGCCATGGAAGGTTGTTGCGACACAAGGATATGGAATGATAGCATGGAGAAAAAGCTTCTGTATTGACAAACAAAGGGTAAACTTGTCTAAAGCTCTGAAATGACTTGGCCTACGTCCCATTGTTTGCAGTGCTCCTAAGCCTTTAAGTGCTTTTAAAAGAGTTACCCAAACTCTTGGAGTTGGAAGAGAGATATGGTAACTACTTTTAGCTTATCACTTTACAAACACATTTTCAAGTGACTGGGATTTACGGTGCACTTATTGAATTGCATGTGCACACTTGCCTGTACAAATATTAGGGCAGATTCTCTGCCTTGTTCTGCTCCCTTTGCACCACTCAAGTGATATAAAGGGAGCAGAGACGTTGGAGATCCTTAACTGGGCATCCCCGAAGCACACAAGAGACCCTAGTAGATGTAGACTTGACATAGCTGGCATCTGCCCTTCATCTCCCAGTCCAGGGGATACATGGGAGGTGGGTAGAGACTGGGGAAGTGGCCAGAGTACATTAGCAGTATGCATCTGACAGATACAGATAGCCAGCTGGTGCAGGTTAGTGCAGCCCCCAGCTACTCCGCTCTGGCAGCAGGCTATAGCTAGGCAGAGAATCTTATGATAACAGGCTCCATTATAGCACACCATCCATGCTGTGTCCAGCACAAGTTGGATGCAGCAGTGAATCTAGCCCCCTGCTTTAAAGCCATTGTTTAGACACTGAAGTAGAGTTCAGCTAGGTGAAAAAAGACTTCACTTTTAAAATTCTTCAGTACCATGTATGTTAAGTGTTTTATTTGTTTTCTAGGGTAAAACCGTTACCTTGAAATTGAAGAATGTGAATTTTGAAGTAAAAACAAGAGCTTCCACAGTGCTCTCTGCTGTTTCTACTGAAGAAGAAATATTTGCTGTTGCTAAAGATATGCTAAGGACAGAAATTGATGGTGTTGCCCCTCACCCTTTGCGGCTAAGACTTATGGGTAAAATATTTATAACTTTTTTGTTTCCTTTTTAGGGCAAGATCCCCAAGTCCCTCAGATCAAGCATGCTACACACCTGGGAATGGGTGGCATAGTTGGTTTTACCCTCCCCCCAATAATCTTGAGAGCTGCTGGGGGCAAAGCCCCTGATGCATGTTAGAGCAGTTTCAGGGTTGCTCTAACTTGTCCTGGTGGATAGTGGGTCCCAGGGAGTTGCTCCACCAGCTGAGATTGCCTCCTCCCCAACCACTGCCTACATTGGAACACCTTTATGCCAATATTGAGGTGCCATCCTGTGACATGGGAATCCTCAGCTTTGCCTCCTTAAAGTTTTTAAGTCTCCTTTGCACTGCATCAGGGAAGAGTTGAGTATATGGCTCTATATTTTTGACAGAGGAATGGCCTAAATTATGGTGTTTATAACTTGGTGGTGCTATATTTTGTCTGAAGTTAAGATTTCTTGCTGAAATAAATAGTATTTGTTTATTCTAAATGTAAATAGTCCACTATTCCTTTAAAAAAAAAAAAGTAATATCCCAGTTTTAAGAAAAAGTTCAAAGAATAAATATTTTAATGGAAAATTTCATGCCAGAGACTCCAGCCAGTAGGAACAGAAGCAGATAAAACAGGGTAAAATGGGGCCCAACTGGGCCCAGGCTGCTCCCCAGCTAAACCCAAATTTTTGAAGGGGACACTCCACACTCATTCTGGGACCAATGGGATCCCTTCTCTCCTCCCATACCGCATGGTCTTTGGGAAGAATTGTAGAGAGGAGCCAGCAAGAGACTCCAGCCTCTAGGAGCAGAAGCAGCCGAAGCAGGGACCTCTGAACATTCAGAGAACTTTCTACAGTTTTGACTGGACTTGCTCTGCCCTTTGCTGATTGGTCTGCTCTTTGCTCCAGCGCATCCTCTCAGTTGCAGTCTCTTCACCTCAGCTTCACTCCACACCTACCCATCTTACTCAGTTCTACCCTGCACCCCTCAACCTCCTTCCCTTCCCATTTAGCTGATCCCCCTCCTAACTAAATCCATTCCCTCAACCCCACCAAAAGCTGTGGAACTAACGTGACATCTTCTGTCATCACATTGATGACTCTGCTTGTGTGTCAAGCCTCTTCCCTGTGTCTGTCTTGTCTATTTAAATTGTAAGCTCTTGGAGGCAGGGACTGTCTGCTACTGTTTGTATTGTCCCTAGCACAATCAGGCCTCATTCTCGGTTGGCCCTTAGGCGCTGCAATAAACATGATTACTAATTACTGGCATCCAGAAATGAACAACTTTAGAATTTAACTTTCCACATGACTACGTGATGTTTATGGTATCACATGATGTTGCAATGTGGTGTTTTAAGGGCACTGAAATTCCTAGTAAACTTGAAATAGCTGGCAAATCTTCAGGACTGGTAGTAAAATTGTAATTGCTTTGTGATCAGCTGCTAACACATGTACATAATACAGTTTCTGTTATAAGATACCTATTTATATTGAGTGGCTTTGTTTTGCAAAACTTTTTGATGCCCATTAGTATTAATTAAGTTTTAGTTTTATTTATCAGTTACAATTACATTTTTATTTGTCTTGTTTGTCATGTTCAGGTATACGAGTATCAGGGTTTCTAAATGAAGAAGAAAAGAAATACCAACAGAGGAGCATTATCAATTTCTTAAAGCCAGGAAAACAAGCAAATGCTTATCTGCTTCAGCCAGGGAAATCCAGCCATGAACATTTTACAAAAGCTTCAGAAACATCTCACAGAGAGAGTTTTTTTGATAAAAAGCGAGCTGCAAGGCAACAAAGCAACCAGGAGCTTCTTATAAACAAACCTGCAAACAAGCAGAACTCACATGATATAAAATCATCAGTAAATACTATGGAAGAAACAAATGATGCCATAGGCTCAGAGAATTTGAATGAGTGTCATAGCCTCACTTGCCCTGTTTGCTTTAAGGAGCAAAGAGACAGCAATTTAGAAGCACTTAACAGACATATTGACAAGTGCCTCAATGGGACATTGGTAAAAGATAATGCAGAAATATCAACGAGTGAGAATTCATGGGAAAATGCATATAATTTTTCTCCTGACAATAAAAAGAAAATATTTGAAATGTGTCAAAAAAATAAAATGAACAAATCAGTGGATACAGTACAGTTAACAAAAGTAGCTGACAACTCTACTAGCAGTAACACAGAAGCATTCCATAAAGTAGTAGCTAATACTAGCAAGGAAAGAGAGCATAGTCTGCTTAGTGAAACTGCTAGCAACATGTACCTAGAACAGAATTTTTCTTCCAAAATCATTTCATTGGAAAATGCAGAATACTTTGAAAAGTCTGAATGTACACAAGAAACTCAGCCTTCTTACTCCTCTGGAGCCATCAGAGACAATGTTCTGGTTTGTCCAGTTTGTAACGTGGAACAAAAAACAACTGACCTTTCATTGTTCAACAGGCATGTGGATGTTTGCTTAAATAAAGGCATTATCCAGGAGTTGACAGAGCAAATAGTTTGTCCAGTTAAGAGTCAAATTATGGAAAATTCAAAGTCAGTTGGTGAGTATTTAAGTTAAGAAGGTCACCTTTTAAAATTGCCCCATCCAATATACAATAGGATTTTTAAGGAATGTGTTGTACATTTTAGGGTTCTGAGTCTGGTACAGCTATTGAATTTTAAGAAGACCTGTGTAAAGGGGTTGGCTATTTCCATTTGAAAAATACCAAATTCCTTTGTATGACATGAATCAGTTTGGTGTATTACGGGTTTCAGAGTAACAGCTGTGTTAGTCTGTATTTGCAAAAAGAAAAGGAGTACTTGTGGCACCTTAGAGACTAACCAATTTATTTGAGCATAAGCTTTCGTGAGCTACAGCTCACTAGTATGCATCCGATGAAGTGAGCTGTAGCTCACGAAAGCTTATGCTCAAATAAATTGGTTAGTCTCTAAGGTGCCACAAGTACTCCTTTTCTTTTTGTGAATACAGACTAACACGGCTGTTACTCTGAAACCAATTTATTTGAGCATAAGCTTTCGTGAAGTGAAAGCATCCGATGAAGTGAGCTAGCTGTAGCTCACGAAAGCTTATGCTCAAATAAATTGGTTAGTCTCTAAGATGCCACAAGTACTCCTTTTCTTTTTGGTGTATTAGTTTGCCACTAATTGGCTTGCTTTTACTTTGTCTTTTTGATTATGGAGAGTTAACTTTGGAATTGGCTCGATAAATAGGACAAGATTAGAGACCTACGACTAGTATTTAGGAAACTGTTCAAATGTGCGTCCTTTCTGATCCAACATGAGAAAGTTGCCAAGCATATTTATAAAGCTATAATAGCAGCATTATACTATATGTGACTGTTTTTACAAAGATGATTTCCTAAAATACTGGTGTAGATCTCCCTAGCTATGCAGGCAAGTTGTGGTATAGAAGAAATGCTGTATATTAGTGAAGATTTTTTAATAGTTTTATTCCCAGAAAGACCAACAGTGTAAAACAAACATGAATTTCAGTAGGCCATCTTGGAAATCAACAGCATTACATTCTGTTACAGAAATCTGTGATCACATTCAAATTTATTCCTTAATTTGTTATTGGGCTAAAGGGCTTTTTTGTTTTTACTTATTTTGAATATAATTGACAGTACTAAAGAAATGATCAAATGTTATCTGCTTGGTAAAAGATTCAATCTAACTGCTTCAGAAAATAATAGGAAGGAAATTCTTCATCTAGAACTTTCCTCCTAAAAGTTCTGCTAGTCATGCAGCTCCCTGCTGTGCTCATTGTGTGTTTAAATAATTTATTTTGATGTTCACAATTGTTCTTTAGGAAGCATGGGCAGAGGACATCAATACATGAATCCCACAACAGGAACAAAAAGGTACGATAGATCTCCTCAAGCGTCCATGTACTTGTGTTTGAAAGTCAAGCTAGCAAACTATTCAGTGTTGTAAAAGTTACTTTAGGTGGTTTTATATTTGTTTGTTTTTGGCTTTTTGGTGGGTGTTTTGCTTTGTTTGTTCCTAATGTGTTCTTTTTTTATTTTAGGCCTGGACTAATGACACCACAGTCAACACCAAAGAAAGCCAAACCAAGTACTTCCAAACAAACGATTGAAACATTTTTAAAATGATGGTGTAACACTTTATCATATATGAAGAATTTCATAATCAGTGTTTTATTATTCAAATTAGTTTGGTGCAGGTGAAGGATTGGACTCTGATACTTGTCACTTTGGAACCCCTGTAAACCTCCGCTGGAGGAATACAACATTTGAGACAAAATAATAAGTGATCCACCAGGGACCAGAGCATTGAATTAATTTTCCACTCAAATCATTTTTTCACAATAGTTTTTGTCTAAATTATATCTGTGGAAAAAAGAGCATGCTAAGAGCGGGCTTTGTTTTATCTTGACATAGTGGACACTCAGGGTATGGAAGTCACCAGCAATTCAACTTAGGTTGCTAGTGACCGATAGTTAATACATGATGACTGTTTGTTAACCAGTGTGAAATGAGGTTGGATTGAATTCAGTTTCTGGTGGCCAGATATCCACAGCACAAAACAATAGGTACTCATTGATGTCCCTGTTGATATTCTCCATAGGATTGGGCCCCAAATCCAACTCTCATTGAAGTCAGTGGAAAGCCTGCCACTGACTTCTGTAGGAACTGATGGGCCAGGTGTGTAGGGCTCAGTCCTGAACAGCGTTTGGCACTCTTGTGGTATGTTAAGTGACCTCAACACCCACTGACTACAAACACCTTGCAGGATCAACCCCTTCGATGAGCATGGAGTCTGAGAGACCCCCAGAATAGGTATGGGGTGTACTGGCTGTGCCTCACTGGTTCTATGGAGATAGAGAGAGCTTCAGATTCCTATGCAGTTGTCAAACCAGCACCTTTCAAAAGCAAATTCACTTTAAGAAAAGTTAAGGATAAACTAGTACAGTGATAATGTTACTGATGTGCAAATATGTATGACACTGAAATAATAATCCTGAATATATTAAGACAGGAAATAACCTTCCTTCTTTTGCTCACATTTTTCTCTTTGAAGAGACATAGTTTATGAAAAATACTTTTTGTAGTTTCTTATAAACCATGTTTTTATGAATATATGTAAGGGGGGAAAGCTGTAAGGTACACTTATGTATTTAAAATACTCTATTTACATTCTTTACTTCCCAAAAATTCAACTGTTTAAATATTTAGTGTCAATTTATAATCAAATATGCTTATAACGTAATATTTTTTCAAGCAAGTCACTTTGTAATAATGAGAGAATTCTTAGAGTTTATTTTTTTAAAAAATCATTAAAATATGAAGTAAAATGGCATCTCAAAAGAAAATATCCACCACAAATAATGCATTTGTGAACATTAGCTATGTGAGGACTTTTTTCCTTTAAAAAAAAAAATACAGCTGCTCTGGTTTTATGAATCTGGCTGTCTCTCAATTTACATCTGTTTAAATACAATGTGATAAACCTTTATCTGGATTGCTTGATTACTTTTTTATCTTCTGCTAACATGGGACTTAAGTCAATAAAAAAGTGTAGAAGCCAAGTGTATTTTTCTTTTTCTGAGAATAGCTTTATAGAAGTAGGTTTTACATATGTTGCACGTTGTTAAAGGAGAAGGAAACAACCACAGTTATTTGAACAGATGAAATGTTTGTTTTGGCACTGGCAGTTATTTCATCATCCATATAAAAGTGTCATAACTGTTGACATAGAAGCATTATTTCTATATATGGAATAAAATACTAGTGCAAAATTAGTGATTTCTTCACACCTGAAAACTTGGTGAGTTATTCTTTGGTACAAGTATAAAATTTAACTGCATTTAGAAAAGAGATGATATATTTAAAAGGAGAAACTTGGCTTGATTGTTTAATACTTTTCATACACATAATATATTGCTGAATATATAGTCTGAAATAGAACATGTTTTCTATTTTATTTTAATTAGGTTCATGTAGTAAAATAGAGCAATAAGCAATGTGACAAACATCTGCCATGTTTGTTTTCTTGCCCTTTCCCCAGAAAGAGAAGTATGTGCAGGAGGGTATTTTTGTGTAGGATTTTTAATTTAGATACACACAGTTTGCTCTATGTTTGTTAGAGAAGGCACAGTCATTTTTTTATTTATTTAATTTATTTATTTATATTTTAAGGGAAGTCGTTTGCAAGATTGTAGCATCTTACAGATGCACATCTTTTTGAAAAATTCAGTGTGGTGACTCTGAAGAAGAGAGAAATTTCATTTTTCCACTTCTAATCTCTCTCTTTTATATATAATACACAGCGAGAGAGAAAGATTTCTATGTATAGCTAAGTATTGAACTTGTTGGTTTTAAATTAAATATTCCTGTTATACAGGTAGCGACAGAAGATCTTGACCTGAAATTTGCTCTTGTTAACATCCAGGAAGTCCTTTTTAGACAAGTTAGCTTGCATGGATCTAAGCGATGGTAGAGATCATACAAATGTAGGGCTGGAAAGCACAGTGAGAGATTATCCAGTCCAGCCTCTGCGCTGAGGTAAGACCAAATATATCCCTTCCCTGACAGATGTTTGTCCAACCTGTTCTTAAAAACCTCCAATGACGGGGATTCCACATCCTCCCTTGGAAGCCTATTCTAGAGCATAGCTACCTTGATATCTAACCTAAATCTCCCTTGCTACAGATTGAGCCCATTACTTCTTGTCCTGCCCTCAGTGGACTTGGAGAACTAATGATCACCATCTTCTCTATAACAGCCCTTAGCATATTTGAAGACTATTGTCAGGTCTTCCCTCAGTCTTCTTTTCTCAGGACTAAACATGCCCCATTTTTTTACCCTTTCCTCATAGGTCAAGTTTTCTAAACCTTGTATCATTGTTACTTTCTGTAGTATCGCCACATCTTTCTTAAAGTTTGGCTCCCAGAACTGGACACAGTACACCTGAGGCCTGACTTCTGCAGAGCAGAGTGGGACAGTTAACACTCCTGCTAATATGCTCCGGAATATTAGCCCTTTTTGGAACTGTATCACATTGTTGACTCATATTCAATCTGTGATCCACTATACCCCCCAGATCCTTTTCAACAGTTCTATTGCATAACCAGTTATTCCCCATTTTGCAGTTGGGGATATGATTTTATTTTCTTCTTAAGTGAAGTAATTTGCACTTTCCAATTTCATCTTCTTGATTTCAGCTCAGTTCTCTAATTTGTCAAGGTCATTTTTAATTCTAATGTCATCCTCCACAGTGCTTGAAATTCCTCCCAGCCAGGTGTCATACACAAATTTTATCAGCATACTCTCCACTCCACTCCACTTTCCAAGTCATTGATGAAAATATTGCCAGACCCAGAAATGACCTCTGAGAGACCCCACTAGGTACACCATCACAGTTTGACAGTGAACCATTGGTAACTACACTGAGTATGGTCTTTCAACAAGCTGTGTACCCACTTTATAGTAATTTCATCTGTACCACATTGTCCCCTTGTGTTGATACCACCAAATATCCATGTAAGAGGAAAGGCTTGGGGAGGGAAGGGGGGTTAATCTTGGTGTAGAAAATGGAGATCTTGAACTGCTCTCCATTCTCAATATGCCCTACTTTTAGTTCTGTAGCTCTTTCACTCAGCTTTCATGCAATATGAGTTTCTTTCTTTTTACTTAAAATGATAAAAAGAACATTTCTTCTTCTTGAATTCATGTTTCTTTTAGTTGCAAGTGACCGAGTGAAGGGTGAATATTTCATGGCCCTAGCCATGAAAGGCATGAAGAGTTTATACTTTGCACTGCTGCTTCTGAAGAAGAGAAACAAAAAAGCAACAAGCTGAACACTGATGGTTTGGAGGGAATTTGTTGGGGGAAGCATATACTTAGTATGGCTAGCACAAACGTAAGGCGAGGTCCTCTTAAGCACAAAGCAGGTTTCAATTATCATATAAATTAACAGAACCAAATAACGCAGTTGAGTGTAATAGCATTATAACAGCATTGAGTCAATTTAACACATATCTATCTACAGTAAGTTTGTCGTTTGCTTTTTACTTCTAAATTCTGAAGTGTCATCCTAATCTTACCTACAGAATATCTCACCATCATTTGATAATACTATGACTAACTTTGTATAGTTTCTTTTAATTGTCCAGAGTCCATTACAGTAGACTCCCTTTTATCCGACCCTCTGTTATGTGGCTCTCTGTATTAACCGAACAACCAGAGCACACGGGTACAGAAGTGGGTGATCTCTCCTGTGGCCACTAGATGGCACTGCAGCCTTGGACTTTCCCATTCTCCATCTTACCCAAATTTGACTATCAGATCTGGCCCAGATCCCAATTCGATCGCATAAATGGGGTTCTGCTGTAGTTGGATTCCTGAATATGCTACGGGTCCAGTCAGTCACCCTCCTTCTGCACCCACCCACGTACCTGATCAGATTGGAGATTTGGAAAGCATTTGATTCTTCCAAAATTGGGGTGATATTCCAACCACTGTTTTGCTTTCTTCCCAGTTCCAAAAGCCACTCTAATTGATGGTAGCTCCAAAGGTGTGGACAGCAGGGGCTGAGTCTGGGCAGCAGTTCCACTCCTGAACTACTGGTAGACTCATACACTGAAATTATTGCTGTATTTACAAATCAACTGAAATCCTTTTCTCCGTCTTCTATCCCAAAGGAGGCAAATGTGGGGGATGTCTGTTAGAAGTCATGCTGCCAGGAGAGAGGCCTGGGGAGCAGCCCAGAGGGGGCTCAATACCCACCAAGATGCCCTGGGGCTGGGAACAGATTTCCTCTTGCATGTTTTTGTTCTGAGGGAATCTCACAGCTATGCCCCCATTCACATCGCTATTTATATTACTACAGCACCAATTGGGATCAGGCTCCTTTGTGCTCAACTCTGTTTAAATACCTTTGTTGAGATTTGCCCTGCTCCAAGGAGCTTGTACTCTGATTAAAGACAAGGCACAACAAATGAGCATAACAAATAATAGGAGACAAGGGGTGAGGAGGAAGGAGAAGGACACCAATAATCAGGATAACAAGGCACTGTCGTTACACAAGCTAATAGTGTGTGCATGAATTGATGGTTCTGAATCACGTACATGTAAATGTTATTTCCCTATCAAAATCAAATAATCTGTGCTCCTGCAATTTTTGCTTCTGTCCCCTAATCCCTGTGAAAAGCGACCCAAGGTTCACTTAGTTTTCTATTATTTGTTTGTGTTTGTTCCCTTTCCTTTTTAATAGCCTATCTTCAGCCACCACTCTGCCTAATATTACTAGCTTAGCCACAATTTTTGTAATATAAACTAATGCCTTTAGCTCTCAAAGATAAACCCTGGGCTTCTGGGGCTATGAGCTGCGAAATCCTGGCTCTAGTCTAGGGGCACAGAATGAGGGAGATTTACAGCTACCCCTTTGCCCTGGTACTGTTGGCAGCTACTCACTCAGTCTTCTGGAAGATGCTGAAGCCTTCTGAAATGGTCACTAGCCTGGTGAATTCCATAGCAAGTTCACCTCATTTGGTGCTCTGGTTTTATCATCTTCAAAGTTTGAGCACTTATGACATGGCTGTAATGGAAGCGTTAATTCAGATGACGGAGAGGAATTGTAAACTGGTGCTGTAAGTACTGATTAGAACCTTGAACTAGCAGCCAGTACTCCTGGATTCTATACTCAGCTCTACCCTGGTTCTTTATGAAGCTGCAAATCCCTACCCTCAGTGGTGCCAATTTCACAAGGTAAACCTTATTGTTTAGATAGTTACTCTTCTTTGGGTTTTACTGTGGGAAATTAATACTCAGACCTGTATTAAATGACCAGTGCCAGGTATAATAAAAATAAGTCTCCTACTCAAAAGAAACTATTCTGGAATACCTGACTCATAGGAATTTTAAGCAACTGAAAGCAAAATCTCTGTGATTCAGCTGTGACATGGTAAGTCATACATTCTCATCTTTAGATGTTTACTTTCACACTGATTCATTTTTTTTTATTATCTCTGACGTGTACGTTGATGACGTTGCCTCTCATAATTAGGCCTAGGTTTATCGTATTTAAGGTTATGCACTTCAGCATGACTGTATTGGAAAGATTTTAGCCAGCTGACAGAAAAAGCTGTAAAATAATGCATTGCACAGTGATTCGAACCTAAGACTAGTAACCAAGACTTCTGGATTCTATACCCCACTCTACTTAATTTGTAAACCACTGTGAGAGTCAGATGAAACATGCTATGTAAATTCCTGTTAATATTTTTTAAAATAATTAAAAAGACAATTAAGCTATTGAAATGTTAGCACTTAATTCAATAGCCAGAGGCAAAAATATTTAACCTTAAAAGTGCCTTCAACCACACAAGATAGATTAATGATATTTTTGCCCGTGTTGAGGTAGTTTTTCCAATATCAAGTTAACAATGTTATTACAGAATGTTATATTCATGTTTTTAAAAGGTCACATTAAAAGAAAAATATTTCTATATTCTATAACAAAAGCATACTTGCCTCTTAAATAATAAAT
The DNA here is from genome assembly GCF_965152235.1 of Eretmochelys imbricata. NCBI lineage: Eukaryota > Metazoa > Chordata > Testudines > Cheloniidae > Eretmochelys > Eretmochelys imbricata. The sequence goes on along the minus strand of NC_135576.1, from coordinate 47,728,029 downwards.
AAAGAGTGGCTAAAGTAGATCAAAATAGCAGTGGGGAGTGGACCTAGTTTGGTGGTACTGCCACATGTCTTGACTTTGTAGAAGCACACCAATTTGCATGTGCAAAGCCAGTATTTTCATACACGGTTATTACTTATTTGTACTGTGGTAGCACTTAAGGTATGTCTTCAGTGCAATAAAACACTTGTGGCTGGCCCAGACCAGCTAACTCAGACTGTAGGACTATAAAATTGCAGCATGTTCCTGCTCAGGCTGGAGCCCAAATGGAATGACTACACTGCAATTTTATGGCCTCCCGAGCCTGAGTCAGCCAACATGGGCCAGCTGTGTGTTATTGCAGTGTAGACATACCCTCAGGACCCATTGTATTAGACATTGAATGTACATTATTGATTTATTTGTATTCCTGTAGCTGTATCATAAAAGTCTGTGCTGTCTCCAAAGAGTTTACAATCTAAATGTATGAAAAGAGACTAATAAGGGGAAGTCCAGATAAAGGTGACACCATCATAGTTTGTACAGTGAGCAGCAATTAGACGGTCTCTGTTGCCTGGGCAATATCAGTGTTTGGTTATTTCCTGCTTGCCTTATTTTAAGGTGATTTTAATCTTTTCCTTTTGTCAAGGAGGCGGTAAAGCTGGTGGTGGAGGATGGGAGTTGTACTTGATGGTGCCTGGCATGGTTTGGGCTCACTACTAGTATTGTGTGCCCCACAGCCTGTGCCGGGAGGGCAGAGTAGCCCATTCTAGCTGCCTCTCGGTTATAGCCTGCATAATAACAACCCTAACCAACCGGTTTTTCTATGCACTTAAAACAAGTCAAAGTCAAATACTTCTCCTACGCACACAGGGCGCTGCTGCCGGCGGGCACCTCCCTCCTCGCACCCTGTTGAGTAGCGCTAGCCCCAGAGCCCTACCTGAAGGCGGCTGCTTCGCTGGAGGGCAAAGGAGAGGAGTTGGGGCCGCGCTATGAAGGCGCTGACCGATTTCCTGGGCGCGCTGAGCCCCAGACACGATGGAACGCAAAAAGCGGCGGCGGAGCTACCCGCCGCCGACAATGAGACGCGTGAGTGAGCGCGAGGCTGGGGCTGGGGCTCGGCGCTGCGCACGCCGAGCCACACCGGGCTGGAGCAGCGGGGAACGCGCCGCGGGCAGACCACGGAAGGGGGGAACGTGGCCCAGCTGCTGCGGAGCAAGCGTGAGGCGGGAGAGAGCAGCCCTGCTGTAGGAAGGGGAAGGGACTGCTTTTAGACAGCTAGACTGGGCAGAGGCTGTTCCTCGGCTCTGCACCGGGCCGTTTGCACTTCTCGGGCACCCGTTTTACAATCCCCGTCAGATCCCTTGCAGGAGGTGGTTTCCTGAGCCTCGACTGAGAGAAATCGAAGGCCTGCGGGTTTCTTCGCGTCCCCTCCCTGAGCTGCTTTTGGCGCGGGCTCAAGCTCCACAGTTAAGATCCAGACTTTCCCAAGGGCCTGGGATGTTTGGCTCTGCAGTTCGGGGTTGTCCCACTGTGGAAAGTGGAGGAGAGCTATAAAGTTTGGCTACAAGTCTGAATTCCTTCCCCTCCCAACATGTTTGGGGGGATTATTATTAATTTGTGTTATTGGTATAGTAGCATCTAATCAGGAGGCTTTAAGCGTATGACACACACGGTGTCCGAGAGAACTTGCCTTCTAAACTAGAGGAGAAGCAGACAGGGGTGGGGGAACAAGATACAACATGCAAGTGAAGTGGTCAGGTTATCAGGTCCATTTTTTGGTTTTCCTTTTTGTCCCAAAGGAAGGAAAATACCAAGGGTGGCAGAGAAGGAAGTAATCAAACTATGTGCAATTTTATGTACATTAAAAATAATGCACATGAATATCTATCAGAGCCCCTCAGTCTTTATAAATCTGGTATAATGAGAATCAGGGGTGCTGGTTTTGGCCCATGTCCAGTCCAAGTCCCTGAACCTGCAAACACTTGTGCACACACTTAACTTGAAACACATAAGAAATCCCCCTGATTTCAATGGGGCTGCTCACATGCTTGAAACACATACAGACATTTTGCAGAATTAGGGCCCAAATCAACTATGAAAGGACACTGGGTGAATGTCTGGCCCCACTGCAGTCAATGGTAAAACTTTTGCTGTCTCCAGGGTGTGGTATCCTCCTTCCTGTCTGCAGCCCGAACAGAAAACACTTTTGAGGTTAGGTGGGAAAGGGTACTATAAGTTATAGTTGATAAGTCAAGAAATATTGCTATAAGAGCTTTAGAGACTAACAAATTTATTTGAAAAAAGAAAAGGAGTACTTGTGGCACCTTAGAGACTAACCAATTTATTTGAGCATAAGCTTTTGTGAGCTACAGCTTATGCTCAAATAAATTGGTTAGTCTCTAAGGTGCCACAAGTACTCCTTTTCTTGTTGCGAATACAGACTAACACGGCTGTTACTCTGAAATTTATTTGAGCAAATATTCCTTTTGTTTTTGTGGATCCAGACTAACATGGCTGCTACTCTGAAACCTGTCTCTGTAAGAGCTGGCAGACATTTTGTCAAGTGAATAATTTTTTAACAGGAAAATGGCCCTTTTTTAGACATTGGAAATGTTAATTTTAAAATGTATTTTTCATTTTTTCCCTCCTTCCCCCAGTTCAATGGCAAACAGGGAAAAAAGGGGGAGAAGGTTTGGAGGAAAAGACAGAAACCTGAAAAAATTAAAATTCAAAAATGAAAAATTTCACCAAAAAATTGAGTAAATGAAAAATCATACCTTCTCAGAACCCTCTTCCCCAACTATTCAACCAGCTAAACTCTGTTGAGCCTGCTAAACATTGTATTTCTTGCAGGGTAATGAGAGATTTTATCTTTGTGGCTAACATGGCAGGAAACTAAAAGTGAGACAAGCATAGAAAGATTCATTATTCAAACTCTAAACCAAGGGTAGTCAATAGGTGGACCATTGGCCCAATCCAAACCTCCAGACACTTTTGACCAGACCCTGAAATCTTTATTTACTTACTATCAATTTTTGTTGTGTTTTTATTATTATTTTCTCTTGAGTCTGGACCTCGACTGTACTTTGACTGAGAAAATTGGACCTTGACACAAAATAATTGACTATCCCAGCTCTAAACCATTCCAAGAGAGAATGCTGGAGCAATGCAAACCTTAGGCTTAGTGAGGGGTGTGTTTTGGTGGCTCCTGCAATGGAAGAGGGCAAAAAGGACAGGCTGCGTCCTGTGGGATTTCCGGCTCCATCAAGACTTCAGGATAGGCTTCGGTCTCCTGGGATTTGGCCAGTGATTTGGAGCCAGGAGATTTGGATTTAATAAAACCCAAGTGCTCAGAGCCACTTCCTGTTTGTTGGTTTCCAGTAGTCCACCCACCCTGCCTCAGCTACCTAGGTTCTTTGTGGGCTGTGCTAGTTGCCACTTTGGGGCTAGGAAGGATTTTTTCCCTGTACCACCAGACTGAGTGAAGCTGGTTGGTTTTATTTGTTTTTGTTTGCCTTCCTCCCAGTGAAACCTAGGGGTTGGATATTGGACAGCCAGAAGGCTGGAATTCTCCCCCTCCCAAAGGTTACAGCTTGGACCTGCATGAGAGTCATTTAATTGTTCCAACTTTTGGCAGGTGCCCAGTGCAGGAACTGGCTGATTTAGGCTCCGGATCCAAAAAGGTAATGCTGTAGGCATCCCAAGGGCATCTTCTTATGAGATGGGGGCATCATGTCTAACCCACTAGGAGCAAATGCAAGCCAGTGGCCAGGGCACTACCTTGGTGGACTGCTCTGCCAACACACCTGGCAGCAGTGCTGGCTGGGGGTTGAGCTCCCTCCTTTCCTCAACCCCCAAAAGTGTGAGGGAGCTAGCAGGCAAGTAGAGCTCACAGAGACCCTCCTTGTGTGATGATTGGCTCCCCCTGCAGTGGAAGACTCCAAGGATTGGCAAATGTTCAAAGAGAAGTGAGTGACTGCTCTGGGCTGTCCCCCGATGAGAATCTTGGGTGTAATTTGACAAAGTTGCAGCCTGGTTAAAAATCCATACCACGTGTCCTTGCCTTCTTCCACACAGTGAGCATACCAAAGGACTTCTCTTTCAACTCTTGATTTCAATAGAATTATTCCTAGTTTACAGCAATGTAGGTAAAGGAGAATCAGGTCCATTAGTGCTGAAATAATGGTTAAATGTGGCAATGGAAGAAGCATAGGGATTTGTAGGCTTGGCCTTCCAAACATGATTTTTTCTTGTTTCTGTGCAGGTTATTTCTTCTGTACTGTTTCTGCCATCAGTCTTACTCCTCTTTATCCCAGGCACAGTGTGAACAGAGTAGAATGTTTTTTTACATTAAGCCCACTTGAAAATTAATTAATTTTCGACATTTGAGAAATTCAGACTTCAGGACTCCGGGTGACAGGGAGAATTAGACTATGTCTACACTACAGGTTATGTCGGTATAATGTATGTCGCTCAGAGGTATGAATAAACCAGCCCCCTGAGCAATATAAGTTACACTGATATAAGCACTCAGGCTTCTCCTGCTGCCATAGCTTCTGCCGTTCGCGGAGGTGGTTTTATTATGCCGACATGAGAGTGTGTTCACTCGATGTGCTGGAGCAGCGCAGCTGCATCCGTACAGCTGTACTGCTGCAGCACTGTATGTGTAGACATGCCCTTAGTATGGTGGGGAACTTCCACATTACTGCAATATAATAGCTCTTGGGATATCACGGCTTTGGTGAAGCATGGCTGGATAACTTCTTAGGCTGTTGTCTTTCGTATTTAGTGCAGAAATGCACGTTTGTTTGCATCTTGCTGATTTTCTTGGAGATGAGTAGTTGCTGCAGAAAGTGGTGCTGGTGGTTCAGTAGGTAGCACTGTCCTCTCTGCGACCGTTCCAAACTGGTGCCCCGTCAGATATCTGGTCTCTATGATATTTTAGCCTAACAGCTAAAGGTTAGTTATCTGTATCTATTGTGCTAGGAAAGAGGTGTGCTGACAGAGAAGTGTATAGGGCCATGTCTACACTAGCACTTCTGTCAGCAAAACTTTTGTCGCTCGGCGGGTGAAATAAATACCCCCTGAGCGACAAAAGTTTTGCTGCCATAAGCACTTGTGTGCACAGTGCTATGTTGGCGAGAGACACGTTCCCGCTGACATAGCTACCACTGCTCGTTGAGCTGGTTTTATTATGTCGACGGGAGAGCTCTCTCCTGTCAGCATAACACGACTACATGGGAGACCAGCTGTATCGATACAGTTGTGCCACTGTAAGCTTGTAAGTGTAGACATAGCCTTAGACTTCTATTTTAGCTAGACTGATGTTTAATGCTCACTCTTTGAAATCTCTTTTCTGAGTTTATTAAACATTAATAGTTTTGTCAAAGCCAACCACGTTGGTGCCTAGTGATTTTGTTACGGTACCCAAAAAAGCCCAGCTTCCCCAGGTTTCTTTGTTACTAGAGGTGCTCTCTTTTTGGGTGAGGCATAAAACCAAGGTCTTGAGCTCTAGTAAATCTCATGAATTTTCCAAGAATTGGAATACTGTATTATCTCAGGTGTCCCAGTCAAATTCCAAGTAGGTAATCACCTTCTTTCTACCTAAACTCCTCTGTCAGTTTTACTTGGACGTATGCATGCGTCAGTTCCTGCCCTACAGTATTATGGAGATTGGTGGTGTGTTCTGTTATATAGTTGTATGCAATGTTGTTGTAGCTGTGTCAGTCCCAGGGTATTAGAGAGACAAGGTGGATGAGGTAATATTTTTATTGAACCAACTTCTTCTGGTGAGAGAGACAAGCATTTGAGCTTAAAAAAGCTTGTCGCTCTCACCAGCAGAAGTGGTCCAATACAAGATATTACCTCACGCACCTTGTCTCTCAAACAATTGCTTCGTTTCACTCCCAAGGTGGCTGTATTTAAAAGAATGAGTGAAATAATTCCTGTAGTTTTGTACTGTTGGTTGTTACATTTGTAAAGCACCCTCGGACTCATTTGGGTGACAGGACCTATAGAAATGCAGTATCATTATTCTGGGAAGTGCAATTAATGATATTTTTGTGCGGTGAAAATTCTGTTTCTATTTGTTCTTAAAGAATTGGAACTAGAGAGATCAACCAGATTCCTGGGGGGGAGATGTAATATTGTAACAATTCCATGATAAAAAGTAAATAATTCACTTAGAATATTGAAACAAGAGGTGCATATCTCAAACAACAGGAGGTAAGGGGAGTAGAATCATAGAAGTTTAGGGTTGGAAGAGACCTCAGGAGGTCATCTACTCCAACACCCTGCTCAAAGCAGGACCAACTCCAACTGAATCATCCCAGCCAGGGCTTTGTCAAGCTGGGCCTTAAAAACCTCTAAGGATGGAGATTCCACCACCTCCGTAGGCAACCAATTCCAGTGCTTCACCACGCTCCTAGTGAAATAGTTTTTCCTAATATCCTACCTAGACCTCCCCCACTGCAACTTGAGATCATTGCTCCTTGTTCTGTCATCTAGCACCACTGAGAACAGCCTAGCTCCATCCTCTTTGGAACCCCCCTTCAGGTAGTTGAAGGCTGCTATCAAATCCCCCCTCACCCTTCTTTTCTAAATAAGCCCAGTTCCCTCACCCTCTCCTTCTAAGTCATATGCCCCAGCCCCCAATCATTTTCGTTGCTGTCTGCTGAACTCTCTGTAGTGGGGGGCCCAAAACTGGACGCAATACTCCAGATGTGGCCTCACCAGTGCTGAATTAGAGAGGGATAATCACTTCCCTCCATCTGCTGGCAATGCTCCTACTAATGCAATCCAAAATGCCATTAGCCTGCTTGGCAACAAGGGCACACTATTGACTCATATCCAGCTTCTTATCCACTGTAATCCCCGTGTTCTTTTCTGAGAACTGCTGCTTAGCCAGTCGGTTCCCAGCCTGTAGCAGTACATGGGATTCTTCCATCCTAAGTGCAGGGCTCTGCACTTGTCCTTTTTGAACCTCATCAGATTTCTTTTGGCCCAATCCTCCAATTTGTCTAGGTCGCTCTGGACCCTATCCCTACCCTCTAGCATATCTACCTCTCCCCCCATCTTAGTGTCATCTGCAAACCTGCTGAGGGTGCAATCCATCCCATCATCCAGATCATTAATGAAGATGTTGAAGAAAGTAGAGTTGTCATTTAAGTTTTTTATGACTATTTCTTAAATACCATAAACTACTTTGTCACATTTTCTACAGTGTTACCACATGAGAGAGAATTTCATCATGCTGCTAAAATGAACAATTTGGAAACCATGGAGAACTTACTTAAGAAGAATGTTAACATTAATGCTGTAAATACTGTGAGTATAAAATACTGTATGATATTTTAATTACCAGAAATATGCCTTGTGTATGGTCGCTAAGTCAAATCTCAAAAGTACTAGTGTATTTGACTGCAAGAGGAGGAGTATAAAGATACCCTTGAAGAAAATTCTCTGCACAAGTAGTATTTCAGGTGTCCAGTTGAGTGCCCAAATCTTGTGAAGTGAAGAGTGCCCTCCACTTGCACTTAGCGAGAGTGTAGGGTGATCCGTAATTCATAGGTCTAGTGGTCAGTGTATAAGAGTGGGACCAGGAACTTCTGAGTTATAATCTTGATACTCTATGACCTTGGACAATTAGTTTAACCTCTGCCTCAGTATCCCCATCTGTAAAATGGGTATACTTAACCTCACAGACATTTTTGGTTCTTGTGAAATGCTTTGCAGATTAAAATGCACATAAAGAGTTGTGTTGTTCAATGTGTGCTGCAACATGACTGCACTTGTATTGTGTGGCTACAGGGTGAGGTCAGAATTCAGACCTGGTGCAAGCAGATGGAACTCTATTGATATCAACAAGAGTTGTAGCCTTGTGGTGTAGATCTAAATTTGGACTAGAATATTCTACAGAAAGTGTTGCAGCATTTCATGGAGAAGAATGTTAGTCCCATCCCGGAATAACAAAGAGTGGGCCTTTTTCCCCCTATAGTGCCTGTCCACCCACGGCAATTCACTCCCCTTAGGCAGCCCATTCAGGGGGTTCGTACAAATGGTTGCCAGCCTGCATCAAACATTTAGGTGTAAATTGTCTGACTTAGCGCATCCTACTACTTAATCACAAGTTCTGAAAAAAATGTGCCTCCTTTTCCACATGCTTGGTTTTGAACGGGGGAAATAAGAGTACCTGCAGCTGGATTCCTGAGTCCTCCTTCAGAGAAGAAAGAGAAAAAGGATCCCTTTAAAATTACATTCTTTTGAATAAGAATATTGTTTCCATCAATACATACTGCTATTAATGGTACTCTGGACATGAAATTTTTGACAGCCCTGAGCAATGTAACTAGGTTGATCTCATTTTTAAGTGCAGACCACGCCTATTTCATATGGGCAGACCCACTGAACTCCTTCAGTTTATTTGCACGTGTAAAGTTATTCATTGAGGGTTGGAGGATGGAAACCTTTGTTTGCATAAACAACAGACCAAACTGAAATGGTGACTAATACCAAGTAAGAGGAGCATTTGAGTCGTGCATTACAGAGATAAAATCAAAAACAAATATGTAGCAACCAGGATATCATCAAGAAACAAATGGAATTACATAAATCTTAGACCTGGTCTACAGCTATTGCAGAGCACTCGTGGTATAGATATCACCTAAATCTTTGCTTTTAAAATCAAACAGTAAAATAGAAATTGTGAAAATGAATGTTTTCTGCATAGCATATCTCCTCTCTCTAAGCAATGTGTGTTTAGTAAAGCCCTGTTAATGACACGTTAGTGAGTTGCAGTGAGTGGATTAGAATGGCACATAAATACCTAATGTACTCTGGTTCTACTAGATTTCATTAAACACAATATTTAATTTAGATACAAGGGAACAGAAATACAGATAATGGCAAATGTTGGCTAGAGAATGTGCAAATGAATGTGTATTGGTGAGCTTTGATCAGAGGATTCAGAAATCCTGATAATTTGTGTAATAAAAATAATTATATTACATACCTATCCACCCAGGCTTGTTTTATTTCAGCTGCAGCGCACAGCTCTCCATTTTGCTGTGGCAGGAAATCATGTGTCTACTGTGGATTTTCTTCTCCATCACAAAGCTAGAGTGGATGTTGCAGATAAGGTAAGCAAACCACTACTGTCAGATCAAAAAACATGGTCTGAACCCTTAGCTGCTACAGTTGCAACAGCACAGCACAAGAGGGGTATCTGAGTGTGTGTGAAGGTGATTTAATGCCATCAGTGCAGTTCTCCAATCCTGGGGTGGGTGTGTCCCAGTTTGGATCTCTCTGTAAATTAGAGCAGCTGTTAGACTGCTCTAATTTACACCACCAGTAGCCCCAACGGGCTGACAAAGCAACCAGGGATCACTGGAGAACAGATAACCACTGGCCATGTCCCCTTTCCTCCAGCACACCACCCCTCCTCTGGCAGCTGAGAGGGGAGTAGTATAGTAGTCACTATGCTGTCTCTATGCTCTCAAAGGACTCCCTGCACTGGGGTGGATGGCTAGATTATGTCAGTTTTAGAGCCACTTTGGCCGGCAGTATGAGGCAGTGTGGCTGCAGCACAGTGGGAGATCCGGCCCATATACTAATGAAGCAAAACTCCTTATGGGTTAGTAAGAGTGAACAGATTTCAAAGGGAAAGAGTTTTTAAAATGCAATTCACTTTTCACCAGATATGCTGTTTGTTTACTTTTTGTACTTCATTCTGTTTGGATATGATGCAAATAGATTAGCCATTTTGAATTTTGTTTCGGTTTGTTTAACTGTCTTCCCACACACTAATACAGTGCTGTAATGTTTGACTTACAAACACTGAAGGGAAATGTATACATCCAAACAGCTGGGTTACAAGTTATGACTTGTAATTCATGACAATATTTCTATGAATAATTAGGTGGTGTAATTTTTAAAAAATAAAACTGACATTTAGGTGTAAACTGTCTCTGTCCTTCCTTCTAGAATTTCTCATTCCTGTTTAAGGGCCCAGTAGAGAGGTTTTGGAGTTCTTAAAACATTATATTAGAGATGTTTTTGTGAAAATTCTAGAAATATTTATACCCTTTTCATGCAAGACTTCTCCTGTTTTATACTTTTTTTTTCTAAACTAAAACTAAACCATCACTAAAAAGAATTTACAGTGCAATCCTGATTATGGGTGAGAGTAACAGGGTGGCTGGGCCATTAAGAGGAACGGGGCTCAGTGAATCTGTTCCTGTCCAGGTGCTCCCAGTTGGGCCACTTAAGAGGGCAGGACAGCACCTAGGATACTCTGTTTAATGAGACTCAGTGCATCAGAGCAGACAGAATTAGTCAGGAGACAGAGCAGGAGATGAGAGCTACTAGAGAAAGAAGGTGCTCCCTGGGAGAGGATGAAGGCAGGAGATCCACAAGGAGATTGCTGGCTGGCATTCCCAAGCTAGAGAGCCAGGGCTGGAGAGCGCTAAAGGCAGGCGAAACAGCAGAGTGAGATCCTGTTGACTCTGCGACAGAGGGCTGGAGCCAAGGGCCAAAGAGGCTGAAGGAAGGGAGAGAAATAGAGGAAATGACCCACTGGTATCTCCTTGCTGGAGAGCTGGGGCCCATAGGAACAATAAGAGGCTCTCAGCAAAGAGGCTGTGGAAGTTCCCACTGGGAAGAGTGGGGTTGTACCCCAGAAGGAGGGTTAGGGTGGCTGTGTTGATAGAGGAACAGAGGAGGACTAACAAAGAGTCTGGGTGTGGTAGAGGACACTGGAAAGTGTCATGTGTAAAGTGAATAACCAAGAGGATATATGATTTTTAAGGCTTACTTGCACTAGGGTGATATGGACTATTCTTGGAGACTTTTGTATTGTGTTTGGTAAATAAATTATGTTATGGACTTGAGTGTGTGCTTCTGTGGAATTACTGAGAAGCCAAAAGGGAAAATGAGGCAAAGGGCTACTTGCAAGGTTACCCTGAGACCACAATGAGACAGCTGGTTGTGAGCTAGGAGGGAAAATAATTATCTGTGAAATATGTGAATACTTCTCTGTGTGACCTATCTCTTCCACAGTATGTGATATTCATAAGCTTCAAAAAAATGCCATGGCAGGGCATGTTCCAGGGTATGTTAGATATTGTAGAATACTTTAATTTGAAGGCAGTGAAGTGTCCCAAAGGGAGAAAGGAGGCTGCCTGGCATATGGGCTACTGTGTTACGTCACACAAATGCTGGCTCTGTGTTGCAAATGGGAATCCAGATTGAGGCAGCGAGGGGAAGAATGGGGTGATTAGTTTGATCAGGAAAAAGTGCCAAGATGTCACTCTTTTGTAGCCCCATTTCACCTGTTGTTTTGTTACTATTGCAGACCTTGGCAATACAACTGCTTTTTGTTCTGCAGAGCGTTCTGCTCCATTGAAGTCTATGGAAGTTTTGCCCTGGACTTCAACTGAGGCAGGATTGGGCTTCTATAGTCCTAGGTTAAAAATGTATGTGCAGTCTACAAAGTGGATTTATCACAACTATCCTTGTAGCTTTAGGCGCTAGGGGCATGTGAAAGCAGCTATATTTAATTAAAGCTATATATAAAGAACAATAGAAACACTCGGAAGTGAACAAAGAGCCAGCGCAAATTGGTGCTTCCCATCGCTAATATCGCACTGTGCTCCAGCTATGGCTTCTGAGTGGTCTTTAAAGAGTAGCCCCATGTGCAGTGTTATACAGTGTTCCAGTGCGGGTCGAAAGGCATGAATAACTGTTATAAGGTCTTCATTCAAGAGAAACAGTTTGTGTGAGATGTTGATGGAAAAAGTCACTTCTGCCACCAAGTCCACCTGGGACTCCAGAGCAAATGAGGCTCCAGAAGGACCCCTAAATTGTGTACCTCTTTGACAAAGGCTTGGATAAACATCAGCTCAGTTAAGGAGGCAGACGCTATCCCTACCATGTCCTTCAGATGCTCTCCTCCAATCAACCAATATCCCTTCCGTCCTGTCTGGTTTGAGTTTTGGCCAGTTCGCTCTACTCCAAACCCCCTACCTTGGCCAGGCACTGGAAAAACAAAGATAATGTAGCCTTTGGGCTCAGTGAGAGAGAGACCTGGTGCTCAGTGTCCTCTGCATACTGATATCTGCGCCTTCCAAACTGTCTCTCCCAGTCGGCATATGTACAGTACAGGAGAGGTGAGACAGAACAGAATCCTGCAGAGCCCCATGAGGAAGAGACTTTAGCATGGTGGAGCAATTAACCTAGACCACCTGCAGGGATCTTTTTGAAAGGTAGAGCTGAAATCACTTGAGCAATATTGTCCACTGCTGCCAGGGTCTGAACTGAGTTAACTTTTGTACATCCCATAGTCTTTGACTTGTACTACAGCTCAGAGATTTCCTTATTGTGAATCACTTGCAAGCAGGGCTGGGAAACTAAACAGAGTTACCATTTAGAAACTTAAATATTTATAGCAGGGGTTGGCAACCTACGGTGTTGGCTGCCAAACCCAGGCCGGCAGCGGGCTGAGTGGGCTGGCGGCTGGGACCCCGGCAGGCAACAGCATGCCATTAAAAATCCTGCCCGCCCCGGCCCACTCTTCTCCGCCCGGCCCCCACGGAGGCAGGGTGAAGAAGCTCCCGCCTCCCCTGCCTCTTCCCCCAGCGTGCTGGGTTCCTGCCCCTACCCCCCTCCTCTCCCTCCCTGCCGCGGATCAGCTGATGGCCCTTGGGAGGGAGGGGGAGAAATGGAGCCGCAGCCCGCTCACTGCTCTGGGGAGGGGAGGAGGCAGAGAAAAGGCAGGAGCGGGGCCTTGGGGAAGGGAGGTGGAATCGGAGCATATCCCCTCCAGCCCCCTGCCGTGAGCCGCTCTGGGCAGGGAGGTGGGAGCATCCCCAGGATCCTAGCCAACGCCCTCTGCCCTGACCCCTATACCACCAACCCCCACACCCAGTCCTCTGCCCTGACACCTGCACCCCCCCACCCACACCCAGCCCTCTGCCCTGAGCCTTGCACTCCCCTCACACCCAGCACTATGCCCTGACCCCTGCACCCCCCACACCCCATGCCCTGACTCTTACACCCCCCACATTCCCACCCCCACCCTGAGCACCAAATGGGAGCACCTGCGCACACACACTCACCCCCCACATTCCCACCTGCACCCCTCGCACCAAATGGGAGCTGCCCAGGTAAGCGCTCCACACCAAACCTCCTTCCCCAACCCTGAGCCCCCTCCCTCATTCTAGCTCCTGGCCAGACCCTCCATCCCAACCCCCAGAAGCCTGCTCCTTCACTCCCAGCCCTGTGTTCAGTGCACTCCCACCCTCAGCTCAGTGCAGAGAGAGAGGAAGAGAATGGCTAGAACCAGGGAGAAGGTAGGTACCCAGTCTATGTGAGCAGGGCTGAGATCCCAGACGGGCAGCGGGCTGAGCGGGGCTGGCAGCTGGGACCCTGGCTGGCAGGAGCCGCTCAGCCCACTGCCAGTCTGGGGTCCCAACCGCAGGCCCCGCTCAGCCTGCTGCCGGCCTAGGTGAACGGAAGCCCAGGCTGGCAATGGGCTGAGCTGGGTAAGATCAGCATTTTAGTTTAATTTTAAATGAAGTTTCTTAAACATTTTGAAAACCTTGTTTACTTTCCATATGACAATAGTTTAGTTATATTATATATGGACTTAGAGAGAGAGACCTTCTAAAAATGTTAAAATGTATTACTGACACGCAAAACCTTAAATTAAAGTGAATAAATGAAGACTCGGCACCCCACTTCTGAAAGGTTGCCGACCCCTGATTTATACCATCAGGAAAGACAATTAAGTAAGTCTTATCATTCTGAACCCAAAATGTTCATAGCGAATTAGCCATGTGATTGTACCTTTTTTTTGTCTGACAAGCTGAAAGCCGCATGTATGATTTATATGAAAAGTTCTAAAATGACTACAGCTGTAATACATAACCTTAACAGATCAATTTTATAAGTGGTGGACAGCTGGCTTTGAACAATAATCCTCCATAACAATGACTAAGGGACTGCCTATACTGCAGTCATGAGGTGTGATTGCAGCACATGTAGATGTGCCTAAGTCAGCTTTGAACTAGCTAGATCACAACTAGCTGAAGTAACAATTGCAGGGTAGCTGCAGTGGCACGGACTAGCCGCTTAAGGGTATACCCTGGGCCCTGGGTAGGGTTGTACTCGGGAGGCTAGCCTGTGCCACCACCCTTGCTGCTGCAGCTACACTGCTGCTGTACTCAAGCTAGCTATGATCTAGGGTAATAGGGTTATATCGATAATACTGGAGCCAGGATGTACGTTTGCAGGACCCAACTAGATACATTCTCCCAGTTTGGCAGTGAACCATTAATAAGTACTCACTGAGTACAGTCTTTCAACCAGTTGTGCACCTACCATATAGTAACTTCACCTGAACCACATTTCCCTAGTTTGTTTATGAGAATGTCATGTGGGACTGTGTCAAAAGCCTTAGTAAATCAGATATACTACATCTACAACTCCGTCTGCCATTCACTAGGCCAAACCTGACAAAGAAGGAAATTAGGTTGGTTTGGCATGAGTTGTCCTTGCTTAATCCTTAAAATCCTCTAGGTGTTTACAGACTGATTTTTTTAATAATTGGTTCCAGTATCTTCCCAGATGTTGGAGTTAGGCTGACTGGTCTATAATTTCCCACGTCCTCTTTGTTCCCCTTTTTGAAGATAGGTGCTATGTTTGCTCTTTTCCAGTCTTCTGGGACCTCACCTGTCCTCCATGAGTTCTTGAAGATAATCCCTAATATATATAATTGTAATGTATATTAATTCCAAGTTTGTATCTTCTGTATTTGTATAACTTATATCTAAACTGTATTAAGCTATCGTCAGTGGTAAACTATTTCCAATATTCTCTCTCTGAGCTTTTTTTAAAGTATATTTAAGCAATAAAATACTTTTATGGGATCATTAACATTTTTGGGTGCATCATAAGGCTGTGGAATTACAAAGGTGTATGCTAGTTGCCTCATTAAACATGCCCCTCAGTGTCTTGTTCTGATTATAACTAGGCTTGGAAGGATTAGGTTTTAATTAATTTAATTAGTAAATGTTGGTAATCCCCTAGTTCTCCCTCCACTGAAAACCCTATGGAAATATTTTCCCCATCGTTATTAATTGAAATTTAAAATCTATATAATGTAATGCGCTTGCAGATAACTCATACACTCTTTGGCAGTCAGTTGTAGCTTGCAATTAATAAGAAATGCTATGATATATCAAACATTCTGACTTTGTTTCTGAATCTGGTATGAATTTCATCTTCATTCTATTCCAAGTAAATAAAATTCCAAATAAATAACAGTAGGGTCCAAGGTGTTCTTAAAAATCATTGTTTGTGCAAAATTTAAGTTGGGGGGGAAATTAAAACCTCGGAAATAAACATAATATTGTGCTTCATTTTTCAGCTTACCTGTTAAAAATGATATATTTAAAAGCATTTTTCCTTTTTATTCTACTTACTAGTCCACTATGGAAATAATGTCTAATACTATGTCTGTGGAGATGACACAGTGTGTTCTGGCTTTATTCCTGGAATTACAACATCTAGAAAGTATTATTGCAGGTGGGGGGAATAATGCCGCAGGCAGTTTAACATTTCTCACATTACACCAGCCACCTCTAAAGTACAGCTGTGTTCAGAGAGGTAGATTCCAGAAATGACTAAAGACACACTTTAAGGACTCCATCTTGCAAACATTTAATCACATGTTTAACTCTGAGCACGCAGGTAATCCTGCTGAAGTCAAGCACATGCACACATTTTGCAAAGATGGGGACTTTTATGATTAAAGTGTCTTTTTTTTTTTTTTTTTTTTAAAACAGGGATAATGTCCCTAACCTCTGTTTGCTGGAAGCTGGGAATGGGCAACAGGAGATGGATCACTTGATGATTCCCTGTTCTGTTCATTCCCTCTGGAGCACCTGGCATTGGCCACTGTTGGAAGACAGGATACTGGGCTAGATGGACCTTTGGTCTGACACAGTATGGCCGTTCTTATGTAATCCTGTATTCTAACTGAGCTCCTTTTGAACAGTATGGTGTGAAATTGTGAGGTTTGTAAAACTCCTTTTAAAAAAAATTAAGCTTTCTTCTGCTCCCATGTTTGTTTAGAAAGGTCTTTGTGAGCCACAATCCCACCCGTCTACCCCCTTTCTTTACGTGTGCACGGTGGGTGATGCTTGTTCCACATTCACTTTCAGCTCTGTTGCTGCTGTTCATTGTTGTTTAATATTTATATTACAGTAGCACCCCGAGGCCCCAGTCACAATCAAAGACCTATTATGCTGAATGCTGTACCAACACACATGAAGACATAGTCCCCGCATCCTATTGTAGACTCTAGGGGAGAAGGTATACCATCAACAATATAGTGAAACTAACTATACACAAATGTACTAAGTTGACAACTGGGGAATAAATAGGATAAAATAATTGCTTTTCTCTAATTTCTATGCTAGCCTTTTTAATATCAACTGTAACAAAGGCAGGTACAACATTTTCAGATAGAAATGTGATTTTCAATTTGGTGGTGATCCTTCATACAACGTGATTATATCCCTATGGCAGGGGGAGCATAAGTATAATAGCAAATTGCTACACACATCTGGTCAAAATTCTGAGTCCAGAGGTCTCCACAGTAGATCCCTTGATTCTGATTGTCCCTGTGTCATATTCACCTGTACTGCTGAAACAGGCTTGTTTAATCTCTTAGTTCCTTGGCTGTATGGCTCTGGAGGACTTTAACAGTCCTCTTGTGTATCCTGCTTGCCTTTATTCTCACTGACTTCAGAGAACTAGGATCACAGATTGAGGAACAAGTAGCCAGGTTTGCTTTGCAGAGAGGAGATGGAGTGGGATTGTGACAGGGAACAAGAGGTAGGACTGAACAGAGAAAGGTTGGTGGCAGGACATAGCCATTAAGCAATTGCCTTATTGTTTATCCATACTCCCCCGACTGTCTGTATACATCGGTTGTGTCTTGTTTTATACTTAGATTATAAACTCTTTGTGGCAGGAGCTGTCATTTTGTTGTGTGCTGTCCAGCAACTAGAACAATGGGTCCTTGTCCTTGATTGAGGCTCCAGTATAAATAATAATAATGCTAATAAAGGAAGAGAGATGGGGGATCCAAGGAGGACAAGAGACAGAATACCTATGAGAATGGTGCAGAGATAGAGAGATTAGGAGCTCCTGATGTGTATTCCTTTGGTGGGAGTTGAGGAGGAGGCTCAGAGAGAGAGAGAGAGCCCAAAGAGGTTTATCAGAGATGAAGAAATGCAGGACAAAGGAATGAAAATGAAAGGAGGTAACTTTTATTCACCTGGAAAAATTATGGCTATGTTATTCACAGTTAGTCCCTCAGTGTCTGGGAATAGTGTTAACAGGGGTGCCCTAGAGCCTGTGTCATTGAGTCAGCTCAGCACATTAATCATATAAGATCATATAGTGCAATTTGAATATTAGTCTGGGATATTTTAATGGTAATGTTTGCCTTTTTCATTTTATTTTAAGCACGGGTTGATGGCGATTCATCTTGCAGCTTGGTCTGGAAACCTAGACATAATGCGAATGTTAGTTAAAGCAGGTGCTGACCAAAAGGCTACAAACCAGGTTTGTTGATGACAAATTTAAACCAACACTAAACATATTCATCTTGAGAAGAAGTGTAATGTAATCTTATAGAACTGGCTTGTGTTTTCCTTAGGAGGGAAGGAATGTCCTGCATTTTGCAGCTCTGAACAATAACGTTGACATAGTGGATTATCTTCTCCAGGAACTTCAGCTGAAGGACCTAAACAAGCAAGATGAGGTACAGTATGTGTCTAGTTACTTACAAAGTATAGGGGCTTGTTTCCTTCACATTGTGAAGTGAAGTACAATATGACCTGCATCACACAGAGACTCCTTGGATTTTCTGGAGTGTCAGGGACAGACCTGAACTTTTTCTGATTAGCCCTTTGCCTTGCTGTGTCAGGATCCCACATTGCGGGCTTACCTAGCCAAGTGGTGTATTTTTATCTTTGCACACGAGAATGTAGGCATCTAGGATCTGATCATGTCAGGTGCTGAACTCCCACATCTTCCTTTGAAGCTAATGGGCCATAATAATCTGATTGTGCAAGGTTCTAAGCACCCTCAGTTTGCACTGAGGTATCTTTGGGCAGGTTATTCCATAATTGTCTGTTTTGGAGTTTTATGCATCTCGCTCTGAAGCATCTGTCTATCCCATTGGTGGCTGGCTAGATGGCCTGATCTGGAAAGGCAATTCCCACAGTATTGTTTCAGGAGAGTTTGCTAGGACTCAGTTGTAAATACTATGGTGGGTTAAGATGAATAAAAATTCTCTAATTCCCTCTCCACCTTCTCCACCCCTCTTGATTTCAGAGGTATCTAAAGCTGGCTCTGTTTTCAAAATTCTGGTCACATACAGCATATAATAAAAATAATAATTTTTTGGACTTTTAGAGTGCCTCTTTCTGAGGAGCTCAAATGATTTACAAACAGTAGTGAAATAATCTTTCCAACCAATATTTGCATCTCAGGAAGATGTAATAGCTAAATATTAAATATTTGAAGAACAGCTTCTGTTTCTAGTGTTGTTATTTCAGGATTTCTGGTCAGTTTACAAATGTTTTCTTTAAAGTATTTAATCCAGATTTTACACTGAAGACATTTTACTTCTTTTTCCCTTTCATGGGTGGATCTAGACTCCAGTTTTTTGTTTACCTGTGCATATGACATGTCAATATTTATTCACAATATATGTGCACCTACATATGACCTGGCTTTTCTAATAATTGGTGAACTTTCTGCAACAGAGTGACTTTTTATTTGATTATTTCCTATTAGAAAGGTAAAAGGGCATTTCTTCTGGCAGCTGAAAAAGGCCATGTTGAAATGATATACAGTCTGATTTCTCTCAAGCTGTTCACCTCTGAAAAAGACAAGGTAAGCCTCCCCTTTCCATAAAAATCCAGATAAAGTGTGCTTAAGAGTCATAACTGTCCCCAGTGTAGTTACTTGTGTAACTAAAGGTCATAAACGCATACACAGTGTTCGGATACCATGGTACTGGATGTGGTATACAAAATGTAGACAGACGAGCACAGTGATTTTCAGTAATCCAGAGAGAATAGTGGAGCTGTCAGTAATTATTGCCAGCAAGGTTTTGTATGCATATTAATAGGACATGTGATGCAATCTGAAGTTAAGCTTTCTAATGCTTGGAGAGGAAGGACGGTCTAGTGCGTAGCCTAGGACTTGGGAAACTTGGGTTCAGTTCCGTGCTCTGCTGCAGACTTCCTGTGTGACCTTAGACAGGTCCCACAGGGCCAGATTTTCAAGGCATTTAGGTACCTAATGATGCAGAGATGTCTAGGAGTGTAACTCCCATTGATGTAACTTTTGGAAACCACCGGGTGACTGTCTGCATCTTTTAGGTGCCCAAACAACTTTAAATATCTGGCTCTTAGTCTCCTTGTGCCTCAGTTGCCCATCTGTAAAATGGGGTAACAACACTCCCCTACCTCAGAAACTATGGAAATGGGGGCCCTATGAGTACTTTGGATAGATAAGTATCCATTAGCTTACATTCCAAACAGAAAATGCCATAATGGTGGGGGAGGAGAAAGCTGTATATAACATGCAAGCAGGGTGATGGGTGGCCAATGCTATGTTAGCTCTGTGAGCTGCTTTTAGTTGTTTTCCTTTTTTTAATTTTATATAGTAGGGGATGGTGTCAGCAAGGGGAAGATGACTACACTGACTTCAATTAAGCTATGCCTAATTACACAAGATCAGGTTTTGGCCCTTAATCTTTACATTGTTTTTCAAGGGACTGTGGGCTAGCCCAGTCCCCTTCCATGGAGAAACCTATGGAAAAAACTCACTGACAGTTCCAAGATTTACTTCATGGATTTTCTTCCGAATTGTCCATGCGGGGAATGGGGGTTTGTTCCCTGGTAGAATAGGTAAGAATTTCAGGCCTTTACATCAACAGATGTCCTGAGAAGTGGAGGGAAATTGAAGACATATTGAGACATCCATTAAATCCTCAGAGCTCCTTTCCCTCTTGTTAGCATGGCTTCCTCTGTGTACACATGGAAGGACTTCCTTAGAATTAGGGCTGTGTCAGAACATTCTGTAAAGCTTCTTCTTTCCTGTCTGTCACATGAGGAGGTGGTTTCACTAGGTTTGCATCCCTTCTGTACATGCTGGAGGAAGAGACCATAGGACCTTGTGTTAAAGTACTTGTCCACAGTCCGTAGGTGGTTGTTTTTATTAATTGCAGCATGTTCTACTTAATTTGGGATTTACAGTATGTTTCTGGCTGTTTTCATTTACAGGAGGGAAACACAGCAGTGCATCTAGCTGCTAAAAATGGTCACTGCGAGGTGCTAGAAGTTCTGCTAAATCAATGGGAAGAAATAAATGAACTCAATCAGGTAAGGACACAGAAGCTGCAGAGGGAGATAAAGAATAAAGGTAAAAGGTGCAAGACAAAGTGAAAACAAAGTTTTAAAAAAAATACCCAGAACCTACAAATATCTGTAAATGGAATCTCATTTCTGTGGTGGTCAAGCTAATCAGCACAAAGCTTGAATCCACCAAGATCCCTTTAGACCTATAGCTCCGTTAAAGAGGAATGACTAGTAAGCTATAGTCTTTCTCAAGTTTTCTGATTGGAATCCAACCCAGGTCAGTAGTGTCTGAAAGACGCTATCTGTTGGCCAATTTGTGGTGCATCTGAAATGAATTGGTTGGATCAGTCCAATTCCTAATGGAATGTGCATCACAGAAAACGCTCTGACAGCTTGAACTCCATGTTGTAGTCTCAGTGGAGAGGTCATAGACTAAACAGACACAGAGGCTTCACTCCTAGAAGTGGTCCCTTCTGATGTGGAATACCACCTCCCCAAACCACAGTAGGTAGGTTGATGGAAGCATTCTTCTAGCAGCATAGCTGTGTCTACGCTTGGGGTAAGATTGACATAGCTAGGTTGGCTGGGAACGGGGCGGGGGAGTGGGGGTGTTTTTCCACAAGTTAGGGGTGTCAACCTAACTTTCAAGCATAGCCCAAAGCTGAATTCCGTTGGCAGAGTACTGTGAGTGGAGTGCTGCTCTCTGGGTTGTATTTACCTGCTCTGTTCTGTGGATGGATAGAGAACTTCCGCCTCCACGGTTGTCGGGGTGGTGCCTTTCACAAACACTAAATTTACTAAAAGAACAATAAAAAAATCACCCAGAGTTCAGGCGCAATAGAGCTAGAAATTTTTAATACTGCAGTGAATGCGGTGATTTGAAATAAGCATAGGTAGTCCATAAAAGAGCAGAATGTAGTTTATTTTAAAGACCCACTAAGGCTTGGTGGTGGTGGTAGTGGTGGTTTAATGTAATCGTGTCCTGAGGATTACTGCTCTTTTTAACTGGTGCCAAAATCAAGGACATACAAACTCATGAAGCTGGATTAGCCAAAACTATAGTTTCTGGCATTTGTGATCTGTGCTTGATGGGTCACACAGTAATGATAATGTTTTACTATAGGAGTCAGTCATTGCAAGCTGTTGTAACACTGTATTAGCACAGGTTTTTTTTTTTAAACACAAGAACGCATTAAAAATATTTAGTAGCTTGTCTATATTTTTGACACATTAGATAAAGGATAAATTTGTGTTAGAAATGTTTGTTGTTAATTACCATTGTATCTGAATGCTAATATTGAATTATTCAGATTACAGTAAAAGCTGTTTCAGAGTAGCAGCCGTGTTAGTCTGTATGCGCAAAAAGAAAAGGAGGACTTGTGGCACCTTAGAGACTAACAAATTTATTTGAGCATAAGTTTTTGTGAGCTACAGCTCACTTCATTGGATGCATGCAATGGAAAATACAGTGGGGAGATTTTATATACACAGAGAACATGAAACGATGGGTGTTACCATACACACTGTAACGAGAGTGATCAGGTAACAGCAGGAGAGAAAAATCACCTTTTGTAATGATAATCAAGGTGGGCCATTTCCAGCAGTTGACAAGAACATGTGAGGAACACTGGGAGTGGGGGAGATAAACATGGGGAAATAGTTCTACTTTGTGTAATGAAACATCCATGCCCAGTCTTTATTCAAGCCTAAGTTAATGGTGTCCAGTTTGCAAATTAATTCCAATTCAGCAGTCTCTCATTGGAGTCTGTTTTTGAAGTTTTTTTGTTGAAGAATTGCCACTTTTACGTCTGTAATCGAGTGACCAGAAAGACTGAAGTGTTCTCCGACTGGTTTTTGAATGTTATAATTCTTGACGTCTGATTTGTGTCCATTTATTCTTTTACATAGAGATGGTCTAGTTTGGCCAATGTACATGGCAGAGGGGCATTGCTGGCACACGATGTCATATATCACATTGGTAGATGTGTAGGTGAACGAGCCTCTGATAGTGTGGCTGATGTGATTAGGCCCTATGATGGTGTCCCCTGAATAGATATGTGGACACAGTTGGCAACGGGCTTTGTTGCAAGGATAGGTTCCTGGGCTAGTGGTTTTGTTGTGTGGTGTGTGGTTGCTGGTGAGTATTTGCTTCAGGTTGGGGGGCTGTCTGTGGGCAAGGACTGGCCTGTCTCCCAAGATCTGTGAGAGTGATGGGTCGTCCTTCAGGATAGGTTGTAGATCCTTGATGATGCATTGGCGTTTAGTTGGCGTTCTGTTGTTTTCTTTGTTGGGCCTGTCCTGTAGTAGGTAACTTCTGGGTACTCTTCTGGCTCTGTCAATCTGTTTCTTCACTTCAGCAGGTGGGTATTGTAGTTGTAAGAACGCTTGATAGAGATCTTGTAGGTATTTGTCTCTGTCTGAGGGGTTGGAGCAAATGTGGTTGTATCGTAGAGCTTGGCGGTAGACAATGGATCGTGTGGAGTGGTCTGGATGAAAGCTGGAGGCATGTAAGTAGGAATAGCGGTCAGTAGGTTTCCGGTATAGGGTGGTATTTATGTGACCATTGCTTATTAGCACTGTAGTGTCCAGGAAGTGGATCTCTTGCGTGGACTGGTCCAGGCTGAGGTTGATGGTGGGATGGAAATTGTTGAAATCATGGTGGGATTCCTCAAGGGCTTCTTTTCCATGGGTTCAGATGATGAAGATGTCATCAATGTAGCGTAAGTAGAGTAGGGGCATTAGGGGACGAGAGCTGAGGAAGCGTTGTTCTAAGTCAGCCATAAAAATGTTGGCATACTGTGGGGCCATGTGGGTACGCATAGCTGTGCCGTTGATTTGAAGGTATACATTGTCCCCAAATGTGAAATAGTTATGGGTGAGGACAAAGTCACAAAGTTCAGCCACCAGGTTTGCCGTGACATTATCGGGGATACTGTTCCTGACAGCTTGTAGTCCATCTTTGTGTGGAATGTTGGTGTAGAGGGCTTCTACATCCATAGTGGCCAGGATGGTGTTTTCAGGAAGATCACCGATGGATTGTAAAAAGAAAAGGAGTACTTGTG
Organism: Eretmochelys imbricata; assembly: GCF_965152235.1. Taxonomy (NCBI): domain Eukaryota; kingdom Metazoa; phylum Chordata; order Testudines; family Cheloniidae; genus Eretmochelys; species Eretmochelys imbricata. Next base: position 47,704,547 of record NC_135576.1, on the reverse strand, counting down.
GCACCTTAGAGACTAACCAATTTATTTGAGCATAAGCTTTCGTGAGCTACAGCTCACTTCATTGGATGCATACTGTGGAAAGTGTAGAAGATCTTTTTATACACACAAAGCATGAAAAATACCTCCCCCCACCCCACTCTCCTGCTGGTAATAACTTATCTAAAGTGATCACTCTCCTTACAATGTGTATGATAATCAAGTTGGGCCATTTCCAGCACAAATCCAGGTTTTCTCCCCCCTCCCCCCCCCACACACACACACAAACCCACTCTCCTGCTGTGTGTGGGGAGGGGAGAAAACCTGGATTTGTGCTGGAAATGGCCCAACTTGATTATCATACACATTGTAAGGAGAGTGATCACTTTAGATAAGTTATTACCAGCAGGAGAGTGGGGTGGGGGGAGGTATTTTTCATGCTTTGTGTGTATAAAAAGATCTTCTACACTTTCCACAGTATGCATCCGATGAAGTGAGCTGTAGCTCACGAAAGCTTATGCTCAAATAAATTGGTTAGTCTCTAAGGTGCCACAAGTACTCCTTTTTCTTTTTGCGAATACAGACTAAGATGGCTGTTACTCTGAAACCGATGGATTGTAGTTCCTTCAGGAAGTCAGTGGTGTCTCGAAGATAGCTGGGAGTGCTGGTAGCGTAGGGCTTGAGGAGGGAGTCTACATAGCCAGATAATCCTGCTGTCAGGGTGCCAATGCCTGAGATGATGGGGCGTCCAGGATTTCCAGGTTTATGGATCTTGGGTAGCAGATAGAATACCCCTGCTCGGAGTTCTAGGGGTGTGTCTGTGCGGATTTGTTCTTGTGCTTTTTCAGGGAGTTTCTTGAGCAGATGTTATAGTTTCTTTTGGTAACCCGCAGTGGGATCAGAGGCTTGTAGAATGTGGTATTGGAGAGCTGCCTAGGAGCCTCTTGTTCATATTCCGACCTATTCATGATGACGACAGCACCTCCTTTGTCAGCCTTTTTGATTATGATGTCAGAGTTGTTTCTGAGGCTGTGGATGGCATTGTGTTCTGCACGGCTGAGATTATGGGGAAAGTGATGCTGCTTTTCCACAATTTCAGCCCGTGCACATCAGCGGAAGCACTCTATGTAGAAGTCCAGTCTGTTGTTTTGACCTTCAGGAAGAGTCCACCCAGAATCCTTCTTTTTGTAGTGTTGGTACACAAAGTAAAACTATTTTCCCGTGTTTATTCCCCCACCCCACCCCCGCTGTTCCTCACACGTTCTCGTCGTCTGCTGGAAATGACCCACCTTGATTATCACTACAAAAGGATTTTTCCCGCCCCATTCTCCTGCTGGTAATAGCTCACTGTATTTTCCACTGCATTCATCCGATGAAGTGAGCTGTAGCTCATGAAAGCTTATGCTCAGATAAATTTGTTAGTCTCTAAGGTGCCACAAGTTCTCCTTTTCTTTTTTTTAGTAAAAGCTGTGTTATCCAGCACTTTACCAACTAGAAAGCTTTATAACCTGCATTTCTGATCTTCAATAGAGTCCGGTTGGTGCAGGGCCAGCTGGCTCCCTACCTGGCTCTGTGTGGCTCTCCGGAATCAGCGACATGTCCCTGCTGCTCCTAGCAGAGGAACGGCCAGGGAGGTTCCTTGTGCTGCTCCTGCTCCACCCTGCTCCGAGCGCTGGTTCTGCAGCTCCCATTGCCCATTGGGAGCTGCGGAGACGGCGTCCACAGGTGGAGGCAGCGCGCAGAACCGCCTGGCCGTGCCTCTGCCTAGGAGTATTAAGGACATGTTGCCGCTTGTGGGGAACCGCCTGATGTGAGTGCTGCCCGGATCCAGCACCCCGTACCCCAGTCCCCTGCCCCGAGACCCCTCCTGCACCCAAACTCCCTCTTTGTTAACTTGAATTTTTGACTAACTGGCACCCCCATTGCCCCAACATGCTGGATAGCAAAGCTTTTACTCTATTGACATTTGTGACCAAATCTTATTTTCCCTTTACACTGTATCAGTCTGGTTAAGCTTGCATACCACCTGTACCAAATATCATGGTGTAATAAAACAGCTTTACAATTGCACAGTTTGAATTTGAACAAACATTTTTCTCTTTCATTGTGTTGGGCCAGAATGGAGAAACACCATTTTATTTGGCTGTTGAAGGAGGTCATGAAAAATGTGCTGAGCTGTTACTGGAAGCAGGAAGTGACATCAACATTTCAAATAAAGTACGGACTTAATATTCCCTCTGGCATATTATCAGGACATCATAGACTCTACAAAGATCCACATCCTGTCTGTTCTCTATGTGGCAAATAGGCAAATGTGACTTATATTGTTTAATAGGGTATTACTCAAGAATATGGAGAACTTTAATATTTGAAAAACGATATGGAAAAAGAAAAGGAAAAATAGATTTATTTTACATTGTATTGTGTTGGAGCTTTTTATTTAATGTATGTGCAGTAATACAACATATGGCTTGGAAATGTGACAAAGAGAAGTAATTGAAAAATCTGCATTTTTGGCAGGATATAAAACTAAGCTAATAATAAGCCTGTTTTCCACATCTGGTTCCTGGACTTAGGTCCAAGTTTGATTTGTTTTATGGCTCACACGCTGTAGGAATTTGAGGTGAACCTTTTGGTCCCTAGCAAATTGAGAACAGAAGCATGTGCTGATAACAATCAAGACAGTGACTGTTGCTTATATTAAAATATGAAAGAATTTCTGATATGTTTTGACTTGGAAACCATTAATAATTACAATGTTTGATAATTCATCAGCAGGGTGAATTCTCGTCTGCAGCACAAATGACTAGTTTTGATCCTCAGGAAAGCTCATCTTTGCTGCCTTTAGCGGAAGTATTAAAGGAAGGTTTTTCAGTGGTTTTCAAAGTGTGTAAATGTGAATGTAATTACTTGTTAAAGATCATACCCAGCTACAGGACTGGGAGATAAATTGAAATCCTAATTTTCAGTGACACAGGATGGCTGACAAAACTGATTCTTCTCTTTTTTATGGTAGGTTAAAAAGGAGTAGTAAATTATCATCACTGCTGGATACATATTTTGCCAACTACCTGTGTTGTAGTCTAGTAATGATTTATAGTACCTTTGACGGTCATAAAAATGTTGTGTGAATTTATATCCTACTTCATCATTTAACTAAAGGGACTAGTTTTGACAGTAACACAAATTTAAACGGAAGCTTCCTCTGTTTCAAAAGATGTTTTAAAAACAGTTTTTTATAATTCTCTGAATTCTTTCCAGTGGTAAAAAGTCTTTTCCCCCTTCCCAATGTGTTTCTTTCAGCACAATAGTAATGCTTTGCACATTGCAACACGGCATGGACATACGTCCTTGGTCAGATTTCTTATCAGTAAAAATATCAATCTGGTTCCTAAACCTGAGGTGAGTCTATTACAGTTACTGTTTTAGTGTTACTTCCATTGTTGTCAAGCGTGTTTTATCTTTCTTGACTGCCTTTTCTGAGATTTGTGGTCATTTACCTATTACTGTTAGAGTCATAGAGTTTAAAGCCAGAAGGGAGCATCAGATCACCTAGCCCGACCTCCTGTGTATCACAGGCTAACGGGAGTTGGTCCAATAAAAATATTGTCTCATGCACCTTGTCTCTCTAATATCCTGGGACTGACCCGGCTACAGCTACGCTGTCTACTGACTATTTGCTGTTTGTTTTATCACTGTGGAGGAGGTGCAATTATATAAATAATATTAAAGTCTTTGAAACAGTTTATTTTATTAGTTTAAAAACCAGTCAGCCATGGTAGTACTGCTTATTTACATTCTCCTTCTATGGCTGCAGTAACTTATAAAATGTTAATATCAGTGGGTTTTTTCTTTGAAATGTCTTCAGTAAAAAACTGGATAAGAGCTTTATTTTTCTACAGCCTTGAAGAAATGGGTATTGTTTAAAAAGAGAGTAATGAACTGGAACTGATGCTGATTTTTCTAAAAGATCTATTTAACAGGGAACCTCCCTGGTTTACAGGTTCAACATAGAAACTGATCTGATCAGTCTCATGGTTGCATGGTGACTAGAGTTGGGCAAATGCCTGATAATTTTTTCCAATAATAATCACTTGAATAGTAAAACTGAACTCACTTCCAGCTGTGTTCACTCTCCACAGATATTGTAGCAAACAAGTTCACTGGCAAGAATGCTCACCGAAGCAGTAATATTTAAGTGAATGTTAGAGAATATTCCTGGAAAGTGGATTTTGAATGTGTATTCTTGAGTATTTTCCCAGAAGCCGGATTCACAGCTATGCACAGTTCATCCAATTTGATTGAATGGGTGCAACCTCCAATCATGTTGCTAGGGCAAACAGAAATAATGCCATGTGACCAATGTATTCAATCAAAACTATACCAGCACTTCTTTAAAATGAAATACTTATTATGGACTGCTTGCAGACAATCTACAGACCAAGAATTATTCATAGACATTATGCAGTGAATAATTACATTTTTCTCTATTCTGTTTGTTCTTTGAAAGCTGCTTTTGGGTCATTTGTAAGTGGGAAGGGGCTAGGAACTGAGCCCTGTGACTAGATCTACCCCAGAACCCTGCACCTCTGTGGTGACCTGCATCCTGTTGGGGACCAGGGCCCAAATGTGTCAAATACCTTCTCTAAGACAATATAGTCACTCAGCTGTAAGTGCAGATGATTTTGAATAGCTGCTTAATTTCTTTCTTGGCAACCTTAAAAGGACTTTTTAGTATTACAAGGATGAAGGGGTATTCCTAAATCACAGTTTGTTTAAATATGGGGGAAACAATAGTTATTTAGAAATTTTTTTTTTAATATATAACAGGGAATACTTAATCCGTGAGGCAGAATTCAGGTAGTTCTCTTTTGCATGGGCCCTTCTCATTCACAGTACCACTTTGTGTAAAGCAGTGGTTCTCAACCTTCCCAGATTACCGTACCCTTTTCAGGAGTCTGATTTGCATACCCCCAGTTTCACCTCACTTAAAAACTACTTGCTTTCAAGATCAGACACAAAAATACAAAAGTGTCACAGCAAATTGTAAACGTTGTAAAACTAGGCAAATATGCAGATGAACGCATACCCTCTGGAACAGTAGTTCTCAACCAGGGGTCTGGGGCCCAGCTGGGGGCCGTGAGCAGGTTTCAGGGCATCCGCCAAGTAGGGCCAGCATTAGACTTGCTGGGACCCAGGGCAGAAACCTGAAGCCCCACCACCTGGGGCTGAAGCCAAAGCCTGAGCAATTTAGCTTCACAGGATTACCTGTGACCTGGGGCCCTGGGCAATTACCTGCCTTGCTATCCTCTAACGCTGCCCTGGCTTTTATATGCAGAAAAACAGTTGTTGTGGTACAGACAGGACGTGGAATTTTTATAACATGTTGTGGGGGCCTTGGAAAGAAAAAGTTTGAGAACCCCTGGCCTGGAAGACCGCTGTGTGCCCCCAGGGGTACATGTACCCCTGGTTGAGAACCACTGGTGTAAAACAATTGGCTGCCAAGGAGATACGTTTTGACAGAAAATTTTTACTGGATCATGCCATGTGTTTCAAATCTGAGCAACAGGTTTTAATGGGACTCTCCTGTATTATCTGAATGCTATTGTTAATGAAATTGTACTAGTCTTACAGTTCATTTGTTTCTCTCTACAGCAGAATTCCCCTCTCCATTTGGCTGTCCTCAATAATCACCTTCCGGTAGTAATTAGTCTCTTGGATGCTAATCATGATATAAACACCTTGAATCAGGTAAGCAAACTGAATCAGAGACCAAAAAAAGAGATTGTATTTTCTTCACTTTAAATATAAGTGTGTGTTTGTTTTACATATCTCTGAAAGAGGTCAAAGTACAAAAAGGGGGAAGAAAAGGCAGTTGCCTTCGATTTATGCATGAGTGTGTTGTTCATTCCACACATTCGGCTGGTATTGTTTTAGAGTTGGACAGTAATGTGATATATATTCAGAAAATGCTTTCATTAATTTCTATTTGAATATTATACTTTATATTTAATACTTTGGTAAAGCATATCACTCTACTTGAGCCTAAAGACAAACCCGCTGCAGCATGTCAGAACATGGAAGAACATTTTATTTCCTCAAGAAAAAGTCTAAATCCACCCCCACTTTTTTCCTTTCAAAGTGATCTTCTAAGGTGCATGTTAAATGAGGCAGAGGCTTGTAGGATCCCAGTTAACTCTCACAGTTGAAAACTTGATGTGATGCATAAAGTTTTGATCCACATAGAAGCCTTTCCCTTGGTTAATGGGAACCTTGTGCAGGTCCAGTCAAATAGTTCCAGATTAGGTATTTATTTGTCCTTGACCAAAAAAAAACAAGAACAAAAAGCAGTGAGGGAATTCCATGAAAACAACTACATCAAGAGAAAATTAAAATTGCCCAATTAGGCATTCAAGAGTCAGAAAATACCAGACTTAAGATTCCTCTGCCTCCTTGTGCATATGTTGTTTTCTGAAGAACTACTGGGTTTTGTGGAATCTGCTGCTTTTTCTCTATTGTAGCTCTTGGATTGTATTTGTAATATTGTTACAGGACACCTGGAACTGGAGAGAGGCAGGATTTTGCATATTTCTAAATCTAAACATTAAAAATAATACACAGTTTAACTACATGATCCATGCTATTTCTCAAGCAATACAAGAGATAAACAAAAAACATTAACTTCTCAACACACACACTTCTGCAAACTTTTCTGGCCCATCTTATATATAAGTTACTTTTATTATCTCTGGCACACTTAGATAAATACATGCTAGTAAGAGATATTGTATTTGTATTTTTAAGATTGTAGAAAAAGTTGTGACATTTTATGAAGAAGAGTAAGTGATCATGCAATCAAAGACTGTATCATGGTGCATAAGCACAAGAAGGCATATGGAAACGTAACTCTGGTATTTCCTGATTTGTGAGCATTTAGCCATGCAATCTTAACATTCTTTTATGCTAGATTTATAATGGATATATAAAGACATAAAAATCACTCTAAACAGACCCACAGACTTCATAAATTAGCAGGAGCATAGAATCAAAAATCTTCAACTTACAAGGACCCTGTGGACAACATGAGATTTTTCAATCCAAAGGTATCAAAATATTTTGATTCTTATATGGCACTCCCATAAATAACATACCTTATCTGCAGTAAAGTGGCACTCTACAGGTGTTAAATACTTTCCTATACTTTCTATACTAGATAACAAAGAAAATCAAAGAATTACCTTTCAGTCTGATATAAGCAAGGGGCAAATGGTTCATAGTGAAAAGAAAGTGGGAAATTCAGTTTGATTGTTAGGGGAGTGATTACTAGAGCTGAATTCCAGTGTATACTGAGTTAAAATCTTGTTTGGAATGTAATGCTCCAGAAAGGCCAAGTAATTAGGCTTTATGTGGGTGAAGTGAAGAGCATTGTGGGAGGTGGGGTGGGGACAACAACAAGATTCCCATCTTCAGGTTCAGGGAATGAAACTGAAGCGTAGCACCCCAGGGCCCACTGCTCCAGCCTGTGTGCCTTTTGTTCACAGTTTGAAGGCCACTGAACCTGCATGATTTCAGATTCTGTGGCTCCTCCTCTGGCTTTCCTCCAATTTCGATGCCAGGGCTGGTTTGGAGACTTCTCTCCATAGAGTGTACGCTAACTTGCGTAGGAAGACCGTGGATTCTCCATCCCATTGAATCAAGACTGGATGGCGTTCTAAAATATATGCTGTAGCTCAAACAGAAGTTATGGGCTCAATACTGGAATCGCTTGGTGAAATTCCATGTCCTGTGTTACACAGGAGGTCAGACTGGATGACTATAACGCTCCCTTCTGACCTTAAAATCAATGAATACATGAGAATTCCACCAAGACTATCCACTGCTTTCCCTCTGCATAGCTTCACTACATGGCTTAAGTAGCGTGCAGGGCCTTGAACAAAGATTCCTCCCAGGGTGAATTTCACCCCTATTTACTGTTCATTGGTACTTAATTTACGCAAGCTGGATTCTCCTTCCCTCTGAACAGTCAGTAAACAAACTATAAAGTCCTGCTAATCTGCTTGTAATTCTCTCTCTCAGAAAATGGACCGTCCGTGAAGCTGGTCGATTAAACAGGCAAAGAAAGGGTAACATAGGTAGCAAACATGATCTACAGCTGGGTTTGCTGCTACTTAGAAACAAACATTTCTAATGTGAGAATTTTAGGCTTTTCTCCTTTGCCAGTTCTCATCTATGTAAACACAAGTCATGTACACAGCCAAAACATTTCTGCATATGTGATATGCATTGCTTTAGAGACTCCAGTCACTCTCTTGTTTGAAAGAAAATTGACAGTTTGATCATTCAGCTGTTACATGTCTTCATTCTGTTCAGGGTTTTCCAGTGAAGTGCATGTTCTCATCATAAACCTTTGGATTTTAATCATCTGTGTTTTATTTCCAAAGATACAAACTGGTTTACTGCACTTTTTTGTATTAATCCCTGCAGAAGCAACAAACCCCTCTCCACCTGGCAGCTGATCTTGGCAATGTGGAATTTGTGGAACTGCTGCTAAAGGCAGGCTGTGATCTCAAGATTGCCGACAAGGTATAGAGTACTGCATTATTCACATGGCGCTGCAGTTATGTGATGATTGCTTTGATGCCCCTCTCGTTGAAAATGTGGAGGTCAATGTTTCCAAACATTCTTCATAAAATGAGCATGACTAGAATGTAGCTGTTATGAAGAGAGTTTCCCTTTCATACTGTCACGGGGCTACAACTTACAGAGATCTGAATTTATTTTAGTGAATAGCTATTTGTGAGGTCAAATGTGACGAAAAAAGACGGTTACTCACCTTTGGAACTGTTGTTCTTCGACGTGTGTTGCTCATCTCCATTCCAATTAGGTGCGTGCACGCCGCGTGCACGATCGTCACAAGATTTTTACCCCAGCAACACTCGGTGGGTCGGCTGAGGCACCCCCTGGAGTGGCGCCTTCATGGCGCCGGATATATGCCCCAGCCAACCCAGCGCCCCCTCAGTTCCTTCTTGCCAGCTACTCCGACAGAGGGGAAGGAGGGCGGGTTTGGAATGGATATGAGCAACACATCTCGAAGACCAACAGTTACAAAGCTGTTTTTCTTTTCTTTTTCAAGTGCTTGCTCATATTGATTCCACTTAGGTGACTCCGAAGCCTTACCTAGGTGGTGGGATCGGAATGAGATGTCGCAGAGTGAAGGACTGCTGAACCAAATGCAGCATCACCCCTAGACTACTGAATTATCGCATAGTGAGCAGCGAAGGTATGCACCGATGACCAAGTCGCTGCCCTACATATCTCCTGTAAGGGTACATGTGCCAGGAAAGCAGAAGATAAAGCCTGAGCCTGCGTGGAGTGGGCGGTAAGGTGCATAGTTGGGACACCAGCCAAGTCATAGTACACACGGATGCATGATGTGATCCAGGATGAGATGAGCTGGGAGGAGACTGGGAGGCTCTTCATCCGGTCTGCCACAGCAACAAACAGTTGCGACGTTTTCCTGAAAGGTTTCGTTCACTCGATGTAGAAGGTGAGGGCCCTGTGAACATCAAGGGAGTGCAGCTGTTGTTCCCATCGAGAGTCGTGCGGCTTCGGGTAGAAGATGTCCTGGTTGAGATGGAAGGCAGACACCATCTTAGGGAGGAAGGCCGGGGGGGGTGGGGGTCACAGCTGTACCTTGTCCCTATGGAACACCGTATACGGCAGTTCCGATGTGAGTGCCCTGAGCTCAGACGCACGCCTCGCCGAAGCGATAGCTACGAGGAAGGCTGTCTTCCAGGAAAGGTACAGGAGTGAGCAGGTGGCCATCGGCTCGAACGGGGCAGCCATGAGTTTGGGGAGGACCAGATTAAGATCCCACATAGGGGGCCGGTTGTTGAATTCGTGGGAACAGGCACTCCAACCCCTCGAGAAATCTGCGGACCATGGCTTTGGAGAAGACCAAACGCCCATTTTCGCCCAGGTGGAAAGCTGAAATAGCTGCCAGGTGCACTCTGACGGATGATATTGCCAAGTCCTGCTGTTTTAAGGACAGGAGGTAGTCCAAGATGATAGGTACTGACGCCTGTAGCAGGGCCATATGACTCTGAGCGGACCAGCAGGAAAAACGCTTCCACTTGGCTAAGTACATGGATCTGGTAGAGGGCCTCCTGCTACCCAAAAGGACCTGCTGTACCAAGCAAGAGCAGCACAGCTCAGATGGAGTTAGCCATGCAGCATCCACTCTGTGAGGTGGAGAGTGTAGGTCAGGATGACAGAGTCGTCCGTGGTCCTGAGTGCTCAGGTCTGGCCACAGTGGGAGAGAAATTGGAGTGTCCACCGACAGCTCTAGGAGAGTAATATACCAGTGCTGCCTGGGCCATGCCGGGGCGACCAAAATCATACAGGCTCTGTGCCTGCACAGCTTGAGCAGGACCCTGTGGACTAGCGGGAATGGAGGGAAGGCATAACACAGGTGATTCTTCCACTGTACGAGGAAGGAGTTTGACAGGGAACCTGGAGAGCGTCCTTGTAGAAAGCAGAACACTTGGCATTTCTGATTCTCGCGAGAGGCGAATAGGTCTATTGGGGAAAGCCCCACTTCAAGAAGACAGAGTGGATGACGTCCTGGCGAACCGACCACTCGTGAGTCTGAAATGATTTGCTGAGGTGGTCTGCTAAGGTGTTTTGGACTCCTGGGAGAAACGACGCCACCAGATGGATCGAGTGGGCTATACAGAATTCCCACAGATGAGTGGCCTCCTGACAATGGGGCGACGAGCGGGCTCCCCCTTGCTTGTTGATGTAAAACAAGGCCGTTATGTTTTCTGTGGGGACTGCAACACAACGGCCTTGAATGCGCTCTCGGAATGCTTGACACCCCAGGCGCACAGCTCTGAGTTCCCGTACGGTGATGTGCAGGGATAACTCTCCTGCCAACCATAGCCCCTGTGTACGGAGGACGCCAAGGTTGGCTCCCCATCCCAGGGATGACGCATCCGTGACCAGGGACACGGAGGGCTGCGGGGTGTGAAGTGGCAGCCCTTTGCACACTGATTTGGGGTCCAGCCACCAGTCTAGAGAGGCTAATATCCCTGGCGGGATGGTAACCACCGTGCTCAAGCTGTCCCGACCTGGGCGGTATACTGTTGATAGCCAGGCTTGGAGTGGATGTAGCTGTAGCCTGGCGTGCATGGTAACATATGTGCAAGAGGCCATATGTCTGAGGAGGCATAGGCATGTTTTCACGGCCGAGGTTGGGAAGTTTTGCAGACTGTGGACGATGTTCACCAGGGATTGGAAGCGTGCTTCCGGCAGAAGTGCTCAGGCTAGGCCTGAGTCTAAGACTGCTCCTATGAATTCTATCCTCTGGGTTGGTACCAGAGTAGATTTTGCGACACTGAGCAGGAGGTCCAGTCGACTGAACATGTTGATGGTGAGCTGGACATGAGACTGCACCTGATCCGTGGAGCAGCCCCAAATAAGCCAGTCATCGAGGTATGGGAACACTTGGATCCGTTGTCGACGAAGGGAGGCAGCCACAACAGCCATGCACTTGGTAAACACCCTAGGGGCCGTAGATAGGCCAAAAGGAAGGACGGTGAATTGAAAGTGCTATTGATTGACCACAAAGCGAAGGAACTGTCTGTGCGCTGGGTAGATCACAGTGTGGAAGTATGCGTCATTCATGTGTGGAAGTATAACATTTTATAAGTATAACGTTGTATAAGGGGACATGCTGGATACATTGTATATGAGAGGGCATGCCAAAACATGTTACAAAGTATCTGAGGGAGCACACGTAGGGACAGTTAGCTTTTGAATGGAGAAGCAATTAAGATAGAGCCAGCACGTCTAAGAAGCAGGCATCAGAATGGAAGGTGTGAAGGGCAATTAGTTAAGTTAACTGGAAGCTGTTAAAGGAGATTGTTAAGGGTGGCAGGTAATTGAAGATACGTGACTGGTCTCAGGGATCTCGAAAGGTGGTGACTAAAATCTTTTTCTTCTTTTGTCTGTAACTTCTCTGTAACTTGTTCTCCAGCAAGCTGTATAAATTAAGAGACACAAGTCCCACTCGGGGGGCTCACTTCTAAATGTATTAGCAGAGCAGCTTTGCTAATAAAACAGAGTGGTCTGATAAATTGTGAGTCTGAGTCAAACTTTGACACATGTCAAGGGCGGCATACCAGTCTCCAGGATCTAAGGAAGGAATAATGTTCCCTAGAGAGACCATGCAGAACTTCAACTTTACCATGTATTTGTTGAGTCCGCGTAGGTCCGGGATGGGCCGAAGCCCGCCCTTGGCCTTGGGGATTAGGAAGTAGCAGGAATAAAAATCCCTGCCCCTTGACTCTCTCGATTGGTTTGGAATGGGGTGAGTGGGTCGGGGCATTCCCATCCCTGTGTTAGGGAAAAGGCAGCCTGCTTGGATTGATCTTGTGTTGTTGCCAGGCCTTTCTCCCCTCCCACATCTTGAGTCTTCAATTTTTGTGGCTAGAAAGGTGACGGGCTGCTCCTAGATGCGTGTTGTTGCTTCTTAGTGCACAGAGGATGCTCCGTTTGGCCCTGTTTCTTTCTCCAGATTCATTAAAATTCTACCTTGGTTATTGGACTTTTCAGTGGCCAGGAAAGAACCCCCCCATTTGTCAGGATGTCATGTAACTTACTGAGTATAGCAACAGGTGTCCTAATGGCATGAACATATATTAGAGAAGGCAGGATTGCTCTCCTGTGAATGGGGAGCGATCAGGCAGATGTGGGTTCCAGTAAGTTCTTTAGGCCCTTTGTCTTTTCTTTTATGTAGAATGTTCTCTCTCTGATGAGGATTTTGTGAAATGTAAATTCCTGGGCTCCCAAATGGGCTAATTATAATGACCTTGAATGGAGCTGGAATTCAGAAGGTATATATTAGCGAACTTTATAATAGCTGGAGTGTTAAAGTGCTTTGTAATTTAATTTCTGAGCCCTCTAATTAGAGGCTGATTTCTTTCAGTCCTAATGTGACAGATCACCTACACCTTAATAGGTGGAAAATATCTAGAATACTTATATGTAGGGCGGCTGAGCTCCGTGCAAATCCAGTGACAAAAAAGGATTACAGAGATAAACCAGTAAAGTCACAGAAGCATTTACATGGCTTTGAACTGTTAGTAGTAGAGATGTATTCATATGGATTAAATAGTGCTCTGTGGCTGGAATTAAAGCAGTGGTTCTTATGTGTTTTGGTGGCTGTACCAGACACTGAGCACCACCTCCTAGTTAACCTGCCAAGAAGTTGCTCCACCCTGTATTCAAACAGCCCATGTCCTTTACAGGCTAGAGTACACAATAGAGAATGAGAGGTGAGCAGCAGCAATATACCAGGGTCTGGGACATAAACTTGTTCTTATGCTAGGGGCTTCTCATCCCTACCTTAGTAACCACAAATATCTGAAATGCTCTACTCGTCCATTTGCAGTCTGGAATGCACTGAACTAAAGGGCTCCAGTTCACCCAGAGCAGCGACAGTGATATACTGTCACTCTGGAGGCATAAAATTATATTGAAATATTTTCTTTGCAAATGTCAGGGCTCAGTAAACAAAGACTTTAGATTCTTGCTATTCTGCCCCTGTCTCCTGGACACATGCTGTAACTCACGGTCTCTGTTTTCAGCAAGGAAAAACTGCGCTGGCTGTCGCATCCAGAAGCAACCATGCCCTCGTTGTTGATATGATTATTAAAGCAGAAAGGCATTACACCTTGAAACAGGTACGAAACAGCTCTCTCTTTCCGAAGGGGCCAGTAGCTGAAGAAGCAGATTCTAACCAGATTTAAAGTCCCTTCTGCCTCAGCTGGTTTCCTTCTTGCCTATCACCAAGTGTCACCTACCATTTACAAAATTCAGAAGAGTGAGTGCAGGATTGGAGAGTCCAGAGTTCTAGTCCAGGTTTTGCCTCTAACTAACTGTGAGGCCTTGGGCATATCCCTTCCCCTCTCTGACCCAGGCACTAACACATGGAAAAAACTGCAGAGGTGACAACATTAACCAAACTTCACATTGTTCCATGAAGTCCCAGGAGCCAGGCTGTTCCAGATCCAGGCTGCTCCTCTGAAAATCAAGCCCCACCTATTTAAAAAAAGCAACCAGACAAAAGCATTAACTAAGCTTCAGTTTGGTCCAGCTGGAATTGTCAGGTATATTATTATTCCTTTCAGCTTAAAAGGGAAGTGGAGGTCAGGCTATTCATTTCCGGAGAAAATATGACCACTGAGATAGCACTAAGGAATACTCCTTTCGATACATTTACTTAACTGTCTGAGGAAAAGAAAAGATGTATAAGCAGGTGTTTTTGTGAAACAGTTGAACAGATGTTAGAAGCACTATGGTTTATTTTCTACCACATTATCTGTAGCTAAGTATCTCAATACAGATGGGCAAGGGCGCTGGAGTAGCAAAAATATTACTAGTATGGAACATAAGCTGCTAGGAAATAAACAAGTGGTGGTGTTACAATATTCTAACTATATTGTTTTGAACCATTATTTTAGAACAACACTTTTATTAAATTAAAATGTCCTACAATCCAAAGCCATACTTCAGATGCTTTAGACAGCTACCCTCTTATTCTCCTGGCACACTGTTCTGGGGTTTAAAATATTCATCCCACTCCCATTATGAGCAGAGTTAAGCACATACTTTAGTCCCATTGAATTGACAGGCTTAGATGCTTTGCTGAATTGGGGCCTTACAAGATGTCTGCAATAGAGGTACCATTCTGGCCCTTTGATGTCAATGATAAAACTCCCTTGTTTTCCCCCCACCCTTCCAAGATTCTCCATGGTGCTGCTCCATTAGTAAGAGCCTCAATGAAGTAAGGACTCCAAGGGTCCACTGTGTTCTGCTTCTAACCATATCATCTAACTGTGAGAGTTGTCTACACGTTGCTGTGATTAACTTGCCAGCAACCAGCGCATTGTCTATACTAGTGCCCTCACTAAGGACATTGAGCCAGTGGTAGGAAATTTGACAAAGCCTAATGTAGACAGACCACGAAACATGGCTTGCACATGTTTTTTCTGTTCACAGAGGCAACAGAAAACATCTTGTGTGGCTTAGTCACAATTATGTTTAAAAATGATCATTTCGGTAGCATAGACAGGGCCTACCTACAAAAGCATATTAACAGTAAATCTATAGCAAGATTGCTGGTGAAATCAGCATTTAATTTGACAAGTATCTTAATATATTACATTTTAACTCATACAACAACAGGCTTTAGGTCCTGTCCACTCTACAGTTAATTTTGCTCAGCCATGTTTTGAGATTAGTTGCAGTTGCCCTAAGCAATGGGGAAAAGGGATTTCCCCCCTGCTTAGAGCTCTGCTAGCTAGCCAAACTATGGTAACAGGGTACTCTTTATTTTATCTACACTAAGAAAATTACCTGTTGCTGACAATGGATTTCAAAGTCCACAGCTGAACGTGGTTTAACTGTCAGAGTAGCCAAGTACAAATGTTCACTATTGTTTCTGAATCTGTAGTTAAAATTTGTGCAGCTTATTTAACATCTTTGTTTTCTTTTTAGGAACATCTAGAAAACCATGTTGATGCACCAGATTTTAGTCTAGTCTTCAAACAGGATCACAGTGCACAGACTAAGCAAATCCGTTACTGCCTCTGGAATCTGGCTTACAATCAGTTAAAACCCCAAGAGTGGAAGATGCTGGCCTCGTTCTGGAAGTTTACAGAGGAGCAAATTAAAGCTATTGAAGAACAGTGGACAGGTAATGAAATGCACTGATCAGGTACAGTAGTATATAAATAGCTTAGGTGAAAACATGGCTGCTGGGAGTTATAGTCAACTCTGACCTGGTTTTTGACATATGGGTTCACAGCTACACATTATTTCCTTAGTCAAATAGGGACATTTCACTCAAATCAAATTCATGCTATTTTATCTGATTTTTTTTAAATTAACTTCAATTGTGAATTTAAATAAATTTCATGTTAACACATCCTGAGAGACCTCACTCATGCACCTGCTTCAGAATCCTCGGGGACTGCTGACAATCTATCCATATTTTTTAGGAAAGAACCATATAGTGTTGACAGTTCACCATTTCTGCAGCACATACTGCATTCTTTGCTAGTACACCATGGTGTATTTCCATACATTAACACAAGTTAAAAGAATAAATTTATTTTAAGAACCATTAACCTTGATTTTTTCCATTCGCTTTAGAGTGAAAACTAGTCTTTCACCTTTGGAAGTCTTAGTTTCCATCTTGCTTATAGGACAGAAAGGAAATAAGTGCGTGAGTAGAGTTGGAGGAATGCCGTACAAACTGGGATCTTTTACAAAAGCAGCTGGGACAACAAGGTTTTTTACTCCAAGCAGATGGCACAGACATGTATGTTGTATATTGCATAGGAAAGAAGAGCTATAAGGAACATGGACACCGAATGCTGCTCATCTGGTTACATGGTGTATTGCTGGCTCACCAGAATCCAGTCAAATATATATATGAAGATCTGGTGCATGTAGGATTTCAACAAGTAGCTGGTAAGCTATTGTTTAATATGCAAGACAAAGCTATGTGGGGGAGATGCTCCGTAAGTGCAGTCCTGCAAAAAGAACAAAGCTCCCTACTAGATCTGTAGTTATGGGGATTTTGGGTTTGACTGGGCAGAGGAAACTATTAAAATTACTTCAGGGTTGGGGGGTGGGGAGATGATGGACAGACTTGTTTTACAACAAACGCAGTTCCAATTGTAGTAGCATACCTGACACGGGCCTGGGAAGGAGCAATGCCTGTCTAGTAAGAGTATTTTTCCATCTTTCTTTACAGATAAAATCAGAGCTGAAATGAACCCAGAGATGGATTCGAGGAAATGTGCAGTTTCATGAACTCTTTAATAGAAGCTGTCATAGGCTATGGACTACGTTCCAGATGGAAAATCATTTGTAAATACTGTTTCCAGAAAAGATCTTACAATAGAACCTCAGTTATGAACACCTCAGGAATGGAGGTTGTTCGTAACTCTGAACAAAATATTTCAAAAGTTTACAACTAAACATTGACTTGATACAGCTTTGAAACTTTACTATACAGAAGAAAAATACTGCTTTCCTTTATTTTTTAGTAGTTTACACATTTAACACAGTACTGTACTTTTTCACTTCTGGTTCTAAATGAGGTGTGCGGGTGACTGGTCAGTTCATAACTGTGAGGTTCTACTGTATTTGCAAAATGTAGCTCAGTCTATGAAGTTTTTCAAAGCTTATTTATTAGTGCTACAAACTTCTATACCTGAGTTATTAATTTGGTTAGTTCCAGACTCTGCCTTTTTCTGACAGTTCATCTTTGAAAGAAATTACACAGTAATTTTAATTGAATTTTTTATGGCAGAGAATGACCACTGCAATTACACAAATGTTAATTTGTGACTATCCTGCCAAGTGAGAGAACATGCTACAATGTTTGTGTATGTGACTTAAACTAATACACTAATTCCATATTGGAACTGCACTTAAACCAGTTTGTGCTTAACACCGAATGTAGTTCCTGTCAGCTAGAAAGCAGATCACTTGTATTTCATAAGTGAGGATTATGTGAATAAATAATAAACACCTTCTCCACCAATAGGCCAGCACCTAGCCTAAATTTGAGATTTAGCTCATTTTAAAGTAAATTGTGAAGAGGATAACTATTTCCTGTTTTGACTGGCTTTGACTTGTTTAATGACATGACGTGGGTGGATATTTATTCTTAACATTTTTTGATTATACAGGACAAAAATACAAGATACAACTTCAATATAACATGGGCAGGTGCCTCATAATAGGAATAAACTTATCCAACAAAAGGACACAACACTATACAGATTACTCTTGTAAACAGCTTGTGGATGCATCTGTACTGTTCCTTTTCCAAAAAACCAAGCTTTGTTATTTGGGAATTAATATGTGATGGTAGCTTTTCTCTAGAATGAGAGCACTGAACATTTGTTGTGAGTACCATTGGGCTGTTTTAACAATTTACATTTGGTTCTGCAGAAGATGCTTGATTTGTTCGTTTAAAGTATCTGTTCATCTGGTAATTTTTTCATTTATTAAATTCTAATGACAAAACTGAAACTTATTCTTTTCTAGTTGCACTCATCTGGGGGAAAAAAATCTCCAGCAAGCCTGACTGTTGCTTTGGTAAAGGTGGTAATAAAACAAATTCTGCATTAAAAGCATTCTGCAGTTCTGGGCATTGCACCTGTGCAAGAGCATAGAACCAGGTTCCCTTCCTTTAACATCTTAGACGAATAGTGACTGTGTTGTCACATGAGCTGAAACAATCCATTGGTTTGGTCTTAATGAGTATTGGGATTCCTTCCATTTTTATGGAAACAGCTAGGAGGCTGCTATGGTGAATAATTTTTTCCTTGTACTATCTTGGATCTATGTTAGCTAAAGTTACCTTCATACTCTTTCCCTAGCATTAATCCGCACACCTAATTTCATGTGTTACAGTACTACACAGAATCTTAAGTCTTTCAGTCAGTGACTGAATCCAGTTCAGTTTCTTTTAAAAAACTTAAACCTACTTGTAATTAACATTTTATATAAAAAAAACCCTGGACAAACATCGATTTTGATCCTTTATTAAAAACCGTATTCAACAGCTTCCTTAAATATACATGTAATAAAATAGGTTCTCAAATAGACATAGCTTGCACTTACAGAGAACTACATTGCAAAGTCAAATTGCTATTTTTCCTCCTCAACATTTGAATATGTCTACGATTTGATTTTTAAAAAGTAAAAACATGATGTATCCTTGAGCCTTGTTACATCAGTCTGGAAACATTGGGAAGAGCTTTACTCTGCAACTTAGTAAAACTCTGCACCTGGAGGAAAAATTCAAGCCTTTCAAAATACTCCTTAGTCCACAACTTTTATTGACTGAACATTAGTATGAGCCTGGCTATGAGGTGTTCGTCCACCATGTCCAGTAGGTCTCACACTGGTGGCATTAGAAGCATGGTGCACAGTTCGAGAGTATTTAGCAGCAGTGGCTTGGGATATAGTTTGCTGAAAAATAAAATAAGATACATCTTACTATAAACATTTTAAAAAGTACTCCTAGAAACTTAATTCCCCATTAAGTTAGCTGGAATGCAGTGAACCTGAACCTAAAACAGAGAAGAACCAACCAGTGATGGATGGAGAGTAATACAGGTCACTGACCTCACTTTCTCTTAGCTCTTGGGTATTCGTCACCATCTATGCTTTAACTCTTTTCAAAATAAAAAAAAGTTCTTATTTGTGCAGATGGAAGCTTTTAATAAACAGTGCAGACAACAGTGCTAAGCTTCTGTAATTAGCTTAGAAAAAGATCAGACTGTTTAATTCAAGCACCTTGGTTGAGTTATTCTGTTGTGGTCCGATTTAGTTACAGCAACATTCCTTTAAAGTTAGGATAGTTTCTGAATAAATCAAGATGGCTTCCTCCAAAGGAAATATTCAGATGTCAGTTACCCTTTGGTAAGAAGACAGTTACATTTTCATCACAGGAGTTTCCTTACAAGGCTTAAGGCTGTTTTGCTACAAGGCAGATGGCCTCCCTGTTGCAGTAACTGTGGTCATTCTCATTTTAATCACACTTAACTACTCTCCAGCCAGAATCTTTCCATTGCCAAAGATTAATTCAATCAGAAAACCACTTCACGACAGCTGATGCAGCATTATGTATTTATTGCCAAATGTACATGACAAGTGGTAAGGTATGTGTGACAAAGGCCTGAAACATCCCCTGGTTCAGAGAGCTTCAAGGGGGCCTAGTTTCCTTTTCTAGTTTGAGGCTGAACAGAGGGTGCACATGCCTTCCAAATTTGCTCTCATCCCCTGCCCCTTTTTAAATTCCTTTTCCAAGCTCTAGCCAGCTCATATTTAACACCTCTACAAACAGTCTAACAGTTTGAGTGTCCATATAGTCATACAATCTGCATCCAGTCCTCGCTGTCAGAAAAATAAAGCTAACAGCATGCCTCGGAGCCCCAGGGCCGAAAGTAAAATGGAGCTCTTACTGGTATGGGGCCAGCTCTGGCCCCCCTGAAATGGGCGGGGCTGGGGTCAGCATCCCCCAGCCCACGCTGCCAACGGCTCCAGCGGCCATTTAAAGGGCCCAGGGCTCTGGCTGCCGCTGCGGGCCCTTTTAATTTGCAGCCCCACGACAGCTACTTCTTTTGCCTCCCTCCCTTCCCTTCCCCATCAGCAGGGGACCAAAGGGACAACAACATTAAAGCACTGCCATGGCAGCGCTTTAACATCGCTGCCCCTTTTGCGCCCCCACCTTGGCGGCCCTGCCGGTAGGGACCCAGCAGGGCCATCGATGAGGGGCACAAAAGGGGCAGCGATGTTAAAGGGCTGCTGCGGCAGCGCTTTAAAGTCAGCAGTATGGGCCACTACTGGCGGCTACTTTTTACCGATGCCGCCTTACTTTCATCCCTGCCCAGGGCACAGACCACCACCGCTTACGAACCTGTATCTTTCCCAAAAGCCCCTGGAAAAGACGTCTTGCCACATGCTAGAAGGTTAAATCCAGGCTCTGGTGAACCAAAACCAATGGAAAATTGTCCTGGAAAACCAATGTAGAGTTGAGGAAGTGTTCTGTTGGCAACCCCAGCTGCTTATATCAAGGAAGCTCAAGCACATCTGAGCTATTATGGCAATATCACCCCAGGAGGCAGATGATCTTTCATGTAACCAGACCCAAACAAACAACTTAGGACTTCACAGGTTAAAACTAACATCTTCAGCTAGATTCCTCCTTCATATACATCCAAGTGACCAAAGGCTCTTGCTCTGATGGTGGTCAGCCTAATTAGCTGTACAAACAACTTAGAATGATCTCTTTATGCCAATAAAGCCACTGCTCAAAACCCTCTTTCCTTGGTGTATATTGGCTATCCAGTATCCTATTGCTATAGTCATTCAATTCACCATCACACAACATACTGCATAGGAAAGGATGTGTGCGCGGTGGGGAAGGGAGTAGTAAGAATCAAGTACAGCAAAAAGCGGGGGTGGGGGGGGACGGACACGGGACGACTTTGTTGCCATCCACACAGTGGTTTGGTTGGGGCATGATATTAAGAAAAGTGATACATGCTTTAAGTCAGTACATCCTGTCACTACCGCTTTTGACCCACCCACATTTCTCACTCATTAAATCAAGTTCATACTCAAGTTCTAGCTCCACAACGACTGAGGAAGCATTGCTTCCAAAAAGCTATTTAACCTCCGTTGTGCAGAGGGTACTGACAGCAGGAGATGTACAATGAACCAACAAAGGCTTCTAAACCTATCAGAACTATTATTACAACCAGAAGGGGGAAATGAGGGTAGAGTTTAAGTGGGATTATTCATTTCCAGCCCTCATCACTTTGATGTGAATCTTTGTTGCTAGAACACACCCACCAGAAAAAAAAATACTGCTTATTTACTCTAATAGCGCTCACATGTATCTGTTAAAACAAAGATGAGACCGCCCCACCACGATGAGCTTTTAAACTACTCGTAGACATGGTGTAACAAGGCAATTATTACCCCAATATCAGTTGGACTTACCTGAGTGACTGGATGATGCTTTTCTACAACAACTGAACTCATGGGTGGGGAGACTCCCATTACAGCTAAACTACTACAAATTCTGTTCTTTTGTCCCAAATCAGATCGGCCTGTGATTCGAGCAGTGATTGTTCTTCCTGCCTTCTGCTGAGCAGATGTCACTACTCTTGCTACAGGCTACGAACAAACAAGACACATTAGTAGAGATGCCTACACACAGTATTTACAATGCAACAAGGCAGCTGCTTTGGTTTATTAGCTACATATATGAGTAGAATTTATGGGTACTGTAGGTAAACTAGAGTCCATAATGGTATAGAACAGATTCCATACAGTGGGCACAATTAAAAATTGGGTATTTATTACCTGCAGTTACATTTACCATGGTATTTCCCATTCTATATAAAGGCAATGCTACATTTATCATGATACTAGCAAGTACGGTGATGTGATTAATGGCTATCGTGCTGAAGCATAGCAAGCCTCGATCATGAAAGGGCCCTCTTTGTCAGCTTTTTTGACAAATCTAGCAATATGGAACAATTGTAGCTTTACTTTCTGGCTGCAAGCTAGTGACAGCTGTCGGCACCCACATCAGCCCAGCAGGGTCCTTGAATCAATAATGTACCAGGCACCAAAAAGGTTACACATAATGAAACTGAGGCACTGCAATTTTTCAATCTTCCATCCTTCCCCAGAGGAAGTACTGGGAGCAAACTGCCAGATAGGAGTGAGCTTAGCAACAGAGAAGATGGAGGAGGAAGAGAAACAAAAAGGAGTCTGTTAGATGCAAGAGCAGAGGAGGGAATGAGGAACAGATTTCAATTAGTAAGCTAAACGCGAGGCAGATTTGTTTAAAAAAAAAAAAACCCAAACCCAGCCTTTCAGCTGTTGAAATGTTAATTGCTCATGATGTGCTGTATATAATTTTGCACAAATGTTTCCTCTCACATCATCCATTTTATTTCCTAACCCCACACATTTCTCTTCCTAAAAGCCTTCCCCATTTTTAACTTAATTTAATATACAACAAATAATCCATTTAAAATGAATTGATGCATTTTCAAGTTTCTCTCCAGGCCTTTACCTAAACTCTTGGACAAACACCTCCACTTCATACTTCTGTATGTTACCCCAAATACTCACAAAAAAGGAACCGAGACAAACTTTAATACCTACAATGACTTCAAATATTAATCAATTCATTCTAGTTTGTTACCAGTTTTTGAGCGGATGTAATGCCAGATCCTACAGCTGCACTAGCGACTATTACTGGAGAATTTGATTCTAATCTGGTCTGAGAAGTACTTGCGTGGCCCAGATGGGATGAAAACTGTAAATAAATCAAAGGGTTTCACAGAGGAATGAGAACTGTAGTTTGGATCATACTTAATTCTTTACTGAAAATGCAGTTTTATTATTTGATTAGTCTGACACTTCCATTAACTGCTGAATTTTATTCTTTACAGATTCTGTACTCATAAAGCTAAATAGAGTCACACTCAACTTAAAGACCAACACATTGTCAGAAAGTTTGGGTACCTATAGAGATCTGAGTAATATCCAAGATTCTGTAACAAAGATCAGAAGTAAAAAACGTTGACACTTTTTCAGTTTGGCTATTTTGTGTGTAGTCAATTTCACTGTTTCCCCTGCTTGGGCAGGTCTTTAATAAAATGGAAAAATGTAACTGTAAACATCACAAATTGTCAGTGGGATCTAAGGGCAGATGTAGTACCTGAAACTATTTTTAATTCAGGTTTTGAAAATGACTAGATTCCAAGTTGGCACTGTCCATTGTAAATAATACATTTCTGAAAATTAGCCTTTAAATTATGTAAAATTCTATTTTCTCAATTGAAATCAAGTTCAGCTATTTTTTCCAAACAAGTCTCAGCAACTGTTTTCCACAAAGGTACCTTGGAAAGCAGATTCTGCTTAAGATTGTGACCTTTTTTATCCTAAGTAACTAGTTTACAAAATTTTCTACTTACAAAGTTAGAACTTTCTGAAAAAACAACATAGCAACCGTAACCCAACAACCGTGTGCATATAGTGTTTTATACTATAGTACATGCTGTTATATATAAGTACTTATGTTTCCAAAGTAACTAAGTTCTGACATTTTAAAAAGAAGCTATTTGTAAATTATCCAAGTGCAAAAACATTACCGAAAGTTCTCTCAGTGTAGGAGTTATTCAATTTGTTCAGTGAAAAAACCTGATGTCTAAATAGCTTAATGAATAAACTTTTTCTACCACCACATTTTTTAAATTCTATTCCTGCTATAGTACGTACAATTTCCTCTTGTGAAACAGTGGCTGCTGTTGGAGGGGGTGGTGATGGAGGATCAAATTGGGAAGGAGGGAGCCTTCCAGTGGCATTAGTTCCAGGATCTTCTCTCCGATTTACTGGATCTATTATTAGAAACACAGATTAAAGCAACAAGCACAGAACCTGGTAAACCCAATGAACACTAGCAAGCCTTAAAGAGAGAAGATGAGTCACAGTAAAACCTTTCTGTTCCTTTGGGATTTGTATATAATCTTATTAAAAGGATCAGTCTATTATTACATAGGGTTTTATTTCTCTCTCCTCCATTTGAATCCCTCTCTCAGAAGCTTGCAAATACCATGGGCCAGATCCTGTGTTACACCCCAACCCCTTGGTGCTGGTCAGGTGATGCAAATAGGTAGGATTCTGGACATAACTTGCCAATGGAGAATTCCCTAGGCAGAGGGGCTACTATGTTAGATGCCCCACCCCAGCCTTGGTGTAGGGAGCATGGCAACAAAAGGAGGTAGCATGTTGGAGCCCTGCTGTACTGGTGCAAGATCACTTAGGGACACTGCATCAGTAGGGTAAAGTAACTAACTCACCTGAGAATTGGCCTGCTACAGATTCAGGGAGCCATAACCAGCTCCCAACACTTTGCACAAAGCAGAGGTCAGGGAGAACAGAGTCCAGTACCTTTTCCAAACAGGTTTTGTTCTTTTCTTTCAGAACACACAGTTTCTTTAAAAGAGCAAGCAGGAATATGGTTTTTATTTATTGACTTCCTTGCCCTCTCTAAACGCAGATTCACAAAGCTGAAATTTTCACTATTGGTAGTGCTTAGAGATTTTGATCATTCTATAGACTACAGTGACCCCATGTGGCAGTTAAATTTTCATCACTTTAAGTTTTAGAACAACCTAACATTACTACTTTAATTTTCTCCTATATGTATTCATTTCATAATATTTGCTTTTATGATGTGTTGGTTTAAACTTGTATTTTTCTAGAAAAAACAAGTCAATAAGCAGGACATTTCTGTACAATACAATAATCACTACTGAAGTCAGAAAATAAAAATAACCTAAGAAGTGTTTTTTGTAATGACATGTGTGCGTTCAGATGCTTTGATTTCTTTTTTTTCAAATATACAGAGAGAAAATATAAAACTTGGATGGATTTTCAGACCTATCTCCATCAGACCTGAGTGCCATACATCCACGCCAAGGGGAAAGGGAGGAGTTTTTAATTAAACAGTTTAAAAGTCATTTCTGTAGCTGATTCTTGTCTTCAAAAACAGGAGTTGTGCATAAATAACTGATCACTGATTTTTGGCCTATGGTCTTTGAAGCTTTCAAATTCATAGATTATAAAGCCAGAAGGACCACTGTTTATCATCTAGTCTGCCCTCCTAAAGGAATACGGTCATCCCTAATACTATTCTGCCACTCCCTCCTTCACTATAGAACTTCTGCCTCGAATCTTGTCCAGCCCCTTCCTGCCTGGCCTCCTGCTATAGTTTTTAGAGAGGTTTTCTCTCTTCCTATCTCACAGGTGTGTACATTTGTAAATACCCTCTCACTAATGACTGGGAGACCCACTGAACTACAAAATTTTATTAACCAACAAGTAAACAAAAAAATTGCTTGCTGAATAGAAGGAGAAAAGAAGTGTTATAGTCAAGTGTTCAAGAGATAGTCCCTTTCTACTGTTCTGGAACAAAGCTAAAAGTTGAAGTACCTAATGCGGCCCTTAAACTTTTATTCTCAAGTTCCACAACTGCAAAAACTTTGTTAAAATATAACCCAGCTAAGAAAATTTAGAAAACTTAAATGTCTGTCATTCCAATTAGTACTCACTCAGAGTAGTCAAACTACTTTAAAAAAACCAAAATCATTGTTAATAATAGAATACCATTTATTTAAATATTTTTAGATGTTTTCTACATTTTCAAATATATTGATTTCAACTACACAGAAAACAGCATACAGTGCTCACTTTATTTTTGATTAGAAGCATTTGCACTGTAAAAAACAGAAATAATATTTTTCAGTTGACCTAATACAAGTATCAGAGTAACAGCTGTGTTAGTCTGTATTTGCAAAAAGAAAAGGAGTACTTGTGGCACCTTAGAGACTAACCAATTTATTTGAGCATAAGCTTTCGTGAGCTACAGCTCACTTCATCGGATGCATACTGTGGAAAGTGTAGAAGATCTTTTTATACACACAAAGCATGAAAAAATACCTCCCCCACCCCACTCTCCTGCTGGTAATAGCTTATCTAAAGTGATCACTCTCCTTACAGTGTGTATTATAATCAAGTTGGGCCATTTCTAGCACAAATCCAGGGTTTAACAAGAACGTCGGGGGGGGGGTAGGAAAAAACAAGGGGAAATAGGTTACCTTGCATAATGACTTAGCCACTCCCAGTCTCTATTGAAGCCTAAGTTAATTGTATCCAATTTGCAAATGAATTCCAATTCAGCAGTCTCTCGCTGGAGTCTGGATTTGAAGTTTTTTTGTTGTAATTTCGCAACTTTCATGTCTGTAATCGCGTGACCAGAGAGATTGAAGTGTTCTCCGACTGGTTTATGAATGTTATAATTCTTGACATCTGATTTGTGTCCATTTATTCTTTTACGTAGAGACTGTCCAGTTTGACCAATGTACATGGCAGAGGGGCATTGCTGGCACATGATGGCATATATCACATTGGTGGATGTGCAGGTGAACGAGCCTCTGATAGTGTGGCTGATGTTATTAGGCCCTTTGATGGTGTCCCCTGAATAGATATGTGGGCACAGTTGGCAACGGGCTTTGTTGCAAGGATAGGTTCCTGGGTTAGTGGTTCTATTGTGTGGTATGTGGTTGCTGGTGAGTATTCGCTTCAGGTTGGGGGGCTGTCTGTAGGCAAGGACTGGCCTGTCTCCTAAGATTTGTGAGAGTGTGTTGGGTTATCCCCCAGGATAGGTTATAGATCCTTAATAATGCGTTGGAGGGGTTTTAGTTGGGGGGCTGAAGGTGACGGCTAGTGGCGTTCTGTTATTTTCTTTGTTAGGCCTGTCCTGTAGTAGGTGACTTCTGGGAACTCTTCTGGCTCTATCAATCTGTTTCTTCACTTCTGCAGGTGGGTACTGTAGTTGTAAGAATGCTTGATAGAGATCTGGTAGGTGTTTGTCTCTGTCTGAGGGGTTGGAGCAAATGCGGTTGTATCGCAGAGCTTGCCTGTAGACGATGGATCGTGTGGTGTGGTCAGGGTGAAACCTGGAGACATGTAGGTAGGAATAGCAGTCAGTAGGTTTCCGGTATAGGGTGGTGTTTATGTGACCATCGTTTATTAGCACTGTAGTGTCCAGGAAGTGGATCTCTTGTGTGGACTGGACCAGGCTGAGGTTGATGGTGGGATGGAAATTGTTGAAATCATGGTGGAATTCCTCAAGGGCTTCTTTTCCATGGGTCCAGATGAATAGGTCATCAATATAGCGCAAGTAGAGTAGGGGCGTTAGGGGACGAGAGCTGAGGAAGCGTTGTTCTAAGTCAGCCATAAAAATGTTGGCATACTGTGGGGCCATGCGGGTACCCATAGCAGTGCCGCTGATCTGAAGGTATACATTGTCCCCAAATGTAAAATAGTTATGGGTAAGGACAAAGTCACAAAGTTCAGCCACCACGTTAGCCATGACATTATCGGGGATACTGTTCTTGACGGCTTGTAGTCCATCTTTGTGTGGAATGTTGGTGTAGAGGGCTTCTACATCCATAGTGGCCAGGATGGTGTTATCAGGAAGATCACCGATGGATTGTAGTTTCCTCAGGAAGTCAGTGGTGTCTTGAAGGTAGCTGGGAGTGCTGGTAGCGTAGGGGCTGAGGAGGGAGTCTACATAGCCAGACAATCCTGCTGTCAGGGTGCCAATGCCTGAGATGATAGGGCACCCAGGATTTCCAGGTTTATGGATCTTGGGTAGTAGATAGAATATCCCAGGTCGGGGTTCCCAGGGGTGTGTCTGTGCGGATTTGATCTTGTGCTTTTTCAGGGACACAAATCAGATGTCAAGAATTATAACATTCATAAACCAGTCGGAGAACACTTCAATCTCTCTGGTCACGCGATTACAGACATGAAAGTTGCGATATTACAACAAAAAAACTTCAAATCCAGACTCCAGCGAGAGACTGCTGAATTGGAATTCATTTGCAAATTGGATACAATTAACTTAGGCTTCAATAGAGACTGGGAGTGGCTAAGTCATTATGCAAGGTAACCTATTTCCCCTTGTTTTTTCCTACCCCCCCCTCCTCAGACGTTCTTGTTAAACCCTGGATTTGTGCTGGAAATGGCCCAGCTTGATCATCATACACATTGTAAGGAGAGTGATCACTTTAGATAAGCTATTACCAGCAGGAGAGTGGGGTGGGGGAGGTATTTTTTCATGCTTGTGTGTATAAAAAGATCTTCTACACTTTCCACAGTATGCATCTGATGAAGTGAGCTGTAGCTCACGAAAGCTTATGCTCAAATAAATTGGTTAGTCTCTAAGGTGCCACAAGTACTCCTTTTCTTTTTGCTAATACAAGTACTGTAGTTGAAAGTTAAACTTAGAAATGTAGAATTATGTACAGATAAAACCCTGCATTCAAAAATAAAACAATGCAAAATTTTAGAGCCTGCTAGTCCACTCAGTCCTACTTCTTG
The DNA here is from genome assembly GCF_965152235.1 of Eretmochelys imbricata. Taxonomy (NCBI): domain Eukaryota; kingdom Metazoa; phylum Chordata; order Testudines; family Cheloniidae; genus Eretmochelys; species Eretmochelys imbricata. Next base: position 47,676,005 of record NC_135576.1, on the reverse strand, counting down.
TTAAGGCAATCGCTTGGACAAACAAGTTTGTTTTCATTTGCAGGAGATAATACTGCTCAGTTCTTGTTCACAATGTCACCTGACAGTGAGAACATGCGTTCTCATGGCACTTTTGTTGCTGGAATGATAAGGTATTTACATGCCAGATGCACTCAATATTCATATGTCCCCTTCATGCTTCAACCACCATTCCAGGGGACATGGGTCCAACTGACGGCCAGTTCTGGTCGATAAGAATCCAAAACCGTGTGTACTGATGCCTGTTCATTTTCATTATCTGAGTCAAATTCCACCAGCACAAGGTTGATTTTCTTTTTTGGTGGTTTGGGTTCTGTAGTTTCTGCATTGGAGCGTTGCTCTTTTAAGACTTCTGAAAGCATGCTCCACGCCTCGTCCCTCTCAGATTTTGGAAGGCACTTCAGATTCTTAAATCTTGAATTGAGTGCTGTAGCTATCTTTAGAAATCTCATATTGGTACCTTCTTTGCGTTTTGTCAAATCTGCAGTGAAAGCATTCTTAAAATGAACATATGCTGGGTCATCATCAGAGACTGCTATAACATGAAATATATGGCAGAACGTGGGTAAAACAGAGCAGGGGACATAAAATTCTCCCCCAAGAAGTTCAGTCACAAATTTAATTAAAGCATTATTTTTTAATGAGCGTCATCAGCATGGACACACATTCTCTGGAGTGATGGCCAAAGCATGAAGGGGCTATGAATTTTTAGTATATCTGGCATGTAAATCACCTTTCAATGCCGGCTACAAAAGTTCCATGCAAATACCTGTTCTTATTTACAGTGTCACCAGACAGTGAGAAGAGGGCAGCATTATCTCCTGTAAATGTAAACAAACTTATTTGTCTTAGCGATTGGCTGAACAAGAAATAGGACTGAGTGAACTTGTAGACTCTGAAGTTTCATATTGTTTTATTTTTGAGCGCAGTTATGTAACAAAAAAAATCTACATTTGTAAATTGCACTTTCACGACACAGATTGCACTACAGTACTTGTATAAGGTGAACTGAAAAATACTATTTTGTTTTGTTTATCATTTTTACAGTGCAAATATTTGTAATTAAAAATAATATACACCGATTTCAATTATAGTACAGAATACAATATATATGAAAATGTAGAAAAACATCCAAAATATTTAATAAATTTCAATTGGTATTCTATTATTTAACAGTGCAATTAATTAATTTACATATTCAGTGCATTTTTTTAAGCATGTAACAAAGCTGATCCCATGATAAGTTTAGTGCTGTCATACTCCTATTTAAATCCCCAAATTAAAAATAAAGAGTAAACTAATCCAAATGGCACTGTGAGCAATGCCATGCAGGGATATATTTTTACTTTACTTTTAATACTAACCATGGTCTGTCCTACTTTCTTTGCCCTGAAACATGGTCATTGCCTCTAGATTCAGTGCACACACACCACGCATAAAGGCTTTTTTCATGGTGCCTTCATATTGTTCCCTTTCACTATGCAGTCTCAGGATATCAGCTTTTGCCTCTTCCAGATTAACGTTTAACTACAATAAAGAGATAAAAACCAAAGAATTATTTTTATACACCTGTGAATACACAAAACCACCATATTATTCATTCAGCTTTAAAAAGCCACTTTACTAATTCCTCAGTGTAATATATTCCCTCCATGACTTTGTTTTAGAAATAAGATTAAATATAGGTCTCTCAAACACAATTGTTTGAATACCTCAGTCTAGAGTATGTACATGGCAAGGATGGAAACCACAGGTGCTACCATACCCAAAAAGACTAACAGTCTGTGCAGTCCAGTATTCAGTCCCAACCATGATTAAAACCAGGAACTTCCAGGTCAAATCCTTGTAATGTATTTAACTGTGCTATACAATACCGTGGTATGGCAGGGGGAAACACAGCAAATACTTCTTCCTGACCCCACCTAGAGATCAGTCTAACTGTATCTTATAATTTTATCTTTGCTCCTGTAATGTAACCCCAGCTGTTATTCTTATTAGCATGGAAGGCCATACTTCCATGAACTTCCTTAACTGCATCCACAAACACATCTATCATTTTACAACCATTTGCAAAACACAAGGTCTGTGTTGGTTAAGGACAGATTAAGTTACACATGCATAAAGCAAGGGATTTGGATATTTTTCCTTAAGTTACATTTTCAAAATTAATTGTTTCCGGGCAGGATTTTCAAAAGCATCTGAGTGACTTAGGAGCACAAGTCCTCTTTGACTGTGCTTTTTAATTTCTTTAAATTGTAACAATCTTGAAAAGTAATATCACAGTGGTCTGATGTGTGATAGCTACCTTAGCTTAAATTTTCACACATCTTCATTAGGATGAAGTTGAGAGTTGTAAGAAAAATATCTTTATCAACTTTTAACAGAAAAGCAGTTATTATACAAAGATTTCTGTTTTTACAATATGATAGACTTGCTCATTCACAATAATAATCTTGCATTTCTATAGGACAGGGGCAGGCAAACTTTTAGGCCTGAGGACTGCATCGGGTTTCCAAAATTGTATGGAGGGCCGGTTACAGGAGGCTGTGTCTCCCCAAACAGCCAGGTGTGGCCCAGCCCCCGCCTCCTATCTGACCCCCCCCGCCCACTACTCGCCCCCTGATGGCTCCCCCGGGACTCCTGCCCCATCCAACCTCCCCTATTCCCTGTCCCCTGACCACTCCCGGACCTCCCACCCCGACTGCCCCCTGCCTCCCCATCCAACCCCCCCTCCCTCATTCCTGACTGCCCTGCCAGGACCCCTGTTCCCTGCCCTCTGACCCCCCACAACCTCTATCCACACCCCCGAACTCCCCTGCCCTCTATCCAACCCCCCCTGTCCCCTTACCGCGCTGCCTGGAGCACCAGTGGCTGGTGACGCTACAGCCGTGCCACCCAGAGCACCGGGTCAGGCAACTGCGCTGCCTGGCCCCCAGAGCGTAGCGTGGCACGCTGAGGCTGCAGGGGATGGGCGGGGGCTAGCCTCCCAGGCCAGGAGCTCAGGGACCGGGCAGGAGGGTCCTGTGGGCTGTAGTTTGCCCACCTCTGCTATAGGACCATCCATGAGAGGATCCGAAAGACTTTACAAACATTAATGAATTAAGACTTACCTACTTAACAGTGGTATTTGTATATGTCATCCCCCTTTTTGCAGACAGACAAAAGGAGCCAACAGATAAATTAAGTGACTCATCTAATTTCAAACACAGATTCTAGTATCAGAGGGGTAGCTGTGTTAGTCTGTATCCACAAAAACAACGAGGAATCCGGTGGCACCTTAAAGACTAACAAATTTATTTGGGCATAAGCTTTCATGGGTAAAAAACCCACTTCTTCAGATGCATCATAGGTTCTGATTTTCCTCTCTGGCATAAGTGTTGAGTAACTTCATTTATATTGGTATACAACCAGCACTAGGGCCGTCCCTAGCCATTTTGGTGCCCTACACAGCTCCCTCGTGGGGCCCGATGGCCCCTGCGGTTGGGTGGGGGGCGGGACTGGCCACTTCCTGTGGGAAGTGGAGTGACCCGATCCCAGCCTGCTCTGCTCCCCTGGCTTCCAGGCTTGGAACCGCCTCCCAGCTGGCGGCACAGCTGGGAGCCAGGGGAGCGGAGCAGGCTGGGGCCAGGTTGCTCTGCTTACCGCCGCCAGTGAGTGCAGGGAGCCCGACCCCTCCTGCAGGGGTGGGAGCCATGTGGAAGAGGCGGAGCAGGGGCTAGAGCAGCACACAAAAATTTCCTGGTGCCCTACACAGCTGCATAATTTGTGTATGGGTAGGTATGGCCCTGACTAGCATAAGTGACAGGTGACTCAGGCCTAGAAAGCTGGAATCTACAGCAGAGCTACCTACATAACCCAGATCTCCCGATTCCCAGTCCTGCAATTGGTAAAGGTTTCCTGGCACTCTGAAGAAAAGCAGTGCATTTATTTAAAAGTTTGTTTAGTAAGAGGCACTTAAAAAAAAAAAAAAACACAACACCTTACCTCTGCAATTTTAGCTTCATAATCCTTGGAAAGCTGAAAACAGACTTCCTCAGCCCTTGACTGACAGGCTTTAGCTACTTTCTCTTTCCATCTTGCTTCACTAAGAGAGCGCCAAGCTGCCCAAACCCTCTTCATCAAAGCTATCTGGAACTGTCTGTCCGCCAGTTTATTTGCATATGCCTTAAACAGTAAAATATTACCAAATTATGTGTTTCCTATTTCTTTAATGAGCACTATGATCATTAAAGAGAATATAGTCAACTGTTTTGTAACATTAAATGGATTATAGCATAACAGATTATATGAAATATTGTAGTTTATACTTTGTTTACATATACTTTAGCTGACACACCACACACATACTGCTGCCACTTCAGAAGTGCAAGGTACTTGTATGGAGTTACCGCAGCAGCATAGGAGCTATGCAGTATAGCACCTGCAGTCACAGTCGTAGCTGGAGATTCACATGTACCAGATGTCATTTTTAAAATAATTGAGTTTTCAATCTCTCTCTCACACACACGAGGGATTTGTACCTTTTTAAAAAAAAAAAAATTAAATTATATTTTAAAAGTACCCGACACTCAAAATATTTTTCTAAAATGGTAACAGTAGATCCACTTATCCAGTCAATCAGTGAGATTAAAACAAAAAGAACAAGCTGAAGAAAGTCTGAGTAGCCAAAAGATGTCCACACCAGCCTCACAGCTACCAGCAAACTCTAGGTGGGAAGGGAGAAGAGAGAAAATGCTCCTCCCTTCCAGCAGCCAGAGGGGTTTTGTGTGATAAGGAGCGTCAGACTTCGCAAACACCATCAAAGACCTTAATGAAAAATGGAGCCCAGAGAGTCCTTACTGACTGGGACTCAGGTTGGGGTGAGAGGGGGTTTGGGAATTGACCCTGGACAGTGGGGCCTTTCATCTTTCATGTCAGTAATTGGCTAGTAGGTTTAGTTAGCTGACTATCAGAACTTCCAACATCTGTGAGAGTGTGGCTGACAGATGTTTTAGGGCTGAGGAAGAAGTGTGGAGACACCAAATATAGGGAAGGGGAGGACAACACCACAGACCTTAACTGCAAAACCAGCACCAAAATCAAATGGTTATAAGAAATGTATTTTTCACATTTCACATAAAAGCAATAGCTTCTATGACAGGATTTTAGAATGAACACTTTTATTCGTGCTCTTGCAGATACTGGGAAGATATCATCCTTACTAATATAGGTGGTAACTGACATTGTGATCAGCTATCAGCATAACCTTCTAATTAGTGATAAAAAGGGCATAATTTTGATTCACTTGTCCCTGCCATGACTATTTCTGAAAGTACGGTGTAATGTTCTCTTTTGAACTGATGCTCTTGAACTTATTCAATATCTTGTCACATAACTTTTCTATTTTGATGTGTCATTTCTTTTGATTGTAACAAGATCTGCAGTAACTCTGACCCTTTTCAGTTCAGAGGCTTATTACATCTTCTGTTTTCCACACATACCTCTTGTCTGGCCTCCACGTGCTGAATCCGCCACCGTGTAAATGTTTTCATTAGCTCTATCCTCTCCTTTTGCTTGTCTATTGCATGGGACAAGTTAGTGATTACCTGCCAAAATATTTATTAAAGAGAAGATTTAGATAGATATTTTTATGCTCTTTGGGGAATGAATGGAAGTTTACTACCTGGATAAGTTATTTATCATTTTAGTGAAATACTTCTAACAAGCTTTCCATGTGTCTTTTCCTTAAAAGAAGAACAATAAAGTTCAAATCAGAACTAAAATTAACTCGACTTCATCATTCAATGACATTGATACACTCAGAAGTTACACAGTGTAAAAACTATCAAAATTAAACTGTTATTTTCTACTATATCTGCAAACGTATGTCATGAATGCTATACTGCGGCATCACTGAAGGAAGCAAAAACTTAACACAACACAGCAAGTCAGAAACAATGATGATTTGTATTACTGAAAGTTTGACATGGGGATAATATATTTGCTACCTCACAGAAGAATTATGGAAATTAGTATTTGAAAAGATATACTAAAAGGTGTAAATATCTGTGGTAACTCAGTGGTTCCCAACATTTTTACTTAGGTGACACACCTTTTCTCTCTTTTTGTTTTGCAATCCACCCAGGGTGCAAATTCAGGGCCAAACCTCATTGGTGCTGCAACCATAAGCACTAGGTCGTAACACTCAGAGCAGGGAGCGAGGCCAAGTCCCATAGGACAGGAGCCGCCACTGTGGGGTGAGTGCAAGGTGTGATTGCTTTCCATGGCCCCAGGCCTCCTCTGCACCAGACCGCATGACCCATCTTGGAACTGTTTAATAATTGGGCTGACAAATTTACCCTAATTGTGAGCTTAATTATAAGAAGATATGAGAGTTCATAAGATGTTACAATAACCTACAACATCAAATGTTTATTGAAAACAACCTGACCTACTTTCTATCATGAATATTATAAACAGGTGCAATAGAACCAGACCAAAAAAACCCAAATTAGTCCAAATAGAAAGGCCAAGCTGATATGATTCATGGACTATGCTGAAATCATGCTTGGTAAAAAACAGAAGACGTGGAACTGGAAAGTAATGAACCAAAATTGGTGTGTCAAATATTAGGCCTAAATGGTGGACAAAATAATGAGGGAATGGGCTATTCCATCACTCACTCCCTTTTTGTGTCCTTAAAGGAAAGTTTTGGAGGAAAAATGGAAGAACAGATAGATAGAGGCTACTTAAGCAAGCTTCACCATCGTGGTTGCCACCCCACACTATCTCCTCAGACCATGCGTTTTATCATCCTACTCTTGAGGGATGTCCTAACGAGAGAGAGAGAGCGTGCCAAATGACATTGCCACCCCTGCCAGCTCCATCTTAATCCCAGCCACCACCTGAGATGAAATAGGATCAGATTTTAACAGCAGCAGCAGCTCCAGCCCATCTCACCTAACTTCTTCTCTTTTCCCCAAAAGGACCATTGTTACCATCTTTGATACCATTTAAGAGACAGTCAAACAAAGGAGGTTTTCCTTCTAAAACTCTCTCTCCAGCTAAAGGGAAAGGGAACAACACCTGTTAAACTGAAAGCCTCACTTAATACTTCACATTTCAGAAACTGTCATTGTTTTTCCTTCTTTTCTGTATCTGTAATAAAGATTAGAAGGTACTAAGCAGGTAAAGGTCTCTGTATACCAAAACCCAGACCTCGTTTAACACTATTTAAATGCTGGACAGTAACTGTTATGTTAACACGTTTGGCCCATTTATTTCATCTAAATAATACAGCAGGACCCACCACTTCAGACACACTGTGCTATTAATAATTTGCCACATAACTACCACTTTGAAGGACAGGATTAGAATTCAAAATGACCTTGATAAGTTGGAAACTGGTTGGAAACCGGTTGGAAACCAAGAAAATGAAATTCAGTAAATACATGCAAAGTACTACACTTCGGAAGGAAAAATAAAATGCAGAATTACAAAATGGTGGATAACTGGTTAGGCAGTACTACGGCAGAAAAAGATTTGCAGTTATTGTGGATTATAAATCAAATATGAGCCAAAAGTGTGATGCAGTTGCAAAAAAAAAAAAAAGCAAATATTCTGGAGTTTATTAACAGGAGCATCAAATGTAAGACATGGGAGGTGATTGTTCCGCTCTACCTGACAATGGTAAGGCCTCACCTGGAGTATTGTGTCCGATTTTGGGTGCCATACTAATAAAGATACGGAAAATCTTTCTGTCTGTAAGGCTAGTCAAGTACTGGGATAGGTTTCCAAGGGAGGTGAGGAATTCCCATCACTGGAGAATTTTAAGAACAGGTTAGACAAACTCTGTCAGGGATGGTTTGATATACTTGGTCCTGCCTTGGTATGGACTCGACGACCTCTCAAGGTCCCTTCCAGTCCTACATTTCTATGATTCATTCCATTAATGTACATTTATCATAGAAGTAATGGACCAGAATTGCTTTGTAATCAAAGCCGTTACCTAGTGACTAGTGCAGTATTCCTATACCTCCATGCAGAATTTAACTCATGCAGTAGTGGTTGTAGTTTGCAGAAAACAACAATTTAAGAAAATTATGCCTTTTGAGCCAACTTAAGTTTAGCTCAAAAATACTAAAAGCAGCAATAGTAAAAGCCTATTTGAAGTATCTTAAGTAAGGCTGATCCTTCTTTAGTTTTTAAAGATTAGCAATTCATAATGTTGTATTTTGTGAAATCTACTTTGGTTAAACTACTTTGTTCTGCCTGGGTGTCATGGCTAATTTTAGCTTTTTGCAATTTCAGTGTAAATGCTGAACTGATGTAACATTACAACGTAATCATGAAGTGTTTACAAGTCAATTAGAAAACAAAACCGTTTTTGCATATATTTTATTTAGTAGTTTACAGGCTATTTGATTTTCATGTTGGCAATATTTTTGCCTGTTATTGTGTTTACAGTGGCACATATAGCCACTACCAACTTCTTAAAACTGTACAAGTTTAAGGCAGCTGCTGTAAATGAAAAACATTAAATACTTCTTGCTATTAAGACAGAAAAATCAGTGATAGATCTTTGTAAGGTTTTTAAGACTACAGCAAGAACCTAAATTATGAACAATTTTTATTTATGAAATTGGTAGGTGATTACTACTTGAAGTTTAAGACTTTGTCATTCTTGTTAGGAGAAAGGTTAAAGCAGTGAACAACTTAGGTCAACCTCTAAAAAGGCCTATGGACCAATATTTTAGAATTCATTCCACCAAATCATGCACTGAAGTGAGGAAGCAGAACACCCATCTACAACTAAATCAAAATATGCCATTATCATTACACAATTAGCTCCATAAAGGATACTGATGGATGCGATTTGGTGAGGAAGAGTTAGTCTTATAGGGGTAGAGGTGTTAATGTTGTAAATGCATCACCAGCAATTCCAATACATTCATATTAGTGCTATACAAGTATAATTTTTGCATTGAATTACTCCATCTGGAACTAAATATATCAAAATGGAATACATTGGAAGGATTGTGGGCCTGACTGAATGCAAGCGAAATTCCACTGGCAAATATGGGATTTGTATGCAGTTGCAGCAATTGAATGTACATGGTCTGCGTAACTGGGCTCTGTGTATGTCCAGTGAATCCGGGGAGTGTACTTTTACTCTTTCTACGTACTGTCTTTCAATGGGTGTTTGTGAGTATTTTCAAAATAAATTGTTAAAATTCAAAATTCAGCTGAAGCGTTCTCAAGTGAAGGTTTTAAATGCTATTATGTAGAAGAGGGGATTAAAGTAGCACATGATTGCAAGATTCCCACAGTTCCTACTCTTTTATACCTATCCGTATAATACTAGTCAAATTCAAGACAATTGGTGTAGGTGCTGCAAGGAAATTTTTACTCTAAGACCACAGAACCATAGTGCTCATTTTATATCAGATTATACTAAAAGAAAACTCCCCCTAAATATGTAAGAGATTTCTTCCCATTTGAAAGATTATGTGGAGACCCATCCTATCTACACAAAAAAATTAATTAAAGCCTTTAAACCAACTTGGTTGTAAGGGATGAGGTAAGTGGAAGCGATTTGTAATTACTAATCCAAAACAGTGTGATTTTCATGGAAGAGAAACCATAAATTAGGGACAAAACAGTAAAATTTCCCTATTAGTATTAGAGAATGCACAGTAATTATGTGGTTTACTGATAATGTTGTTTGAGTCTACCCTTGCTAAAGTTCATCCTGACTTGAAATACCCTGATGCTTCTTTTCTGACTAAGCAAGTAAGTTTAGAGTGTATAAATTACCTGTTGCAAAACGAGTTCCTGATGTGAAAGTACAATTAAAAAAGATTCAATCTCAGAGAGTTCTAAAAATAGAAGACAGAACAGAATAAGAACACTGTTACCTCATCCTTTCTGCCAATGGAGATTTCATAAGTATGTAGCAGCTCTCTCAGGTTCTCCATCTGATTGTTCAGTTGTCTCACATGAGCAGCATGTTTCTCTTTCTCTTGTCTCATTTCCAGCTTGTGATGTTCAATAAAAGTCATTTTCCATTTTCTGAGTTCAGTCAGAACATTTGTCTGAAAAGGGTAGCACTAATTAAACTAGGAAAATTATTCTCTCCAAGTCTTTTAATCCTAGAACACATGGCAGCTAATCAGACATCAAAATTTACACTGAACCTTGCATGTACAACTTTGTCCAATTACCAGACACATCTAATTATGATAACTTAAATACAAACATTTAATTATTAGACTGCTAATAAAAGCATGTAAGATAGGAGGAGGAGAATCAAATCATGATCAATCTACTAAGAATATTTCATTTTGGTGTCACAACCAGTGACACTTGGAAAAGTACCATTTTAATCTAGCCAGTGGAGCCAACAAGGGAGTTGAGAGGAGCTTGGGTAACTGAGCACCACTAAGAGGAAGCCACCCCTACAGGGCATCCAGCTTCACTCGGAGCCAAACTCAAAGAAGTCCAACAGAGCCCATTGATGTTACAAATTCCACTGAAAAGGAGCCAATCCTGAGAAATCCAACAGAACATGAATGTGCAGACGTTTAAAATATGACCCATTCTACTGTGACTGGAGTCTCATTCTGGTGTCTCAAGTGGGTGGAGCTTGGTTGCAGGTGGGAGATGGAAGAATACAACTATTGCTCCACCCATTCCCATTTGATCTATAAAAAGAAAAGGAGTACTTGTGGCACCTTAGAGACTAACCAATTTATTTGAGCATGAGCTTTCGTGAGCTACAGCTCACTTCATCGGATGCATACTGTGGAAACTGCAGAAGACATTATATACACAGAGACCATGAAACAATACCTCCTCCCACCCCACTCTCCTGCTGGTAATAGCTTATCTAAAGTGATCATCAAGTTGGGCCATTTCCAGCACAAATCCAGGTTTTCTCACCCTCCGCCCCCCCCCAAACTCACTCTCCTGCTGGTAATAGCCCATCCAAAGTGACCACTCTCCTTACAATGTGCATGATAATCAAGGTGGGCCATTTCCAGCATAAATCCAAGTTTAACCAGAATGTCGGGGGGGGGGGGGGTTAGAAAAAAACAAGGGGAAATAAGCTACCTTGCATAATGACTTAGCCACTCCCAGTCTCTATTTAAGCCTAAATTAATAGTATCCAATTTGCAAATGAATTCCAATTCAGCAGTTTCTCGCTGGAGTCTGGATTTGAAGTTTTTTTGTTGTAAGATAGCGACCTTCATGTCTGTGATTGCGTGACCAGAGAGATTGAAGTGTTCTCCGACTGGTTTATGAATGTTATAATTCTTGACATCTGATTTGTGTCCATTTATTCTTTTACGTAGAGACTGTCCAGTTTGACCAATGTCCATGGCAGAGGGGCATTGCAGGCACATGATGGCATATATCACATTGGTGGATGTGCAGGTGAACGAGCCTCTGATAGTGTGGCTGATGTTATTAGGCCCTGTGATGGTGTCCCCTGAATAGATATGTGGGCACAGTTGGCAACGGGCTTTGTTGCAAGGATAGGTTCCTGGGTTAGTGGTTCTGTTGTGTGGTATGTGGTTGTTGGTAAGTATTTGCTTCAGGTTGGGGGGCTGTCTGTAGGCAAGGACTGGCCTGTCTCCCAAGATTTGTGAGAGTGTTGGGTCATCCTTCAGGATAGGTTGTAGATCCTTAATAATGCGTTGGAGGGGTTTTAGTTGGGGGCTGAAGGTGACGGCTAGTGGCGTTCTGTTATTTTCTTTGTTAGGCCTGTCCTGTAGTAGGTGACTTTTGGGAACTCTTCTGGCTCTATCAATCTGTTTCTTCACTTCCGCAGGTGGGTATTGTAGTTGTAAGAATGCTTGATAGAGATCTTGTAGGTGTCTGTCTCTGTCTGAGGGGTTGGAGCAAATGCGGTTGTATCGCAGAGCTTGGAAATGGCCCAACTTGATGATCACTTTAGATAAGCTATTACCAGCAGGAGAGTGGGGTGGGAGGAGGTATTGTTTCATGGTCTCTGTGTATATAATGTCTTCTGCAGTTTCCACAGTATGCATCCGATGAAGTGAGCTGTAGCTCACAAAAGCTTATGATCAAATAAATTGGTTAGTCTCTAAGGTGCCACAAGTACTCCTTTTCTTTTTGCGAATACAGACTAACACGGCTGTTACTCTGAAACCTGTCATTTGATCTATGTTTTTGATTGGCAGTTCTGATCCAGCCTGTGCACATCCACAGAGCTTGAAATGTAAGAATCTTTCCGGGACCACAGATACAGACACACTTATAGCTTCCACTGCATGAACAGAACTGATTCTTGGAGCATTTAGTGTTCGCTAGTCAAAGGCAAGCAGATTATTAGTCCATCTCTGTGCCAGTCCAGTAGGTTTTCAACTGCTTAGCTATCAAGCAATAGAAGTTACATCGATTTCCCAACGTAGTTAGATTATATTTTCTCCTGTGCTTCTACAAATGCCACAATAATCATCTGCTCAATATAAGGGTATTACATTTAGCACAAATTTAATACCTTAAGACTTCCACTCCAGAGATCAAGTATGCTTTCTATCTGGGTCACTTTTTCATCTGAAATAGTTAACTCAGTCACCATAGTCTCATCAATCTCTCTTGGACCAGATGAGGACCCTTGTGAAGAAGTCTCTCCTGAACGAACAGGGCAAAGTCCTTCCATGTCTGCCTGAGAAGGTCCCTTCACCGGTGTTAAAACTAAAAATAAAACAAAAAGGTTAAAAGTTGATTCTTTGAAGGGTTTAGCTGTTGAATATTCAGGAGGCAAGTCAGAAGTTGGGTATACAAAAGCCCTATGTCATCAGAAATCTTCCTTCACTATGCATGTAAACCCTATTCAAAAGTATGCCTCTAAGCGTATGTCTACACTGCATCTGGGAGCACGCTTCCCAGTGAGGGCAGACAGACATACTAACTCTGCTCAGACCAGCACACCGAAAATATTAGCCTAGCCAGGGGCAGCCCAAGTGGCAGCTTGGGTCAGGCCCCCGCAAGTACACACCCCTGTTCGGACACCCTAGGTACGTGCTCAGGCACCAAGCTTCCCCCTGGCTACACTGCTACTTTTAGCATGCTAGGTCCGCTCAAGCTGGGAAGTACACTCCCAGCTGCAGTGTAGACATATCCTAAGCGATGAACATCTGTAAAACAGCAGTTGGCTGATATAGTTCATTCTTTCTAAGAGTAAAACTTGCTTCCCAAGTCAAAGTATTGTTCTCTTTAAAACCAGAAACTTTCAAGGTCATTTATGCCAAAACATAGCACTGTTTATGGACCAAGTGAATTTTCTAGTGTTGAGAAACTATCTTTACAAGGAAGCAGAAAGCTTCCCTCTACTTGAAAAACTTTTTTCAGAAAATCATGTCAAGTGGAGTTCCATTTAAACATTACCCTCACCATTTTCTGAATTATTTCCCCAGGTTTCATAATACAGCAGGACCCCATTTATGCAATCTAATTGGGACTGGGGCCAGACTGGATAATCTAAAATCCGGATAACCAGAGAATGGGAAAGCGCAATGCTGCAGCGCCTCAGGAGAGACCCCCCCCCCGACTTTCTGGACCTGTGTGTACTGTTTTCCATGTAGAACCGGATAATGGAGGGTCCGATAAATGGGGTTCTACTGTATCTACATTAGACAGTAAGCGCCTCAGAGCAGGGAGCATGTTTTGTATGTTTGCAATGTACAGTGTACCTTTATTTATACATTCAGATATGTATATGGCCCTCCTCACCATGGTATCAACATAAACAGCACTCCATAAATAAATGAAACATTACACTGGATTCTCTGTGCCTTGGTACCCCAGCTGTAAATGGAAGAAATAATGCCTACCTTTCCGGCACCCTTTGACTTGATCGCCTGTTATGATTTTTAACTCTTTGGGGCAGGCAGTATCCTACTATGAGTTTGCACCATGCCTTAACACAATAGGTCCTAACTGTGAGTTGGGGCTACTAGGTGCCACTGCAATACAGATAAATAAATGCCAAGAAACTATTGGAGACAGACTGAAGATGAAGTAGGACTGGACTTTACTTAATCCAGGAAAGGTAAATATGCTTATACACAAAGAACAACTAAAATATGCAACAAGTCCCCCAAGTTCACAATATGAAGATGAACAATATTTTTAAGAGCAATTGGAAAGCATAGCCATTGGAAAATTTCTGTTGTTAGTGTTATATTTAGAACTGGGATGGGGGAGATCCCCACACTAGCCCTGCAAGAACAGAATAGGGCCAGGTAGACCCAATCAGATAATTGACTGCAAAGAGAGGAAGCTTTAGACCAGAGGCAGTTAATTAGAGAGAGGCTAACCTGTGCAGGAACAGGCAGGGCCTATAAAGACAGGTAGCAGGCTACATACTGGGCTGTTTGGAAATCAGGCAGCAGTCACTCCCTGGGAAGGGGGGTGGGGAGAAAGAGATGGGGGAAACCAGAGTGTAGGAATCAGTCCAGGGAAGGAGCAGCGAGGGCAGAAAGAGGAAGCCCAGAACCACTGAGCTGAGGGTCCCTGGATTGGAACACTGAGAAGAGGGCCCAGGTTCCCCTAGCGGACACCACATAGCATAGACCAGAGGCAGTGAATGGGAAAACTGCCTAGAACTGCTAATGGACTGTCCCCCGGAAGGGGGAATGCTGAGTGACCTAGCTGGAGGGCTAGGTCGCAAAGGAGACACTGAGGATCCTGGAGCAAAAGAGGAGCTGCAGACCAGAGGATGTCTACCTCAAGAGGTAATCAACAGAGTGACCAAGGGGAGGCACCAGTGTAGCGACAGGGGAGTACCCCCTGACAAGAACAAATTCTAATTTTTAAAAAGGTATTAAAAAGCAGCCCCGGATAGAACGTCTCTTTTCTTGTACACAGGGAAAGGAGAAGTCTCACACATTTGTGTTTTATTTTAGTTCTCAACATTTCTGGGGGGGGAGGGGTGTGTGTGTGTGTGTGTGTGTGTGTGTGTGTAGAAAATTGCAAGATAATGTTGATTTTTGAAACTTAACATATAATGGACATTGTCTTGTAAATGAAAAGTTGAGATGTTATAATTACAATCTGGCTGGGGAATATCATTTGGATTCTAAATATTTCGTGTACTGGAAGAGTTTTTGCTAACTCTGAAAGGACCTATAGAAAGTCAGCACAGACAAGCAAAAAGTAACGTACACTGAACAGAAATATTTCAGGGGGAGGAGAAAACAGTCACTATTATCAGTGCAAAGATCCATTTAAGTTGCAACTGCCGTGGAGCAAAAAAACAAGACAGTCAGGCTCTATTAAGGGAACAGAAAATAGAATTACAGCAGAACCGCAGAGTTACGAATACCAGAGTTACAAACTGACCAGTCAGCCACATACCTCATTTGGAACCAGAAGTATGCAATCAGGCAGCAACAGAGAGAGAAACCCCCCCAAAACAACAAGTACAGTACTGTTAAATGTAAACTACTAAAAAAAAATGAAGGGAAAGCAGCATTTGAATTCTGTACAGTAAAGTTTCAAAGCTGTATTAAATCAATGTTCTGTTGTAAACTTTTGAAGAACAACCATAATGTTTTGTTCAGAGTTACAAATTTCCATTCCCAAGGTGTTTGTAACTGAGGTTCTACTGTACATAATTAATATTAGTCTTGAATTCTATGTTCATTTGAACAGCAGCAGCATCTGATAGACTGAGCATACGGAGCCAGAAAATGTGTGTGTTTCAGTCTACCCAAGGCAAGTTGGCTAGCAGTCTTTTGGGACTCGATTGTGACTCTACATTATGGCCATTCAGGGAAATAAGTTAGGGCACTGAGGGTGAGTGGCGTCAGCAGAAATGCCTTCCCTGGACTGATATTTCCTTCCAAGCAGGAAAACATTTAAACTCAGATTAGCATCCGAAATCAAGAATTAAAAAGACTCTCACACTCCAAGGCATAAATTAAATCACCAACTTGGTTTAGGGAGATATACATATTCCATTATATGTTTTTGCATAGCTTGCCAGATGCCTTTTATTCTGTTTTCACATTACTCTAAAGCATTTCATATAGGTAACAGTTAGAGACAGGATATTAGGCTAGATGGACAATTGGTGTATTCCTATATTTTAGTAGCAGTATAGGTTTTTAGCTTTGATTTTTATTTAATCGTCACTGCAAATTTACCTTCCTTTTCACTATATGAATGTATTTATACAAATTATACATACATTTCCAAAGTACATTCAACTTTTGCATTTTTCTTGGCCTTCCAGATTTGTCATAACTGCCCAGCTGCGTGATTATCAAATTCTTCCAATTTTTCATGCTGTCGTCCTCCTATTCCACCTTTCCCAATACGATTGCCCAATACTACTTCTGCACACACCTTTGCTTTTGCTACATTATGCCATGAACATTCGAGATAGAAACTGTTACTTTCTATTCCTATCCTGCAATTTAACAGACCCCTATAAAATCAATAATCTTTTAGTCACTACATTCCCTTTAATGCTTGAGATTTAACAGGGACAGCAAGTCATGCCAAATAACACAAGTGGTTAACTACACAGTAAACATATGGAAGAATATTATACTTGCAGTAGGAGAATGCCTATTACTTGAGAATAATTCCACCACCTGCTCAATCCTGAAAAAACTATACCTTCTATCCTTGCCATCACAGCTTTGTAAACAGGGACCGCTAACAGGAAGCTTTGAGAGGGAGTTCTCCAGGTGAAGGAGGAGCAAATACAGGACCCTTGGGGTAAGTGGCTGTCTGTAGTGCGTGTTTGTGTTTGGGGGTTACTTGCTGTGTGCTGAGCTTGTGTTTGTCTGTCTGAAGGACCATGTGCTGTGGCCGGCAGTTGGAAGCTGTGAGCTTCTAAACAAGGCTTGAAATCTAGAAGCCTCTGTTCATTGGCTGAGCCTTAGTCAGGGGGCGGGGCTATCAAGAAGGCCAGGGCTTTATAAAGCAGTGAGCAAGCAGCCAGGGAGCTTTGCAACCAGGGACCGTTAACAGGGAGTTTCAAGAGGGAGTTTGGAAGGGGAGTGGAAAGGTGGCGAGGTACACTTGCCATTCTTTAAAACCTTAAAACTAAACTATAATCAAAACTTCTTGATTTAAACAAAAATCCTATCATTAACCTAGGTAGCTGTAGGAGAAAATGCAGGTAGAAGCCCAGCAGCAGAGTGGGGGCTATCCTGTTTATTGCGCTCAGTGTAGCATGTATGATTGCCTGCTCTGTGGGCAGGTGGCATTGTGTGCATTCGGTGCAAGGAGCTCCTGGCCCTCAGAGACTGTGTATGGGCTTTGGAGGCCAGAGTGGCGGAACTGGAGGAGCTAAGGGAGGCAGAGAGGTATGTTGATGAGGCTTTCCGGGACGCTGTAGATTTGTCCCACCTCTGATCAGACAGCCCCTGCGCTGTTAAGGAGGATGAAAGGCCCAGAGAAGGAGAGCAGTCAATGGGAACAGAGGGAAACCTTCCCATAGTTGGGACCCTCCTTCCAGATGATGTTGGGGTATCCTCTCGCACTGAGGTTACCTCTCTGGGGGAGGGAACACCAGCCATTAGGAAAAGGCCGGTGTTAGTAATGGGAGATTTGATCATTAGAAATAGATAGCTGCGTTTGTGATGACTGGGCGAACCGTATGGTGACTTGTCCGCCTGGTGCGAAGGTTGCGGATCTCTTGAGGCATCTAAATAGACTTACGTGTAGTGCTGGGGATGAGCAGGTGGTCGTGGTACACGTAGATACCAATGACATAGGGAAGGGTAGAAGAGACGTCCTGGAGGTCAAATTTAGGCTGCTAGGAAAGAGACTGAAATCCAGGACCTCTACGGTGGCATTCTCAGAAATGCTTCCAGTTCTACATGCAGAGCCAGGTAGGCAGGGAGAGCTTTAGAGTCTCAATGCTTGGATGAGATGATGGTGTAGAGAGGAGCGAGTTAGATTTATTAGGAACTGGGGAAACTTTTGGGATAGTGGGAGCCTACACAGGAAGGATGGGCTCCACCTAAACCAAAGTGGATCCAGACTGCTGGCACTTAGTTTAAAAACTGCTCTGCAACCTTTTTAATGTTAAGAGATGAGGGAAAGCTGATTGCTGCAGAAGCACACGTGAATTGGACAGAGACTTCTCTTAGAGGAGAGTCTATTGGTAGAGATTCTCTAGGTTTTAGTCAGGAGGAGGGGACGGAAGAGGATAAAGTATGGGCCAGATCAGACAAGAAACATTCACATAAAGAATCTGACACGTCAGAAAAGGGCAGGCAAATAAACAGTGACAAGTTTTTAAAATGTTTGTACACAAATGCTAGAAGTCTAAATAATAAGATGGGTGAACTAGAGCGCCTCGTGTTAAAGGAGGATATTGATATAACAGGCATCCCAGAAACCTGGTGGAGTGAGGACAATCAATCAATCAATGGGACACAATCTATAGTTCACTGGTTTGAGCATTGGCCTGTTAAACCCGGGGTTGTGAGTTCAATCCTTGAGGGGGCTATTTGGGATCTGGGGCAAAAATTGGGGATTGGTCCTGCTTTGAGCAGGGGGTTGGACTAGATGACCTCCTGAGGTCCCTTCCAACCCTGATATTCTATGATTCTGGGGTACAAAATATATCAGAAGGACAGAACAGGTCAGGACATGCGGGGAGGTGGGGGGGGGGGGGGAAGAGTGGCACTATATGCGAAAAAAAATGTAGAATCAAATGAAATAAAAATCTTAAATGAATCCACATGTTCCATGGACTCTGTATGGATAGTAATTCCATGCCCTAATAAGAATGTAACAGTAGGGATCTATTATCGACCACCTGACCAGGACAGTGATAGTGACGATGAAATGCTAAGGGAGATTAGAGAAAAGGAGTACTTGTGGCACCTTAGAGACTAACAAATTTATTAGTCTCTAAGGTGCCACAAGTACTCCTTTTCTTTTTGCGGATACAGACTAACACAACTGCTAGTCTGAAACCGGAGATTAGAGAGGCTATCAAAATAAAAAACTCAATAATAGTGGGGGATTTCAATTATCCCCATATTGACTGGGTACATGTCACTTCAAGAAGAAATGCAGAGACAAAATTTCTCAATACTTTAAATGACTGCTTCTTGGAGCAGCTGGTACAGAAACCTACACGGGGAGAGGCAACACTCAATCTAGTTCTGAGTGGAGCGCAGGATCTAGTCCAAGAGAAAACCATAACAGGACCGCTTGGAAATAGTGACCATAACATTTAACATTCCTGTGGTTGGAACACCACCTCAACAGCCCAACACTGTGGCATTTAATTTCAGAAAGGGGAACTATGAGGAGGTTCATAAACAGAAGTTAAAAGGTACAGTGACTGGAGTGAAATCCCTGCAAGCCGCATGGACACTTTTCAAAGACATCATAATAGAGGCTCAACTTAAATGTACACCCCAAATTAAAAAACACAGTAAGGGAACTAAAAAAGAGCCACCGTGACTTAACCACCATGTAAAAGAAGCAGTGAGAGATAAAGGCATCTTTTAAAACGTGGAAGTCAAATCCTAGCGAGGTAAACAGAAAGGAGCATAAACATTGCCAAATTAAATGTAAAAATGTAATAAGAAAAGCCAAAAAGGAGTTTGAAGAACAGCTAGCCAAAAACTTAAAAGGTAATAACAAAATGTTTTTTAAGTACATCAGAAGCAGGAAGCCTGCTAAACAACCAGTGGGGCCCCTGGACGATCGAGATACAAAAGGAGCACTTAAAGACGATGAAGTCATTGTAGAGAAACTAAATGAATTCTTTGTTTCAGTCTTCACAGCTGAGGATGTTAGGGAGATTCCCAAACCTGAGCAGTCTTTTGTAGGTGACAAACCTGAGGAATTGTCACAGATTGAAGTGTCACGAGAGGAGGTTTTGGAATTAATTGAGAAACTTAACAGTAACAAGTCACCGGGACCAGATGGCATTCACCCAAGAGTTCTGAAAGAACTCAAATGTGAAATTGCAGAACTATTAACTATAGTTAGTAACCTTTCCTTTAAATCAGCTACTGTATCCAATGACTGTAAGATAGCTAATGTAAGGCCAATATTTAAGAAGGGCTCTAGAGGTGATCCTGGCAATTACAGACTGGTAAGTCTAACATCAGTACTGGGCAAATTAATTGAAACAATAGTAAAGAATAAAATTCTCAGACACATAGAACAACAGACACATAGAATAAATTGTTGCGCAAAAGTCAACATGGTTTTTGTAAAGGGAGATCATGTCTTACTAATCTATTACCGTTCTTTGGGGGGGGGGGAGGGGGGGGGGAGTATCAACAAACATATGGACAAGGGGAATCCAGTGGATATAGTGTACTTAGCTTTCCAGAAAGCCTTTGACAAGGTTCCTCACCAAAGGCTCTTACGTAAATTAAGTTGTCATGGGATAAGAGGGAAGATCCTTTCATGGACTGAGAACTGGTTAAAAGACAGGGAATAAAGGGTAGGAATAAATGTTAAATTTTCAGAATGGAGAGGGGTAACTAGTGGTGTTCCCCAAGGGTCAGTCCTAGGAGCAATTCTATTCAACTTATTCATAAATGATCTGGAGAAAGGGGTAAACAATGACGTGGCAAAGTTTGCAGATGATACTAAACTGCTCAAGATAGTCAAGACCAAAGCAGACTGTGAAGAACTTCAAAAAGATCTCACAAAACTAAGTGATTGGGCAACAAAATGGCAAATGAAATTTAATGTGGATAAATGTAAAGTAATCCACATTGGAAAAAATAACCCCAACTATACATACAATATGATGGGGGCTAATTTAGCTACAACTAATCAGGAGAAAGATCTTGGAGTCATCATGGATAGTTCTCTGAAGACATCCATGCAGAGTGTAGCGGCAGTCAAAAAAGCAAACGGGATGTTAGGAATCATTAACAAAGGGATAGAGAATAAGACGGAGAATATCTTATTGCCCTTATATAAATCCATGGTACGCCCACATCTTGAATACTGAGTACAGATGTGGTCCTCTCATTTAAAAAAAGATATTCTGGCATTAGAAAAGGTTCAGAAAAGCGCAACTAAAATGATTAGGGGTTTGGAAGGCTGGGTGGGGGGGGAGATTTTGGAGGTCCATCATATTCTCTTAAATGAGCTGGGAGTTCAGGCCCACTGGGGTGCCCTGTTTACATTCTAAGCACATTATCAACTTTTAAAAACAACATTCAGGGAGAGAATTTTGTTAAGTAAACTGCAAATGTGGTATATAATGGGTCAGTATTGAGGACTGATAGCCTAAAGAGAACTCACTTCTCAACTGTTTGGAGAGGAGTCACCACTGTACACCTCTGCTACAAGAAATGTCTTGTTCCAGTCTCTCAAGTTTTCAGATCCAATTAACTACACTGATAACACAGAACAGGAAACTAAATGTTAATTTTTAAAATTCCAAAGCCTCTGAACTCTGGCTTTAACAGCACAGCATGTTTTATTCTGAGTCGTTTTCTTATTTGACTGGAAACTATTATTTATTGTGAAAACTATTTTAACAAAGGTTACGACAATTGAAGTTCTACATCTACAGTATATCACCTCTGCAGAGCCACACTCATTGACTTGAAATGCATGCTTCCAAAAGTCATGCAACTATTTGAAAAAAACAGTAACCAATGGAGCCACCTACACACTTATCCCTCATACATACCGTATAGAACACGGCCTTGTAAGAGTTGCAATTCCAATTGCCCTCAAGTTCAAAAATCTAGTGGGTGGGGAAAAAAAATAAACTTCAAAAAATGAGGGGAAGCTGGGTAAACAAGAATACTGAGAACTCCAGCCATTTAATATTATATACAACATAGGTGTACACTTCCCCCCTGTGCAGGCAGTTAAAAAAAAAGTTATAGAACCTGGTCTTGAGAATTTTACTGTCATAACACAGCTATAGATAAAGACCAAATGGGAGCAGAGCGGCACAAGAATTTTTGTTGAAGATTTTTGTTGAAGTGGCTGTACACCACTAGCATTCCTAGCACTGGTAGAGTTGCACCGGTGCTAAATCAACAGTGGGAGAACATCTGAAAATACCTATTATGTAGACAAAGGCTACGAACAAGCAGGGTAATTTCCAAAAGAGTTTGGCCCTATTCAAGGCATTGAAATAGGTCTTAAATCTCTTAGTTTATGATAAAGAAAAACTGATCAGAGAACTAAAAATGAATAGTAGCTTAGGTACAAGTGATCATAACTGGATTGCATTTATAATGTGCAAGCAGAATAAAGCCCAGACCATTAACATTATATTTATATGTATTTATTATTTTTATGTATGTGAAATATATATATACACACACACACACACACACACACACACACACACACACACACGGTGCTTAAATATGGCCAATTTCACAAAGCTGAAAACAATTATGAGCCAAATCCTCTGTGAGGAAGAATGTAAATCAGAAAAAAATGTGAGTAAGTGGGAATCACTTAAGAACACCCTATTAGATGCCCCCCGCCAAAAATAAATAAATAAATAAATAAATAAATAAATAAAAAATCACAAACCACAATCAAGGGAGAAGGCTGGACTTGTTTAAAAAACCAACCTGGTACACACACACACATAAAATATATATATATAAAAAAACATGAAGGAAAGAGGAAGTTGATAGTGATGAATATAAATCAGAAGTTAGGAATTGTAGAAAATTGATAAAGGAAGCCTAGCAGATATAAGGACAAAAGGAGTTTTTGAAATATATTAGGAACAAAAAGAACCCCACCAGTGGTATTGGTCTATTACTATGAGGAAATGGTAGAATCATAAAATAATAATAATAATGCAGAAAAGACAGAAGGGTTCAATAAATATTTCTGCCCTGTATTTGGGGGGAAGAAACAGATGATATATTCTCACCATATGGTGGTGATGATACTCTTCCCATTCCACTAGTATATCTGGAGGATAGTAAACAGAAGCTAGTAGAGTTAGACATTTTAAAATCAGCAGGTCTGGATAACTTGCATTCAAGAGTTTTTAGAGAGCTGGCTGAGGAGCTCAGACTGTTGATTTGATTTTCAGTAAGCCTTGGAGCACTGGGGAAGTTTCAGAAGACTGGAAGAAAGCTAATGTGCAATTTTTTTTAAACAGTAAACAGAATGACCCAGGTAATTATAGGCCTGTCAGTCTGAAATCGATTCTGGACAAGATAATGGAGCAGCTGATACCAGACTCGATTAATACAGAACTAAAGGAAGATAATGTAATTAATGCAAATTGTCACAGGTTCATGGAAAACCGATCCTGTCAAACTAACTTGATTTTTTTTGGATGAGACGACAAGTTTGTCTGACAGAAGTAATAGTTTTGATATAATATATTAGACTTCTGTAAGGCATTTGACTTGCTACTGCATGACATTTTGATTTAAAAAAAACTATAATATATAATGAACGTGGGGGCACATTTAATGGGTTAAAACTGGCTAATTAATTTGTCTCAATGTAACTGTAAATGGGAAACTATCATTGAATGGGTCTATTTCCAATGGGGTCCAGCAGGGATTGTTATTGGCCCTACCCTATTCAATATTTTTATCAAATGACATGGAAGAAAACAAAAATCACTGATAAAGTTTGCAGATGACACAAAAATTGGGGGAGTGGAAAATAATGAATAGGACAGGTCACTGACTCAGAGCAATCTGGATTGCGTGGTAAACTGAATGCAAGCAAACGATATGTTTTATAACATGGTGAAATGTAAACATATACACCTAGGAACAAAGAATGTAGGCCACACTTACAGGATGGGGGACTATTTTGAGAAGCACCGACTCTGAAAAAGATTTGGGGTGATGGTTGATAATCAGCTAAAGATGAGCGCTCACTGTGATGCTGTGGTCAGCAGGGCTGATGCGATCCTTGGATGCATAAACAGGGAAATTTCGAGGAGGAGTGAGGTTATTTTTACCTCTAAATTTGGCATTGGTGTGACTGCTGCTGGAATATTGTTTCTAGTTCCGGTGTCAAAAATTCAAAAAGGATGTTGAAAAACTGGAGAGGATTCAGAAAAAACTCATGAGAATGATTAAACTATTAGAAAACATACCTTATAGTGATAAGCTAAATAGATTGAGCTCCTTGAGTCTAATAAAGAGATGGTTAAGGAGTGACTTGATTAGCCTATAAGTACCTCCCTAGGGAACAAATATTTAATAATGAGTTCTTCAAGCTAGCTGAGAAATTTATAACACAAACAATAGCTGGAAGTTGAACCTACACAAATTCAGAAGGAAATAAGGCATACATTTTTGATGGTGAGAGTAATTAACTTGGAACAGTTTACCAAGGGTCGTGGTGCATTCTCCATCACTGAATTTTTACATCAGAATTGGCTGTTTTTCTAAGAGAGATGTTCTAGGAATTGTTTTAGGGAAGTTCTATGGCCTATGTTATACGGGGTCAGACTACATGATCATAATGGTTCCTTCTGGCCTTGGAATCTATATACTCTGGCTTCTCCACATGAACTGCACGGGAATAGAAAGATTGTCAGGATAATAAATCAGAAGGCTTTCCAGGGGAAGGATGTAATGTTAGTTTACGCTTGTGTTTAAAAAAAAAATTAACAAAAAACACACACCTATGAAAGGAGGATCAACAAGCACCTAAATTTCACTTATTCTATATCAATTGAAATAAGCACAAACAAAACTTTAGAGATGGTATAAGGAATAGTCCCCAGCACACTCAAATGGTGGAAAGTTAAATCGAGTAAGAATTAAGCTCAAGTAGGATGAGGTGGAGGAATTCCATACCCAAGCATAAAGATAAATCATCCTCTTAAGGAATCATTTAACTGTAGAATGTGCAGAAACTGAAGATTCTTTAATTGGGTGGGGGTGATGGGTGAACTGCTACTCACCAATGAGCCTAAATCATTGCAACAGATAAACCATACATCTTTAGAGGTATAAAATGATCCAGGATAAATTGAATGGAGCATAACTGAGAGGCTGCATTTTGCATATAGCTCACCTAGAAAAATGTTTCCATTTTAAGTTCAGAACAAATTACGACCAAATTACGAACTCAAAGGTTTTAAAATGACACAAAATGTTAATTCACGGCCAATGAGGACTGAAGAGAAGTAAAGGTGAATCTTTTTTCTGTAAAGAACCTAAAGGTTCTTTAGTTCCCTTTTCTATTTGTCAGTTTTAATTGAACCATGAAAGAAAACATTGTTTATCTGGAAATATTTAATCTCAAAAGTCAATTTTTCCTTTCTGACCTGACAATTTAGCAGCTCAGGTTCTATGTTTAGACAGCAAGAATACCCACTCAAACTAAAGCAGAACTGCCAATTCAACTCTACACTGTTAGGCACTCAGATACAGAGATGATGAGCACAGTATAAAAAAAATAAACTTTAAATAGTAAGCTCATAAATCGTGACAAGAAAAAACACAGAATCCTGAGCGCTGACCTTGGATGTAGGATTATTTTTAATTTATGAAAATTTTTAGAAGAATAACTTGCAGGGAGAAAATCTCTCAGTTTCTTATTCAGTTATTAAGTTTGTCCTTCACAAGGTTTTGGCTGTTTCATTCTAGAAATGCCAGTGTAACCAGTCTGTTTTGCCTGACTGAAAATAAATGCGTATTCGTGGTGTACATGGTAGCTTTAAAAATTCTCAGCATTCTTTTCAGACAGATAGCCTATCTTCCTGTAGTACCCTCTTCAAGAAAGTAGGAGCAATCATCAAACAAACGGCTGTCTATGGGCCCTGATTCTGTTACCTTTGCTTATACCAAGTATTATCATACTCCATAAATAATCCTGTTGCAGAGCAAGGTACTGAACTTGAATAGGATGTCAGCATCAACCACTACATTTGTTCAATTCTGAAGAAAATCATACCATGAACCAGAAAACTGTATCCATGGAGACTGATTGGGGATTGGTCCTGCTTTTTTTTTTTTTTTTTTTCAATTAATCTTTAAATTTAAAAAAAAATATTGGGGGGAGGGATAGCTCAGTGGTTTGAGCTTCGGCCTGCTAAACCCAGGGTTGTAAGCTCAATCCTTGAGGGGGCCATTTAGGGATGTAGGGCAAAAATTGGGGATTGGTCCTGCTTTGAGCAGGGAGTTGGACTAGATGACCTCCTGAGGTCCCTTCCAACCCTGATATTCTATGATTCTATGATTTCAGTGTAGTTGGAATTGAAATCTCTAGTCAACACCAGCAGTATTTTTTTTGACTGGGATTTGCTATGTAATGTTGTTCCAAACTGGTACGAAATTGGGACTTTTCCTCATTTACCTTCACAGGCTCAGCAACTCAGGGGTTTCCAGCAACTTGTTCTAGAACTGTCCTACAATTCTAGAGTGTTACAATTGTGTTTGAATCCTGTTGACCTACATCATCATGTTAATACCACCTAACTCTTTCTTAGTGCTTTTAACCATAGATATCAAAATGCTTTCCAATGGGGATGAGTCTCATTACCCCTATTTTACAGAAGGAGAAACTCAAAGATACATAAAACCAACCAGTTGTAATTAATGTTTCCCTCACCATCCGCATTCATTGTGTTGGGAGATTTGAAGCCCCGAGAAAAATTCTTTTGACTTCAAATCATTTATACCATAGTGGACTCTATTCCCAGATGTATCTGCTCTTACTCTAGCAAGAGTTGGAGGACAACATGGAACTCTATGATTAAGGATACGAATTAGTCACAGAGGTCATGTATTCTGTGACTTTAACAGATCTGTGACTTCTTTGGCTCCGGCTGTCGGCACTGGGCATGTTACTGTTTATTACACAGCACTGACACACTTCGCATACAGGCTATGTCTACACTACTGCAGTAAGTTGACCTACACTACGCAAATGGCCCACCTTGATTATCATGCACATTGTAAGGAGAGTGGTCAGTTTGGATAAGCTATTGCCAGCAGGAGAGTGAGTTTGGGGGGGGGGCGGGGGGAGAGGGTGAGAAAACCTGGATTTGTGCTGGAAATGGCCCACCTTGATTATCATGCACATTGTAGGGAGAGTGGTCACTTTGGATGAGCTATTACCAGCAGGAGAGTGAGTTTGTGTGTGTGGTTTTTGGAGGGGGGTGGGGGGGTGAGAAAACGTGGATTTGTGCTGGAAATGGCCCACCTTGATTATCTTACACATTGTAGGGAGAGTGGTCACTTTGGATGGGCTATTACCAGCAGGAGAGTGAGTTTGGGGGGGGGGGGGCGGAGGGTGAGAAAACCTGGATTTGTGCTGGAAATGGCCTAACCTGATGATCACTTTAGATAAGCTATTACCAGCAGGAGAGTGGGGTGGGAGGAGGTATTGTTTCATGGTCTCTGTGTATATAATGTCTTCTGTAGTTTCCACAGTATGCATCCGATGAAGTGAGCTGTAGCTCACGAAAGCTCATGCTCAGATAAATTGGTTAGTCTGTAAGGTGCCACAAGTACTCCTTTTCTTTTTACGTTATTCATGTAGCTGGAGTCGACATACCTTAGGTCGAATTACCACCAGAGGTCGATTGGAGAGTGATCTGCTGTCGATTTGGTGGGTCTTCACTAGACCTGCTAAATCAACTGCCGGTGGATCGATATCAGAGTGTCAATCCCAGCTGTAGTGTGGATATAGCCACAGACATTCTCATAATCTCTTCTCATCCCAGAGAGGTCACTTCATGCTCATGCCCATAAGCTTCATAAGTACAGAACTACGCAGACTGCATTTGAACCTTTCCATGACAGCATTAATTGTTCTCAAGTATGAGTTTTCAAATTCCTTGTGTGTGTGTCTGCATTTCAGTATCACCTGCCACTCTTGTGCTCTTATCAGGGGTAAAAACCGGCCTTCTACCCCTTCCCACAGAGGTTCTTGTGTTCAGAGAATCCACTGTGGTTGCGCTGCACTGGGGAGAAGTTTTGGAGATGATGCACTAATGGGACTCAGTGCCTCTTATAAATGAAGAAATATTTCTTCAAGTGGCATCTGTGTGTTTGGAAAGGAGGGGTGGAGTAGGAGAAAGGGTGTTGCTGGCCAGAGTGCATGAATGTGGCTTTCACTACACAGATTAACTGGCCAAACCTCTGTGGAAGGGGAAGTACAAGGGACACAGCTGCTACTGCTGCCCTGAAAACATTGACTTACGGCCTGGAATATCCAATGAACCGTTAAATTGTTACTACTTGAAAATTAAAAAAACAAACACCATTAAAAAAATAAGCCATTCAAACATTGTGTAGATGTAGCAGATTCCTAATGATAAAAAAGCACATTAATAAATGCGCTCCATGTTGGAGCATCTTTTCACATTAGACAACACACAAAATGCTTTGCTTTATCTTAGGATGCTTATTATTCTTGCTCAAACTACTCTCACAACAGCTCTCTAACATGAAAAGCTATGTTCTTAGGAGACGTTAGTATATATTATTAAGATGAAAGGGAATATTATCCAAGAAACTTTGAAGTAACACATAGCACTGGTTTCTTAGGTTTAAAGTTGTCAGTTCAAAGACATCAGTGGAAGGGTATTATCAAGGGGCAATACTCGGTCACTAGCATCAGAGAAATATCATATATTTGCATGGATGTAAGTGAAAAGGAGACTATTTTATTTTGGTGTTATTTGCTAGTATGTTCACTTCTTAAAAGAAGCACATATAATCTCATAGTATGTATTTGAAAAACATTGAAAATACTTGTTCTTAATGCAGACCACATCTTAACAGAGTGCACCTTGTGGACCACTTCCCCTCCCATTCCATATTGCAAAATATCCCTATGGTAACTATGGCAATTGCCTACAGGAAAACAAACTATTTATGTATTTTTAGTTCTTTGTTGTGATTTAGCAACTAGAAATTAAGAGAACCACCAGCACCATGTAACCAGCCAGTTTCCATAAACCATCTGGAGTGCTCCACAGACAGTGGTTTTGGGATCTCTGTTAGTAGAACTCCCTCTTTAGCTTATTTTCAAACTATTACACAAGGTAGATTTAAGCTAAAGTAAGATATAAGACTGACAGAGTAGTTTCTTTAAAAACGTCAAATTTCCCTACAAAACTTAAGACTAGACAAACAATGCTACAGGCTTTAACTATATCACAAACACTTATGTTTTGAGCTCCAGAATAGCAGATATTTAGAAGAACCCTTTATCACGGAGTTTTTTTCTTAAGGTAACCAAAGTTTGCATATTATATCAGCCAGTGCAGTTCAAATGATGCAATCACCAGATACTCAGATAATAGTATCTATTTATGTTACGAAAATTCTATTTATACTCTAACATATAAACACATTTCTCCCTCTCCCCCCCACACACACTACCTGGAGTCTTAGGGTAATTGATGACTTCATCCATTAAACTTGAAAACCTGTCATGTGCTGTCAGTTCTGCAGCAGGCTCAGACTGCCTCAGGACACATGGTTCAAACTTTGGAGTCACTACAGCATAACGAAGCAGCTCTTCATATTCATCCTGTCACAACAGGATGATAAATAATTATAAAGCTACTGTTATAGTTTTTAAACACGAACACAGGAAGAAAGGAATGAAAATGGATATGTTAGCTTTTAAATGAGTGTTTTGTATCACATGGTAGAAAAATAATTTTACTTATGTTTTCATAGCTCAGCTGTTTCCCTTCAATTTAATAGGCAGAGTTAATGATTTAGCTCCCTTTTATTTCCTATTTTAGAAAGCCCATACTGCATTCTAGTTAATGCATTATAACGACCATACAGTACACATTCTAAATAATTCTTTGCTATCTGAATTAAAATTACAGATCTTATAGGAAGCACTCTAAATTACTTTAAAAAACAGCATAAGTGTTGGACAAATATTTCTTCAAATCACTTAAGTTATCAGATGACCTACTACTACTTTTGTGCATCATTCTTATTGTATATGAAGAAGTATACTTTTATTCCCAACACAGAGGTGCCAATGAGGAGTACATCAGATTTCAATGTTTGCACAATGAAAATATATTTGGGAGGAATTACAAATACGACATTTGGTTGTTTAATGTCCTCCCGTCTAAATTTGATTTGAATATTCTCACTTACTTTAAAATATTTAACTTTTGTTGTGTGTTACATTTATACCTTATTGGAAAAACAAAGGCCACCACCACAAACTCCAGAACTTGGATTCTATAATTTTCAATGTGTGTTATTGTAGCATATTGGAAATGGGTTGTATCACTTTGGATAGTATGCAAGCACCTCTAGTGAAACTGTTCAGAAATCTGCCACGTATTATAGCAATTCTGCAACACCACTATAGTTGAGGTTACATCACAACTCCTGTTTAAAGGTTGAGCTTTCTAAGTACTCTAAAAATGAAATGCTAAATTGGATTCCTTTGAAATTTGCTGTGACCAGAACACAGTGAGATATCAAGGAAATGAAAGCCCAACCAACAGCTCAAAGTTGTTAGTGAACTAACAGCATCACTATTTACTCCTACTGTCCCTTCTATTTTAGAATATCAAGGCACTACACAATACAAATGATAAATTAAGTTTCATTGCAACCCTGCATGGTGAGTTAAGTAAGGATTAATTATTTAACCAAGGTTAATGCATCTGCTGAAAAACAGACAGCAAGAAGGTAGCAAGACACACAGATACAACACAGATATTTTCATTTCCAGTCACATGGTTTGGCCACACTCTTCTTCTCACGGTCATGCTGCTTAATATGTACATCCCGAGCACTCAAAATATTCATACCAAACCCAAGGGAAAATTAGAGTATATAGACAGTCCTCTGAAGTTCTCATTTCTCTCAGTAAGACCCCATTCATTACTTGCAAGAACAAATATGACGCTATATCCAAACTGATCCAACATGTAATATCATGGAAGTATTGCTCATGTATCCAAAACAGCCACCAAATTTATGGCATGAAACTTTGCCATAGAAAGTTACAGGGCAATGCTGACAGAAAGGAAGTTTGTATTTTCTTTTTTTTAATTGAAACAAGAAAAGAGCAAACTATGAGATTTAATGTGGACTATGAACATTTTAAGTAATTAACCAAAAGGAGAAGCCGCTATCCTATTAAAAAAAAAAACGAAAAAAAACAACCCTGTCATTGAAGTGCAGAGGTGGCCAACAATTGTGAAGTATAAAAAAACCCCAACTGGTTTAAGGTTCACATGGATACAAAACGTTATTCCCCCCCACCACCACACACACACACACCCCCATGGTCTAAATATCACTCCAAAGCTATTTCAGTGCTGCACATCAACTACAAAATCCCACCGGAGCATAAAATTGGCTTCTAGAGGTAAAGTGCTGGAAACTGGAGGTCAGAGAGGTTGGGATTATTTAGCCTAGTTTTGCAATATTAAAACATTAATGTATTTGAGAACACAATATTTCCATTATTCTATGAGATGGGAAAAACTAGAACAGAAAACTCAGCAACAGCCGAAGCATTAAATGATTTTTTTTTAATTTCAGCTTATGCCAAAAAGGTTAGCATGATCGGATGACAAACGTAGCGAACATCAGTGTAAATGGGTAGGATCTAAGGCTAAAATAAGGAAAGAACAAGTTAAGAATTACTTAGACAAGCTAGATGTTTTCAAGTCAGCAGGGCCTGATGAAATACATCCTAGAATACTTAAGAAACTGGCTGAAGAGATCTGAGCCACTAGCGATTATCTTTGAGAACTCGTGGAAAATGGGAGAGATACCAGATAACTGAAAAAGGGCAAATATAGTACCTATCTATAAAAAAAAAGGGGGGGTGAGGGAGAGAATAACAACCACCCAGGGAATTATCAACACATCATCTTAACTTTGGTACCCAGAAAGAAATTTGAGCAAATAATTAAACAATCAACTTGTAAGCTCCTAGACATAAGGTGATAAGTAACAGTCAGCATGGATTCATCAAGAACAAATCAAGTCAAACCAATCTAATAGCCTTATTTGACAGAGTAAGAACCCCTGTGGGTGGAGAGAAGAAGAAAATGTAATATATCTTAACTTTAGTGAGGCTCTGATACTGTTTCACATGACCTTCTCATAACCAAACTAGGGAAATATAGCCTAGACGAACCTACTATAAGGTGGGTGCATATGGTTGGAAAACCAAACTCAATAGTTATCAGTGCTTCACTGTCAATCTGGAAGGGCATATCAAGTGGGGTCCTGCAAGAATCTGTCCAGGGTCTGGTTCTATTAAATATCTGCATAGAGAGAATACACTTATAAAGTTTGCAGACAAACCCAAGCTGAGACGGAGTGCAAGCACTTTGGAGGACAGGATTAGAATTCAAAATGATCTTTACAAACAGGAGAAATGGTCTGATATAAATAGGATGAAGTTTAATAAGGACAAATGCAAAGTACTACACTCAGGAAGGAACATTCAATTGCACAAATACAAAATGGGAAATGACTGCCTAGGAAGGAGTACTGTAGGAAAGGATTATAGTGGGTCACAAACTAAATATGAGTCAACAATGTAATACTGCTGCAAAAAAGCAAATATCATTCTGGGATATATTAGCCGGAGCGTTGTAAGTAAGACACAAGAAGTAATTCTTCCATTCTATTCAGCACTGATAAGGCCTCACCTGGACTAGTGTGTCTAGTTCCGGG
Organism: Eretmochelys imbricata; assembly: GCF_965152235.1. Taxonomy (NCBI): domain Eukaryota; kingdom Metazoa; phylum Chordata; order Testudines; family Cheloniidae; genus Eretmochelys; species Eretmochelys imbricata. The sequence goes on along the minus strand of NC_135576.1, from coordinate 47,643,369 downwards.
CACTACACTTCAGGAAAGATTTGGACAAATTGGAGAAAATCCAGAGGAGAGCAACAAAAATGATTATAGGTCTAGAAAACATGACCTACGAGGAAAGATAGAAAAAAATGGGTTTGTGTAGTCTGGAGAAGAGAAGACTGAGGGCGTACATGGTAACAGTCTTCAAGTATGTAAAAGGAGGTTATAAAGAGAACAGTTTATAACTCTCCTCCTTATCCAGGACAGGACAAGAAGTAGTGGATTTAAATTGCAGCAAGGGGATATTTAGGTTAGATATTAGGAAAATCTTCCTAACTGTCAGGGTACTTATTCAGTGGAACAAATTACCTAGACAAGCTGTGAACCTACATCAGTGGAGATTTTTAAGAGCAGGTTAGACAAACACCTGTCAGGGATGAAGATAATACTTAGTCTTGCCTCAGTGCAGAGGACTGAACTAGATGGCCTATTGAGATCCCTTCCAGTCCTGTTTCTAGGATTCTATTATTTCAAGATTAAAAAAAATAATCAGACTCTAATAGTTCTAAGAAAAGCAGCATCAGTATATAGATTTTAAGTACCTCTGTAAATCTGACCCATAGTGACTATGTCACACTAGACTAGACTTTGAACCAACTGTAAGGATGATTATTATCTGCATGTTGTCCTCAGGATCTGCCTGATATTCAGTAACAATTTAATGCAGACACAGTCCTGTCTATTTTCAGAACTTATATAACAACGCTTTTGTCTTATCCTCTGACTTAAGTGTTGGCAATATGGATGAATTGTTCTTATTGATAGGCTTTCTGATGGTGGATTCAACAAGAGGCATAGCCATATATACTATACTTGGGGAAGAAGCACATGCCTTGCAAAAATGTATCACTTCTAAATCTATAGTTCAAAGTGACAAATAGGGCCACTGACTCAAGTACTTGACCACTCAAATGTAATTGCTCTACCAAAAGACAGGCTCTCAACCTGGAGAACTAGTTTGTCACGGCAGAGGTCCCCCTAGCAACAAGATCAATAGTTGGTACTGGCCAGGAGGTCACATGACAGAGGGACTAGAGGGTTATAAAAAGACAGGAGCTGATCCTTCAGTCCCTTCAGACTCTTCAGTCATTTTTCACCAGCTCAGGCTGAAAAGAGTTGCATGTAGGACCCTAATGAGGTAGGGAGAACCCTGCCTTCCTGAACACAGATGGGAAGGATGAGCTAGTGAGCAGCACTGCCTTTAGGATGTTAGTTGTTTTCTAAATGATATGTACTCTTGTGCATTATTTGTTAAGCAGAGTGCAATGGTGTTAGAATATTGAGCTAAGTGTCTACCTACCATTTGGCCTGTTGAAGAAGGAAACTGGAAGGCTCAATAATTTGGGAGGAATTCTGGGAGAGGGTATATTTGAGTTACTAGGGTATCATATGGGTCAATGCTGGTCTTTGGGGCCTGAGGCAAGTGGGCTGCAGGGCTCAATTTCCATGAAGGGGTAGCAGAAAGTGCACAGGAAGTGTGCCAAAGAGGCTAAGGGAGGAAATAGCACTCCAGGTACTTCAGACCCAGGAAAGCACACAGCACATGCTGGATTGAGGGTCTCGATTCTCTCACAGCCATCTGGGTGCCATCAAGGGGAGCCCAACCAGATATGTGACAATCTCCTCTTACGCTCATGAAAATTGATATTACTAAGGAGGATATTTCTGTTGAAAGGAGCTATAGAATTCCTATGTGTAAACTGGAGAGAAGAACAACCACCACCATAATAATCTCTATTAGAATCCTCAAGGCAGCAGAAGACATTACTTATAAAAAACAATAGAATTATTATATTTTCTAAATCAAGCCTCATCACACAGGCCAGACACAATGGGTGAAATGTTGCCATTGACATAGAGGGAGCCAAGATTTCACCCGTTTATCCTTCATTCGGGATAAATGGGGGTTGGGGGGAGAGAAAGCTTCATTGTTTAAGTAAGATAGCTGAAATAATAAGAACAACCATCCAAAAGACATGCCAGAGGCAACACTAGTCACAAGCTGAGCTATGTGGGCAGACAGGTTTCACTGGAGGAAGAATGCAAATGCAGAAGACTGGGTACTTGGGTGGGGGGGGGCGCATGGGAGTTGCGCGGGGGGGGGGGGGAAGGGCGGGCAGACAGATAAATATCACAGAAGGAGAAGTTTCAGAGTAACAGCCGTGTTAGTCTGTATTAGCAAAAAGAAAAGGAGTACTTGTGGCACCTTAGAGACTAACCAATTTATTTGAGCATGAGCTTTCGTGAGCTACAGCTCACTTCATCGGATGCATACCGTGGAAACTGCAGCAGACTTTATATATACACAGAGAATATGAAACAATACCTCCTCCCACCCCACTGTCCTGCTGGTAATAGCTTATCTAAACTGATCATCAGGTTAGGCCATTTCCAGCACAAATCCAGGTTTTCTCACCCTCCACCCCCCCACACAAATTCACTCTCCTGCTGGTGATAGCCCATCCAAAGTGACAACTCTCTACACAATGTGCATGATAATCAAGTTAGGCCATTTCCTGCACAAATCCAGGTTCTCTCACTCCCTCACCCCCCTCCAAAAACCCACCCCCATATACACACAAACTCACTCTCCTGCTGGTAATAGCTCATCCAAACTGACCACTCTCCAAGTTTAAATCCAAGTTAAACCAGAACATCTGGGGGGGGGGGTAGGAAAAAACAAGAGGAAATAGGCTACCTTGCATAATGACTTAGCCACTCCCAGTCTCTATTTAAGCCTAAATTAATAGTATCCAATTTGCAAATGAATTCCAATTCAGCAGTTTCTCGCTGGAGTCTGGATTTGAAGTTTTTTTGTTTTAAGATAGCGATTTCCATCCCACCATTCCATCCCAAGATTTCCATCCCACCACCAACCTCAGCCTGGTCCAGTCCACACAAGAGATCCACTTCCTGGACACTACAGTGCTAATAAACAATGGTCACATAAACACCACCCTATACCGGAAACCTACTGACCGCTATTCCTACCTACATGCCTCCAGCTTTCACCCTGACCACACCACACGATCCATCGTCTACAGCCAAGCTCTGCGATACAACCGCATTTGCTCCAACCCCTCAGACAGAGACAAACACCTACAAGATCTCTGTCAAGCTTTCTTACAACTACAATACCCACCTGCAGAAGTAAAGAAACAGATTGATAGAGCCAGAAGAGTTCCCAGAAGTTACCTACTACAGGACAGGCCTAACAAAGACAATAACAGAACGCCACTAGCTGTCACCTTCAGCCCCCAACTAAAACCCCTCCAACGCATTATTAAGGATCTACAACCTATCCTAAAGGATGACCCAACACTCTCACAAATCTTGGGAGACAGGCCAGTCCTTGCCTACAGACAGCCCCGCAACCTGAAGCAAATACTCACCAACAACCACATACCACACAACAGAATCACTAACCCAGGAACTTATCCTTGCAACAAAGCCCGTTGCCAATTGTGCCCACATATCTATTCAGGGGACACCATCACAGGGCCTAATAACATCAGCCACACTATCAGAGGCTCGTTCACCTGCACATCCACCAATGTGATATATGCCATCATGTGCCAGCAATGCCCCTCTGCCGTGTACATCGGTCAAACTGGACAGTCTCTACGTAAAAGAATAAATGGACACAAATCAGATGTCAAGAATTATAACATTCATAAACCAGTCGGAGAACACTTCAATCTCTCTGGTCACGCAATCACAGACATGAAGGTCGCTATCTTAAAACAAAAAAACTTCAAATCCAGACTCCAGCGAGAAACTGCTGAATTGGAATTCATTTGCAAATTGGATACTATTAATTTAGGCTTAAATAGAGACTGGGAGTGGCTAAGTCATTATGCAAGGTAGCCTATTTCCTCTTGTTTTTTCCTACTCCCCCGCCCCCGATGTTCTGGTTTAACTTGTATTTAAACTTGGAGAGTGGTCAGTTTGGATGAGCTATTACCAGCAGGAGAGTGAGTTTGTGTGTGTATGGGGGTGGGTTTTTGGAGGGGGGTGAGGGAGTGAGAGAACCTGGATTTGTGCAGGAAATGGCCTAACTTGATTATCATGCACATTGTGTAGAGAGTTGTCACTTTGGATGGGCTATCACCAGCAGGAGAGTGAATTTGTGTGGGGGGGTGGAGGGTGAGAAAACCTGGATTTGTGCTGGAAATGGCCTAACCTGATGATCACTTTAGATAAGCTATTACCAGCAGGACAGTGGGGTGGGAGGAGGTATTGTTTCATATTCTCTGTGTATATATAAAGTCTGCTGCAGTTTCCACGGTATGCATCCGATGAAGTGAGCTGTAGCTCACGAAAGCTCATGCTCAAATAAATTGGTTAGTCTCTAAGGTGCCACAAGTACTCCTTTTCTTTTTACAGAAGGAGAAGGCAGCAGAAAGGTAAGGACAGCCAGAGAAGTGCTTGCAGCACGACGCTGGAAGAAAGCAAAGAGAGAACCTTCTGGGTAGAGTGCTGGCTGGAAAAAGAGGCTTGGAATATCAAGCAAAGAAACTGCCTTCTGTTTGATTGCTATTGTGTTCAAGGAAATGGGACTATGTACATTCTTTGTAAATAAACAGGATTGCACCAAAGAAACTACTAGCATCGTTCTTTCCTCCTAACAGAAAGAACATTCAGGATCTTGAATATTGGTTAGCCACTAAGGTCAAAAGGCAGAATGATGCTTTCTATCCTCAATAGCAGTTTTATTGTTTTAATTTAGTAATGCACACCAGTGATAACAGCTGTAAGAAAGCAGCAGTTTTCTACTTTTGGGATTAATGTGCTCTCTCTTAAACTTAAGTTAAGACACATGCTCCATATATTAAATTGTTTTGTGTAATTACATCGAGTTTGCTAATTTTTGCTTAGTAAAGATTCAGTGTGGTTATTTGCTTATTAAAGCCTCAAATTTTGCTTATATTCTCTATTTTGCTTCCTTCCATTAGCATTTTTATTTCTCTTGTATGCCTAAAATAAATAAAAATCTAAAAAGATGAAAAAGTTATCCACAGCATTTCTTCACAGTTACACTTTGTCAAATAAAATGCCGTAAAAGAGGTTCAAATGCAGTTGCTTCTGTCCTACCTGAAGATCTGAAGAGACAGAACTGCCTCGATCTGAGTCTTTTGGCAAAACTGGACTTGTGCTTGTTTCCTCATCTGATGACATTCTGCACAAAGACAATTCTATAAAATACCAGAAGCTGAACTTCATTTTCTAGTTACAACAAATGATTGTGGCCCTTCCCTAAACAAAGGAGTTGGGTAGGATAGACCCTATGTAGGGACCTGGGACATGGAGCAGCCAAAGGACTTGAGGCCCAACAGGAAGAAAGGTGCTGACGTATTGCAGCTTTGAAGAGCCCCTGCTGAAAGGCAATAGATTTTGTTGGGCACAGAAAGAAAACTGATTAATTTTAGGGTATACGGAACAGAATGGGTGAATAAACAAATGATTATTGAGTCAAGTATGAATTTGTGAGCTAGGAGGACTGATTAGACAGTGTCTAACAGGGCGGTGTAGTTATCTGGTGTGCATGGGAGGAACAGCTATTAGCTGTGTCTGAGCAAAAGAGAACAGGGAAGTTTTGTCTAGACTACGTTCATGCAAGTGGTTTTATAAACAGGGGAAAGGGTTGTGTATAAAAAGACCTACACAGACAACAGGCAAAACTGGCTGTTTATACAAGTGAAATAAAATACGAAAAGAGAACTGAAAACATACTTTCTATCTAATTTTTAAATAGATATTTTTTGATAGAAGTATCATTTTTAATTTGCCAGTATTCCTTTAAATTTTATCATTAAATTGGCAGAAAGTAACAGCCTTTAAGTATCTGTATATCTATTGTTGTTGTTTTCAAAATGACAAGCAAATAGGTAGTGTCTTATTCCCCTAGTTATATGTAGTAATGTGGATGGAAGTTGTGTTTGCACATTAAAGAGAGGGGAGACTCCATTACTCAGAATAATTGATTATCCAGTATTGCTTAAACAGTTTCAGGTATTATTTTGTTTTGTATGGAAAAAAACAAACTAAAGAGGCTCTTCTTGCACTACATAAGCTTTTTGCCACTAGTATAGTTGTTTTTTACTTTCAATACTTGCAGAATTTAAGTAACTTTCCTAATTTTCTGGTGTGCGGAAGAAAACTTTGTAGGCAGAAATCATGTATGCAAAGATTTCACCATACTGAACTTTTACACCAGCCAAGTATAAACCCGTAAATCCAGTCATCTGATGTAAATGTTGTCAGGGCTTTACACATTGCAAAGAGCAATGCTACAGCAGCTTGCTTTATAAAATGGATTTAAAAATGGGTGCACACCTTAGTTAATAATTCCAGGTCCCAATTCTGCAACTGATTCTAGATGGGCACACCCTTGCACTCACATAGAGCTCCACTAAATTCAGTGATGCGCAGGCATGCTGTCAGGGCCCAAACTCACATTTGTGGAGGATAGCACAAAAAGACATCAGAACAAGTTAGCTACAATAGCCTCCAGGATCAATACAGTCATGTAAAAAGATAAAGAAAAGCTTTAAGCTACTTTCCCAACTATGATTTTGAATTTGTTTTAACTCATTTAAAATCAGTTAGAGAGACTGGAAGCCCTAGGATGCTTAATCCCTTGCTGAAATTCACACTTTTGGTTTCTCAGTGCTCAGGGTCACTGTTGTAGATACTTCAAAGACAGGAGATGTAGCATTTCCTGCCTTTGAATTATCCATGACTTGGGGAATGGAAAGTTACTCTCAGAACAGAGAAATTGACATTTTAAAAATGTTTTAAAAACAATTTAAAGGCTGTGATTGTTTCTGGTCCAAACTCAAAGAGACAGGACCGCTGAGTCTCTGATTAATGCTAGTGCCCAATGTGCCATAAACTATATAATAGCTGATATATATATAGACATACAGAGTGAAATTTCAAGTATTTGCTAAAACACTTTGTATTACTTCACTGTGCATTTTATTGTGCAACTAAAACAATTGCAAGGTTTGTCAGTTTCAGGTTTGGGTCATTTATTTGAAAGAAGAAAATCCAGTATGTCTTAAATTTTGGAATTCTCTCAGTTTATATCCAGAAGAATAGATTTCACAACAGAAACCCACACTAAAACAAAACAGGAAAACTGGTTTACTGCATTGAGGTCACTATTTTCAGAAATCAAGATCATATTAGGGCAGGGAGTAACTTATTTGTTTTGATTTCAGTGGGCAAAGCACTTGATTTTAAGTGAGGATATGAGATCAGTTCAATGTTTACTTTTCTTTGGTAAGCCTAGTATGTTGCAAATAACCTGGTATTGACACAGCTCTTAGCAGGGGAGTCTTTCTGTAGATTAGAAAAGAAAATCTGTCCTCTCTCTATATAAGCCAGGGTTCACCACATCTTCCCCCCTCCCTCCACACCTCACCTGAGTTTGCAAACACAGGTGATAGCTATATTATTAAGTTTTGTATTTGGAATTTCCAAGTAATGTCCACTCTACAACTTCCACCATTAGCACCACCGGTAGAGTTGCTCCAATGGTGGGTGAACAACTGTTACAAAGGGCACAAGTGAGAGCAAGATCAGACTGAACAATAGTACTGCTGAGATGTGCAGATGGGGAGGAGCAACTGAGTCTTTAAAAGTCTCTAGGGAAATGCAGAAGACAGGAACATACAACTGAGAAAACAGGTTACTGACTCCCACCGGGGAAGAGGATTATTATGGTATCTGAAACAGGAGGTGGAAGGTCACGTGTTCCGTGAGGGCTGTGGATAACTCCACAAGTAGTCATGTAGGCAGAGGGGCAGCGGCAGCTATGGTTATGGGGCAGGGAGACAGAGGGCTAAAGGTTATGGGCAGGAGGGATTGTGGGTATGGATGAGGAGGCAGAGGGGCCGTAGCTATAGGACAGGCTGGCAATTAGGGGCCGAGGCTGTAGGGCAGTAGCCATGGGGGGAGGGGACCGTGGCTATGGGGTGGGGTGGATCTGCAAGCTCCTGGAGCTGTGGAGACGCTCCACTGTATGGTGTGCACGCTTCCCTTCTCCTCCCACAGGCAGCACCCCGTATCTCCCCCAGGGAGGCTGGCAGGGACTCAGTCTCCCCTGCAAGCTCTTCATACCTGCGCGGCCCCCCACCTCCGGGCTCAGCCTCCCACAGCGCGGCCCCGGCTGACTCGAGAGCTTGACAGTTTCAAACTGCCGTCGGTAAAAGCCAAACCCGCTGAGATTGGTTCTGAGTACTTTTGTAAAGCAGCCTATCATTGGATAGCCGTTTCGCAGCGCAGCCAATCACTATGTGCGCAATTAACTCGGGGCGGGGCTTACAAGTAACTGCCTCCTGTAATCAATCGCCTGGCAGCCGCTGCCGCTTCCACGGAGCCTCACCTCTGGGAGTGGAGCGCTCTGCCCGTCTCAGACCGGCGTCTGGGCAGGACTGCTTCCGCCCGCTGATTGGCCAGCGATGCTGCCCGGGCCGGGAAGGCGGGCAGCGAACGGGCAGTTAGTGTGAGGGTGTCACGTGAGCAGGGCCGATATTGTGTTGCCGTCAGTCGGCTGAGGCACGTAGTGTACGTGGCTGACGCTTGGGCCCGGCCTAAGGGCCGCGGCTGCCTGAGACGCTTCTGTCAATGGCGGAAATCCGTGATAAGCCCGCCCGTCACGTCAGGGGGCTGCTGGTGCTGGGGCCTGATTCAGCAAAACACATAAAAGTCACCCCCACGTCCATTGGTTGTTTGAAACCCTCAGAAACGGAAGCTGGAGTGGAGACAGAGTGGGGGTGCCCCTCTGGCTCGTACGGCACTGTCGCTCTGTGTTTGGCAAAGGCTACATCTTTGGCATTTGGAGCAAAATCATTCTGTTGCATAAAGAAAAGGAGGACTAGTGACACCTTAGAGACTAACCAATTTATTTGAGCATAAGCTTTCGGGAGCTACAGCTCACTTCATCGGATGCATGTGTTGCGTGTGACCATTGAGGGGGCAATAGCAGTAAGTCCGGGGACTATAATTAATAGAAAGTCAGCCTTAGGTTTTAAGGCTGTACTTGCATATAATAGGGAATATAGAGAGCGTCCCTTTGCCCATTAGTCTCTTTGTTGATCCTGATACCATTTAAATCATGCTTTTTGTAGAACAGGCGGTGGGGTGTAAAACCCTTCCACACTAAATTATAGCCTTGGGTTATGCTGGTGACAGCTACACCATGTGGTGTACAACAGTCAAGCTCTGATAACTTATGAAATAGACATGACATTTAGCCTGACACTAGCCTGATGACAGAAGAAACACAGCACCTAAATGTATAAACTTAGAATCATAGAATATTCGGGTTGGAAGGGACCTCAGGAGGTCATCTAGTCCAATCCCCTGCTCAAAGCGGGACCAATCCCCAATTTTTGCCCCAGATCCCTCAATGGCCCCCTCAAGGATTGAACTCACAACCCTGGGTATAGCAGGCCAAACTTAGAGCAAATATACACACAAAATATACTGTATTTTATTTTAGATTTTTATAAATATATTTTAAAACCCTTCTGTTACTTCTAGACACTTTTGACACCCATTAAAATACACTTAATCAAAATAAAAGTAGCCAAACCACAACAAAACTTCACCCCCATCAATAGTCAGTCGCCATCCTCAAAATAAAGTCTTCTCCCCACCCAGATTGCCCCCCATCAAGTCCTTTCTACAGTGTTCCTTGGCTGCCACAGTAACTCCTTAGAGACCATTGCATTTGGGTGCAAGTAAGAGAAGCCCTAAGGTCAGCTCAGGATCTGGAGAGTGTAAATGTGGGGTTACATGCACCTTTGCTTCCACCAACCTCAGGTCCTGTTCCACACAGAGTCTGATCTGACCCACCAATCCAGCACACTATTTTAGCCAACATCTCAGATAGCAAAGAATTACAGTGTTTCATGAGAACTAACTATTGGAAAATTTCCTTTCTAGGAACTCTTCTTTTAGCTTGTCAGGGGGGATAGGACCAGTGGTGAGCTGGAGCCGGTTTGCACGAACCGGTTGTTAAATTTTGAAGCTGGTTTAGAACCGGTTGTTAAAGAATACAAGGAACCCGACAGTGTGCTGTAAGGCAACTAGAAAGTTTTTGAATGCTGTAACAAGAGAACACTTAAGCACATGGTTAACTTTAGGCAATTTTTACGCATCAGGCGGCGCGCCGGGTCTTTGGCAGCACGTCCTTCACTCTCTCCGGGTCTTCGGCGGCACTTCATTCAGTGCCGCTGAAGACCCAGAGCGAGGAGTGAAGGATGTGCCGCCAAAGACTCGGAGTGACTGAAGGAACCGGTCCTTCAGCTTTTGGCAGCTCATCACTGGATGGGACCTTTTCTTACCAAGGCACATTCAAGGTTATTGATACCGTGTACATTCCTTTGCCATGTTGTCAATAGAATGCTGACTAAAGAAATTCAGGGACTCTGTTGTAGTATCAGTTAAACATGAATTGGTTTTGCTCTGAAATGTTAGGTAGGGCAGCTGAAGAGTGTAAAAGGTTTTTCTGTAAGGGGTCTTTCCTTGCAGAGAAATGTATAAACAGTAATTGCAAACTAATTTTCTCAGACAACTGTTTTCGTTGTGTGAGGTTTGCACAAGTGATAGGTAAGATTTATGAATGGAAAAAGTATATACTCTGGCGGGGAGCGGGGTTGAGATTCTAGAGCTGAAACTTTAGAAAACCAGAATGAGGAGCCAGAGCAAGTTTGCACTTAATATTTTAAAATATTATCCTCCTGTATAGTTTGCTAAAGTTAATGGGTTGGAGAGAGGTTATATGATGCACCATTTATCTTTTTCTTTGTTACACATTTTATCAGATATTTTCAGATATCATATATTTTCTTCTTCCTTCCTTTTCTCTTGTCTCTCCTATTTTCATCTAATATTTATAGTATTAATTTGTTATATATAGTGCCTACAACGTGCTCCAGTGACTTCCAAACACAAAGACACAGATCCTGCCACATAGGCTTCACAATGTGAAACAAATAGCTGACTAAGCATAGGGAGAAAAGGCATAAATGTAAACAAAGTGGTTATTGTTGGAACAAAATATATTACCTAACATGTTTAATCAACACAGATTTTTTTAGATACATAGATTATCTCCCAAGTTTTCACTTTTCTTTATGTATCTTTTGTTTCTCCCCTTTAAAATCTTCTTTAATTCTAACTTATCCTTGTTCTACTTACTCTATAAATCTCTCATTCTTTAAATTAATATTAGTATTGTCATACCAAGTGGTAAGTAATTTAGAATGTGCAGTATCTTTCCAATACTAAAGAGTCCATGATAATATAGGGTATGTGTATGCTACAGTTAGATACCCACGGCTGGCCTATATCAGCTGACTCAGGCCTCGGGTCTGTTTAATTGCCTGGTAGATGTTTGGGCTCAGACTGCAGCCTGAACTCTGGGACCTTCCCACCTTGCAGGGTCATAGAGCCTGGGCTTCAGCCCAAGCCCAAACATCTCAACTGCAGTTAAACAGCCCCATAGCTTGAGTCAGCTGGCACAGGCCAGCTGTGAGTTTTTAATTGCAGTGCACGCGCTCTCTCTCCCCCTTTATTTTCTGCTTTCATGTGACATTTTTAAAGTCTAGTCACAGTGATGTGTAAAGAGCTAGGGAAGAAATGTACAGAAGCTGAAAAATAAGGTGGATGGCGTTGTGCCAGAAATAGTCAATTTGTTGACATCTCGTTTATATATAATTCTTTAGAAGAGTCCATCAAATGTTGACTTTTCAGTAAAAGGTGCTCCTTGTGTGATTAATGTGGCTTCATCTCTCTTATTTACCCACAACTTCTGGCCTTCATATGCCCAATCATCCTACCACAAATTAACCCAGTTAAATTTTTTCCTCAGATGCTTTTGGAAGCTAAACTATGTGAGCAAAAGTTCGTTAACTACAAAATATTGATTGGACCAATTGCCATCAGAAAACATCACGTGAGAAAGGATCTCAGATGAAAATGAATGAATTGAAATGTCTCATCTAGAAGTTGTGGAAACAAATGCATCTCTGCATCTGCAGTGACCTCATCTTGCATTACTGTTAGTATAAATTTTTCTTCCTATAAGATGATTGGCCTGTGCACTTTTGCACTAGATTTCAAAAAACATTTATTGTAAAGTGAATGTTTTTAAGGAATGTAAACTCAAAATCACAGTAGCTGTATAAGCTTTTGTATTCTCCAATAAATTTGTTAGTCTCTAAGGTGTCACAAGTACTCCTATTCTTTTTAATTATAAATTATATGAGGCATATAAATTGGCATACTTTCATCTCTGAGACACGTTGGGAATTGCTGCCTATGATGTAGATGGTTTGCAATGTCTCATGTAACTGAATAGTCCAATCCAAGATTTGCATGATCTTTAGCAGTTATTGCAAGTATATGTATCTTGGTTGTATGTATCACTATATATGAGGCATATATAGTGCATGTTATCCTGGACTTTAAACTGTAGAAGGGAAAACTGTACTACCTAATTCACTGGGAAGGCTATCGTCCTGAGGAATGTTCCTGGGAACCTGTTGCCCATGTCCATGCCTCTGACCTGATTAAAAGGTTTCATTGAAACCACCTGGATAAATCAGGCCCAGTGCCCACCTGGAGGAAGGGTACCCCTAAAGAAGAGGGTAATGTCACGATGGGCAACTAGAACGTGGATCTGCAAAGTCTGAGAGAGCTGATGTTCCCCCCGTGCTACCAGGAAGCTGTGCAGAGCCTCATCCATGGAGCACTGTGGAGAATAGGCCCTGCAGGAACTACTGCCAAAGGTAGTCAGAGTGACAGGACTCTGTAGCCCTCTGATTGGCCAGCCGGACTCTTGAACCCTGAGGAGTGGCCCAGGACGTTGTTTGGGCAACACCACATACTTTGGGCCTGCTGTGACTCCAGACCTCACCTCTTCTCTGGCCTCTGATCCTAGCCTGACTCTGACCCTTGCCTCCTCATACCAACCTGGTATTATCTCTGATCTCTGGTCTCCAACCCTGGTCTGATTTTGACCTCAAGGGAAGAAAATTAGCAGCATGTCATCTCCAGGAGGAGGAGAACCAGTATAGCCTGAAAGCAATTACCTACTTCTATCTGCACAGGTACTACTGCTTATAATGCCTTGAAAGAGTCATCTGAGAGAAAGGATCAGAAGGAGATCCTGTCAACTGGAAGGTATGGGATGCATTGCCCTAGGGATGGGGGTTCTATGACCACCACTCCCAAGAGGAGAAGGGCAGTGGTGGTCAGGGCCTCTCTCCTAAGAGGGCAGTCATCCATCTGCTATTGGACTGGGAATCCCAAGAAATGTGTTGCTTGCCTGGTGCTAAAAATTCAGCATGTGATGAGGAGTCTGCCGAGACTCATCATACCCTTGGACGTACCCCTTCCTACTTATCCATGTGGGCGCCAACAGTTCTGCCAAGAATGACCTTGAGTGAATCACTGCAGACTACATGTCTCTTGGAAGAAGGGTAAAAGAGTTTAGGGCGGAAGTGATGTTGTAGTCCAACCTCCCTGTTGAAGGAAAAGGCCCAGGCATTGAATTGTGGAAGTAAATGCCTGGCTACACAGATGGCGTTGGTGAGAGGGCTTTGGCTTCTCTGCCAATGAGCTGATGCTCTGGAAAAGAGGATTACTGTGCTGGGATGGGTTCCATCTACCAAATACTGGGAAGAGCATCTTTGGACATCTCACTAATCTGATAAAGAAAGCTTTAAATTAGATTTTATGGGGGATGGTGACAAAAATCTGGCCAATGTGCATCTAGGCTCAAGTCATGAAGACAAGGGGAAGGGGCTAAATTCTGGAGAAGGGAGTGGAAATCACAACTGCATTAAAGAGGCAAGAAGAAAAGTAACAGGGCAGGCTGCAAAATATATTCAATCCCCGTATACCAATGCAAGGATGAATTGGAAGTCATGGTATATTGAAAAAAAGACATAATTGGCATCAGAGACTTGGTGGGACAACTCCCATGATTGGGGTACCAGCATTGAGGGATATAGCTTGTTCCAGAAGGATAGGGAAAAAAGGGAATAGGTATGGGATAGGGATAGGTATGGGAAAAAAGGAGGAGGAGTTGCACTGTTTGTCATGAATGTATACACTTGCTCCGAGGTCCAAGAGGAAGTGAGCAAGAGACATACTGAGTTTCTGGGAGAGGATAAAAAGGGAAAAGAATAGTAGTGATGTTATTGTGGGAATCTATTACAGATCACCAATTCAAGAAGAGGAAGTGGATGAGGTTTTCTACAAGCAGGTAACAAGATTAGCTAACACACACAAGCTAATATTAATTGGGGATTTTAATTTCCCTGATATCTGTTGGAAGACTATTACAGCACAACATAATATATCCTGCAAGTTCTTAGTGTGTGTGGGGAACAACTTTCTGATTCAGAAAGTTATTGAAATGACTAGGAGGTCATCCATTTTGGATCTGGTGTTGACCAACAGGGATGAATTGGTTGTGAATTTGAAGGTGGCCAGGAACTTGGGAGGAAGTGATCATGATCTGATAGAATTCAAGATCCAAAGGAAAGGAGGACATGAGAACAGCAAAACAAAGACACTGGACTTCAGAAAGAGAGAGAGATTTCAACCAACTCAGAGAAATAGTAGAGAAGGGCCCATGGAAAGACAAATTAGGAAGAAAAGGAGTCGAAGATGGCTGGCAGTTCCTAAAAGATGAAATACTACAGGCTCAACATCAAGCTATTCCAATGCAGAAGATAGATAAGAGGAGCCAGAGCGAGAAAATGTGGCTGTACAAGGAGCTTTTTAAGCTATCTAAAAGCCAAGAGAGATACATATAGGAAATGGAAGGAGGGGCATGTCACCAAGGAAGTATGCATAGGAATAGCACAAGCGTATAGGGACAAAAGCAGGAAAGCCAAAGCAAAGAATGAGTTACATCTGGCAAGACAACAAGAAGAGGTTCTACAAATGTCAGACAAAAAAGAAAGATCAGGGACAGTGCTCTGCACACTGGAGAAGATGAGCTGGTAATGGAAGATAAGGCAGAGCTGCTCAATGCCTCTTATCAGTCTTCTCTCAAAAATAACATGTGACCAGACAACTAGTGAAGTACCATAGACAATAAGGGGGAAGGGATGCAGATCAAGATGAGTAAAGAACATGTCTGAGACCTTCTAATTTCAATCAATTCAAGTCAGCGGGGCCCAATGCTATTCCCCCCGGCGTGCTGAAGGAATTAGCTGAAGAAATCTGAGAGCCACTGGCAATTATATTTGCAGACTCATGGATGACATGAGGTCCCAGAAGACTGGAGAGGGGCTAACGTAGTGTCCATCTTTGAAAAGGAGAAAAAGGAGCTGAGGAACTATGGACTAGTCAGCCTGACCTAGATACTAGAGCAATATATAAAACATTCAGTTTGCAAATATCTGGAGGATGAAGGGGTAATCAGTAGCAGCTAGAATGGATTTACTAAGAACAAATCATGCCAGACCAGCTTGACTTCCTTCTTCGACTGGATAACTGGTTTGGTGGATAGGGGGAATTCAGTGGACATAATATACCTGGACTTCAGCAAGGCTTTTGACACAGTTCCATATGACATTCTGATAAGTAAACTGGAGAAAAGTGGACTTGGCAGGACTACCATTAAATGGATACATAATTGGTGAAACAACCACAAAGTGTAGCTATTAATGGAATGATTTCAGATTGGAGGGAGGTCTCAAGTGAGGTTTCACAGGGATCTGCTTTGGGTTCAGTGTTATTTAACACCTTTATTAATGGCCAGGATATAGGAATAGAGAGCATACTGATCAAATTAGCGGATGACACAAAGCTGGGTGGAGGGAGGGGGTTTGCTAACACTTTTGAGTCTAAAACTAAAATTCAAAAGGATCTTGATAAATTGGAGAACTGGGCTATAGACAACAATGAAATTAAACAAAGACAAATATAGGATGATACACTTAGGGAAGAAAAAACAAGTGCACAAATACAGAATTGGCAACAGCACTGCTGAGAAGGATCTGGGAGTTGTGGTGGATCACAACATCAACATGAGTCAACAATGCAATGCTTTTGCAGGAAAAAAAAAAGCAAATGAAATTTTAGGCTGCATTAACAGCATAATGTGCAAGTCACGGGAGATGATAGTACCGCTCTACTCAGTGATAATTAGGCCTCAGCTGGAGTACTGTGTCCAGTTATTTTGGTCACCAACGTACAGAAAGGATGTAGTGAAACTGGAAAGGATCCAGAGGCAAGTGACAAAAGGAATAGAATGCAAGCTATATTAGAAAAGAAAGGCTGAAGGAACTGGGTATGTTTAGCTGGAAAAAGAGGAGAGTAAGGGAAACATAATAGTGGTTTTCAATTACTGTGTAGCAGGGTGCAGTAAGGCCCCCCTTGGACCTGCCTCTGCTGCGTTCCAAAAACCACTCAGAGACCTTCTGGCTCAGCAATCACCGGTGCAGTTTATTTACAGCGTGCAATCCCAGCACCTTCTCACCACATACAGCTTGCGGGCTTCAGCCTTAGGAACTTCTCAGTCTCTGCAGCCAGGAAAGAAGAGTACCACTCTCTGGCTTCCCCACTGTTTCCTTCTTCTGGGCCTACATATAGCCCCAGATTAATCAGGCTCTTTCCCCTTTGTCAGTCAGGTGCAGGTTTTTCCAGACAGCTCCAATTTACCTCCCTTAATTGGAGCTGGCATGACAGAGGGCTGGCTCAGGTGTTCCTTCCCAGCAACCTGGCACATGCTGCCATAAAATAGATGGAGAAAAGTTGTTCTCTCTTGCCACAGAGGGCAGGACAAGAGGCAATAGGTTGAAACTACAGCATAGCAGATTTAGATCAAATTTCAGGGAAAACTTCCTAACTGTGAGAATAGTAGGACAATGGAACAGGCTGCCTAGGGAGATTGTGGAAGCTCCTTCACTGAAGGTTTTCAAAAGGAGGCTGGATAGCCATCTGTCTTGGATGGTTTAGATCAGTGGTCTCCAACCTTTTTACACCCAAGATCACTTTTTGAATTTAAGGGCAAACTCACCCCTTCTCTGAGGCCCCTCCCCTGCCCCAAAGCCCCACCCCGCTCACTCCATCTCCCCCTCTCTCTGTTGCTCACTCTCCCACACCCTCACTCACTTTCACTGAGCTGAGGTTCGGGAATGGGTGCGGGCTCTGGGCTGAGCCTGGGGCAGGGAGTTTGGGTGCATGAGGGGGTGAGGGGTGCAAGCTCCAGGAGGGAGTTTGGATGCAGGAGGGGAGTCTGGGCAGGGGCAGAGTGTTTGGGTGCAGGAGGGGGTTTGGGGTACAGGAGGAGTATGAGGTGCTGGCTCCAGGAGGGGGTTCAGGGATGAGGGTTGGGGTGTGGCCTCCCAGTGGGCAGCACTTAGCCTCGCTGTGCCCACCACTGACCAAGAGCCACTGGAGGTAAGGCAGGTTCCTTGCCTACCCCAGCCCCACACCGCTCCTGGAAGGGGCCAATGCACCCCTGCGGTCCATGGGGGAGGTCGGGGGGCACGTGGCTCCACATGTTGCCCCTCTCTGCAAGTACCGCCTCTGCAGCTCTCCTGGCCAATGGGAGCTCTGGGGGTGGTGCTTACAGGCAGGAGCAGGGAAACCCCTGGCGCTGCAGGGCTGCGCTGGCCACTTCCGCAAGTGGTGTGGGGCTGGGGTAGAGAGGGAGTCTGCCTTAGCTGCAGCCACATTAAGCTGCTGGAGATTGCGATCAACTGGGAGATCCTCTAGGATCAACTAGTCTATCGCAATCAACTGGTTGGTGACCACTGGTTTAAATTCAACTAGATGACCCTCGTGGTGGATTCAACTCTTTCTTATTGAACCTGGCTCTGGAGATTCCTCCGACCTCTGCTCACTGGCTACTGTTCCTCACTTGGGGACTTCAGCCCAGCTGTGATCTCTAGCCCAGACCGCTTATGCTTTGGTCCCTTACAATGGGTTAATTTCTTCCTCATCATACCACTAATATGGGGTAAATATATACTTCTAGTTCTACCCAATTGGCACATTTCTGTGAAAGAAATATTGCAATGCCATGTGGGCATTTAAAAAGACTGCTCCAGCATGCGTCAGTTAAAGGATTGATTAGTGTTTCTACATAAGAGGTACATGTACATTGTGAAACTCTTAAAAAAAAAATCTTTCAAATGTTTTCTGATATTCCTAAAAAGTAACCAAAGATGTGACATTACGTTATATAGGGGCAAATATGACCTGTCCTGCATGGGAACAGTTGAGGGCAAAAAGGAAATGTAAGGCTTTTCACCATCCACCCTCTCAACAGTGCATCAAGCTATCTTGCCTCAGGCCAGAATACCTAAGGAACACACTCTTCTGACTAGAAGCACGGTCAAGCTCCTGAACAGCTATTGCATATGCTGTGTTATGCAGCACAAACTAGTTTAGGGTGCACATTGCTCCTTCTTTAATAAAGCAATGCTGTATGTCCCACAGAACAGTTCAGAAACATATGGTCCATAATAAATAAATAAATAAAATAATAATAATAATAAATTGCAATAGGATTCTCACCAGTCAGGGCAATATTTGGCCTTTAAGAAAATGAGTGGGTCAGTTTTTCAACCTGATACTGCCTTTAGTTGAGGAGATGCAAGCATTTGAAAATTGGGGGGGGGGCAGGGCAGGTTTGCAATGATTACTCAAACCAATCTTTATTGTGCAAATGTTCACCAGCGCTTCGTAATTAGGTGGATAAAAGAAAAGGAGATCAAAGGGTATGAAGCTGATTATCCTTTTCATTGTAGTAATTGTAGATGCCTAGAGAGTGGGGAAATGGCAATAATTATTCTCCTCCCACACTTCCGGTTTTGTCAACTAATGAAATCTACTGAAACTTTTTGATTCCTACTGTGCATCAAAAATACTAATCTTCACTGTTAGCTTCTAGTGCAGTGCAGTATGTACAGATATTTTCACTGAGGGAAGATAATGATTCTAGGCCTTTCCAGCTACTTATATTCATTTGCTTTTCTAGCCAAACAAGAGTCACAGTAGTGGTTTGAAGCCAGAAAAAGTATCTGTACAGCCTGAACCATGTAGGAAAAGTTAAGTCTAAACACTGTAGCGCTTATTTTTTTCCCTCTGTGTTTTTTGCACAGATTTAATCATTTTAATATCACCTACAACAAAAAACCAACCCTTGTTCTTCAAAACACTTATTGAAGGATTTAAAAGATATAAGTGAACTTAGTCTCATCTGCATGACATTTTCGTGCTTGTCAAGCTTGGCCTGAACTATGTTACTTACACACACACACACACACACACACACACTCTCTCTCTCTCTCTCTCGTGTAATACTCAATAAGTTTCCCTTGAATTTGGAAACTAATAAGCAAGTCCTCCGTGGTGCAAGAGAGGCTACTCTGTAATGTATGAATACTGTATTTGACCTGGTTATTGGGATGTTTACTGTATGACAATACTGGGCTAAACATTGGGATGTTTATGTACGAATGTTTTGGTTTAATAGCAGGCTGTTGGAAAAAATAATCAGGAAGCAGATTAATGGCTTGAGATAGCCGACTACTAACGCTTAGAGACAATACACGAGCCATTGGCTTTGGTGTTTTACCTTTGACCTCCTGATGAGCTCCCTGGATTAGACTGTCAAGGTGGGGTCCAAGGAGAACAAGAGAAGAAAGATCTGACTAGATTTAAAGTGACATACTTCTTCAAGCAGAGGGAGAGGGAGTGATATAGATTGACACACTGACCCCAGAGGTTAGAGGTGACTGGGAAAGTGAGGCCTGAATAGGGGTGCTACTAAAGGATGGCAGGACTCTAAGTAAGAGAGGGGTGTAGACCTTTTACGGATTTAAAATCCTTTTTCTCTTGTGTTATGCTTTATTCCTACTGTTAAGATAAAACAATATTTGGGTTTAAGACAGCTGCCTGGTCATTGGTTCATCACTACTCAGACTCCTATGGGGAGAATTGCAGGTTCCGAAATCAGTCAGACCTGCTAGGTAAGCATGGTAGATACACAGGGTACTGTAGACCAGGGCTTGGTCTAAAAGGGGAAGAATCACATGATTCCACCCCAGGAGAGATAAGGGGACAAGGCCTGAGGGGGTGAACTCAGAGACCAGAGGGGAAGAGAAGTGCATTTAACCCTGTAACTGTGATACCCTCCTGTAGCTAATTAACACATATTGATTGCTATGGTCATAAACAGAGTCTGTCTCCTAGTGAAAAAGTGCTTCATACCTCAGAAGTCATGACTTTAAAATTGTTTTATGAAGAGCTCACCCTAAGTGAGCCCCCAACAGAAAAGTTTAATTGCTATTGCTGAGCCTGCAGCCTTCTTCATGCTTCAGCAACAGCACTGACCAGGGTGCTTCTCACAGGGCCCTGTCATAGCCCTCCTGTGCTTATATCACCGGAAGTCTTCTCTTGCCTCCAGCAGAGGTCCTCTTCACTGCCCATGCCCTACAGTCTTTACAGGGTTGGGATTCTACTGCGGGGATCCCGTTCCCTTTGGAGCTAGCCTTCCATGGAACACTGGTGAAGGTCTCCAGTCTTCCACCCACAAAAGGTACAATTAGAGGGTGGAGGTTTCCCCCAAACATCTTTCCTCTAGTTTACTTGGCTCCAGGCTCATATCAACCCCCATGAATTGTCCCTCTAGAGCTATAATCTTGGGATCCCTCTCTTCCCGACTTATCTTGCCCCCAGTTTGGGGCTAGTAGGGTAGGTTTGCCCACCAAAGCTTTTTTGTCAGAACCCTTCCCTCTGCGGTGTGTTCGCTATCCCATGCCTTTCCAGGCGTCCATCAGGGCTTGTACCTCCCGGGAGTTGGCCAAACCTCTACCCTCCTTCTCTAGGTGTCCCTGATCTAGCACTCCCTGTTTCACTGCCCCCTTCTCACGTTTTCCTCCTCTCCCTCCCCAAGTCTTCTTGTGTAGTGCATCTTTCTGAGCTTGTTACTGTATGTCTAGGGTTATCATACACTAGACCTGGAGGACTCACTGGAGAGTATATACTGATGAGCTTTTTACATGGATCCAGCAGTTGGGTTCTCTTCCTGCATAGTCTACACATTTTACATAAAGGGAATGGGCTCCAGTCAGTTCCTAGGATTACTGAGTAAGGCAATGACTTCACTGTCCCTACTTGCTGCCATCTAAACTTCCCTTCTACTTCCAAGTGGATAACTGCCATGGGATAAGTGCTCTTTCCCTCACTCCCCCATGCATACAATAGTTATTGTCACCCCTTCCTGTCACCACTGAGACTTAACCAGGGTGCTCTATACAAGGGAACATGCTACTGCAGAATCCACAATGCTCTGTCATTCTTCAGCCTGCTGTGACAGGAATCATCCTTATCCCAGGTTTCCCTTTTACACCTGTCCACCCATAGAACTCTGTGAGCCTGCAGTCCATGAAAGTGAAGTTTCTCTTTGTGTGTCCTCTGCCCCGCACTAGTAGCAAGCTACTGCACAGGCAGCTGAGGCCCCCTTGTATCTCCTTCCTGGGCTTCCCTGCATGAGTTTCTTCAGCCTTATTTCCCCCCTCCTTGGCCACAGGGGGACAGAGCTCTTTCCATGGAAAGTCTATCTCCACATACACCTCTGTTAATTTTACTGCTGCCTCTGAACCCTGACCCTTGTAGTCTCAGGGAGGCCCTGTGTAAACTGTTCCAGAATAATGGAGTCCATTAGGGCCTCAGTGTCCTGTATCTGGCTGCAACCAGCAAGTGGTCCAATCTGAAAATTTCTGTGCAAAGGCCCTGGGACGTATCCTGCCGTTTCAACTGGCTACCCTGAACTTTTGACAGTATTTTTCTGACAGGGTATCAACCAGCCAGATAAGGGGCTAGCCAAAGTGCCCATGCATCCTTCTCCCATCCAGTACAAGTAGCCACCCATTAATAGGTTAGTAAAAGAGGCATCAGGTCATCCCCCAGGGACATTTTGCATTTCCCCAGGTTCACTGTTCAATTTCCAATCCCCTCACTGGAACTCACCAGCCTCTGCAGGAGACATTGCTGCATCTGGGCCTGTTCCTTGAACTCCTGTAACGTTGGTTGCTGCGCTGCCTGCTAACCCAGAAGTGCTTGCCTCTCCACCTGCTGGGTCTTTATCTCCTTTTGCCGTTCCACTACTCAGTGCAGCATCTCGTTCATTGTGCCTGCATCTCTTGCCCTTCTGCAGGTCCCCTTAGAGTCTCCTTTCAGCGGAGAAGATTAATGCTCCTGAACAAGCCCCCATGTGTCATAGGGTGTCTGTCACTACCTGGTCAACTGTACTGCCTGGCCAGTTTGTGTGGACTCTCAGTCATAGACACACACCACCTTTTCACCACATGTGTATTTATTCCTTCCTTGCAAAGTAACACAGTGTACTGCAGGTTTATAGCAAGAGAAGGTGTCCCCACAGCCTTTGCTCCTCAGGCCAGTTTCATCCTCCGAGTTCCCCCTTACTTCCTTTTCCTTCCATTTGTATCCTCCAAATACAACTTTAGCCCAGCAATTAGCATGCAGGTGCTCGGTCCCACAACAGAAAGCATATAACTGCTCATAGCTAAGCCTGCAGCCTTCCTCATGCTGCAGCAACAGCAGTGACTAGGGTGCTACAAATAGTGCTCTGTCACACCATTCCAATTCACTGACTTATTCCTGCTGCTGGAAATAGTCTTCAGTGTAGTCAAAACATCCATCAAGAATTTTGCTAAACAACCACTTGAGTATTTCTGTGGTAAAGATCTTAATAGTTTAAAAAACTAAAAAGAACAGATGATCAATTAAAATCACTTGTGATAGGAGATCATCAACATTTCCTGAGACCTCAATGGTAATATGCATATGTGCAACATATTTATGGTGACATTTTCCTTCAGCAGTTATAGAATTCTACTATAACTATATAGTATTGAATGACCATAAAATGCACAATATCAAAATCTTTCAGAAAAGGACTGTAGTTTCTTCTGAAATCTGTTATTCAAAACTAGACAATTTTTATTTTGTAATTCTTGTTTGCAGTAGCCTAATATTTAAAGAAAGGCAGAAAAGGCTTACTTGTTGACTCTACAAAACTGTTGGCAACAATTAAACTGTTTTTTGTGAACATAAGTAAAAAGCTTTTAAACTTCAATAAAAACCCTTTAGAAATAACAATAGCTTCCATCATTATCTGTCTGCTTTAATTATATTCATGCTACTTATATTATTGCTTTTAAGAGTTGCTTTGTGCAAAGGAATGCTAGGTCGAATCTTTATAAAGGAGATTCTATTCAAAGTATAGATCTGTTTGGAAACTGATGTGCAAGAAAAGAAAAACAAATTTAAAATTAATTTAAAAAACAAACCATCTTTCATCCTTCCTCTAACAGTATCCCATTTATATGAGCGATTGTGTGACACTCAATGTTTGTGGCAGGATCATAGCGTTAGCGATAGAAAAAATGTACAGCTCTACAGTTGTCGTTCAGTTTGAGTGCTGTAATTCCCTTGCCTGACATCCTAACTTTTCCCCTTGTCAAATCATCTAGCTGTGGGGATTAGACACAGGACTGTTGCGGTCCAAATACAAGACAGAACAAGGCTTTAAGCAAGCAAGCAGGCTGGTCTGCCTTGTCAGCTTTCCACCCTCTCTTTTATTCTCTCCCTCCTCCTGCGCATTACATACTCCAAGAGATAAAAGGAATACACTAGCTTTTTTTAATATTCTTATTTACCAATTTCTATCTACTGCATTCCTTGCTCTCGGGCCTTGAGCCCAGTCCTGGGAGGCTTCCCACAGTTCATGTCCTCTGGGTGAGTTTCCAAGGTTCATGCCCTTTAGAGGAGCCGTGTGTGCACTGCTCCTACACAAAACTCAGGGTGTGCCCTGAATGTTGCCAAGTGCATGAACCCTTCAAGAATCCTTCATCCCCTCCTTTTTTGTTTATTTGTGCTCGGCCATCTCCTGGTAGCCATCAATTTGCTTTTGCAAGCCATTAACTCCCGGACAGACTAGGTCATAACTCGTGGAGCCTGCCAGGGCGGGTCTCAACAAAGCCTTAACAAAAAGGAAATACAGTGCACATAGCAACAGCAAAAAATAAGCCCAAGAAGGTAAAGTGTAGTTGGCCGGGCCCCAATTAGCTATGCTAGAGTACTGGGAAGAGAAGTTCGCGTAAGCAGCGAGCATCGTCTCATTCCCTATTTCCTCAGGGTGATGACATACTGGAATAAGGCACGTACCTAACAATTCTTCAGCTGCTACAAAATCAAATAAACAAAAGTGGGTAACATTTGCTATTGAAGCCAATCTTTCCCATAGGTTATATGTCATTTGGGCCCATAACGGAGGAGGCGCTCCCGAGTCAACCCCTACAGGAAATAGGAGGCACATAAGGCACACAATCAATACAGAATTAGCAGTAATTTGGGTGAGAATGGCCACAAACAGAGTCTCAGGAGTCTCTGGCTGTTGGTTTGCTGCCAGTCTTCGTTGAGCCGTGGCGACCAATGCTTTCACTGCTCCCCATGTCATGGGCTGGCTTGGGACACTACGTCTCCTCCATCTCCATCCCGCCATTGTTGACCCGGGAGGCACCACGTTCTCCTCCAAAGTCAGCTGAAACTCCGGTATGGGGTTTGACAGCCCCTGGTGCCATACCATGCTGTTTCAGTGCCGGTCGCACACACCGGGCCGGAACCCACAATGGTCCTGCAGGGAGAGACACAGCAGTATATCCCCAACCCCAAGAAATTAAAGGTACTGGGCCCAACCATTGCAGATTGGGCAGCTGACGGTAATAGACACGCGGTCTTTCCAGTACCTCGGACTTATGAAAACGCCAATCCGCGGAGGTCTGCTGATCTGTATTCAGTGTTAAATTATTTAAAGTAAACAAAAGGACACGCAATTGTTGCTGAATGTCTCCTAAGGTTCAGAGACGCAGCTCCCCTTGTTTTAATTGTTTGTCAAGCAAGGTTTTTAGCGTGCGATTTGCACGTTCAACAATAGCTTGGCCTGTGGAATTATAAGGGATCCCGTGTTTGAGATGGACGTCCCATTGGGCACAAAAGGTGGAGAGGGCTGTGGAGCAATAGGCTGGGGCATTATCCGTTTTTATCCGGCTCGGGCGACCCATAACAGCAAAACAGGCTAGCAAATGGTGAATAACTTTGGGAGTGGCTTCCCCACGCTGTGGGGTCGCCCAGAGGAATCCCGAATAGGTATCAATGGAAACATGTAAAAACGAATAGGGGTGGAATTGTGGCACGTGAGTGACATCCACATGCCACAGCTGATTCGCTGCGGTACATCTGGGGTTAACGGCATAAGAAAAGTTAGGGGCAGCAGCGGCACAGTGGGGGAAGGAACGAACAATAGAACGTGCATGATCAGCAGGAATGTGAAACTGTCGGGCCAAAACAGAGGCAGACTGATGAAAAAAGGAATGGCTTTCGATGGGGTCAGAAAAAAGGGAATTTACCTGACCACGTAATGCACGATCAGCACGCGCATTGCCCTCAGTAAGTAGCCCAGGCAGAGGGGTATGACTGCGAATATGAGCAACAAAATAAGGGAAATTACGAGTGGTGAGAAGATACTGTAAGGACAAAAACAGGCGGAGGAGGTCCGCATCAATCTGAGGGGTAATGAGGGCAAGGGGTAAATGATCGATTACCTGATAAACATAATGCGTGTCCACAATCAAATTAAAGGGACAATCAGCAAAAAATTGAAAGGCCAAAATAACAGCAGCTAGTTCCAAGGACTAGTGAAGCTCTCCAAGCGCTGTGCATGCAAATATCGTTGTACAAGTGAATGAAGCACTTTCAGCTTTTCTAGGGGGAGGGGCCACTGGTCAATCCATACGGGCTCTAAGGATTGCCATACCAATGGTAATGTGGAGGGCAAGGTGGGGGGGAGGGTTTTGGGCCATTATATATTAATATCGAGGGTGGTGTCCAGCTTTACAAGTAAATCACGGCCCCAAATATTGAGATGGATAGGGAGCACAAAAGGGCGGATCGTACCAATGGCACGGCCTCCTGGTTTAGAGACCGTGACCCAAGACAAACTTTGGCGCCCAGGTTTGCTACCCCCGAACCCCCACAACTCTTTAAAAGGAACTGTTGGCCAACTGACCGGCCAGTCCTGATCACGAATCACCGTAACGTCAGCTCCAGTGTCCACCAGCCCTGTAAAAGGAAAATTATTTAAAAGATGTGTTAACTGAGGTTTCGAAGGGCGGAGCGACATTGTTAGGGCAACAAATTGAGAGGACGTGTCGTGAGGTGGCGACTGGGACAGCGTCGATCCAAAGCCGCCTCCGCCCCGGGCTCGATCCTCTGCGGCTGGCACCTGATAGGGGACTTAAATCAATTGTGCAATTGACCGTCCACGCGGGAGCAACTGCAGAAGATGGGTCCACACCTGAACCTTAATAATGCTGGTGTAATCGGCATCAGTGACCCCTGGGATGACAAAAAAAAACCCTGTTTCGTGTGAGCAAGGGAGAACCAGACCCACAAATCCGGCAGGGAGAGGTCCCATCACCTGTGTAGGTACGGCACAAACCTCCCCCGGCAACTGAAACTCAGCGTCCTTCTGCATAATCAAATCAAGCCCTGCACTTCCGGCAGTCGCCGCCCTCATGGAGTCTATGGATTTTAAGGCAGAGGAACAGTTGTCTGAGTGCAGAACACCCCCGTTTGGCCCTGGGTTCGGGGGGGACCCGTCGTGCGGGTTCCCGACCCGCTACGACACTGATTAGCCCAGTGATAGCCCTTCCGACACTTGGGGCACTTCTTTGAGGGGCGGGCGGGCGGCGTCGATGAGCGGCACTCCCACTGAAAGTGACCCTCCTTACCACAGTGATAACAACGCTTCCCCTCCTTCTTGCTTTTCCGCAGGGCGGCAGCCAGAACCCCAGCTTTATGTGCTTGTGTGCCAATGTTTTGGCACGCCCGCAGCATGTCCGACAGCTCTAGAACGCCAGCGGCTTGTGCCGCCTGGAGAGCACGGCGGCAATCCTCGTTCGCATTTTCAGCCGCCATTTTTAACAGAATCTCCTGAGCTGCCGCAGGGTTATCCACCTGTCGGAGGATAGCCTCCTGCAATCTGTTGATAAAATCCATAAAGGACTCTGATGCACCCTGACGGATACTGGCAAAGCTTTTGATAGGCTTGCCTGAATCCGGGAGCTTCCAGAAAGCATGCTGGGCGCAGGCAGAAATAATGGGGAAGACAGCCTGCTGGAGTTGAGACTGCATCTGAACGGTAGCAAACAGGCCCTCCCCTGCTAACTGCTCATAAGTGACCCCTTGCGCTATATATACCTGGGCTTGGCGTTCCGCCATCTGCCGATACTCACTAAGCCAAATAACATGCTGACGCCCAGTCAGTATCATGCACAACAGCGCCTTCCAATCTTCAGGGACCAGGGTGTACCCAGTACCTCGCCCTTCAAGGAGACCACGTACATACGTGCTAGTGAGGCCGAACTCGTGAATTGCTTTCTTTACCTCTCTGATCACTGAGTAAGGCAAACTGACCCAGTTTGCAAGCTGGTTGCCCTGGCCATCATCCTGCGAGGTCACCGGGCAAATGGAGACCAGATCAGCTAATTCCTCTGCTGTAAGATCTGGGCGAGTCTTCGCTGCGTGAACCATTTGTTGCACCAGTGAAAGCCCCTGAGCAGATGCGGATGACCCCCCGGGGGGCCCCGGAGCATGGGGGCCCCGCGGGGGGACGGTGACCACTCACCGGCTCCAGAGGGGAAGACAAAGGAGGCGGCAGTAATTGAGGCACTGGGGGTGAAGCAGTGGGAGGGATGGCTGCAGGAGCGGACGGGGGTGGCGAGATTGGCAGCCCTTCTATTGGCGCGGGAGAGGGTCTTTCCAAGGCGACACGCTGTGTCGCATCACCAGGAGGGG
Organism: Eretmochelys imbricata; assembly: GCF_965152235.1. Classification (NCBI taxonomy): domain Eukaryota; kingdom Metazoa; phylum Chordata; order Testudines; family Cheloniidae; genus Eretmochelys; species Eretmochelys imbricata. The sequence continues at coordinate 47,615,421 of NC_135576.1, read as the reverse complement.
GGATGGCTGCAGGAGTGGATGGAAGTGGCGAGATCACCAGCCTCTCTATTGGCGTGAGGAAGGGCCTTTCTGAGGCGACACGCTGTATCACGTCGCGGCAGAGGTGCCAGGCATGTAAAGCCTGCATGGGCACCCGAGGCTCTTTGCGCAATATCTGGCCCAACCGCTCCCAGTCCTCTAGCTTAAGGGTTCCGGCTTCAGGGTACCACGGGCATTGGGCACTCACCTCCTGTAGCAGAAGAGTGAGTTCTTGAGTGGGGCAATCACGCTGAGCCTTACGCAGCAAATACTGTAGCTCATTGCGGTGTTGCACTTGCAAAGCAGAGAGGGAGCTTCCCATACTTACCATGACGAAAAATACTCACTGGGATCCACGAAGCGGATGAGTGATGCATCTGAAACCTTTGCTGGGCGAGGTGAGTGCTGAGGGCCCCACGTTTGGGCGCCAGTTGTTGCGGTCCAAATACAAGACAGAACAAGGCTTTAAGCAAGCAAGCAGGCTGGTCTGCCTTGTCAGCTTTCCACCCTCTCTTTTATTCTCTCCCTCCTCCTGCGCATTACATACTCCAACAGATAAAAGGAATACACTGGCTTTGTTTAATATTCTTATTTACCAATTTCTGTCTACCGCATTCCTTGCTCTCGGGCCTTGAGCCCAGTCCTGGGAGGACTCCCATGGTTCATGTCCTCTGGGCGAGTTTCCAAGGTTCATGCCCTTTAGAGGAGCCGTGTGTGCACTGCTCTTACACAAAACACTCAGGGTGTGCCCTGAATGTTGCCAAGTGCATGAACCTTGCATGAATCCTTCACAGGACTAGATCACAAGTTGGAGTATAGTCTTCTCCACCAGAATTAACTTCAGTCCATTGCATGAGTCAGCAGGCTGGTCACATAGTGGAGATATTTTTCTTTTCCTGAGAGAATTATGCAGGTTTGCTCACATAGGAGTGAAAGAGGTTTTGTTTAAAAAAAATATATATATCATATCTACACCAGGTGGCAACACAACATGCTGCTGTCATGAAGCTGCATTTGAAAACAAATTCTTCCAGTACACTGGAGTTACTGTAATCTACACAGCATAGGAGGAGAGACGGTTTTAGTCTGGGTTTTATTGTTGGTAGTGGCAAAAGACATTTCTTGCTGAAGTCTGCACTAGGGTCAGACAGGCAAAGAATGCCCTCTGTCTTCTCAATTTCCTGGAATAAATAATTGGGGTCAAATCCTGGTAATGTTACCAAACCCCAGGTACAACAATTTTGCAGAGTTCAGGGATGAAACCCCCAGTCCCAACTAACCATGATATTATTACAGATGGGTCATGGCCTCTTAATAGATGTATATGCAGGAGGAACAGTTGTTGTGGTCCACTGCTCCCATTCCGCTTGCATTTTGGCCTAGTGGAAATACACTGTGTATGACTGACCCACCATAACCCTTGACCTACCCACAGTACTCTTTTCAATCAGTAGCTGATGACCACTGCAGAGCAAAACTACGAAGGATAAGCGGAGACGTTCCATACACCTCTGTGAATACATTATTTGCTGCCTGCCCTTTCCCCACATGCACCTCTCTGGCTTCTTTGTTCTTCATAAAAGGGCTGCAGTGGTTTAAAAAGGACCCTAAAAGCTTTGTATCTAGACGGGGAATGGATTTCCCTGGCTCAGGCACTATGGAATACAGTCCTAAGACTACTTTTCCAGGATACCTTCACAAGCCTCAGTTTAGGGAGTGGGTTTGAGGCTGCAGTACAGCCAAGACTACTGAATCTGACCCATGTTCTTCCTGGCTTGTGAAAGAGTCATGAACACCTAATGCCACTTCTAACCAAAGTAGCCAACCTCTCATTCAGAGGGGGACTATTCCCTTCCACCCATGCAATAGGCTGACCAACACTGACGAAACCCACCCTGGATACATCTGTCCTAGACAATCACTGCCCAGCTCACAGAGAAGCTAAGAAAAGGCCAATGACAAGATCTAACTGAAGCCAACATTCTAGACACAACACAGTATGAATTCAGGCCAGGACACAGAATTTTTCAATTCCACTTTAACAGCACTGATGGATTATCTTCTCAGTCAGTGGATAAAGGACAGACATCCGTTCTTACCCTGCCAGACCTCTCTGCAGTATTCAGCACTGTTGACCAAGAGATTCTGCTGTTTTGCCTGAAGAAGGTGGCAGGAGTCCAGGGTAATGCAATAAAATGGTTGAGTCCTTCCTAGATGGACATTCCCAATAAGTAGTGATGGGAAACTGAACCTCCACCTCTCACTTGTAGAGTCCCACAAGGATCAATTCCTATCTGGTCCTTTTCAACATCTACATGTAACCACTAGGTGAACTAGTCAGACAGAGACTCAAGGTGGCCCAATGTTTGGATGAAGAACAGCTGGCTGAAGCTAAAACCAAGCAAGACCGAGGTGATGCTTGTGGGCAGAAGGTAGTATTTTGAAGAGATTGGGGAGACACTGTGCCTGCCTTCATTGAAGATACAGACCCACAATTGGTCAGTTCAGGCCCCTGCAGTCCCGTCTAACCCTATGATTCTATAATTCCCTGCTGACACTGAACTCTTATATAGCAGCATCCGCAAGTAACTCTTCCTATCATCTCCAGTTAGCTGAGAAACTCCATCCCTTGCTGGTGGATGAAGACCTGGTCCCAGTTATACTTGCTTTTGTCACCTCTTCACTGGATTACAGCAATGAAATCTAACTGGGCGTGAAGCCTTCAGCAGTTAGAAAACTCCAGCTAGTACAGAATGCTGCAGCACATCTCCTCAGGAGTGCAGGCTACTGGGAACATATCAAACCTGTCCCCTGCTCTCTACACTGGCTTCCCATAAAATCATAAAACTGGAAGGGACCTCAAGAGGTCATCTAGTCCAGTCCCCTCTAATCAAGTTTCAGGTCTCAATCCTTATCTTCAAAGTGCTCACTGGCCTGGGCCCAGGATACTTTAAAAACCATTTAAAACTCTAGGGTGTTGACCATGGTCAACAACTCTGCTCCTCTGGCAAAATGGAACTCTCAACAATAAAAGTAAAGTTCGTCTGTACAGGAGACAGAATTTTCTCCAGAGACAGTCCAAGACTGTAGAACTAAGGATCATCATAAACCTCACCACTTTCTGGTCCAAGTGCAAGGTGCATTTCTTTGGCCTTGCCTTCTAATGTGTGCTAAAACACGTTGCAAGAGGTATATTTATATTGAAAAGAAAAAGACACCCTACCAAATCAAGGTACTCCACCGCATGTGCTTCTCCCTTTGGGAGAGAATGGGAACACCCCAGGACCAGGAGGGTGCTTTCTAACTACTTTAGCACCCTCTCTGTTGGGCTGCAAATTCTCAAAGCATGCTGTTTGTGATGCATTTTGGATCTGTAGAAATTTCTAGAATTTGGATTATAGAGAACTTTTTTCACCTGTGACAGTGACAAAAAAGGCTAGACTAGTGTGTTTTACCAATACTAAATTAATTCCGTTTTCCCTCAAGATTTTACACAATTTTATCAGCTACCAGTAAGGGGAAAAGTCTTCTTTATTACTGGTATGGTGATGAAATGTTAGATTCTCTGCTTTACCATCCTCTCTTTTCAAAGCTCTTCAAATGAAGTCAAGTTAAATGGTCCCCAGGAACTGATGTGGTGGAAATATGGGTTAAGACTAATTAAATCCTGCCTTGTTTTAAAATTGTTATCTCAAAGTATTAAATGATTTTTTTTAAATGACCCTTGGTATTATAATAGTGAACATTTATAACCACAAAAATTACTTTTTATAAAGTATTGTAATTATTTTCTTAAAAAACTGCTGCCACCTAATTAATAGAAGAATTCTACCCATTTATACAGAGAAGCTCCTTTTCATCATAAGACTAATGACCAGATTTCTGTCTGTGAATAAAAAGAGTTGCTTGAGTTTACATAAAAATGACCTGCAGGCAAATTTTCAGAAGCAGCCACTGATTTTGTATGCCTCGTTTTGGGGTGATAAGGTACGTGAGGTAATATCGTTTACTGGACCAATTTCTGTTGGTGAGAGAGAAGCCTTTAAGCTTACACAGAAGTCTTCTTCAGCTCATTCTGTTTTGGTGGGGGAAGCTGGAGACATTTTGAGCTTAACTTCTCTGGAGCTTAACTTCAACTAGAGTTAAGGGTCCTCAGATCTTCTGGTAATCAAGCCCAATCTTTCTCAGTCTGGGTGCCCAAATCAGCAGCCACTTGTGAAAATGTTGATACGAATGGGCTAAATTTCTTGACTAAGCTGGCACAATTCCAATTAAATTAAATTGGAGCTGTGTCTGCTTATGCCAAGCTGAGTTGGATCCAATGTGTTATGGACAACAGAAAAGCACAGAGAAAAGTAAAGCTGAGAAGGAAGATCTTTTCTTAAAAAAAATTAAACTTGTACTGTGCTATACATGCAATGAACATAAAATCAAAATGGAATTGTAGGTGTTTAAAGAGTAAGCTTTTAAACTATTCAAAAAGTCAAACAAAACAAACTGGTACATGAGCCAAATTTAGGAAGGACATTATGAGACATAGCTGAAAAGAGGAATAATATATAATCTGATGACTGGGCCGGGGGGAGTTTTAATTAAAATAAAATAGAATAAAGTGATTATAGGAAATTGTTACAGACCTACAAGACAGAAGAAGGCAGAAGATAGACATGTTTATGTAGATAAGATGTATAGAGTGTGACAACATTGATTATTGCAGAATTTCAATAGTCTTGACATTGATTGGAATAAAATTAATAAATCACTAATAATGGAGTGGGAGGCATGTTTGTATTGGGCTGTTTTATACAATTTGTGAATTAACCAACACACTTGGAAGCTGCTGTTGTGAGAATTCTTAGGAAAAGAACGGGCTTTGATTATTTCTTGACCATGTAAGCTACTAGTTAAAAATTCTTGGCAAAGTTTTCTTCTCAGGATGTGACACTAGCAGATTAGCAACACAATTTGAAAACACAACTCTTATCAGCACATGTATTTTGATTTTTATTTATTTATTTATTTTTTTAAAAAAACATGCATCAGCTCAATCTCTTATGTGACACTTAGGAGCGGGCCTTACTGTAGTAATGCAATCATATTTTAAAAGGTAGTGGAGCAGTTAGAATGTATCAATCCTGCAGTCATACTGAGAAGAACATGAACAAAATAGTAAAATATTGGAGGGACATGTCCCCTTCAACTCTGCAGGAGCTACCTGTATTCCTTATACACAAAGGTTTCACTCTCTGGTCTAGTTTGCTCACCATGTTCAGCTTCTAGCAAGCACTAAAATACTGTTGTACAAAACAAAAACATTCACTTGCCATCATTCATCTTTTAGCGATGTTTTCCTTTTATTAATTGGAGAGCACTCTCAGTCAATGGCACCAGCACTGCAACAACTTACAATTAGTTCTCTGCTTCTATTTTTCAGGACCCTAGATACTTTCATAACTACTAGTATGTTTCACGCCAGATTTATTTAACACAGCAGAGACCAGCTATACATTCATGCTTGCTTATTTGTATGTGCTAGGCCGAGGAGCAGCAGCAGCCATACTGCTAACTGCCACAGCAACAACAACCCAGTGTGGCCCAGGAAAAGGCGGAATAAGGAAAAGTGCAGCTGTTTGCTAGGAGAGTGGCAAAGGAAAGAGGTAGGGAGGAGAACTGTGAGCATTCCATGTGATTTTACTTTGAATGGACTCTTAAAAGCTGTGAAAATGTAGTGAATATTTCTAATTCTAAAGTAAGTGTCTGCTAAGATGCAGGAAGAAGGAAATAGAATATGAAAGCTAGCATTCAGTTGAAGGTGAACTATTCCTATCTGTTCTATTAATTAACTATAGAGATTGCGGTTTTAAACTCCTATGACAGTCTTAAATTCTCCTCTCAGCACATATTCACAAAAGCCTAATTCAACATTAACATGTGAGAATTCCCTTTGCAGCATGCATAAGCATATCATCCATCTGGAGATGGGCATGAATGTTCTCCCCAGATCCCTTTACCTCTTAGATAATTAATGAATGTTCGCAATTAAGTCAAAACAAATATTTTTTCCCCAGGCAAAGTTATAAAAACATTTCTTTTAGACTATGAACACAGAGCCTTGCTCAGATGTAAGGATTTCCCCTAGAGGCATTTGTAATGAAAAAAGTCCCAGAAATGTAAATGTGACATGGGGGGGGGGGGGAAGGGGGAAATAAATAAAAATCTACAGTCCTACCTGATCCAAGAGTAGCATTTCTCAGTTCTGTCTTAATCATGATTTCTCTGGCAAGAATAAATTGATAAAATACAGTTTAAAGGGATGAGTTCTTTTGATATCCCTTCAAAACCCTCTTATGGGATTCCAGTGCTAAGTGGGTCTTCACAGTCAGTCCTGGAGAAGCTTGTGCCCTAGAACAGCCCTAGAACTGTGCACAGTTTTTCCTCCATAAAGGGAGCTCTTTTCACTTTAATATGGCTTTTTCACTTGTAGAAATAGCTTCTTTAGTAAAGATCATCAGTTCTCAGTAGCAGCCATAATTACAATAGTTTCCTAAATGGCTTTTTTTGGGGGGGCGGGGGGAGGGAATACTGCGGCCTTCACTCTCTGGAACCTTTTCCTCTCTCCTCTCATTGGTTACAGAATTTTAACATTTAGTCTTAAGAAACCTGAAAATTACATGATTATTTGTGGCTAAACTCTCTCTCTCTCTCTCTAGTGTTTCTATCCTGTTTTCAGTTCAAGCCTCTAAACTAACTAGCAACTAGATTCTCTGTTGATTTTTATTTACTGCCTAGATTACTTGAGTAATCTAGTTTATCCACTGAAAGATGCAACTGTGTGCTAGTGACATCTCCATGGTGCTAGCAGAAAATGCAGAGTGAAATTGTCTATTTGTAGTAAGTATGGAGCTTATGTTACACAAGCAGTGAAAGTTCACATTTTAAAAAGCAATTTAAGATTTTAGACAGAGATCATTACTTTTTAAAATGTCAGGTTTCAGAGTAGCAGCCGTGTTAGTCTGTATCCTGAAAAAGAAAAGGAGTACTCGTGGCACCTTAGAGACTAACCAATTTATTTGAGCATAAGCTTTCATGAGCTACAGCTCACTTCATCAGATGCATCAAAAGCTTATGCTCAAATAAATTGGTTAGTCTCCAAGGTGCCACAAGTACTCCTTTTCCTTTTTAAAATGTGTGACTTTATACAAAATAAAAAAAGAGTCTACCTCTTCAAAACGTTAGCAAACGGATAAATGTGATTAAAAAACAAGAACTTGATATTGAACAATTGTTTAGCATCTGCATTTACAAATGAACTGTGCAAGTATTGGGCAAAACTGGGAATTATTTTCTGAGAGAACAGAAAGACTAATTCTGTGACATCACCTTGTGACGGACATACTGTTAGACCCGCAATAGAGGTTTTCTTACAGGATGGGGGACCAGGCAGATACTGAACAAAGTGTTGTTATAGAATACTTTAAATGCTTTTTATTGATTACAAAACAAATTTTACTCACTCCGCATTCACACCCCAAACATACTATACCAGAGTCCAAAGGTCAGAATGGTCCTGATGGCCAGTCGAGATTTCTTCCAATCATAAAATCTTAAGATGCGGGGAGTCAGCAAAAACCACATCTATAGCCACACGGGGCTCTAATAAACAATAAACAACTCCAATTTGCAAAGATCAGAGGCAACCATTTATAGTCCATTCTGTCATGTCATTGATTCTTTGCCTTTGTTTACTAGGCTTTCTACCCACGTTTCCAAAGAAACAATCCTGGGTGGGCTACCATAATTCAAGGTGTTCCATTTCCTCCAATGCTCATACAATTTTATATCAGTCCAGCTGGTGTCATTTCCTTTTCTGCTAATTTTCCGTATTTTTCCCAAAACATAACAAAATTGTTCTTGCACAAATAGTTCTAATAGTTCTTAACCTTAAATTCTTGTTTCAGTTGCCAACTTGCAATGCATGTATTCATGTCAAGCACACGCCATTCATACTAGGCCTCAATAACCTATAATATATTACATGAATCACTATCTATCTATCCCAACAGTACCAGGCCTTCATGGCTCCTGCTGGAGGCGTTGCTGCTCCAGGAAGCAGTGAGGTCAGAGGAAAAGAGCAGCAAAGGTAGTCCTTTAAGCCAGCCGAGAGAAGCCACACTGGAGCAGCTATCTTTCTTTTCCTGTTGTTTTATGGTGCAGCTGCCTCAGCTGTTACCCTGAAAAATGAATTTTTGGGTGCCCCTAGAATGACCTGCCTATTGCTTCCTTAATCTGTCCTTACTGAGGTATAAATTTCCAGGATTGTTAAGGAAAACAGTAAAGGATACAGATATAACCTTCTGATAAAGTAATTGACACAGGCAGTATTCTATTTATAGATAAAACAAAGTATCTTTTTATTAATGTAACTAATGATCCCTAGTACAGTATATTCTAAAAATCCTAAATAAGGCACAATCCCTTACACAAATCCCTTATTGCAAGTTTAAAGAGCATTCAAGCTACAATAGCATGTATGTTAAATGGTTATAAGTGAATGCTTCATTACAACTGACCAGTTTGCAACAAATCTCTGACAGCAGTTCTTAAAGTGCTTTGAAGTTTACATAGATAAATTGCAATTAACAGAATTTTATGCATTCTTATAAGCACACACAGGCTAATCCTATATACTATTCTACACTGTACTTTTGGTATACTATAATTAAAAATAGTAGGCTTACTTTATATATCTGTTGGTATTCCTTTAAATTATAGTTGCTGCCTGCCACTGCTTCTCGGCTGTGATCAGTCAGCTTTGCTCTGATCAGTCAGCCTTGCTCTGATCGAGTCTTCTTTTTTTCCCCCCTCTCTGTGGCAGCTCCCCTTCATCCATCCTTTCCATATCGCTCTTTCTCCAAATCCCATTCAGCCTGCTGGTCTTTTATGCTGCACTCTTTCTCTCTCCTAAAATACCTTCCTATTCTTGTAAGCAATTACTTCACTTGCACATGCTCAATGTCAACCTTTACCTCAGAGCTATGACTAATGGACCTGATCTTTAGAACTAGTTGTAACAGGTATGAGTGTGGTTCTTCTTAGCATAAGCACAACATGACCACGATTCATCACTGAATTTGGTCTGCTGGTTGGATCGTTAGCTTCCCTGGCCCGGGAACTAATGAGGTGAGACATGAACACTGATCCATCTCCCCTCCATGAGTGCACTGTGACTAGTCAGCTAGCTAACCTCTCTCTTACCTTGTACTGCACATGCTCAGTAGCTATTAACTTTTTACATGCTCACTGCCGTTGTTTACCTCAGAGTGATTCTGGTGACCCCTACACACACACTTGGCCTTTTGCCAAGTCACTATCTTGGAAATTCTGGGTTTTCTGCCAATTGACAAAACTTTTCAACCTATCTCAGGACTGAGGACGCTTAAGATCAGCAACTCCCATCTTAGGGTGGATTAGTTCCTGCTTGTTCAGAAAAAAAGATCAGGCAGACAAAAATGGAGGCTGGAGAATTTATTTATTAACACAGCATGTGAAGCTATGACTGCCATTTACCGCAGTTTTTGCATTAGTAAAAATATATATCCTCTCACTCAGTCAAATATCCTTTAAAAATTGAAGAAATGCTTTTTTTGTGCTACCCCACTTTCCCAGAACTCTCACCAGTCCTTTCAGACTATATTCTTTCATTTTGAGGCATCTCAGGTCTTCATAAAGAATCTTTCCATCTGTGTAATTCTCCCTGCATTGCTATAGCAAGTATACTATTTCTTGGACTTTACATGTGTTGCACAACCCACTTCTGTGCTTGTTTAGTAAATATATATTAAAATTCAGGCCACAACAAGTTATCACTGTAACTATAGTTACTTCACTTCTATCATTGCTATTAAATATACCTTTATCCTCAAGTTTAGGATATATTAAAAAAAAGGTGTGCCTCTCTGGCCAAAGGAACTTGAGTAATAAGTAGAGTTTGTTTTCTGCCTGCATTTTGCATAGCAGGGTTTTCAGGGAGAGAGATCACCTAAGAACCTTAACCCTGAGATAAGGGTGAAGATGAAGGGACAATATAGGAAGAGGCCCAGGTAAGAAGCCTCAATTAGGTTAGTTACTAAGTGCTGTTTATAGGGGCCCTGCATTAGAAGCTAGAATAGTAGGTAACCCTGGGTTTGCTTACCAGTCACAGATAAAGTTGCATAAATCCTGTGGCTGAGTGGGCTGCACCCATGTGTCCTCTTGTAGCCAAAGTGCCTCTGCCCTGCCCTTTATTCTTCCTGTTCCAGGCTCTTTTACAGAGACTCCACACAGTTGTTTATCCAATTATCACCCTTATAGTGATATAGGTTTACTCAAACAATAATATAAAAGCAAAATTCAGAGCCCAAAATCTGTCCCAAGGCGTGGCTCTTACCTCAGAGCCAGGGTGAACAAAAAGGTTCCTTCATCAAATCCTTTCCCTTATTTAAGAGTTTGTAGGGGGTGACCTGCCTCAACATTCAGCTTGTATCTGTCATACTTACAGCTTATTCCCCTAGAGACTTTCCAGAGTCAGCTTCCTCAGACAACTGTTTCAGCTTTCTTATAAGGAAACAGCTGCTCGCGTTCCTTCTCACACCAGCTGTCTCTGGTTAGGTCGTTCAGCAAGCTTGCTCCAGGCATCAAGTCTTCTGCAGGCAGCTCTTTCATTCCTTTTGCTCTCTTACAAATCCCACAAGCTTACCTGGGAGCTTGAACAAAGGGATGAATTTAAAGGACTTAGAGCTGAGGCTGAAGACCCTAGGGAGGGCAGATAAAGAGTCTAGTAAATAAACAAACAATCTGATACCCCAGAAGAGGTTCATTTGGACTTTGTGAGTTGGCTGGAGGCCCAAGCCACTGAAGACCCACTAAAGTTGGCTGGAAGCCTAGAGAGGGCACCACATGGAAGAAAAAGACTGTGATACCTTGCCACTCTGAGACATGTCATGGGTGAGTGCCTGATTACATGCTTGTAATCATTATATACCTCTCAATATCTGATTTCTCCAGTCCTTGTCACACTATACATAACAGTTAATGTCAAAAAGCTAAAGGCTAGTAATGCTGATGGTAGTAGGAAACCATCCTCAAACTGATGAGTTATTGAGTCAAATAGTATTCCTCTGTGTTGAAATAAAGAAATTAGTGGCGTTAACAGACTTAAGAGGAAGGTCAGCACAGGTCTCAGGGGAAAGAGGGTATCTGTGATGTATAGTGTTTGGGAATAGAGGAGAAAAAGTATGACAGATGGAATAGAGAGCCCTAGAAACCCCTGAAAAAATAAGCAGTCTGGTTAGAGACATAGGCAGATGCAGAGAGGAGAGAAGGAAAGTGCCTGTTGCCCAGAGTTTACTGTTATAGCCACTGGGTAATGATTTTGGGTATAGAACTGCTCTGGACTGTCCAGCTGTAGTTGGGGGAAGAAGTCATGGGGAGGTTTCTTCTTTTGCTCCACAGGCCATGTTCATGCCTGCAACGCACAACATAGTAGACCCTCAGAGTTATGAACACATTGGGAATGGAGGTTATTCAAAACTCTGATCAAAACTTTATGGTTGTTCTTTCAAAAGTTTACCAGTGAACACTGATTTAATGCTAGAGTTTTGAAACATTACTATGCAGAAGAAATATGCTACTTTCCCTTTATTTTTTTAGTAGCTTATGTTTAACACAGTACTGTACTGTATTTGCTCTTTTTTTCTCTCTCTCTTTTGTCTCTGGTGCTGCCTGATTGTGTCCTTCTGGTTCCAAATGCGGTGAGTGGTTGACCGGTCAGGTCATAACTCTGGTGTTTGTAACTCTGAGGTTCTACTGTATTCCAAACCTACTACTCGAGAGCATTACGTTGGGAGATCAGCCACCACTACAGCTACTATCCTCTGGCCTAAAGGAGGCATAGTTTGTTAGTTAGGGGTCATGGTGAGACCTGTTCTGCTTTGTGTGTGCTATCATCAGTTGTATACCTGAGAAGGGATTACATGCTGCTTCAAGTTATGTAAATTGCACCCAACTGTATGTTTCCTTATCCATACTGGCTATAGTCAGGCATCATATCCTCTGCTGATAGAATGGCTCAGTGCCCACCATGCAGCTAGTTCTGCTATGTTCTGCCCACTACTATGATGAGTAGCGGCCTACAACAGACAGGACACTATTATGCCTTACGTAATAGTAAGGTAAGTTGTTAGAGATGCTTTATTAGAATTCTCAGAAATCTATTTATTTCTGGTGAGACTCTTGTAGTCTGTGACATGGTTAGTATGGCAACATCATTATTTAAAATAGGGCCTAAGGGTACAACAAAATATTAAAGAGCACTTAGTTTCACATTAGCTAAGACTTGGTAACTCTTAAGGGATCCAGAAGTGAGCATGTCTAAAAATAGCAGCTTGATTAAAGACAGCAAACATGATTTCAGGAAAGAAAGGTCATGGTTCATGAATGCTGACTTTTGGGACTTTCTTGGCATATTGCTATTGTGTAAGGGCAGACAATAAATATGCAAAAGACATTATGGACAATAATTTAGAAAACACCAAGAGAATTTTCTGTGAAGCAAGTAAGGTGCAGTGTTATGGAGGTCTAACAGGAGCAGATTCTATGAAGACAGAAAGTGTCAACTGATTAAAGAGCTGGACACAATAGTGTTTTTCTCTGAGAAGAGGTCATTGTGAGGTATATCAGGAATCAATTTTGTATCATTATCTTTTTATTCTAACTATGTCATTTAGGCCCTCAAGATCTGTTATTGTTTCTATTTGTGTGTATGGGTTTATAAGATTTTCATAAACTTTATTTTTCAGATACATTTGGGCATTTTAAAGCCACAAGCTTGCTGTAAAATTTTGAGCCTTCCCACTCATTCTAACATTAAAAGCAGCTTAATTAAAAATATTGAATTGTGTGAGCAGTAAACCAAGATCATAATCTGTATTGAACTCCTTGATTTTTTTTGATTAAATAAGACAAGATATAAAGGACTGTAATAATTTTCTGTGCATAGTCAATGTGTTTTTCCACCACAACACACATCCTAAACACCCAACAGTCATTTTCATTTACTTGGTACATAATATTTATTGTCAAAAACTGCCTAATTACTGAGTTTTGTTTGTAAAACTAGAAGCATAAATCTTTTTGGTAAAAAAAAATATTTTTTGGTCCGATTTTTGATTTAAAATATTGTTATAATTGTTTATCCAAGACACCTAGACAATTAAGTAAACAATATACTGTAAATTGCAGTCTGATTATGTTGCAATATAGATAATATATATAGTGACTAATTTTTTTAAAAAAAAATCACACATTTTATGTTTTAAGGGACGCCGGGGAGGAGGGGTGGTCAGGGTGCAGACTCTGGGTGGTGCTTACATCAAGCAGCTCCCGGAAGCAGCGACATGTCTCCCCTCCGGCTCCTACGCGCTGCCCCATCCGCAGGCACTGCCACCGCGGTTCCCATTGGCCATGGTTCCCGGCCAACAGGAGCTGCAGAACTGGTGCTTGGGGTGGGGGCAGTGTGCGGAGCCCTCTGGCTGCCACTATGCCTAGGAGCTGGTCGGTGGATGTGCTGCTGCTTCCAGGAGCCGCACAGAGCCACAGCAGACAGGGGGCCTCCTTTAGCCCCGCTGCACCGCCGACTGGACTTTTAACGGCCTGGTCAGCAGTGCTGACTGGAGCCGCCAAGGTCCCTTTTAGACCGGGCATTCCGGTCAAAACCCAGACACCTGGCAACCCTATTCCTCCTCCTCCCTTTCTTCAGGAATGTATTGTCGATGTCTCCTGTTCCTTTGGTAAGTCTGTTCTTCAGGAGTGACTATTTCATATGCCCTATGAGCCATTGCACAGGTAACTGTTGACTTTTGTTCCCAACAATTTCCATCGTATGTGCACACAACATCTTGAGGCTGTAAAAGGCTCTAGTTCTTGTGACCCTCAGTCATAGTGCATTTTTTGTTTTTCTTATCAGCTTTCTTCAACCCTTTTACATCACGGTCATTGTTAACATGATTTTCTACAAAATTAGGCAGTCTTATTTTTAGTTTTCCATTGAACAGAATTTCTGCAGGAGACAACCCACATCTCAAAGGTGCTACCATATAGTTAAGCAATGCCAAGTAAGGATCTGAATTAGATGCTTTCACATTTTAGGAGCCTCTTTATTATTTGTATACCCTTCTCTACTAGACCATTTGGCTGTGAGTATGTAGGACTCTCTGTAGTATTCTTAAACACATAGTCTCTTGCAAATTTCTTGAGCTCATATCCTGCAAACTGTAAAATGTTGTCTGACATTACACCTACAGGAATACCATGTCTAGCAAATACTGATTTAATGCATGTTATGCATACTTTGCCGTGGTGTTGTCCAGTAAAGCAATCTCTGGAAAGTTTGAGTAATTTAAAATTAAAACATAATCTTTGTCAGCATAATAGAATAAATGAACACCAACTTTATTCCAAATTTTTAAAGCATAGGCTCTTTCAAAGGTGTAGGCTGTAAATTTAACATTTCACATTTAACTGCTTTTTCTATATCCTCATTCATTTGATGCCAATACAACACATCTCTGACCCTTCTGCATTTTTCAGTTCCTAAATGTCTTACATCCTGACATGCTTATTAGAACTTATGAAACACTTTGGGAACCAATTAATTGGTTGCCTCTAAACAAAATACCATCAGTCACTGAAAGTACTTCTTTGAAGTGAAAATATGGACTAAGTATATGGTGTCCAGGCCAACCTACTGTTATAACTTTGATCAATCTTTGCAAGGTTTCATCCTGTGCTGTGACTTCTGCAAACACAGTCCACATTTTGTCAGAGACTGAGTAGTGGTGTTTTGTTTTTTGTTTTGTTTTTTTTTAAATAAGGTTCACATGCAGTATATCAGATTCTGAATCATTTTCTGCTACAGTATTGTCAAAAGCTCTAGACAGAGTGTCCGCTACCACTAAACCTCTTCCTGGTTTATATTCTATCTTCAAATCATAAAACTGTAACTGAAAAAACAGTCTCTGTATTCTGGGAGGAGTGTCAGCCAGTCCCTTCTTTGCAACAGATATTAAAGGCATATGGTCTGTTTCAGCGATGACCTGTAGATGAACACATGAAATTTCTTGCAACTGTGCACCAAAGCTAAAGCTTTCTTCTCAATTTGTGCATATTGATATCCAATTTTAGTGAGGGCCCCAGAAGCGTATGTCACTGGTCTCCAGTGTTCTTTGTACATTTGTAGTAACGTTGCCCTGAGGCCTGCCTTTGTGGCACCTGTGGACCCCTTAATCTGTCACTTGCAATCATAAAATCTAAGGACTGGAGTCTTCTTAATTAGCTGTTTCAAGTTTTCAAATTCCTTGTCTAGATTGGCATCCTATGTCCATTGATTATTTTTTGCAAGAGTGTTCTAAGGCAGTGGTTCTCAAACTAGGGCTGCTGCTTGTTCAGGGAAAGCCTCTGGCAGGGTGGGCTGGTTTGTTTACCTGCTGCATCCACAGGTTCGGCCGATCTTAGCTCCCACTGGCCGCGGTTCACTGCTCCAGGCCAGTGGGGGCTGCGGGAAGTGGTGCAGGCCAAGGGATGTGCTGACCGCCCTTCCTGCAGCCCCCATTGGCCTGGAGCTTTTGCCGGGACCAGGTCAGGAATGCTCTTCAGAACTTCTGTTAAGTTAGTAAGTAATCTAGCTAGAAATGCATTAGATTTCCTTTTGTTTAAATGGCTGGTAAATAAGCTGTGCTGAATGGAATGTATATTCCCGTTTTTGTGTCTTTTTGTAACTTAAGGTTTTGCCTAGAGGGATTCTCTGTGTTTTGAATCTGATTACCTGGTAAGGTATTTACCATCCTGATTTTACAGAGGTGATTCTTTTACTTTTTCTTTAATTAAAATTCTTCTTGTAAGATCCTGATTGCTTTTTCATTGTTCTTAAGATCCAAGGGTTTGGGTCTGTGTTCACCTATGCAAATTGGTGAGGATTTTTATCAAGACTTCCCCAGGAAAGGGGGTGTAGGGCTTGGGGGGGGGGGAAGACGTCTTTCCCTGTTCTTTGTTTAACACGCTTGTTGGTGGCAGCATAGGGTTCAAGGACAAGGCAAAGTCTGCACCTTGAGGAAGTTTTTAACCTAAGCTGGTAAGAATAAGCTTAGGGGGTCTTTCATGCAGGTCCCCACATCTGTACCCTAGAGTTCAGAGTGGGGAAGGAACCTTGACAGTAGGTAAACTCCTATCCATGTGAGTCTGTTTTTATTTTTGAGGTATATTTGTGCCAATAATCATTGTAACTAATAGGCTGTACATCTTGCAGGATTGAGAATCAATGAAATATAATTAAACAGGTTCACTGAAGAAGTTGCTGCTGCAGCTCATGTTTGCTGCTCTGTTCCTGGATTCTGCTGGCTCACCCATTCATAAGGCAGCATATTCTGTCAATGAGTTGCAAGAAGTGCCATTTAAGTAAAACTAATTGTATTAATGCATATGGTTTTACTGCCGAGTTAGCATACTGGAAATTAGAGTAAACTATAATAGATCATTTTAAATCTTATTAAACTCTTAATGCTGGAGTACAGGAAGAGAGAGGAAAATTGGGAATTGGATTGGAAGTTTTTCAAAGCCACTGTCCAGCCTGGTTCAGGTTTCTGCCTAATTGGTTGCTCCTCTCTATCTGTCCTTTGCAAGTTAAACAGGACACCAATACACTAATTTACATGAAGAAAGAGATCTTCTGCCCTGATCCTGAGAAATATTGATTCCCTGCGAGGTTCTGCATTTTGTTGTAACCCACTGTATCACCTTTAATTTGACGCAGGTAGGAGTTGAAGCTTGCAAGCACTGTGCAGGATTGGACACTTTATTACCAAAAGACCAGGGAAGTAATTCTGTTTTAAAAGCTTGAATGCTGGATAATGGAGCAATATTTCTGTTTTTTCTGTGCCTATGGATTTTTGAAAAGCCATGTGTTGTGTTCACTTTATGAATGTTTCATGCAGAAACGTTAGTGAGGGAAATCCATATGATTATGGTTTAAGATTCGATGCAGTAGAAGTAGAACTGCTATTGATGGGCTGGCAACTCAGCATTGGATCTTGCAATATCTTCCTGGAAAAATAACCTCCGTAAAGTTGTGCTTTAGCATATTATGAAAATCAGTTGATAGAAAGTTCAGTTTCTTGTTATAATCTAAACCCCTTTATTTAATACTTGCTATTGAAATGAAGTAAGGATATCTGCTTTGTTCAGTGACTAGAAGTATCCATTGATCTTTCTACTCATCAGGAGGTTGTACTCTTGACTGATGGTACAGTTAGGCAGCCAGTTTTTAAAGTCACAGTAGTAAAGTCTTATTGGTTATACAGAACACTGCTTTTTAAAATAGAACTTCTATGTATTTACAGAGACCTAGTATTCAAACATGTTTTTAAATACGTTCACGTCTTCCTAGTTTTCTCATTGTGTTTTCCAAAATAGCATCACCTGAATTTCAGCAGTGTATAAAGGCCGTTCTTGAGGATTGGGGCCTCATTGTACAGTTAGACACTGTTCATTCATGTATTGAAAAGCCTGTCCCAGTGCCAGAGAGCTTACCATCTAAGTAGATCCTCTTTGAAATCAGGTGAATTTTTAGTTTTTGTTCTCCCACATCCTTCTGTTGTTATCATGCACCCTTTCCTTCCGTGTTACCCATAGTCAGACAGGGTTAAATGGGTAATCTTCTTAGTGGGTGAAATTCACTCCCGTAGAGGGTCACCATTAGGCCTATGCACCACTTAAGCAGCACTTAAAATAAATCTTAAATGGAACTAGAAAGGCACATAGGCCTTGTGCTGGCCCTTTGCACATGTGTGAATTTCACCCAGAATGAAGAGATTGTTTTACCCATACTAGGGATACAATCCTGGGCCCATTAATATCAATGCAACTTTTGCTGTCAACCTCAATAGAACCAGGATTTCATCCCATGTGTCTCAGATATAAAAGTTAATGTACTGCCTGCTTCTTAAGATCTGCATTTTGCTTGACTTTTTTTTTAAATATTTTTTCTAAATTCGAGGATCAATGAATGGTATATTAAGATTTCAGGATGCGTATTATCCCCAGTTTGTTAATCACTAACTTTAAAGCAGTTTCACCTCTGAACTGAAGTTTTTCCTGAGCTGCAATATCTTAGAGAGATATTTAATGCTTTTCCTGTTAAAATTCTTTGGATAGATGTCAGTAATCTTGATCTTGTCGACTTAAGTCCTCCTCCATTCAGTTTCCTGTAGGCAGTGTGGTGGTGTCGTTCTGTATGCAAACTATATTTCATTTGCAAAATAAACAAAGCCTGGAACATTAAAAGGTGGATCACTGTCTGATTTAACTATTGGTTGAATTGTTTACACTGTGAATAAACAATCTGATAAAGATGCGGATGATACCACTGCTATTGCAGGAAATCTGGAATACTCGTCAATTATTACAAATGAGTAATGACTCCTCTGCAGTGTTTCATAAAAATCTGTGGTCCCTTTGAGGAATAAAGTGACATCTGTCTAGGTTCTCATTTGTGAGTTAACCACAGGGTACAATGTACAAGATTTCTGTTTTCTCTATTTATCTGGATGGCTTTCTAAAGCTAGTGTAGTAGTTCAAACGGAAGTGATGGGTTTGATGCAGGAAATATTGGGGTAAGTTCTCTGGCCTGTGTTATGCAGCAGGTCTGAGTAGTTGATCATAATGCTCCATTCTGGCCCTAAAATCTATGAATTTCTTTGTCCCTTTGGGGAAAAGACCTCTCCTCTCAATAGGTGTTTAGTCTTCACTAAACATCAGTGTTTTGAGTGTTCTATATTCAGTATTAGATAGTACTATCTAATACTGATCTTCTACTGATGATCTTCTACTAATGGCAACTCTTTAATATTTCTTAACATAGTGAATTCTTTTAAATGACCCACTAACTTCCTTTTGAGGGTTCAAGTCTCTTCTCTGTCACAGACTTCTGGTGTGATCCATAACAAGTCACATTGTCTTTCTGTGCCTGAGTTCCCCACTTGTAAAACAAGGAAAATAATACTTCCCCACCTCAGAGGTTTTGTGAGGATGAGTACTTTAAAGGTGCTTACATGCCACAGAAATGAGCCTTATAAGTCTACGTTGATGTCCCTGAAGTCACAGCATCCAGAGATAACCCTTGACATTTCCCGCTTCAGCCCCTGGAGCTGTGGGACTGGAGCTGGCAGCCAGTGGGGCCCCAGCAGGGTTCCAGCAATGGTGACAGCCTCCTCTGGATCCCCCTGCAGGGTTCCAGCGACCAGTGACAGCCTTACACACATGGGAGGTGGGGAGGGGACCCAGCAGCTCCCAGCCACCTCAGGAGAAACTATGGACCTGCAGTAGCAAAAGTCAGACAGGTCACGGCTTCTGTGAATTTTTGTTTATTGCCCATGACCTGTCCGTGACTTTTACTAAAAATAACCATGACAAAATCTTAACCTTACTTATAAGTACCTAAGATAAGAGACATGATCTGCTTAATTTGTTTCTCTAATCACCTTAAAAGGTTGGTCCACATTCTGTTCTCAGTTGTACCAGTGTAAATTCAGAATAATTCCACTAAAGTCAAGAGAATTATTCCAGGTTTGTACCAATGTAACTGAACAAAATCTCACCCTTAGTGTTCTAGATAGTAACTTTGCAACAACATAATTAAGATATTTCTCTGCTGGTGGAAGTTTTAAATGTGTTGCACAGCGAATGTCTAGACAAATCTCCATCTTTCTAGTCTTCATGGCTGCTTTCACTCTAATTTTCTGAATAATAAAACCAAAGTTTCAGTAGTCTGTAACTACTTGACAAGGAGCTTCATAAAGGTAAAACAGAATGTTTGTGTTCTCCAAACTATAACTAGGGTTTATTTCTGCTCCACCTCAGTTAATCTATGTACCAGCAGAGTAAACAGTGTGGTGGTTTGCAAATGTCATACTAGTTCCATGATTTTTTTTTGTTTAATTTTGCAACGGGGGATTGTAAGGAAGGAATTAACTAAAAGAGAAGAAAGGGAACATTTGTTTCAGGAGTCTTCTGTTTCTATGTGAGTAGCTAGTTAATATCTAGGGAGCCAGTAGATGGCACTTAAGAATAAGTAGCATAGTTCCTGGGATTTGTAGGACCAATGAAGCTATTTATGCTGCAGTCTCTGGCTGCTCTTTTCCTGAATCTCTTAATAATGTTATGGGGACGTTAATAAAGAGGATAAAGGAGAAGAAGTAGTGAAGAAAAGGCAGAGGGCAGAAGGAGTGAGGCTGAACTGAAGTGATTTTGG
This sequence comes from Eretmochelys imbricata, assembly GCF_965152235.1. Lineage (NCBI taxonomy): Eukaryota > Metazoa > Chordata > Testudines > Cheloniidae > Eretmochelys > Eretmochelys imbricata. The sequence goes on along the minus strand of NC_135576.1, from coordinate 47,595,065 downwards.
AAGATGGAGCTGGGGTGTTAGGGCAAGCTGCCAGTCAGCCAGGGAAGGAAAGACCAGTGTAAAAACTTGGGAGGGGGAAAACAAACAAATACCACCTACCCTCCCCAAAAATCCAAGTTTCCTACTGCCCTATTGATGTCTGCTCCTGCTGGCTGGCTCTGCCCAAGAGTTTCCTCCTTTCTCTGGCCAGGGTAGTGGTAGCACTACCTGGTGCCCTTGGAGGTATGGGAGGCTCGCCCCTGTGTAGTTCTGGCCCCGGGCAGTCCTGGGGATGAGGAAGTGGAGGTTAGGTGGAGGCTCATCACTTCCACATGCCTCCCCCCCCCCCACCACTGCAACTACTTCTATGTCTGCTCCAGCCTACTGTCTCTGCCTCAGGGCTAGCTCCTCCTGGCATTTCTCCCTTCCCTGAGCCTACATGTCTGGGGGATGACTGGTGCTGCATGGGGCCTGGTGTGTTCAGATCAGAGGGGCTGGATGTGGGGAGTGTCCTCTGCAGAGTTTTGGGGCAGGGTAGTGAGGGTTAGTTCTAACCTCTCCTGTAACCACCCCATTTCTGCCCTCAGTCCTGCTGCAAGATGGCACTTCATGCGGCCTCGTGCACCCAGAGGGGAGGACTGGTGTGAGGAAAAATTGGAAGTGGTAAAAAAAGTGGTAGAACAAAGTTTCTGAAGACTCCGTTTGCTGTTCTGGCGTGACCCTTTCTGTCTTTCCCTTCTCCCCATGTGAAAATGACTTTGAGGTTCGTGATCTGGGGCAGGAGGGAGCCTCTGAATAACTTACTCTCCGGACAGATTCTGGAGCTCCTGTATCAAATGAAGCACAGCAGTCAAATAAGAAAGCAAAGCCCAGCAGTCATCCTTGAAGGAAGCAAGTGGATCAAGAAACTGGGAAACAAAAGGAAGCTGTAGCAGCTGACTGCTGAGGAATCTGTTCTTTACAATCAATTTCATCTCCCTTTAGTGGTAAGAAAATGATGAAATAGAGCTGACAAAAGCAGCCTTATGCTCTTTCTTCTGCCTTGCAGAGCAGAACTCAGAAATCTTTCTGGGGAAGCCCTTCTGGAGCAGAGGCCATCCCATTTACCATGTGTAACAAACTGAAAACACAAATAAAATGTTCTTGATTGAAAATGTGCAGCTGCAATGGTCCAGAGTTACTGTCCCCAGGGAACATGTCCCTCTGTAGAAGCGTTAGTAAGTACTGCATTAACTTTAATGCTTTTGAAAAGATGCAGTTGGCTGTGAGATGGAGCAGTGTAGGACATCTCAAGGATTTGTGTTATGTGCAATGATTTAGGAGGTTGAACTTCTTCCTAATAGTGAAAGAACAGATTTTTAATAGTGACCTTATTGAGATTAATTACCCTTTCACTATGGATTGCTAAAATTTGATCCACATAAACCCTTTATTGAGACAAAAATATAGGAAAAACAAGAGGACATAATGCAAAAATGGGAGTATGTAAGAGTAGAGCTTAATAGAAATACATGAAAGAAGTTGGCAAAATAGTCACTGAAATAAGAAACATTAGTGTATGCAAGAGGACTAGATTTAGAAAAACAAGCCAGAAAATAGATACTGGAGGATTTGAAGGGGTAAGAGCCTGATACATGAATGTAATAATGATATTATTGCTTTGTAATATCCAAGATAATTTTTTCTCTTCTAATCCAAAAGAACTGTCTGATAAAATTTTAATAAAGGACTATTCTATTTTTAAAAAAAGAAAATCTAGCTGAAGTAAGAAGAAAGGTTAAGAATGGGAATTTTCGGACTGAACATAACTGCCACAAAATCTGTGCCTAAAGGGCCAGAGTTGGGCTCTGAGAAATGCTTTGTGCTGGAGGAGAACTGGAAGAGGAGCACGTCAGTAGGAGGAATTTTGGCTGAGTCAGCCAAAATTCTTCTTGGGGCCCAGGAGGAGTACGTGCCGGAGTGACAGACTTGCTAACCTTCCAAAAGGCATAGTATGCACTCAGGTCTTTGTCAGGTGGACTCTGCAGACCAATGTGAAGAGGGTGGGTCCATAACCATGCTTCTTTTTGGGAACCTGCAATTCACAGCCCAGTCATGCCTGGCTGTTATGCATGATTTGAGGACTTCAGTAACTCAGCTAGAGGTTAGGGGTCTATTACAGAAGTGGGTGGCAGATGTTCTGTAGCCTGCAATGTGCAGGTCAGAGTACATAATCATGATGGTCCCTTCTGACTTTAAAGTGTATGAGACTAAGGAGTAAAAGGTCCTTGTGACCTCAACCAAGTGATACACTCCCATGCAGACCCAAGCAAAATTTAGCCGAAGTGTTGGCTGGGGAATGGATTTTTTGATATCGCTCACTATTTTATTTTGCTAATGCACCTAACAAAATCAAATTATGATTGATTTAAAGGGCGTTTATTTTTTAAAAGCATGATCATGAGTACGCATGTATATCCTATTAGTCATACAATATGCAATGAAATTAAGTGCTGGGCAATGATTAGGCAGTGTAGTATCTTTGCTCCAAATTGTACACTGTCATTATTATTTCTGAGGCTGCAGCTCTGTTTCTTCAGTCTGATTCATTCTGAGTCATACAGAACACATCCTCATTGAAATGGGGGGCACAGCAGAGAGGGCTGTCGTGTTTGTTCTGCACCATTAGGTAATTGTTTGAGTCTTTCTGCTGGAGATGTGTGTTGCGCAGGCAGTACAAAGAGACTAGAAGAGTGTAGGCGTCTGTGGGAGGATTCAGACTTGGGAGGGGGGAATACCCAGTCATATTCTACTGCAAAAAACTTTGACTTGAGCTCAATTCTGACAAACTCACCAGTATTTCTAGTATCACAGTTTGTGGACAGTAATTCAAGATGTGAAAACTGTTGTTGGTACACAGAACAGACCTGCCACAATTCAGTGAAAAAGTAGAGTTTTAGTGGTAGAGAATTGGGGCCTGATTCTGATATCTCATCACTTTTTATGCCAGTGTAACCCCATTCGCATTGGTGAAATTGCTCCTGAATACTACTGGTGTGAGAGAAATCGCAATCGGGTTCATAGTCATTTTGGTGTTTTTTATGGGTTCACTCATCAACGCTTTCAGTCCCACAGAGAGCAACTGTTACCCAGCAGTCTCTATTGGTAAGGAATGGGATCAGGCATGTTCTGATTTATGAGAGGGATATCTGCACCAGGATGGCATGGCAAGGTGAGGCAGCTGCTTCCGTGCTGTAGTTTTAGTTAATTTGCTCATTCTCTTACTAAAATGCAGGAGCCATTTACCTATGAAATAGTGGAGTCTCATGTTCCTCTCCTACTTGGGGAGATATCAGATACAAATGAATAAACCAAGGCTGGACGCATCATAGAGCTGAATATTTTGCCACAAAGGGAGGTACCTACATAGAGATGGTGTATGTCCCCTCCCCCATGCCACTAGCTACACAGGAACATGTATGGATAGCTGAGAAAACATCTCTCCCCTTACCCTGCTGATTATAGAGGAGAAAAATGCCTGAATACTTGATTTGAAGTAAAGAAGGGAACAAAACAGAATTGCTGAAACAGACTATGCTTCATTTTGAAGCATTGGCTGAAGTACAATTGTCTGGTTCAGCAGCAGCAAGGACTTGTACTGGACAGAGACATGAATAGCAGCTTCAGTGAGCAACAAGAAATGAAAGTTACTATGTTCGTGCAAAATAACCAGAACATAACAATAGTAATGATAACAGTTAAAATAAAAATAAGAATGTAATTGGTATTGCTTTCAGGGGAGGTAGCCTGCTGTATCAGGAGAAAATAAATAAGTTTGTGGTTTTCCAGATAATGTCTTATTTGAAATCCTTTTTTACTTTGAAATGTTGTCCATAGTTGTAAATTATAAGAGCTTCTTTTTTAACTATGTAGCTTGCAGTAAAACCCATTATCAGTTCTTTGTTTGAATTCAGTTCACATTGTCTTCTCATAGGCTATAAAGAGGTTCAATCTGTTCCAGAACAGTAATCACAATCCATTAAACTCTGTTCCCTGTAGTCTTTGTTCCCAGTTACATCCAATACTGTGTGTGTGTGTGTGTGTGTGTGTGTGTGTGTGTACGCACATGCGCGCTCTGTGTGTGTGTGTGTGTGTGAGAGAGAGAGAGCGCATGTGCGTACACACACACGCAAACGCTGCGTGTCTGCCCTTCAGTAGAATGAAAATTACAATAAAAAAACCCCCTGAAGATATTTTATATGCCCTTTAAAAAAAAATCCCTACCTGGGTGAATAGAATTGTGCAAGGCTGTATTTACAGAATTATGAATACTGTAATCCGTTTAGTCTTCTCAATTGCCAGGTTAACCTGTGTGCAGTATTTAAATCATATGCTGATGCCAAAAAAATCAAAAATTTTCTCCGTAACAGACACTCACGAACCATATTCCTATGTGTTAAATTCCGAGTTAACTGAGCTCATAATGTAAAATGTTGCCTCTAAAATTTTGGACCTGATATTCCTCAGGCACTTAAGCAAGTTTTACACAGCTGTGATGCCACTGATTTTTCAGTGGAGCAGCTCCTGACTTACACTGGGGGGAGATCAGAATCGCGCACTTATTAAACTTATGGGCAGTGGTCATTGTATTCATTATGAATGACTAAATGAACAAGGGGTTGTTAAATTAAAGCTGCAACCAATCATTTTCTTTTGGAATTCATTGTTTAAGATCAGTGGTTTTTGAACGTGGGGATACAGCTGCCCAAAGGACAAGAGAAGAGGAAGGAAGTTGAGCAAGCAGCCTGCCCTGGCTCAGCACTACAGGGAGCTCCAGGAGAAATAACTCACATTCCTTTGATTATATGCCAAGGTCTGAAAATGGTGAAGGATTCTATATGCCTTAGAGCTCCAGAGAGATTTTTTTTAAGCTATGCTGAAAGAATTATAGTTGGCCCAGAATTTAGCTGTGCCCTTTTAAAGTGTATCTCTTAGATGTTGATGGAGGGGAGCAATATCAAGTGGAAATAAGGCACAGAGGAGGGAGAGCAGCTCCCTGGCCTGGTGCACCATGCCCAAGTCTACAGAAGAGCCTCTGTTGTTGGGGCACAGTCCTACAAGGGCTCTGACCCTGATCCCCAAAATGCTTAAACAGGTGCTTAAGTTGAAGCATATGCATTGTCCCTTTAGACTACTCACACGCTTAAAGTTGAAGTACTTATGTATTTTGTTGAACTGGGGCCAGAGTGCTCGGCAGTTTGTAAAATCAAACCCTTATGCTCTGTTGTCTGGTACCTGAGGATCAATAGTGTGCCACGTTGGAGGCAGTGCCTTGGAGCAGCTGCTTTTACATGTCATAGACCCTTCTGACCCTAGCAGATTTTAATAGTAAACACATGAAGGAGTTAATGTTGCACTGGGCAGCCTTAACTCCCCCTATGTCCTCTCTACCCCTCTTGGAGGGAAAGTGATTGCAATTGCAGGCGGGAAACTTTTGCAGCATGGTTCCTGAGGGAGCCATGCTGCCAGATGGAAGGGGAATGGCCGGGGGACTTCATGGAAAGGTCTGCTCTTTGTACCACTGCCCGGAGAACTCATGGGAATGGAGCCTGCTTTTTTAAAGAATTGTAGGGCTCCATGTAGTTTCTATGTCCCACCCTCTCCCTTTGCACAGGATCAGAATCTCACAGATTACAAGGCCAGAAGGGACCATGTTGATCATCTTGTCTGACCCTCTTTATAACACAGGCCTTAGAACTTCCCCAAAATAATTCATGGAGTATATCTTTTAGGAAAATGTCCATTCTTGATTTAAAAAATGTCAGGGATGGAGACTCCACCATGACCCTTTGTAAATTGTTCCAATGGTTAATTACTCTCACTCTTAAAAATGTACACCTTATTTCTATTCCGAATTTGTCTTGCTTCAACTTCCAGCCATTGGATCATGTTATTGCGTTCTCTGATAGACTCAATGGCCCATTATCAAATATTTGTCCCCCATGTACTTACAGATTGTGATCAAGTCACCCCTTAATTTTCTCTTTGTAAATAGGTTAAGTTCCTTGAGTCTATCACTATAAGGCATGTTTTCTAATCCTGTAACCATTCTTGTGGCTCTTCTCTTAACCCTCTCCAATTTACCAACATCTGTCCTGAATTATGAACACCAGAACTATACACAATATTCCAATAGCAGTTGCACCAGTGCCAAATAAATATAGCTCCCATAGCTATTTTTCCTCTGAATACTGGTAGGAACAATCAGAAATCTACCTATTTTTTCTTCTTCTCCAAAACAAATGCTTCATTGCAGTTTTCCAGATGAATAATTGCCATGAACAACACTCATGAGTAGCCCCACTGTAACCCTTCTGCCAGTCAGCGTTGGCAGCAACAAGGGTTGAGTTCAGTATGTAGGGGTTCCTTTTTGCAACAATTCAACACAAAACCAGCTCGAGCCCCCACCCAGTGACCTGGGGCAATTGCACACCACACTCTGGGAACCTCTAAGGGGCAATACTTCCCCTCTCGCAAGCACAGAGTCTGAGTGTAGCAAAGAAACTTTTAATAAAAGGGAGGGGAAGTAACCCGGCATTAATTTGGGAAAACACAGCAAACAGGGGTCATAATCATAAACCATGAGCAAAAGCTCACCCCCAAGTAAGTTGGGCAGTGTCCTTTTCCCTCAGGTTCTTAGTCCAGCAACCAAAAGTCCCTTTAATATGCCCATCCCTTCTCTGCACCCCACTCACAGTTGCTGTCCTTGGTCCGTGCAGACCCAGAGTTCAGAGGTACATGTGCAGGGTTAGAGGTGAACCCTAGGTGGAGGGGTGGTAAGAAGCCACCTTACTTGCTCCGCTGCACAAGCACTTGCTTGCTGCTCCTCTCTGCCAGCCGCCCTGCTGGCCAATCACCACACCTCTCTGCTGGGCTCCGCTCTGATCCTCTCCAGCAGCTGCCCTGCTGGTTGATCACCACGCCGCTCTGTGGGTCCCCACTCTGGTTCTCTCAAGCAGCTATCTTGCCAGCCAATTGCCACGCCTTTTCTACTGGCTGCTCTGCCAGCTGATCACTAATCCACCGGGTTGTCTTCAGGTCCCACCCCTTAACACCGCTCTCAGTGATTTCAACTATTAGTGGGGGAGGTTCACTGTTGGTGCATACTGAGTAGTCCCTTGCAGCAGAGACACTGTCCTAAAGCAGGTCTAACACTTAAACCTAGGTATCAGTGATTTCAGCTTTATTACACAGTGGAGAGAAGAAGGCTCAAATGGTGTCTAAGACCCATAAGCAAGATCCACACCCTAAGGGACAAATACCTGTCCCCACCCTCTCTCTCAACTCACTGGGCTTTGGAACTCATGTCCCCTGCCTAGTGAGTGCTGTTTAGTTGAGGGCGAGTCCCTCAATTGGGATATGCCAAGCACAGTTCTGCTGCCTTTGATGCACACAACAAGAATAACAACCCTTTATTACTCGTGCCCCAATAACAAGGAGACTGGGAATCCAACACCAGCCAAAGGTGATAATTTGGGCAAACAATCCCATCATTCTAGGTAGGGTTGGTATTCCCATGCAAACACCTAGGCAGGGTTGGTATTCTCATGCAAACAAGATCAGGTCCTGAAGTCCTCTTCCACAGCTCATCACTAGATGTCAGGGGAGAGCTCATTCAGACCCTGCTTACACTATAGTAATATGCAGTGTGTGAGCATGAAAGAGGAAATGGATTTCAATCTCAGGTTTTCACTGAGTTTGTAATATTTTGTGTGAAATATTTTGATGTCCTTTTAAATGAAGGCGTTGACTTCAAGGCTTCTCATGTGCAATACAATTTCACTGTGAAACTGAATTAATAATTGCCTGGCTTTTCTATTTTATTTTATGTATCAAATTTGTTCAATTGTGAATTTGGTAGCAACCTAAAATCTTCTATTGGCCATGGCAGTACAGTACTGACTGTTTCTGTTTTTATAATGAAATGAAATGAAAAGATCTTGGATCTTTGTCTGGGCTGCAAAGCCTTTGTGTGGCACACAGTGGGCCAACAAAAGAACATATTTTGAAGGCTAAATTTATGACAGCTGGAGCAGCAGTAGGGCTATAGTTAAGGCTGCACAAGAGTTTCCATTCTAACTATTAAGCAGTGTGGTCTAGATAAGTAGCATAATCTTGTGTATCGGTCATTGGACTGGGACTCAGGGGACCTGGGGTTTATTCCTGGCTTTGCCACTGACCTGCTGTGTTATCTTGAGTAAGTCACTTTTCTTCTGTTTTCCTTCCCATCTATAGTCTTGCATATTTAGACTGGTCTGGCATTGTGGTCAACACCACTGCATGCTTTAGCCAACACAGAGCCCCACTGAAGTCAATTACAATACAGGATAGGGCGGGGTGGGCAAACTTTGCGGCCCAAGGGCCACATCAGGGTTGCAAAACTGTATGGAGGGCTGGGTAGGGAAGGCTGTGCCTCCCCAAACAGCCTGGCCCCCACCCCCATCCGCCCCCTCCCACTTCCCGCCCCCTGACTTCCCCCCTCAGAACTCCCAATCCATCCAACCCCACCCTGCTCCTTGTCCCCTGACCGCTCCCTCCCAGGACCCCTGCCCTAACCACCCCTCGGAACCCCACTCCATATCCAACCCCCCCTGCTCCCTGTCCCCTGACTGCCCCAACCCCTATCCCCACCCCCTAACTGACCCCCGGAACCCAACCCCCCACGCCGTCTCCTGACTACCTGACCCCTATCCACAGCCCCACCCCTAACTTCCCCCTGGGACCCCACCTGCTATTCAACCCCCCATGTCCCTTGACTGTCCCCCCGAACCCCCTGCCTTTTATCCAACCCCCTCCCCCAGCTCCCCGCCTCCTTACCATGCCTCTCAGAGCAGCAGGAGCTTGCAGCCATGCTACTGCGCTACCCAGCAGGAGCGGCGGGCCAGAGCGCTGGCAGCATGGCGAGGTGAGGCTGTGGGGGAGAGGAGACAGCAGGGGAGGGGCTGGGGGCTAGCTTTCCCGGCCAGGACATCAAGGACCGGGCAGGATGGTCCTGTGGGCCGGATGTGGCCCACGGGCCATAGTTTGTCCACCTCTGGGATAGGGACTTCAGATTGTAAACTCTTTTGGAGCAGGGACTGTCTCTCACTGTTTGTATGGGCATGGGAACTGAGAGCACGGACATGTCTCCGCTGTGTCCTCAGTGACTTCCCCACTCCTGCTCTCACTCCAGCAGTACGGAGGAGGAAGTTGCCTGATTTGAACGTTGGGGGGATAAGATCTGGATCAGGGAGGAAGGAAAGGATCCTAGTTAAACTGGGACTAGGAGTGGGAAGGGAAGAGAGAAACTAGGACTGGGAGTTGAGGGTGGAGAGAGAGACTGGAACTGGCTGGGGACTGAGCCAGGATTGTGGGACACTGGGCCTGGGAAGCGGAGATGGGTGGTGGGGAAAGGAGACAGATCTGATGAGGAGTTAAGGTGAAGGGGGAAAACTAGGCTTGACTGAATAAGGAGACTGGGACTAGAAAAAGGGAGAGACTAGATGTAGAGGGGAAAACTGGGACTTCTATGGGGAGCCAAAAGGAGGAGACTAGGTGTGTCTGGGCAAGGAGATTTGGTTGGGGATGAGAGGACAGGGACAAGGACGAGAAAAGCCTAGAAAAGAGACAGTTTGGAGGGGATGGAGTAGAATGGGCTGAAAGTGTGTGCCCACAAGAGAACACTCCCCTCCAGAGCCTGGAATAGAACCCAAGATTCCTGAATCTCACCATTCCTCTGCTGTTGGCAAATGTCTGTAAAACCCAGTGGGCAAGTATGTGTCTCATCCCCCGCTATTGCTGGTCCACTTAGTGGATGACAGTCTGTTTCTGCTATCAGTTACTCTGCTCGCTCAAGTGGCAAAAGTCTGTGTGGTCGATCTAAAGGTTCTAACCCGGCTAATAAACCATGTTGGTATCAACTGGCTTTTCAATATGCTTTTTAAAAAAAACTAGAAAATTATATACTGTTTGAACAATATTAAGGTTGCAAAAACCTGCGAAGTTAGGCAATGCCAGAATTAAGGTTGCCTGTGCAACCTTCATTTGACCTCTCCACCCAGTCTGTATACATTATGGTAGTCTGTCATTACAGGATACCACACTATTTTTTTCCACAGGACCCTACCTCATTCATTGGACAGGATGGACAGTGCTCACTTAATGAGCAGCTATTCAATATTTTGTTTTATCCTCATTATTCAATGTGTGGCTTCATGCCTCACCTACTGCATACTATTCAGACCCTGCTCTGAAGAAAGAATTATCAGTTTCCTCATGGGCTTCTCTATAGGACTCATCACTATACTGTCTGAGTGCTTTACAGACATTAATTTTCACAACACCACTTTGAACTGAGGGGGTAGTATTATACCCATTTTACAGGTGTGGAGTTGACCTCTTTGCTTTTCTGGCCTTTCAAATAAAGAAGCTTACTGGCTTCTTACAATCATTTTTAACAAAGGGGCTGTGAAAAATTTCATGCCCTTTGTGATGTTAAGCTGACCTAAGGGCCCCCCCACCCCATATAGACATCACTAGGTCAACGGAAGAGGTGGATTAACTACAGCAATGGAAGAACCCTTTCTGTCACTGTAGTAAATGTTTACACTGCAACAGCTCAGCTTTAGCTGTGTCACTGTATCATTTCTAGTGTAGATGTAGCCTAAGTGACTTGCCAGCCTTATGTGGTTACTCTGTGCCAGAGGCAGAGAGAGAATCCAGTTCTTCTTCGAGTGATTGCTCATGTCCGTTCAACTTAGGTGTGTGTGCTCACCACATGCACAAGTGCTGGAAGTTTTTTCCCTCAGCAGTAGCTGTAGGGAACCGGCTCTGGAACCCCCTGGAGTGGCGCGCATATGATGCAGCATATAGGGTGCCACCGGACCCCTCCATCCTCAGTTCCTTCTTGCTGCCAGTGACGGTGCATGGAGCTGGTGCTGCTTCAGCTAGAGCCATTGCTTTTCGTTCATTCGAACTCATTTGCCTCTTGCAAATTTTATTGTGTAGTTTCCCTCTAGTTTAGTTCAACCTATTTGTTAAGTTAGAGACTTAATAAGTCACTAAAGGGACTTCGCCTCCAGGCTTTAAATCCCGTGATTGCTGTAAAGGCCCATGCCCATTAGTGATCCACATAATAGTTGTTTACGGTGCTTGGGCGAAGATCACATTAGCGATAAGTGCAAAATCTGCAAGTCCTTCAAGCCCAGGACGAAGAAGGAGCGTGACATTTGATTGAAGGCACTCCTCATGGAGTCTGCCCTTCCCCAATGCCGGAGCAGCGCTCCCATTCAGCGCCAAGCACCATGACCTCGGTGTGCAGCACCCAGCCGGTGCCATCTACGAGCTGGCACCAGTCTCCTTCCATGGCTCCAGCCAAGAAGCCCAGGAAGACAGGGCGAGGAAGGTCTCCAGCTTCCTGCAAGGGAAAGGACAAGTCTGGGGTGGACCAAGGCCCTGTCTCTGGCGCCTCTTCACTCCCTCCGCAATCCAGGGCCTCAGCTCAGGTAGAGTGGTGTAGCCCATCCTGCTCTCCGCCAGCTACCCTGGATAGCTGTGGAGGTCCTTGTCAGCTCTGGGTGCCGTCCACACGGGAGGCCCTGCAAGCAGCGCAAGACATTCTGTCCCTCCCAGTACTGCCCACTCCAGCATCTGTGGGGTCCCAATCCTGGGGTAAACCCACATTGGAACCACCACAGCCTCCACCTTTCCGGCAGCGCTCCCTGTCGCAGGGGACGTCCCGTCAACAGTCGCCCTCTTGCAGCCGACACGTTTCTGACTGTGATAGGCAGAAGCTTCACAGCTCCATCCAGTTTTCAGACTTCGGACAAGGGCAGAGAGGCTCAAGGCGCTGCTTGCTGGTAACCGGGTGCAGACCTCTGGAGGCACGCGCCCCCGGCAGGAGTTTCAGAGTTTGCGCCCAGAATCTCCACAGCACCAGTACCGCTCACGGGACAGGTCAAGGGACCAACAGTACAGTTCCCTGGGCTGTTGCAATCCTCCAGGGTGGCATCTCCGTGATGCCAAGCCTGCTCTCGTTCCTGCTCCCACTCCACATTCCAGTACCACTCGTTAAGCATGAGGTGTAGATTGCTGGCCTGGGGCTGTCGCGGATCTGCTAAGCACTGCCAGTCACCGAGGCCCCAATCCAGATGCTCATCGAGATCACCCAGACCCAACTCAGGGAGGGGCGACCAGAACCGATCAGGACAGACCCACCAATTAACCCCATCTTGGTTGCAGGGGAGCGACTGCTTGGGCTCTGGCTTAGGTTTGGACCAAGGTTCCTTAGTGGCGGGACAGGCTCTGGCACCTACGGTGCAGACTGTCAGCGGCACCACAGCCGGGTCCATGGCTCAAACTCTGTGGCCGGCATAGTGATACCCATGGGGGTTCACTCAGCCCTCTCAGGCCCCCCGCTCGCTATCCAAAGCTTTGGCGAGACCAGCTACTGCCCTCTCCTGACCCCCTCCAGCCCAAGAGGCCTCGACTGCAGGCACCCTGCAGGCACAGAAGGAAGTGGGCAAGCAAGCCGCTGGACAACCTATGATTGGGGAGGACCCCTTGGTACCGGCTTCCTCTTCGTTGTCGTCCAATGAGGCCATAGTGGGGCCCTCTCCACTGGTGCCCCAGGATGATGCTAAGGCACATCAGGAGCTGTTAAAGAGGGTTACCACCAACCTGGGCCTCCAAGCGGAGGAATTAGAGGAACCTGCAGACTCCCTCTTTAATGTTCTCTGCCCCACGGCTCCAGCCAGGGTACTTTGCTCCTACATGATGGGGTCATTAAAATGATAGATGCCCTCTGGCAAACCCCCTCCTCCTTGCCTCCAATCTCCAAGAAGGTGGAGCGCAAGTATTTTGTGCCATCCAAGGGCCACGAGTACCTTTATACCCACCCTGCTCCCAATTCCTTTGTTGTAGAGAGGGGTCAACCACAGGGAGAGACAGGGTCAACTGGGGGCTACCCCAAGAATAAAGACTCAAGGAGACTAGACTTGTTTGGGCGTAAAATTTATTCGTTTTCCAGTCTATAGTTGGCGGGTGGCCAACCATCAGGCCTTAATAGGCCGCAATGATTTTAATATGTAGCAAGCCAAGACCAAGTTCGAGAGTGCCCTTCCTGAGGCTTCTAGGTGATCCTGGGTGAGGGTTTGACTGCAGCCAGAGCAACTCTCCAGGTGGCACTGGACGCGGTGGACACCACAGCCCATACCATGGCACTGGCCATCTCAGAGCACAGGGCTTTGTGACTGCTTCTCTCTGGTCTTTCCTTGGAGGTTCAGCAGTCAATGCAAGACCTCCCTTTCGACGGGCACACCCTGCTTGCAGAACAGACGGACATTAAACTCCATGGCCTGAAAGATTCCTGCATGACCCTAAAAACACTGGGCCTGTACATCCCTGGTCCTGCCCGCAAGTGGTTTAAGCCACAGCAGCCTCAGAGCCAGGGGAGCCACCCTTGCCAGGAGCCTCCCCACAAAAGATCTAGGGGCTACAAGAGGCACCCTGGCCACCAACCCCTGTCTATATCCCAAGCGGGCTTGACCTGCAGTAAGCAGACGAGCAAGCCCCCGTTTTGAGGGTACATCTGAGGGTGACATACCAGATTGTTCCCTGGATCCTTCCTCCCCTCTGTTTGCCAATGCCTTTTTTCCTTCCTTCCTGTGTGGGTGTCTATAACACTGGACCTATGGGTCCTCAGTACAGTGGTGCAGGGTTACACCCTTCAGTTACTTTCTATCCCCCCTTCCAAGAACTCCCCACATCCCTCTTCAGGAACCCCTCTCACGAGAATCTTCTCGAACAGGCGGCAGAGTGTCTACTACAGCTGGGTGCGGTGGAGATAGTTCCTGTACTCCACAGGAACTAGGGGTTCTACTCCCAATCTTTTTAATCCCCAAAGACAAGGACGTTCTGCAGCCCATAATAGACCTGCGGGGCTTGAACTGCTACTTTGCAAAACTGAAAATCCACATGGTCTCCCTGGCTTCCATCATCCCCTCCCTGGATCCAGGAGATTGGTATGTCGCCCTCGATCTGAAAGATGCGTACTTCCACATCACCATCTTCAAGGGACACAGACGCTTCCTCTGGTTCATGGTAGGTCCCAACCACTATCACTTCGCGGTCCTTCCATGTGACCTAGCGACAGCACCATGGATATTTACCAAGTGCACGTTGGTGGTGACAGCTTACCTCAGACATCGGGATATCCAGATCTATCTGTACCCTGATGACTGGCTCGTCAAGGGCAACTCCAGGTCCAATGGTGCTGCTAGCCACGTGCCGTTGCCTCGGCCTATAGAGTTTATCGGAGCGGTGCTTGACTCGACCTATGCCAGGGCGTTCCTCCTGCTGGAGAGATTTAGGGCACTGATGGACCACATCGCGGAAGTCTCCATGTTTTCCCTGACCATGGCCAGGGTTTGCCTACGCATACTAGGTCACATGGTAGCGTGTACATATGTGGTGTGCCACGCCAGGCTCCGGATGTGACCCCTGCTGCAATGGCTGGCGATGGTCTATTCCCAGTCCAGGGACCACCTGGAGAAGGTTGTCACCATCCCTGTGACGGTACTTACCTTGCTGCAATGGTGGACCAACCCTGGGAAGGTCCTGGAAGGAGTTCCCTTAATAAATTGGTTAGTCTCTAAGGTGCCACAAGTACTCCTTTTCTTTTTGCTTAATCAGCACTTCTCTCTCAGTCAAATTGGTTTCAGACACTTTGGACCTTGGCTGGGGGGCGCACCTCGGCACCCTTCAGACCCAAGGTATGTGGTCCCCAGAAAAATCGATGCTACACATAAATGTCAAAGAGCTCAGGGCGGTGCGCAGAGCATGCACAGTCTTCCTACCTCACCTGTTGGGCAGAGTAGTCAGAGTCATCACGGACAACACAGCCTCGATGTTCTACATCAACAGGCAAGGTGGAGCACAATCCTTGCTCTTTGCCAAGATGCACTCTGTCTCTGGGACTTCTGCTTTGACCATGGAATCTATCTAGAAGTGTCACCTTCTGGGTGCCAGGAACACGCTGGCAGATCACCTAAGCAGGGACTTCTCCTCTCACAACGAGTGGGTGCTCTACCTGGAAGTAGCTGGCATGCTCTTCCGGGGGGGAGGGCGGGGTTTGCTCCAGACAGGGTCTGGGCAAGGGCTCCCTCTCTGACGCCTTCCTCCTGCCATGGGCAGGAAGCCTGATGTACATGTTCCCTCTGACTCCACTCTTCAGCAAGGTCCTAGTGAAAATCAAGGCGCAGGTTATCATAGTTGCCTCGGTGTGGCCTCGCCAGCACTGGTTCAGGAAGCTATCAAGCTTATCAGTGATCCCACCTTGGCCTCTGCCAAACTGACTGGACCTGGTGTCACAGGATTATGGCCGACTCTTGCACTCCAACCTTGCGTCCCTCCACCTTACAGTGTGGATGTTGCGTGGCTGAACCCAGATGAACCGGCCTATTCCAGAAGGTCCTCCTTGAGAGTAGAAAGCCCTCGACACAAAGTGGACGAGGTTCTCCTGCTGGGTGGCTGAACGAGGCATCTCCCCTTTGTATTCTTCGGTGCAATCAATCTTGAACTACCTGCTTTATTTAAGGAACCAGGGCCAGGTGTACTCCTCTATCAGGGTGCACCTGGTGGCCATTTTGGCCTTTCATCCACCAATCCAGGGGCAGGCTGTGTTCTCCCATTACATGACAGTCAGGTTCCTTAGAGGCCTTGAGAGGCTCTTTCCTCAAGTCCAGTCCCCGGCCCCTCAGTGGGATCTCAACTTGGTTCTGTCCAGGCTCGCCCTTTGAGCCTTTGGCCTCATGCTCCCTGTCTCACCTATCATGGAAGGTAGCTTTCCTGGTAGTGTTGACATCGGCGAGGCAAGTCTCTAAGTTGCAAGCCCTGACCTCAGAACTGCCGTACACGGTCTTCTATAAGGACAAGGTCCAGCTCCAGCCCCACCCGGCCTTCCTCCCCAAGGTGGTGTCCACTTTCCACATGAACCAGGACATCTTTTTTCCAGTCTTCTGCCATAAGCCCCATGAGACTAGTGAAGAGAAACGCCTTCATGCTTTGGACATAAGAAGGGCTCTGGTTTTCTACCTAGATTGGACAAAACCTTTCCATAAGTCGACTCAGCTTTTCATCTCTACAGCTGATAGGATGAAGGGCCTCCCAGTGTCCATGCAAAGGATTTCTAACTGGATCACCTCTTGCATTCGGACCCGCAGGCCAGGGACAATGCTTGGTTCGGCAGAGCTGTATTGCAATCTACATGTCCGTGAACTCCTTACCCGCCTCCAGGGGTACTGCTGGGAATCCCCTACGTTGACTGGACATGAGCAATCACTCGAAGAATAAAAGACAGTTACCTTTTTCTGTAACTGGTGTTCTTCAAGATGTGTTGCTCCTGTCCATTCCACAACCCTCCCTCCTTCCCCACTGTCAGAGTTTCCAGCAAGAAGGAACTGAGGGTGGAGGGGGCTGGCGGTGCACCATATGCTGCGGCATACCTGTGTCACTCCAAGGGGCATCAGAGCTGGTCCCCTACAGATACTGCTGAGGGGAAAAATGTCTGGCACAGGAAGAGCGCACACACCTAAGCTGAATGGACATGAGCAACACACCTCGAAGAACACCAGTTACATAAAAAGCTAACTGTCTGTCTTTTCTCCAGGACAGCATTCAAACTGCCCTAGCCCTGAAACTATCCTTTCTCTTCCTGCCATTCCCTACCTCATTTATGACCCACAGAGGCTGCTCTAGCTATAGGCAAGTGAGGCAGCTACCTGGCGTGGCGGTTTTCTGGGAAGATGCCGAGGATGGCAGATTTGGCCTGGCTGCTTCTCCGTCATGACAGAATTTGAGTGGTGTGGAGGCAGCACACTGAAGTGTTGCCTACGGTGGCAGGTTGCCTTGAACTGGCTTCACAGTTGGTTACGCTGGCTTCCCAGTTCCCTTGCTCAGCCCCTGAGCTACACCTCTCTGAGAGAGAGTCCATGCTGCGCAGGTGTGTGCAGCTCCGTGAGCTGTATCGTTAATTGCCTTATCACCTGGATTGCACCAAAAGAAGGAAGACTTTGCTTCTGGTTGAAATGTGGGTGGTGACAATTATTAAATATATCCTTAAACAGAAGAGAACCTACATCCCAAAGCTTTCGTCAGTAAAATATCCTGGACTTTTGGATATTAAATAGTTGTAAATATAAGAAAAAAAATTACAGACAATATATGTATGCAGGAAAAACAGCAGTTTGGTGATAGACTCTTGCGCAAGTATTACAGTATATCATCAGGAAGTGAAATATTGTATCATAACATTTGTGCACAAGGGGGCAGATTTAAGGTTAAGAATATAGGCTTAGATTCTCAGCTGCAGTAGTATTGCATCCAGAGCAGCTGGTGGGTGGCTTGATGCCATCTCTGTCCCCCGTCCCAATTCTGAGACTGGACCTGTACCCATTTGGCTTCCAGCACAACTTTGTGGCCTCAGGGCTGCTCTAAGTTGGGTGCAGCTGCTACAGCCCCTTTGGGGACATTGGAATACATCCCCTTTCTCCCAGCCATGACCAACATGCCATCTGTGCCCGGACAGGGGTGACGTAGTGGCATTATTGCCCAGTGACTTCCCTTAACCTAGTGGAATCCCCAGGTAGCCAGTATGACTTGAGCCTCCAGCACAGTTCAAAACAGCCAAAGGGGAAGAGTTTAGGATCTGGCCCATAGTTCATAGCAGATAGGCGCTATTTTATTTTCATTGGCAACATGGCACCATTGTTTTCAAATTATTATAAAGATAAAAACAATTGAATGTAAATTGCAAATAAAACATTAATCTCAGTTTCCTTCCCCCTTTCTCCTCTCTATTTTTCTGTTCCTTGATCATTTCCAGTTGGGAATCAAAAGGAGGGACCAGAATGCTAAAAGCTTTTCTCACAGCAGTGTGTGTGTATGAGAGTGTGTGTTATGAATGCCAGCACTGATTGCAACAGCATGAGCCAGCTTCAGGGAACAAAGGCTGTTTTCTCCTCCCTGCCATTCTCTGTTCCAGAAATTAATCTTGTGTGTGTGCTCGCACACCGCACAAAACATCGCTGGGACTGGAATTATCCTTTCCTCTGAGTACAACGTGCTCAATATGCTGCTGGAATCTTCACTCACATGTTATTGAAACTAGTCTCTGAGCTGTAATATGGAATTATTTTACTACTACAATTACTTTTTTTAAGACTGTCTTTGACTGCAAGATACAATGGAGTTCAAACACCCTTGATAAAATACGACATGCATTATTCGAACACAGCAGTTGCTTGGATCCCTTCCAGACATGGAGATGCTACATATGTCCTTTTAAAAAATTAGATGTATCAGAGATTGGGACTCCTATTAGGTATCTGACTATTGGCTATCAGAGATGGGTGTATTCTTGACGCAGCTCATTAGTTGCTGGAGGAAAATGGAGGAAGGGATGGGATTTTACATGTGTAAATTCTGTCATTCATGTGCTCCAGTGGCAATGCCCAATTTCACATTAAATGATTGAATATGCAAAATTGCCTACACACACATTAAAGCCACATTTTGAAAATGTGAACATTACTGACCAAGGTCAGATTTAACCTCTTTAAGCCTGAACTTCTTAGTTCAAAGTGTTTTAGTGTGTGTTGGGGAGTTGGGAGTGGAAATGGTACATTTGCAGAAAACATTGCAATTCATAGAGGACTGGAGTGAATGGATAATTCTGTTTCCAGGGGGACAAGAATCCTGTCTGAGTAATTGCATTCAGCCTGAAGTTCCCTTTCCCTGGCATTTTTCTGGATGATCAGTCTTTGTCCTTTGGAAACAAGGCAGGCCCTCTCAGCGTGGGTGCTGAAGAGGAGCACCAAGGGATCTGTATTTTTCTTACTTTGCCTGTTCCAGAGATGAGGCAGGAAGGACCAAAGGAGCCCAGATGAGTTCTCCTGCTTTGTCTTTCAAATTCCCGTAGCAGTGCAGAAATGCCATTGCAGTTAGCCACTATTTAATATGGAAAATAAGAAATATTCTTTAGAAGTACCTGTTAAAATGTAAAAGTGGGTGGGACTTGGGTAGTGCAATAGTGGCGGCTGATAGGCATTGCCATCAGCATGCAGGGCAATACGGAGGCACATTGGTGAGGCATATTGTGCTCTCTGACTATACTGTACATGTCTCTGTGTCTTAGTAACATGTTTGTGGTGTTCCTCAGTGACTATGTAATAATACCACTTAGCACTTGTATAGCATGTCACAATTTCAAAGTGCTGTACAAGCAGGTAAGGTAAATTCTGAGTTTAGGCACAGCCCTGAATAAGGATGGTTTATAAACTGCAACAACCCCAGAGTAGCCCTGGGAAGCATTATGACTCAGACACACCTCTGAGTGTGGGAATAGTTTACTGATCCCTATATCATAACTAAATAATGGACCATCCCATGCTGGTTCAGCTACTGTGACCAGTGAGTGGGGTGAAGCGCAGGCTGTGCTCATTCCCCACTGCTACCGGAGGATGATGGGAATGTTAAAATCAATGGTTATTGATTTAGGAAGGATCGAGTGGGCACAAGGGGAGGGGCAGTGGCAAAATGGCATCACCTATTTCAGAGTCACTGATAAGTTGGAAGAAAATGATCTTGAATGCTTATGGGTTGATGTCCTAACAGTTAAAGCACAAGATGGGGTTGTGATGCTGGTAAACCAAGAGCCAGCTCTGACCAAAGCTGTAGGTGTTAGCTAAGAACTGACAAACTTATAGCTGGAAACCAAACCAGTTCACCTATATGTTTGTTTTGTTCAAAATAGGTATTAGTTTTATAAGAATGTATTTAATGTTTAGACTCCATGAAATGCTTATAAGTTGCAGCATGCATTAATCTCACTTGTAATGTCGGTATTCCATGCTGTAAGAAAATATGTAAGTTTTACTTTATAACTTTGAAAATGTTTGCTCTGAACTTGTGAATCCAGGCATGGGAATTGTCCCTCTGCCCATCTAGGAGGACTATCAAAAACTAAGTTGATTCAGAGGAGTTTTCAGCTGCTCTCTGTGTGCTGAAAATGCTGTTCAGTACTAGGCGCTGTCCAGCATCAATGGTGCTGATCTGTCACCATAAGCTGAAGCAGAGAAAAGATTGAGGTTTGGGCTTATGTAAATCAGTGAAACTGGAGTGGTGACCATGAAACACAATGATAAGGTGTATATAAATATGTAATTTGTTTAGTAATTATAAGAGTTTTAAAAAGTTAGTTTTAAGCAGTCACAGTGAGTGAAAACAAAATGGCAGCCACAAGGAATTAGAGCTGTGAATACCAAAATGGTAGCCTTAGAATGGTCTGACCAATGGTGAGCAGGTAGAATGGGGTGAAATAAAGGTCACTTCCATGCCTGAAGGGAGGGGTCAGTCAGGTAGAACGTAAGGCTTCAAACAGGTCCCTCTAAAGGCACAAGTTTTCAATCAGGTCCACATTCTAAAGGGCTTGAAGCTGAATGGCGGGTCAACTGTATATAAGGCAGACCGCTGGTAGGCTTTAGTCAGTCTGTCAGTCTGTGTTCAAGGTCATCTGCGTGAGTGAAACACGCTGGCGTGAATGGGAGCAGTAGCGAAACCATTAAGAAGTTCAAGACCAAGAAGGAGAACGTCGTAAGAGCTGAAATCACAGAAGAAAGAAGCAGAGCTTGGAGCAACATCAGGAGACCGAGCAGAAGGACCTCTCAGAAGGAATAAAAGACATCGGAGAAAGTAAGCATGATGATTTTAATAGAAGACTCCCATTGAAGTGTGTATGTGTATGCCTGAGTTAATACAGCTGGATGTCTGTGTGTGTGTGTGTGTATGTGCTTAATGTTTTAACGTTGTGCTGTCAGCATTCTGCATGTGACTGGCCGTTGCATGCAGAATGTAACCACCTAAAACTGTGTTTAATTGTATGGTATTGGGTATCTGAATATGCATATGTGTTGATAGTTTTTGTATTCTAATTTATGCCTGTTATGTTTATAGTTTATTCCTTTGGTATATGCATTAGACTTATTGTATTTGAGAATATTATGTGTTAAATTAAGAATATTTTATTTTCGAAGAAATTACTGCCTGAGTGTTAATCCTTTGAGCAGAAGGTTGTATTCATGTCCTCCCAAGAGTTAACAGAACTAGTCGGTTCTCAGGAGTCCTCTGTTGGTCACAGACAAACTCCCTGGTAAAACCTAGGCAATTCCTAGGCAATTCTAGGGTGGGCCACCACCTGTTAACTGAGTTAGTAGGGTAGAAAGGCCATTGTGGGGTGCCTTATATCTGAATTTTGGGATAACAAAGTGGGCCATTATAAAGTAGCTTAGGTACAAGTGATCATGACTTGAACACATTTATAATGTGCAGACAGAATAAAGTCCTGACCAATAATATGTATTTGGTGCTTTAAAAGGGCCAGTTTCACAAAGCTAAAAACAGTTATGAGTAAGAATAGATTGTCATGGAAGTCATGGATTCCATGACTTTCAGAGACCTCCATGACATCTTCCACTTCAGCCTAGAGATGGATCTGTCTGCTAGCTGGGGAGCACCGGATCTCCCAACTGCCACGAGTGGTGGTGAGTCCCCAGCTGCCATGGGGCTCTGCTCAGTCTCTCTCCTCCCCCCGGGTCAGGCTTCAGTTGTCGTCATCCCTGTCAGTCTCCTCCATTATTTTTAGTAAGACACAGACAGGTCCTGGCTTCCATGAATTTTTGTTTATTTCCCGCAACCTGTCTGTGACTTACTAAAAATAACTGTGACAAAATCTAAACCTTAACTGTGAGACACACAAAAATGTGAATGGTAAAGTGGGACTTGATTAAGAACACTTTACTAGATGCTCAAAGAGCCACAATTGAGGAAGAAGGTCATATTGGTTAAAAAACTGACCTGGTTTAGCGTGGAAGTGAAGACGGCAATAAAAAAAAACAGTTGGAAGAAAAGGGAAGTTGATAGTAATGAATATAAGTCAAAAGTTAGGACAAAAGAAAATAGATAATGGAAGTAAAGGGACACAAGGAGTCGTCCCTGGCTAGCAACTAAAGGACAATACATTTTTAAAGTATATTAGAAATAAAAGGAATCTTAACAATGGTATTGGTCTATTACTAGATGGAAATGGTAGAATTATCAATAAGGCAGAAAAGGAAAAAGTGTTCAATAAATATATCTGTTCTGTATTTGGGAAAAACAGATTATTTAGTCATAACATATGATGATCTCAGTTTTTCCATTCCATGAGTATCTCCGAAGGATGTTAAAAAGCAGCTACTAAAATTAGTCATTTAAAATCAGCAGGTATGGATAACTTGCATCCAACAGCTTTAAAAGTGTTGGCTGAGGAGCTTTATGGACCATTAGTGTTGATTTTCAATGAGCCTTGGAACACTGGGGAAATTCCAGAAGACTGAAAGAAAGCTACTGTTGTGCCAGTATTTAAAAAAAAGTTAAATGGGATGACCCAGATAATTATAGGCCTGTCAGTTTGACATCGATCCCAGGCAAGATAATAGAGTAGCTGCTACTGAAATCTATTAATAAAGAATTAAAGGAGGATAATGCAATTAATGCCAGTCAACCTGGGTTTATTAGATATAGATTCTGTCAAACTAACTTTATATTTTTTTGAGTAAATTAAAAGTTTTGTTTATAAAAATTATAGTGTAGATGTAATATACTTAGACTCCTGCAAGGTTTTTCACTTGGTATTGCATGACAATTTTATATTGTTCTACTTTTTAAATAAAAAATAACATGACATACATTAAATACATTAAAAGCTGACTAACTGATAGATCTCAAAATGTAATTGTAAATGGGAAATGATCATCAATCAGGTGTGTTTCTAGTTGGGTCTTGCAGGGATTGGTTCTTTTGCCTTATACTAGTTAACCTACCTAAGACAGTTATTTGAGCTGTATGTAAAAATGTTATCTTTGTTTAATATGTTCTTTTTGGAACTATAAAGTAGAGAATTTCTGGGAGAAATCCAAGACTCCAGTTTATTCTGTGATGGAAAATGAAGGCATTGTACTACAGGGCCATATAATTTTAGTCTTGTAGAGACTCCTGGAGCAGCCTGAAGGGAGACTGTGATGGGAGAAAATTGATGGGATGTTCTAGCTCAGCCAGAAGATATTGCATTGATGCAGGAGTTAGAGTGAGGTTTTGTGGCCGGTGTTATGCAGGAAGACAGACTAAATGGTCACAATGGTCCCTTTGATGTATTAAGATGAAACATTTGGTTGATAAAGGTAATAATGCTGATCTAATATACTTAGATTTCTGTTTGACTTGGTACCACAAGACATTTTGATTAAAAATACTAGAAAGATATAAAATTAACATGGCACAAGTTAAAGGGATTAAAAACTGGCTACCAGAGAACTCAAAATGGAATTGTTAATGAAGAATCATCAAGTGGGTGTGTTTCTAGTGAGGTCCCACAGAGATCTGTCTTAACAATGTTAAATAGCACAGGGTCATCAATGACCTGGAAGAAAACCTAAAGCCATCACTGATAAAGATTGCAGATGACTGAAAAATAGTAGGTGTGGTAAACAATGAGGAGGACAGGTCACTAATACAGAGAAGTCTGGATTGCTTGGTAAGCTGGCCACAAGCAAACAATGTATTCTAATATGGCTAAATGTAAATGTATCCATCTAGGAACAAAGAATGTAGGCCATGCTCACAGGATGTGGGGGCTCTATCCTGGGAAGCAGTGACTCTGAAAAAGATTTGGGGGGTGATGGTGGATAATCAGCAGAACATGAGCTCCCAGTTCAATTCTGTGGCCAAAAGGGCCAATGAGATCCTTGATGCATAAACAAGGGAATCTCAAGTAGAAGTGAAGAGGCTATTTTACACTGATGCGACTGCTTCTGGAATTGTGTCTACTTCAAGTATCCACAATTCAGGAAGGATGTTGATAAAATGGAGAGAGTTTAGAGAAGAACCACAAAAATTAAGACATGACTTATTCTATTCAACTTAACAAAGAGAAGGTTAAGGAGTGAGTTGACTGTAGTCTAGAAGTAGCTACTTGGGGAACAAATATTTGATGATGGGCTCTTTTATCTAGCAGACAAAGGTGAAATACGATCCAGTGGCTGGAAGCTGAGGCTAATAAATCTGAACTGGAAATAAGGTGTATATTTTTAACAGTGAGGATTATTAACCATTGGAACAACTTATCAAGGGTCAGGATCAATTCTCCATCACCTTGATTTAAAAATTGTCGATTGTATTTTTTTTTCCCAAAGATATGCTTTAGGAACTATTTTGGAAGTTCTAGGGTCTAGGTTACACGTGAGATCAGCTTAAATGATCACAATGGTTCCTTCTAGTCTTGGAATCATAGAATATCAGGGTTGGAAGGGATCTCATCTAGTCCAACCCCCTGCTCAAAGCAGGACCAATCCCCAATTTTTGGCCCAGATCCCTAAATGGTCCCCTCAAGGACTGAACTCACAACCTTGGGTTTAAGCAAGCCAATGCTCAAACCACTGAGCAATCCCTCTTCCCCTGTATGACTCTCTATGAACCTACTCTAGTAGGCCAACTTATTCTTACGTGACAGGACCTAAAGGCCAAGTAACCCACATAGGTGTGTAAAGGGAGTTCTTTCTCTTGTTCCCTTGCACAGGCACGAAGGGAGAGGCAGAATCTAGCCCTAATTAATTAAGCAGAGAACTTTTATTATCAAGCAGTGTCAATTCTTTCACAAGCACACCAAATAAAATGGGGGGGAGGGAGGAAATAATCCAAAATAGATAATTAATGCACAAGAGGCCATTTATTTTTAAACTCATACTGGAGTAAACATAGTTACCCATTATCATTTTTTGGGGAAGCCCCAACCAGCTTTTCTCACCAGCATCCAGCCATTTGAAGTTTATTTATTAAATCTCTGAATCCTGATAGCCAGTATTTCTAACAACTTTTTTTTCCTCGTGATGGACAGCATCTCTTTTGAGTTCCTGATAGGGCAGAAGGAAGGTGAGGAGGGGAAAAAATCATAAATATGCCAAAATGAATCTTGCTGCTTTGAATAAGAGGAAAGTGTATGGTGAAGTTATGATAGCTAAGGTGCCGCTGCCTTCATTCCCTCACAGGATATCTGGTGTTTGAAATTCAGCCCCTGGTCGGATTTTACACTCTGTAAATGTATGTACAATCCTCACGTGTAGCAAGCTATTTTATTTTTTTAAGGATGGAACAGAATGACTGACTGAATGTTAACTAAGGGGAAACCTGGTATTAGAGTCAAGAAATGAAGCTTCAGCATGAGATCAAGTAGGCATTAATTTGTCAGTTCACTGCTGAGTTCTTGATGGAGCTGTCATGGGTTCCTCAGCTGAATCGGCATTACACACCAGGTTCTAATTTCTCCTCTAAGAAGCAGCTGTTGGAGTCAGCAAGAAAGCATTACCTTGTCTTGAGCTCAGGATTCCCACACAGTGCAAAACTGAGAGAGCCTATTTTGAGAGGGTAACAGGTGAGGATATTCTGGATAAGGAGATTAATTATTCATTTTACAATTTGTTTTGGAAGGTATGAGTTTGTTTCACTAAGGTTTTTACTAGTTGGCCAAGTATGCTAATCCAGAATCAGTCTTCCATCTGATAGGAATAAGAAAAAAAGAAGAAAATTATAAAGAAATACAAACTAAAGTTCTGATCCTGTAAAGATTTTGGCACATGGTGCATGCTTCACATGAAGCAAATACATAAGTCTTTGCAGGATCAGGTTCAATTGGGTAGAATTCTTCACTTTTCTTTTCCTTATTGCCTAGCTGACAAATTTAAATACGGTTAGCAAAGAGCCAGATTGTGGCCCATCCTATGTAGCAGCACAAGGAAGAAAGGCTGTGCCCATTCTCCATCCCTACCAGCATACCTGGTCTAGAGAGGGAGTAAGAGATTGAGGATCTTCCTTGTTCAGGTGTGCTACATGCAGGGGAGGAGTCTTTGTAGAGCCACTATATAAACTGTCATCAGATGTTACCTGTGTGGTGCTCTGCTTTGTTCAAGGTTGTTAACTGTCGGCTGTGTGCATGTGTTCCCTCTGTGTGCTGCCCTGGCTCTGCAGATTGCTGACACAGCAGACCCCGAGAGAACCCACAATGACCACAGACTCTGATAAGGTATGAAGGCATCTGGCCAGGTTTATAGTCAAATGAAGCACAGTAATAGTTTCCAGCAGACTCTACAGGACATACTATGAATATGTGCACCCTGACAATGGACACAGCTCAGTTAGTGGCAGGATACTCCACTGCCCCCTAGGATGGACAAAGACATCCACTCAGGGATGCATTCTTATACACAGGTACAAACAAGTTACACATCACTCTTGATGCATTGAGGTACAACCCCTCTGCGTGTTGGGGTGATTTCTCTCTACTGGTATATGTTGGTTTGAACAAACAAGTCTATCCATCATAGTATCCTTTTGACCCTGTCTTTTAGGATGGGTCAGCCTGTTCCTCATTATCTCTGTGGAATGTATTTGTACCTGAATGTTCCGGTGCCATCCTGGCACGTTTATCCTTTTAGTACTTGATACCCTTTAGACATGTGTATACGTCCAATTAGCAGCCTTCTTCTTGACAACTTTTGTGAGCAGGGCCTGCCTCTGGCTCACAGCTTAACTTTGCTTTATGTTAGCAAAGTCTTAACCATTACTTTAGTTCGGGCCTCAGGCCTCATACCAGGCCTCTGATACAAGGATTTATGTTTCAGGGCCTCATCTTACTACATTAACCACTTGAGAAGGTGGGCAGGAGGGGATGGGAAGTGGGTAGAGCCTTGAGTCCAGTCCCCCACAACACGCTAGGTCGTATACTTAGTGGGCCAGTAGTAGCTTTACTTCCTCCCCAGAGCAGTGGGAAGACCAAGAGGGAGACTGTGATTCCCTGAGCCCAGGCTTCTCCAGGGAAGTGTATTAACACCCTGCCCCTTGCTATGGGTTAGCCAGATGACAAAGTATTTAATATGCTTATGTGACACTTTCCCAAGGCATCCAGAACTATGGGTGACCTGCTTATCCCTCTGCCTTAGCAAAGAGAGACTTGCTGGAGCTAGACTTGGTGACAGCTCCCAGTCACCCCAGTTAATTAGCCACCATAGACAATTTCTCAGGTCTCTGTCAGCCCTTACTTTGCCTTGCAGGTAATACTTGGTTTGTCCCAGTTCCTGAATCCCCTGGAAAAGCATTCCCCTGGAGTATCCAGCCCCTGTCAGTGGACACTCACAGAAATTATCATGTTCACTATCTCCAAAGAGACAGTATACACATCAGTTATTTGATTCAATTAAGCATTCACACTTTGCTTAATATTACAGCCCTGAGATCTATGCAGGACAAAACACAGAGACATTTATTAATGAAGATAGAGATTTAAGTAACACTGAGTAAAGATAGTAGAAACTGATATGGCTACAAATAAAACAAAAGTATAACATGCTCCTCAGAGACTAAATATAATGCTAGCAGGCTAAAATCTCTGTCTAAGCCAGTGGTTCTCCATCTGCAGCCCAATCAGCACAGAGCTGCAGCCCATGTGGCATTCTCAGGGTCATACTGGTAGTATTGGATGCAGCCCACAATGGTAAATAGGTTGAGAACCACTGGTCTAAGCTAAGTTTCTCACTTAAAGCAATGTCTCAGCATTACTATCTTCCCAGGGTCCAGGATCTAGCTTTCATGGTTACAAAAGGTGCTCCCTCAATGATGGATAACCAAGGGTCTCCCTTTCCTCCTGCTTTTAGTCCAGAAAACCTTTCTCTCTCTCCTGTTAACTTGCTTTTCCTGATGATGTAATATGCAAATAAAGCTTCCTTTGTGTTGACTTACACATTGCTTGATTTACATTGGTGAGCTAGGCAGATAGGTAAACCAGCATTCCGTTGCCTGGGAAAAACCTGTTTCACAGCCCTGCCTGGTTACTTAGTTTAAACATAATTTTAGTCCATGCAAACAGCTTCTAGTATAACAACCGTACATACACCTCACCATGCTTATGATGACCAGTATGATATAAGCTTTTATTTGACACCTTACACAACATTTTTCTAGATAAATGCTATGATAGCAATGTGTTAGGTGTAGTGAGTTTGTCAGACCTGACAGGAATTGCTGTTACATGACCATAAACCCTTTGCCAGTTGGCACTAGGGGCTCTTAGGGTCACAGCTTATTGATACCCTGTGGAGATATAGTAGGCAGTATCTGTATAACTCACAGTATTTTCTACTCTGTAAATTTCTTATATTTGATAAGAACATCAAAAAACTAGCCCTGAGATGATTTTTTTTTAGATAGCCCTAATACTGGGTTAGCTGGCTTCCAGTACACTGGGTTTTTTTTTTTTTGGACGGGGGGGGGTTCCCAGAAAATCAGTCTGTAACTTTAAAGGGACTCTGTCAAGATTCAGTTTATATTTTTTTAAAAAAAAGTCTCACCTCTTTCGCTAATATACTTGGGCAAGTTACTTAGACTCTCTGTGCCTCAGTTCTCCAGCTGTAAAGTGGGGTTACAAAACTTTCCTATCTCTCAGGTATTGTGAGGATAAATACATTAAAGTTTGTGAGGCGCTTTGAGATCTGCTGACGAACAATGCTATATAAAAGCTAGGTATTAATTATTATTTATTAAAATGGAATATTTTAAAATGTCAGTTTTCACAATTTATGCAAATTACTTTTTGTATTTGGGTAGTGAAAATGTGGATAATAAAACTGTTCTAGTCAATTTCATTTTCTCTTATGGTTAGTTTGTGGGTCTCATATGCTATCACACTATTGTTTTGTTTAGTCTTCCCTCACTTTGAGGGGACTGTTTAAATCACCTACGCATACCTGTTGCCTGATTTAATGAAAATTTAAAAAATGCTAATAATGAGAACTATTCACAGCCCTAACTCAGGAAAGCATTAAACATATGATTAAGTCTAACTGAAGACAATGGGACTTAATCACGATTCTAACTTTAAGCATGTGCTTAAGTCTTTCCTGAACAGGAATGGATTTTAGCACTTGCTTAAGTGTTTTTCTGAATCAGGTCCTATTTTAGAGTTCATAGCGCGCCTTTCCCCCAGCACCTCCACTATTTAATTTTGCTTTTTTTTAAGCAAAACCAATTTGGGACCTAAACTCCTCGAGAGAGTGTCCCTTTAATTAATAACTTGGGCTTGAAAGGTTGCAACTAAAGATTTTTAAGAAGACATCAGTCTAAAGCAGGCATCTGCAGCCTTTCAGAAGTGGTGTGCTGAGTCTTCATTTATTCACTTTAATTTAAAGTTTCGCGTGCCAATAATACATTTTAACATTTTTTAGAAGGTCTCTCTCTATGTCTCTATATTATATAACTGAACTGTTGTTGTATGTAAACAAGGTTTTCAAAATGCTTAAGAAGCTTCATTTAAAATTAAATTAAGATGCTGATCTTACACCGCCGGCTCGCTCAGCCCGCTGCCGGCTTGGGGTTCCATTCACCTTGGCCGGCTGTGGGCTGAGCAGGGCCTGTGGCTGGGACCCCAGGTGGCAAGGCGCTGGCAGCCAGGACCCGAGACCGGCAGTGGGCTGAGCGGGGCCAGTGGCCGGGAGCCCTGACTGGCAGTGGGCTGAGCGGTTCAGCCCGCTGCCACTCAGCCCGCTGCCAGTCTGGGGTTCCGTCCACAGGCTCCTGCCAGCCAGGGTCCTGGCTGCCGGCCCTGCTCAGCCCGCTGCCAGTCTGGGGTCCCGGCCCTGTCTACACAGAGTAGGTACCTACCTTCTCCCTGGTTCTAGTCATTCTCTTCCTCTCTCTGCACTGAGATGAGGGTGGGAGTGCGCT
Source organism: Eretmochelys imbricata (assembly GCF_965152235.1). Lineage (NCBI taxonomy): Eukaryota > Metazoa > Chordata > Testudines > Cheloniidae > Eretmochelys > Eretmochelys imbricata. Next base: position 47,565,209 of record NC_135576.1, on the reverse strand, counting down.
GAGAACAGGGCTGGGGGGTGAAGGAGCAGGCTGGCGTGCAGGGTCTGGCCAGGAGCTAGAATGAGGGAGGGGGCTCAGGGTTGGGGCAGGAGGTTTGGGTGTGGAGCGCTTACCTGGACAGCTCCCATCTGGTGCGAGGGATGCAGGTGGGAACGTGTGTGTGTGTGTGTGTGTGTGTGTGTGTGTGTGTGTGTGTGCAGGAACTCCTGTTTGGTGCTCAGGGTGGGGGTGGGGATGTGGGGGGTGCAAGAGTCAGGGCATGGAGTGTGGGGGGACTGGAGTGTGGGGGGGCTGGGTATGTGTGTGGGGGTTCAGGGGTCAGGGCAGAGGGCTGGGGTGTGAGGGGGGTGCAGGGGTCAGGGCAGTGGGCTGGGGTCATGGGGATGCTCCCAGCCCCCTGCCTTGACCAGCTCATGGCAGGGGGCTGGAGGGGATATGCCGATTCCACCCCCTTCCCCAAGGTCCCCGGAGCAGAGAGCGTGCTGCGGCTCCGCTTTTCCCTCTCCCCTCCTTAGCAAGGGCCATCAGCTGATCTGCCGCAGGGAAGGAGAGGAGGAGGGTCAGGAACCCAGCATGCTGGGGGAAGAGGCAGCGGGAGGGGGAAGCTTGCCTGCCCTGCAAGGACAGAGTGGTGGGCGGGGGGGCGGAGAAGAGCGGGCTGGGCAGGGCAGGATTTTTAATGGCAGGCTGCTGTCTGCCAGGGTAGGCAGACAGCAGCGTGCCATTAAAAATTGGCTTGCATGCCATCTTTGGCATGCTTGCCATCAGTTGCCAACCCCTGGTCTAAAGCAATATGCAGCTGAAGAATAAGATTATGTATCCAGAGAGAAGGGAGTATATGATAGTGTCTGAAATTGGAGACCAGGATCGTGACTAAGAAAAAAACAACCAGAGGCACAAAATTGGACTTAGGATGAGAGTATGATGAGAAATATTAGAGCTGGGCTACTGCTGGAAGAGTTTTGTAGATTCTGCCTTTTCTTCTATTTAAAGTAATTTATTCTTTCTTTGCAGTTTAAGGGAGAGTAGGGGAAATGTAGTTGAGAGACTACTTTGATTATACCTTTTGAAGAGAGCCATTTGAAGATATTACTTTCCAGGTGTTTGGGAGTGTATGGATGTTTGTGGAGGAAATATTTCCTCCTGAAAAACTGAGTAATTTCTTCTTCATAATCTTTTTCATGAATTTACAAGGCTACAGAGATGAGAAATAATAGTGGCTGGTCTCTCTGCAGGCCCGAAGTTACTTTGCATTGACTTAAAAAGCATATCAATGTATAAATGTGATTCAAGAGCAAAGACTAAGGGCATGTGTGGATGGTGCTGCAACGCTGACTATGTGGGAGTGATTTCTAAAGTGCACTAATGTGTTGTGCACTAATTGGTCTGTGTGGACTCTGGTAGTGTGCACTAAAAGTTCCCTAGTATAGAAAGTTCACTAGGAAAATTTTTGGGTGCACCAGCAGGATCGACACAGACCAATTAGCGTGCAACACATTAGTCCGTTTTCACATCTTCATGGTGCGCACTGTAGCGCAATGTAGTGACCCTCAGGCAGTGGCAAGGTGGTATCTTTCTCTATTCAATTACTTATAAAAGGCTGAAAAGGGACTGGTGACAGTAACAGTGACATGCTTTAAAAGGATATTTTCAGGAGTTTGTTTTTAACTGTATCTCCACATACCGAGTGAATATCAGTCTCTATTCAAGTCAATGGGAAGTTTTCATTGACTTCAGCGGGGCCAGGATCTCACCCACTGTACCTTATGGCCCTGATTGGAAAGGCACTTAAGTACCTGCTGAAATCCAGCTCTATTCTAAGTGATGGGTTTTATTATTTATTTATTATCTAGTCTGCAGAACACTTAGGGCTTGTCTATACTACCTGCTGATCGGCGGGCAGCAATCGATCCAGCGGGGGTCGATTTATCGCATCTAGTCTAGATGTGATAAATCGACCGCTGAGCACTCTCCTGTCAATTCCGGTACTCCACTGGAGCGAGAGGCGCAGGCAGAGTCCCTGGGGGAGTGGCAGTAGATCTAAGTACGTCAACTTCAGCTGCTTTATTCAGGTAGCTGAAGTTGCATAACTTAGATCAATTTCCCGCCCCCCCCTCCCCTCCCCAGTGTAGACCAGGCCTTAGCAAGTGCTTTGCAAAATTGGGGCCCATATCTGCATGCATATTAGAAGCTTGAATATAATTATTTTTCTCTGTAAATTTCATTTTCATTTACAAAACACGTATCCCCACTCCAGTGGTGCACTTCTAGTGGAGCCTGAAGCCAACATGACATGTTTTGTTCACTCCCTAACTTAAGCACTGGAGTGATATATTTAGGTGCAATATTTTTCACCTTTTTTTAATTTAAATTCAGGTTTTAAAAATCAGATGAATAATGGAATTACAATTTTGTAGTCTTGGGCAAGAGGGGAATTCAAAACCTTGGGTGAGATTTTTCAAATCATTCTAGGGATTCAGCCACACATGTTTGTTAATCTTCCATTAATTGACAGGAAGGGTAACTGAAGGGTCTTGTATTTAACAGAACCAACCCTGATTAAAAAGTTCTAGCCAAATAGTTTAGATTGAATGCACATGTGATAACTAAGCTTAATCTTACATTTATATCCAGAAAAAGTAGTGTGGCCCTAAAAACTGTCTCATTGAGATCTTAATTAGTATTTTTGCTGATGTGCTGTAAAGTCTTTGCAGGTTAATATTTTTTCACTGTCGTTTGATTTTAGATCTTTTAAGTCTGAAAGTATACATGCTTTGAAAGGCACTTTTTAAGTTAGCTTTGTGTTGCTGATTGTATTTTGTAATAGTACAGTGTTTTGAAATGGCAGGGAATGTTATTGGTAGAAAGATATAACTCCTGTGTGCTAAGCTGAAAACTGATACCTCAAGAAGCACATAAACAACTGTACAAATAAAAAAGCACAAATCTCTAAAGACACGCATCTTTGAAAATTTGGCTATCTTAATATGTATCTGCTAAATATACACATACTGTGCAAACAGATAATTGCACGTGAAGGATATTCAATGACATGTACCAAAAAATCATCATCAAAATTACCTGTTTGTAACCTTTACATGTATATTTTGCACAGACTTCGTATGGGACTTGTTTTACAAAACTTTGCCCTAATTTGGATTCATAGCTGTGATAAATGTATACATAAATTAGGTACGCAGTCAAATGCTTATTTTTGTATGTCCAAATTTTGAAAATCAGTCCCTAATATTTTTAAATTTAATCTCACTTTTTTAGAATATTTTCAAATACATCTCCATATGCTGGATACGTTTATTGACTAAAATGTACCTAAAATAGACATCCACAATCAAATCTCCAAAGGACACAGTACTGTTTCTGGATATGTGAATAGCATATTATAGCTGCTTTTTTCTTATTGGCTAGTGTGTACAGGGGGCTAGCTGGTGATATTAAATTTCATATAATGCCACAGCAGTTATTCTTGATTTGTTTGGTATAACCTATTTTTGATAGGACCATGTTGTTTGTTCATTATTAGGCCCCTCTCTTCCCATTGTTTACATAAAGGCTTTCTTTTTATGTGATCAGAATAGACATTTAACCCAGAATAGACATTGGGCAACATAGCTGGTGATTTCCTAGTTCTTCCTTATGGCTCTTAAAGAACAGTGATAAAATAATATCTTTAGTATCCGGTTTCTCTGAAAATATTTGTCCTTATCATTTTTTGGAGATCTGTGTATTGGTAAGTCTTCTGAAAAATAGTGTGTTATCAAATCTTACAGGGATTTTCCAGTTCTGTTAACAGCACACGTTTCTCCTGTCTGCAGCATGTTGCCTAGATTGCAATTTTCCCCCATCTTTTCATAAACACTATTATAGTTTGCAGTTTGCCTTTATTTCTGCCAAGCCAATATATTGTTTGCTTGACTTTCGCATGTTACTTGCTTAGACTGTAAGTGGATTTTTCATAGTACACAAGGTAAAACCAAGTTAACCTGAGTCCATCTAAGGCTTGGGCCTTAGGGGACAGTGAATTGAAAAACTGCATTTTGAAAGGCTGAGAACTGTGGAGAGGGAGACTGAGAGCTGCTGCTGCCAACTCACAGAAAAGAAACAACATAATGAGCCAAATTTATCCCTGATGTAACTCAGCTGAAGTCAGTGGTGTTATGCTAGCAATGAATTTTTAATATAAGATTCAGAAATGTTCAAATAAAAAGGAAAAGAAGAAATATTAAAAAAAACATGTTTTGTGTTTAGCCTCGCTAGATATGGGAGTAGAATTTTATTCCAATAGTAGAATAGTCTCATTGCATCTTTTTTCATGTTACCATTAGGCATGAAATGTTTGTGGGAAGACTGGTTTTGGTTGAAAAACTAGAATTGTTTGATCTCCATTTATTTTTTAAGTATTTTCTTATTATGCAGTTGATGATGATACTGTGTTTGTATAGTGCCTAGCATAATAGGGTCCTGAGCCATGACTGAGGCTCCTAAATGCTACTACAGTGTAGAATAATAATGTTTTGACCTTCTTCTGAACCCTACCTGAGTTGTTTCAGAGTAGCAGCTGTCTTAGTCTGTATCCCCAAAAAGAACAGGAGTACTTGTGGCACCTTAGAGACTAACAAATTTATTAGAGCATAAGCTTTCGTGGACTACAGCCCACTTCATTGGGTGCATAGAATGGAACATATAGTAAGAAGATATATACACACACATACAGAGAAGGTAGAAGTCGCCATACAAACTGTAAGAGGCTAATTAATTAAGATGAGCTATTATCAGCAGGAGAAAAAAACTTCTGTAGTGATAATCTAAATGGGCCATCTTGATTAGATGTCAGTCATCAATCTGATTGATGTCAGTCAGTCAGTCAGACATCAAATCAGATTTTGACTATCATCAAACAGTTATAAACCATGCTTGATGAGGACCACACCGTGAAAGAAATCTTTCCAAAACCCCCTCTTCTGGCCTTCAAAAAATGTCCCAACCTCACCACATTCATCAGAAGCTAGCTCCCCTCAAACCAGGCCCCACCAACTCAAAGCGACACCAGACCCTGCCAGAACAACAGATGTAAAAACTGCAGACATATCTCCACTGTTATGATGATCTATGTGAAGATAGAAAGGTCCTACACAAACCCATCACAACATATGGTGTACCTCATCCAATGCACTAAATGTCCCAATAACAACTACATGGGTGAAACCAGATAATCAATATGCTCTTGAATGAACTTACATAGAAAAATGATAAAAGACAAAAACACCGTATCACCTATGGGTGAACACTTCTTCAGAAAATAATCACTCCATATCTAACCTCTCAGTCCTTGTCCTCAGAGGAAACTTGCACAACACCTTCAAAAGACATGCTTAGGAGCTTAGGAACTTCAGGTAAGTGTATACATAAATTTTCCATTACAGGGATGGCCGCCCCAAAATAGCAGAACGCAGCTTTTGACTTTTCATTAATTTACTCTTGCTAAAAGAGGTAGTGATACAAACAAAAGAGGTAGAATTGCTATCCACTTTTCAGTCCCCTCTAGAGTTGGGGAGGAGAGGAAGGGAAAGGCATGCAGAGCAGTTTGTTTATGTACAGAGGGATTTCCCCAATGAAACTTTCACGGAGGTACTCTGCAATCAGGCCCTCTCAGAAGTCTAGAGAGGCCGAGGTCACTTCCAGCTTTTGAGGCCCCTAGCCATAATAAAAATAAAAAATGACAACACATGAAAACAAAATAAGGCACCAAAAAAAGTGAGACATAATTTGAATATTTTTTTATTTAACAAATGTTTTTCTAGCCTTTTTCTCTGCAAATGCACTAATTATTGAGGAAAAATCTCGCTTTTGTGCAATGTCATAGTTGATATTAAGCATGGCGAGCCCATTCAAATGCTCTTGTCCCATAGTTGAACGGTGATAGTACTTTACCTGCTTCAACACATTGAAGGTGCGTTCACCTGAAGCCACTGATGCAGGCAAACTGACAAAAATACACAATGCAAGTGTGATATTAGGAAACACCCCGGAGAGTCCAAGTTTAAGCATTTCTTGAAGCAATTCCTTTGGCTTGCAATCCAATTTAAAGTTCATGGAATATATTTGTTTGAGGAAGTTGACCTTGTCACTGAGACCTTTTGAGATTTCTTTGTTGTACTGTTGCTGAAATTGTTCAGCTGCAGAAAGTAGATCTTCATTACTCAGTCTGTTGAACTGCCAAAGAAGGTACCCAAAAGGGTACAAATTAGTCACAGTGACTCAGATCGACGTGTAAGACCTGGTTGAATAGAGTCAATGACGACAAGGAAGACATTGACCCTGTAATGCTGCTCGGCATCGAATTCAGTAGGTAAGTTGCGATTGGTGGAGAACTCAGATGAAATGCCAGTATTCTGTGCTACTGATTTGGACTCAGTCAGGATCGCATCCCATTGTTCACGAATCTGTTGAATGTCATTGATAAGACTTTCAGTGTTATCCCGCTTAACTTCAAGTGTAGCATTGCGTGCTTCAATTACCAGATTCGTTTGGTGGATCATTGTAAGTAGCTTCATTCACAAAAAGGACATCAGAATGCATTCAAATTTGGACATGTGCTTCTGAATAGACTGAAGTTCAGTTTGAGCCTGTGCAGTGAGATTGAGAGATTCAAGCTCATTTAAAGCCTTTCTCACTGAATTCTAATGCTGCGCAACTGGTTGAACACCATCAATCCGTGCAGACCATCTAGTTTTGGACATCCTATGCAGTGAAACAGGAAGATATTGCTTCAGAATTCCCCACCTTTTTGGACTGCTACTGAAGAGATCGTACATTTGCTGAACAGTTCCAAAGTAAGTAATTGCCTCCTTGCATGATTCAGCACAGTCAACACCTACAAGGTTTAGTGTGTGGTTTCCACAGCTGGAGAAAAACAGTTTGAATTATGCTCAAGCAGAACTGCTTGTACACCTTTGTACTTCCCAGCCATATTAGATCCATTGTCATAGGCTTGACCAATGCAGGCTTGAAAATCTAACTTAAAACCTTCTAGAATTGCTAGTACTCGAACAGCAATTTCTTCTCCCGTTTTTCTCGTGAAATTATCAAACAAAATAAACCTTTTCTTCAATTGAAAATTTTGAGCTGTCTACATTCTTAACATATCAAATAACCGTAGTAGTCTGTTCTCACAAGGAACAATCTGGAGTGGCATCAACAATGATTGAAAAATACTTGGCATTTCGAATCTCATCAAGAATTGTTGTTTACAAATGATCCACATAGCTCAATAAACTCATTTTGTATGCGTGTGGAGAGATAATGGACTTGCATGCATTTTTGACTCTCTTGCAATTCTCGAACACGTTTAACATGCTCTGATAAAAGTGGGTCATGTTTTCTGAGGAGCTCAACTATGCCTAGAAAGTTTCCATTTGCATGATTGTCAATACATTGACTGGAACCAAAGAGAGCCAATCTCTGCTCAGAAAGAAAAAGGATGACATTCAGGATGCGCTCAAGAAGTTTTTTCCAGTTATTAGTTTCTGTACAGAGTTCAGTGAAGAGTAAATTCTCTGCTGAACTTTCAGCTGATGCTGCCCTACTGGCTGATTTCCATGCAACATAGTTTTCTTTGTGTGATGTTGAACTCTCATGTGATGGTATTCGATCTTTCAACTTCCTCCAACCTCTGTTGATGCTCCATCCTGATTGATAAGAGAGAACTGATGCATTTGCAGCACTTTTGCTGAAAATGAAGCAGGATGCACAATACAAAGATTGTTTTTCCATACTCCAGTATAACCAGTCTCTTGTGTAGGTCTCCATTTGGAAGAGTTTTTGTCAGCAGACGAGCAGGGAAAGCATGATTATCAGCATCTCGTGCAATGTTACTTAGAATTTCAAAACAACCAATTTGAAGAAGAGATTGCATTTGGGCAGCATTGCTCTTATCAATAATACCAATGTCAGTCACAGTCAAATCTGTAGTACTCATGAATTGCTCTTGCTGCATAAGATCTACATTTTCTTGTTGCTGTTGAGTTTCTTGATCGTACACAGGATCTTGTGCTGCATCTGTTACTGTTGGCACATCTCCTTCATGACTACTGTTCTCCTGTTCAGGTATTGGCTTTGAAATATCACCTGTTGCAGTTGTGGAGTTTTCATTATCTGTAGCATTGTTTAAGGTGTGTTTTCCAGTGGTTTGAGAAATGAAGTTATTGGCTTTGAGCTCTTAACTGCTGCTTTATTTTGTTGTTTTCACCGTCTCTTGCTTGCACCACTTTCAAATCTCCTCTTCATAGTGATCTATCTGGTCAATATATAGCCTATCCACACTTGAAATATTCTGCTGTAAGGAAGTAGCTTATCTACACTTGAAATCTTCTACTGTAAACATGTACACAAATGCTGAAAAGACTTAAAACGAAGGAATACTAATTAAGAACACAAAATGAAACAGTCAGACAGGTGGTTATCCTTATCACTGAACCAAAACTCAAGCACGCAAGGTATAATATGACAGGCTGAGCTGAAGACAAAGGGATGACAGATATAGTATACACAGACACAGAAACAGACAGAGTCCAAAAATTTCAAATGTGTGTTCTCACAAAATTCACTGTACAAAATTGTCCTCACAAACTTTCACCTTGAATCTGGGCCTATAGACTATGATAGCCTATGATGATGGCCAAGCTACCAAGCTAGGACTCAACCAACGAACGAGTCGTGTCTTTTAGCTGCCATATGAAGATAATAATGAGGAATTCTCTCACACAAATAATTCCTTCGTCAACTAGACATAAAACTATAAAGACACTAAAATGTCACAATTCTCTGCCTTTCAGCATGCACTTGATCCAGCACCAGCCACTAGTCATGGTTTGTTTATATCATCAGCTGATCTGAGGGGACACGTTCATCACAGTCTAATCTTGTGCCATCCGAACCAATATATTTTTATTAATATTTATGAACCTTTTAAATTCTTTAATATGACAAAATCTATATCCTTTAACAAAAAAATTGTCTTTTACCAAATCACATCTCTTATTTGCTTAAATTTGCATTTTTAAGCTAAGAGTGTGTCACACTTTGGTCCGATAGGGATGCGCATAAAAACAAGTTGCGAAACTTATCAAATGCCAAAAAATTAACAAGTGTCTAAATTTGAGGCCCCCTTTGAGCTTGAGGCCCAGGCCAATTGGCCCTCCTGGCCCCCCCTCTGATTGTCCCTTTCCGCAATCCTCTGCCAAAGGTTTCTAGGGATGGCAGCCTTATTTCTTACTCTACGGTAGGACACTTTCCCATGTCAGTCAATGATAACTTTGACAGGCATCATTGCAGTACGCAGGCTAGCAGCATATGGGCCCACGTGGCTTTGGGATGCCAGCAGCAGCTGTGCTCTCTGTGTGTTCGTTACCCTCAGGAGTGAGATATCATCTAAAATCACCACCACTTGTGGAAAATGGTGCCAGCATTCAGTGCCAATGCCCTATGCTACTAGTTTCATGCAACCAAGCAATTCCCTCCTCATTTTTCTAGCCCACAATGGGTCATACTCACCATGTCTGATGCTGTACAATGAGGGAGGCAACCTAGTGACAGAGGATGTGGAAAAAGCTAATGTACTCAATGCTTTTTTTGCCTCTGTCTTCACGAACAAGGTCAGCTCCCAGACTGCTGCGCTGGGCATCACAACATGGGGAATAGATGGCCAGCCCTCTGTGGAGAAAGAGGTGGTTAGGGACTATTTAGAAAAGCTGGACGTGCACAAGTCCATGGGGCCGGACGAGTTGCATCCGAGAGTGCTAAAGGAACTGGCGGCTGTGATTGCAGAGCCATTGGCCATTATCTTTGAAAACTCATGGTGAACGGGGGAAGTCCCGGATGACTGGAAAAAGGCTAATGTAGTGCCAATCTTTAAAAAAGGGAAGAAGGAGGATCCTGGGAACTACAGACGAGTCAGCCTCACTTCAGTCCCTGGAAAAATCATGGAGCAGGTCCTCAAAGAATCAATCCTGAAGCACTTACATGAGAGGAAGTGATCAGGAACAGTCAGCATGGATTCACCAAGGGAAGGTCTAATCGCCTTCTATGATGAGATTACTGGTTCTGTGGATGAAGGGAAAGCAGTGGATGTATTGTATCTTGACTTTAGCAAAGCTTTTGACACGGTTTCCCACAGTATTCTTGTCAGCAAGTTAAAGTAGTATGGGCTGGATGAATGTACTATAAGGTGGGTAGAAAGTTGGCTAGATTGTCGGGCTCAATGGGTAGTGATCAATGGCTCCATGTCTAGTTGGCAGCCGGTGTCAAGTGGAGTGCCCCAGGGGTCGGTCCTGGGGCCGGTTTTGTTCAATATCTTCATAAATGATCTGGAGGATGGTGTGGATTGCACTCTCAGCAAATTTGCGGATGATACTAAACTGGGAGGAGTGGTAGATACGCTGGAGGGCAGGGATAGGATACAGAGGGACCTAGACAAATTGGAGGATTGGGCCAAAAGAAATCTGATGAGGTTCAATAAGGATAAGTGCAGGGTCCTGCACTTAGGACGGAAGAACCCAATGCACAGCTACAGACTAGGGACCGAATGGCTAGGCAGCAGTTCTGCGGAAAAGGACCTAGGGGTGACAGTGGACGAGAAGCTGGATATGAGTCAGCAGTGTGCCCTTGTTGCCAAGAAGGCCAATGGCATTTTGGGATGTATAAGTAGGGGCATAGCGAGCAGATCGAGGGACGTGATCGTCCCCCTCTATTCGACATTGGTGAGGCCTCATCTGGAGTACTGTGTCCAGTTTTGGGCCCCAAACTACAAGAAGGATGTGGATAAATTGGAAAGAGTCCAGCGAAGGGCAACAAAAATGATTAGGGGTCTGGAACACATGAGTTATGAGGAGAGGCTGAGGGAACTGGGATTGTTTAGTCTGCGGAAGAGAAGAATGAGGGAGGATTTGATAGCTGCTTTCAACTACCTGAGAGGTGGTTCCAGAGAGGATGGTTCTAGACTATTCTCAGTGGTGGAAGAGGACAGGACAAGGAGTAATGGTCTCAAGTTGCAGTGGGGGAGGTTTAGGTTGGATATTAGGAAAAACTTTTTCACTAGGAGGGTGGTGAAACACTGGAATGCGTTGCCTAGGGAGGTGGTGGAATCTCCTTCCTTAGAAGTTTTTAAGGTCAGGCTTGACAAAGCCCTGGCTGGGATGATTTAATTGGGGATGGGTCCTGCTTTTGAGCAGGGGGTTGGACTAGATGACCTCCTGAGGTCCCTTCCAACCCTGATATTCTATGATTCTATGATTCTGTGACTGGTGCCGTGCACAAAAGCAATCCCAAGCAGCAGTGAGAATGAGCATCTAGTGCTTAAAACTTTAGGGGAGCAAGGAGAGTGACTTTTTCATCTTAAGTTTTGTTTTACATAGTGACTATACTGACAATGGTATCTCTGTTTTATGTGCAGCTGCAGCCATTGTGGCCCTGATGGTCCTCCCCCCATCACCCCCGCCCATGTAGGCCAAAAGCCTAATGGGGAGAAATTGTCTTAAGCAAATTGTTTTAAGTAATAATATGAGAATTGTTCTAAGCAGTAATATTTTTCCATTTTGCTTATTTTGTTAGCTTTGAATTAGTAAGAAGAAATTGTTTTGGTTTGATTCTTTGCTTTATGTGTTTGTTTTTAGAAGGCTAGAAGTGTTATGACTGTAATTCTTGCTTTTGAAATTATTCACTGTTTTGTGTGTGAGTGAAGAATGTGTGGCCTGCTGACAGAGAAGAGATAGGAGGCTCCAGTACTAATGGGCCGGATAGTCGAGAAGGGAGTGGAGAAGTCAAAAGGCACCAACTTTTTTATCAGAATCATCCAGATGGCAGATTAGGCCTTATGCCTTTGCTGTAGGGTCGTCAAGGACAAGATAAAGAGTGGAACCAGAGGAACAAGAAAAGAAACAGCTGCAGATACTCCCAATAACAGCCCAAAATAATGTTGATTGGGAGCAATCTTGATTACCTCATGATTAACAGCTCCAGTGTGACACAGCAAGGTCCCTAGACTTGTATGGGAACTTATTACTATAAAAGAAGGGTGTATTACCATGGGACTTTGGGTTCATTCTGCATCAACGTCGGAGCTTCGTACGCATCTGACAGAAGCCTAGCTCCAGCTCCTCCCCACCCTTGTGTACAGTTTCAGCTGGCCACTGGAACTGACAGAGCAACACTAAGGACTGCAGAACCAGCTGCAGATCCAGCTGCAGAACCTTTGGGGTGTGTGTGTGTGTGTGTATGGAAGCATATGCTGATTTTAATGCTTAAATTGTACTCTCAATAAACGTGGCAGATTGCCTTATCCCCTTAAAAAAAGATTCCGTGTGCTTCTTATAAGCATAACATTTTTGGTGGAGAATTGTGGTGGGGGGAACAAGGTGAGACACCATGCTTATTGTAAGAGTGTAAGAGTCTGCATAAAACAAATTGATCTATCGTAATAGAATTTGGTGTGCACATCGTCGGTCATAGCGAGCCAAGTAAAAGTAGAGGGGAACATAGAGTTTCTCACTCTAACCCAAACACCGGAGTAAACTCTAAAGGGTATAGGAGTTTCAGGCAATATTTCTTGCATTTCCTGTGTAAGACCCAGCTCTGAAGGATAGAGGAGCATGGGCAAACAAGGAATAGATTTCTGTAAGACCCCACACTGGAGGATATAGGAATGTGGGCAAATAGTGGTACATAAAGCAATAGTATATAAGGTGGCACCTTTATAAGAATGTTTAAAAGGAAGCAATCCAAAAATGATGCCTCCAAGGGAGGAGGACAGGGATCACTGCCTTTTGTTCAAGAGATTATGCCTTTTAAACAAATCCTGCAAAAATATGGACATAGTCCATGGACCAAACAGGTACTGGCAGATGTCCATGCCAACTCAGATTTAGAAGACAAGTTTGCTAAATACATGCTGGTGTATAAACCTTCCAACCTGGCTAAAAGAGATTCGGCAGCAATCCGGCTATTATGGGAAGCATGCAATGAGTCATATCTGTCTGGCTGCTTGCCAAGAGGAGAATGTCTCCCTGCATAAGAAGCTTTCCCAAGCAGAAAAAGAAATTGAAAAATGGAAGGTACTGGGAACAGGAATACAAAGTCAGTTAGATTCCCTTCGGGATGCATTTAGAGAAGAGAAACAGAAAGAGAGAGAGTTAGTGGAGCAGATCGGGGAGAAGGATAAGATAGAGAGAATCAAGTGTTACAAGGGATGGTTAAGAAATTAACTTTAGAACAAGGCAGAGCCCCTGCCAATCATAATCGCTGTGAATCCCTTATTAAACACCTTAAGCAAAAATTGGGATTTGAAACCTGCCAGATAGCGGCAGTAATGGCAGGATAATGGGGTGACAACCAGCAAAGCAGCACCCCAATTGGACTAATGAACCATGGGATACCAGTGAAGTATGGGATGGAGATATTTGGGATTATGATTCTAAAAATCAGGAACTTGAAATCCCCATTGCAGCCATAAGACACACTGCGACTACAATAGTGACAGACGAAGGAGGGAGCACTACCATCACTGCAACTCCTGCATCTGCCTCCAATCTCCAAGCCATATCAAAATGGTTAGGACCCTTAAATCGAGAAATTTTTTCTAAATAGAGTTTAAATGCACTCCAACTTGCAGGCTGAGAAACTCTGGATGCAAATGAAGTGTAGCGCTTAATGAGTATCTGTGCTGCATCCGAAATTCAGGGGGTTATTGATAGAATAATTTTGCGAGCCCAACACAAATATTGTAGCATTGTTAACAACTTTTGGGGAACTGATGGGCCACAGGCATTTAATGGCACAAGCGATGATAATGGCACAAGAACCCAGTGAGGATCCTGAGAATTATTTAACCCATTGGGGCTTAATGCAGGTAATGGTGGGTTTGACCAGACCCATAACTGCACAAAACCAACCAGCCACCTTAATTGATATTGTAGCATTCGGCACTGACTCCTTAAGAGACTGTGCCGCTACCTTAACCCCTTATTACTCTGGTAAACTGGGAATCTGGCCACAGGGACACCCAGAAAATTTAGCAGAATTAAGGGCTCTAATTCAATAAATAACCACTCACTCTGGCCTACAGCTTAATAGAAAGAAAGAAATAACTCCCTTTGTGGCCGCACTAGAAATGCCTGACCCAGATAACGAGGATAAAGAAGACGACTTGGGAGGACATGTTCAATGAGATCCTGCAAGCCAGTGCTGCATCGGACCATGACACAGGGCCTGGAGGATGAACACTGAGGAGAGTCTGGAGAAGGAAAAAGTGGAGTGGGGAAAGGTGCAGGAAAAAGAGAGGGAGATGCATCAGGACATAATGGAGCTTCTCAGGCAGCAAACACAGATGCTCCAGATGCTGGTGGACCTGCAATGTCAACATTCCGAGGTTCGCCTTCCTCTGCAGCCCACTGAGAACTCAACTTTCCACATACATCAGGGGCTGCCGCACTACCATTACCACTCCAATCTGGGGGACATTAAAGACAATCACAGCTTCTCATACACTAATTTGTAAAAGCCACACAGTTGGTGTAGGTGAAATGGACATAAATGTTCTTTTCCTTTCATACGTTCAGTTCTCTTAATTTATTATGTTTTAGTAAGTTTTAAATATAATTTGTTTTAAAATTTCACAGTTTCTTTTAGGGCTGTCAAACGATCAAAAAATTAATCATTATTAATCGCTGTTTAATCGCACTGTAAACAATAATAAATACCTATTTAAATGTAGTGAAAAATATCCAAAAAGATGTATAACATTTACAAGTATATTGATTTCAATTGCGACATAGAATACAAAGTGTACAGTGTTTACTTTATATTATTATTTTTGATTGCAAATATTGCACTGTAATAAAAATAGAAAAGCGAGTGCAATCTACAAGTCGAAGCATGAAAGGGCATTTGAATGTTTAGCATATCTGGCATGTAAATACCTTGCAACGCTGGCCACAACAGTGCCATGTGAACACCTGTTCTCATTTTCAGGTGACATTGTAAATAAGAAGCAGGCAGCGTTATCTCCTGTAAATATAAACAAACTTGTTTGTCTTAGCAATTGGCTGAACAAGAATCAGGACTGAGTGAACTTGTAGGTTCTAAAGTTATACATTGTTTGGTTTTTGAGTGCAGTTATGTGAAAAAAATAATTCTACATTTGTAAGTTGCACTTTTATGATAAAGAGATTGCACTACAGTACTTGTATGAGGTGAATTGAAAGATACTATTTCTTTTCTTTTTTACTGGTCAAATATTTGTAATAAATAATATAAAGTGAGCACTGTACACTTTGTATTCTGTGTTGCAGTTGAAATCAATATACTTGAAAATGTAGAAAAACATCCAAAATATTTATAATAAATTTAAATTGGTATTCCATATTGAATAATGGGTCACCCAGGATCACTATTGGCATTTCAACATTTCAAGTAGTTATCCCTGGTTGTGAAAGAAAGTCCCTGCTTGCAGCTTCCTGAAAAATCCAATGTTTTTAAAGATGTGCGTGTCATGCACCTTCCCTGAACAGCCCACACTGATGTCAGTGAAGCATCTCTGGTGATCCACCAATGCTTGCATGCCCATAGAAAAGTAGCTGTTTCTGTTGATGTACTCTTTGGCAAGCTGGGATCGTGTCAAAATAGGGATATGTGTGCAGTTTATCTCTCCACTACTGTTTGGGAATCCCATAGTTGTAAATCCATCCACTATGTCCTGCATGTTGCTGAGGGTCACAGTCTGCACAGCAGAGGTGATTAGAAAAGGAGTACTTGTGGCACCTTAGAGACTAACAAATTTATTTATTTATTTATTTAGAGGTGCTTAGTGGCTCTGCTATGTACATGACAATGGCCCCCACAGTGGATTTCTTGATTCCAAATTGATTTCCAACTGACTGGTAGTAATCTGGCATTGCAAGTTTCCACAGTGCAATTACCACTTGCTTCTCCACTGTCAGTGCAGCTCTCAGTTTGATGTCCCTGTACTGGAGGTCTGGGGCGAACTCAGCACACAGTTCCAGGCATGTGGCCTTCCCGAAAGTTCTGCAGCCACTGCTTATCATTCCAAGCCTGCATTACAGTATACTCCCACCAGTCAGTGCTCATTTCGTGGGCTCAGAAGCAGCATCCCACTCTCTGAGGCTGCTCCATGAATGCCACCAACAACCCTGAATTGATTCTTGCTGTGTCCCACAGCAGTCTGTCCTCCAAGAAATTGTCATGTTCCCCACTGAATCACTGGTTCTTCTTGCAGATCTGCAAATATTGCAGGATTGTGCGCCCTGTGCTTGCAATGCTCATGACAATACTGCAGAGCGGTGCAGGCTCCACACTTCTGGTGAAGATGGCGGATAGCAAGGAGGGCTGCATAGATTTGTGGGATTTTGAAAAAAGATTAAAAAATTATGGGAAGTTGATCTCTTGCTCTGAGTCACCCCTGCACAACTAATTTTCTTCCCCACCACGCATTGCCAAAACTTCTGAAAAAGCAGTGCGCTGGATGGTGGTGATACCTCCCGGTGGAACACCACTTTTGTGCATCAATACAAGCACTTCTGATGAGTACACACACCCGCAACAAAACGATCAGAGTATGGACACTCACAAGCGATGTGCTAACCGCGGCAGTTTTATGCCAACATAATTTATGTCAAAATAATTTTGTAGAGTAGGCGTGGCCTAACAGAATTTGGTCCAATAAAAGATATTACCTTACCCCCATTGTCTCTGTACAAGCAGTCAGCTATTAGTAGACTGGCCTTTATACCTTTTTAATTCCATTATTCCTAAATTTTCCAATACATAAAACTTGCATTTAGCCCATATGCGCAAGAAAGTGTATATCAAGAGGCACTTTGCAGCTTAAGGGTTATGCAACTTGTTTAAGATAATAAATCTACCTTAAAAGGTGTAATATTAATTGTGCAGGAAAGGGAGACCATAGCATTTCATATAATATCATGCGTAGCCATAAGAAGATTGAGGTATGTTTTAGAGAAAGATTCTACCTACTTATCCATTGGGAGGAAAGGCTTTTTGGTACCTAATAATTCCACACATGTACTTGTGCAAGAAGGTGGGATGTAACATGTTTGTTCCCATCTTTCCTGCTATTAAAGAATTGATGTAATAGTATCAGTATGATATGTTACTGCTGCCAGTTAATGCCGGAAAATCCCATTCTGGAGGTAGTGTTTAGTTGTAGCCTGACCTGGCTGCATGGAAAGAAGATGGAGACCTCTTCAGATATTATCTATAGGTGTCCATTAAAGAAAGGCAAACGGTTTCACAGAGCAAATACTGTACAGGCCTGATTCTCCACGCACCAGTGCAAATCAGGAGTAGCTCTCATGGAGTCAATGGAATTTCAATAGTGTAAAATCTGGATAAGTGTGGAGAAAATCAGGCTCTGTATACTTCAATCAGCTTTAATTTTTTAACGGTGCATAGGCATTATATACCTCTCCTCTCGTTGCTTACCTGCATGTGAGAGACTCAACATTATTTTTTACTTGAAAAAAAATGTTTCTTAGTGGTAAAAATTAACTTTATTTCCATGTTATTGGGCTATCTGCCACAAGCGGCTTTCTGGCTTTTGCAGGCTGAGGCATATAGCAGTCCGTGTATAGGTACTTTACACATGTGGACAGTTTAATATTCTAATGTGATTTATGTTAACAATATAGCTGCTGACTAAGGGAAGAAGGATGTTGATTTCTGTAGCCCAGAAAAAACCTATCAAATTCTAAGTGCCTTTCACTCTGAGGGCAGTGCCATCAGAGCTCTTACCCAATCAGTCATTTGGGATGTTGACATGGGAGCATAGATAGCTTGTGCACGGTATTTGCTGCAGAATCTTTCTGTGAAGCTACAGGCTTTCCCCACCTCAGGTTTATTATGTGTTTTCCAATTTTAGACAGCTGTATCAAGCAGTATGCAGTCCATTTGACAGTGCCACCTCTGCAGTACCTACCAGGGTCTGGATGGCTTATAGAATAAGCAGCTGGAATGGAAATTAGAGCACAAACGAGTGGTTCCGTAAAAGAAATGAACCGTTTCACTTTTTCTCCTCCAAGCTGTGTAGCCATTTTCATGTTTTCAGCTTTCTTTTCATCATGCCCACTGGCATGCTTTGCTGCTGTGGTAGGAATAATAAGCTGTTTATAATGATGTTGGCAGTCTCACTCACCAGGTAATTAGAGCTGGTGCTACAGAAGGGGGAAGCTGCCATGACAAGCAATTTAAATAAAGGTAACTTCCTGACTTGCTAGCTGCACCGTAAACATTAGTGTGTATAGTGGGGATTATGCACCTTAATTTACTTTTGATGAGTATGTGTTCTTCAGAAAAAGCAAGCCACATGACCAAAAGGGGGAAAACACTTGGCTCCCCGTCATCATGCAGAAATTAAAAAACAAAGCCCTGAGGTTTACTAGAGTCATCTTCAAATGCTTCTAAAAAGAACCATGATGGCTTGTTCAGATAAAGTTGCTCATCCAAGATTACCTCACATGGGAGCACCTAGATCTGCCCTATAAATATTGTAGTTCAGTAACTGCTTTTCCTTTAGACAGTTTCATTTCTTCAGTCTACTGTGTTTGGGCTCCATATCTGTTGTTGTTAACTTGTTCACAGTTCTAACTTTAGTCTGTCAGTTGGCTCTCTGTCTCTTTATTTCAGTGCCATACATCCCATTATACATCCCTATTGTGATCCAAGCTCTGTTTTCTCATCACACTAAGATGCAAATGCAACAGAAGCATAACATGAAGTTTCTTTTTTTAACTGGATTTCTATCTTATTGCTTGATAATCATTTCCCAACTGTTTCCTCTTGTCAAATGAATTGTTTTTCATGAACTGTGACTTCCTCTAGGACTGAGGAATACATTTATTCTCTCTTCTGTGTATACTGTGGGTGACATTCTGTTCAGAAAAGGTATGAATCATCCAAAAAACATTTTTTAAATATACCAGGCTACTTCTTCGTGTCTGTTCAGCAGGAGGCAATTTTTGCAAGGTGAAAATTGTTGAAGAGAACATAAAATATGGAATCTGTCTGTCTGATGGGTGAACATGTGTCAGAAAATGATAAATCAGTCCTTATTATTTACAGTGTGCCTGCCTGGTGGGTATTTGGCTCACATCTATGACCAAGGGATAGATACTCTGAGGCACTGTGGTCAAGAATTCTCCTCACTAGAGCCTGACCCTGCAAGAGACTGAATGTTTCCCATGGTTTGGGGTCCTAGATGTGTCATGTGGATACCAGGTTAAACACACCACTACTACTACTATTTCATAGCTGTTGTTTAGCACTTTTCATCTACAGATCTCCAAGTGCTTTGCAAAGGAAGTTGTATAATTATCCCCATTTTAGCGATGTGTTTTATTTCCATTCACATAATCCCACAAAACACATGCATGATAATGGATATCAGATTGGAAAATAAAAAATAATGGTACTCTCCCAGGCTCTACCCATTGAAGACACCGAAGGAAGATGATTCTCAGAGTAACCTGTGGAATTTTCGTGTGATTATCCTACTTCTTTCTTGTAGGACCACAGGAACATAGGAATTGTGACCTGACTGAGGTCCATCTAGTCCAGTATTCTGTCTCCAACAATGGCCAGAACCAAATGCTGCAAAGGAAGGTGCAAGAACCCTTCAATAGCAGATGTGGGATAATGTGGTCCCACATTAGGTCTTATCCTGCTCTATAATAGTTAGAGATTGGCTTAGACCTTGAAGCATGAGGTTTAATATCCTGTCCACAAAGTTTTTGTTATATTTATTTAGAATACTAAATTATCTACATAATTAGCCTATGCCTTTATGAATCTTATTAAATTTTTGGTCTTTAGACTTACTGTATCAATGAGTATGACTGTTTAGACATTGGTTGAAAATATTTTTCCTCTTACTGGTTTTGAGTTTACTATCTTATGATTTCATTGAATGTCTTCTTGTTCTTGTGTTATGGGACAGGGAGAACAGGAGTTCCCGATCTACCTCCTTTAGACTATTCTTTATTTTATATACTTTATTATGTCCCCTCTTGTTTCTCTCCTTTTCCAGGTAAACAATCCCAATCTTTGCAGTCCCTCTTTAAATGAGAATTTTTTCCCCAGGCTTTTGATCATTCTCATCACCCTTCTCTGAACTCCCATGGGTTCCTTTTGAGATGGAGTGAAAACTGCACACAGAATTCCAGATGAGGATGCATCATTGATTATAAGATATAATTAATTAAGTCACATTTTAAAATATAAAGACATTATAATAATCTCCATATTATTCACTATCCCACTCCTTATGCATCCTATTATCTTATTTGCCTTTTTAACTGCAGCTCCACATTGTGCAGTTTTCAATGAGCTCTCTACAGTGTCACCCAGGTCTCTTTCTTGAGCTGATACTATTAAGAATCCTCTAGGGTGCATGAGTAGTTTACATTTCCCTCTGTATTCTTTGATCTTTGTGAAATAGTTAACAGTGCAGTTATTTAAACTACTATCATTAGACTTCATAGTGAACACGCTGGTGAGATGAGTTTACACCTCTTAGAACAGTGGCTCTCAACCTTTCCAGACTACTGTACTCCTTTCAGTAGGCTAATTTGTCTTGTGTACACGCAAGTTTCAGCTCACTAAAAACTACTTGCTTACAAAATCAGACATAAAAATACAAAAGTGTCACAGCACACTGTTACTGAAAAATTGCTTCCTTTCTCATTTTTACCATATAATTATAAAATAAATCAATTGGAATATAAATATTGTACTTACATTTCAGCGTATAGTATATAGAGCGGTATAAACAAGTCAATGTCTTTATGAAATTTTAGTTTGTACTGTCTTTGCAAGTGCCTTTTATGAAGCCTGATGTAAAACTTGTCAAATATTTAGGTGAGTTGATGTACCCTCTCGAAGACTTCTGTGTACCCCCAGGGGTATGCATACTCCTGGTTAAGAAACACTATCTTAGAATGATTGTTCCAGACTGAGGCAGACATTACTGCATTGGTTTATATGCAGTTCACACTCTGAAGCTTTTATTCATTTATTAAAAGAATTAAGATTAAAGATTAAAAGATTAAACATTAAAAAAATAATTTTAGGAAAAAAAGAAAGTTTTGATTCCAGAGCACAAGGTGGCAGGCACCATGAGAAAATACTGGCCACTTCCAGCTCCTGATAATGGTGTTTTAATTAGAATATAAATAATTGAATTTTATAATTCTTTTTACGCATAGTGGAAGGTGAGAATTCTACATACAGTTTCTTTCAAAACACTTTTGTGAGAATGTGGAGCTGGTCACTTATGTTGCTGAGTAATGTTGACGAGTGCTGAGTCTTGCACAAACAGGAGATGAGAGTGTTTATCACTCTTAAGGATCCGGCCTTTCCTGTGCATTTATCCAGGGACAAATTTTGCCCTCAGATGCTCACAACTCATTCCTCTGTGGGAGATGAATACCAATAATTGAGGGTGGAATTTGGTTCCCAGTATATAATGCACACAATGACGGATAGAGAAGTCTTCTGCAATTTTTTTATTAGAAATTTCAGGAGAGAGTGCTATAATAGTGTTTATACATGTAGATTTCTGTTTAGCTAGAAGATAGTTTACATTCTTGTATAAATGCTAAAACTACAGCTACTAATGTTTTGGATTTAAGTTTTGCAAATTGACATATTGGATGGTCTTTATTCCTTTGTTTTTGTAAAATGCACAGCTTTTTAAATGACATCTTAGATTTCCTTCCCGCATCCCATCCAGAATATGTGACATAACACTGTCACCTTTATTGTAGATCAATATGTACTGTTGAAATAGTTGGAACAAGGAAGGCATGGTTGGGCCCATCTTGATGGGGAGCATTAATGGCTCTCCGAAGGAGGGCAAGCAGCTTTGCAAGCTTTTAAGCTGCAGTGCTCTGGTGCCTGTGTGGGGGGAAAACTGTCTATTGACATTAACAAATTCCCCAACTGCTGCTGATCAAGTTTCTTATCTCTCCTCCTTGGAGAGGGTGACTGAGGTGAGCCAAATTCAGCAGGATATGGTATCGCCTCAGTTTTCAAAGCCCAGTCACGCTTCACACATGGATACAGAATGGAGAGATAGCATTAAAGTGGCTGATCAAGGGTCTTCTTAGGCCAATGGAATGAGGTTAAACATCCATGTTGATTATATTAGATCAACCAGCAACCTTCAATACTGTTGATCATGAAGTGTTGTTGATGTGAATGTGGGCTAAAACAGGAAATGGCAGATTTACTTCAGGTCAGCCTCACCCATTCCTTTCAGAGAGATCCCTGGCTGAACTGTGTGTTGCTTTGCTTTTAGAGTCCCAGAGACAAGTGGTAGACTCAAACACCTTCTTTCATTAGTGACCAGCCAAGAGAATGCAATCTCTTTTCTTCCCAATATGGACCTTGCCATGGTTACCTCTGCCTTTGTTGCTTCAAGATTATTGTAGCATTCTGTGACTGTGGCTCCTCTTGAAGGCAATTTAGAAACATCAGCTCATACAGAATGTGACTGAGCACATTATACCTGGATCTGTACCCTCCACTGGATGCCAGTTCACTTGTAGGTGCCTAGTCACTTCTAAGGTGAAATGCAAGTGCATCTTTTTGTTCAGGTATTTGACTACCTGTTAAAATAGCAATTCGACTCCTGGGGATAGATCTTCACTTGTGTAAATTGTTGTATGGCAATTTATATCAGCTGAGAATTTGGCCCCCAGTAAGTAGCTTCCCAATTACAATCCATTTGATTAAGATGGTTCAGTCACCTTGATGAGACTCAGAGTACATGCTCATTATTTCGGGAGAAATACATTGATCTCAATTTGGTAAATTGTGTCTAGCCACGACAGGGGTGGGCACTTTCTGGGTATGTGATAGTTGCACTACGAGTCATTCTTTGTTTGGCATTGATAATGGAAGATTCCTTTAATAGGTACAAAGCCATGGTTATTTAGAACTGGGTTGATGGGGGTTCAACACAATTTTTTTTCTCCAGGAGGGAGAGGAATTGGCAGAAACCCTGATAGAACAACACCTACTTGATCATTCAGAGTCTGAAAGTAAGGTGCCTTGATAGCTATTCTTAACATACATAGTTGTAATTTGAAAAGAAGGAGCAGTCCGTGAAGGGGCCTACCATTGAAAGCACAAAGAAAACCCTATTGCTCTGCTTGAAGTATGGGGAAAGCAAATTCAGCCTGGGTAATTGGAAGCCATTTTTAAAAAATGAATGTTGTCATAATAGTTTCAGATAAATGTGAGCCAGTGTGCTTCAAACTACTAGAATTTCATGACAATTGGGCTTTTGAAAAGTTCTTTTGTAAAATTTTATTTATTGCAATTGCATTCACATAGACATTCAAGTCAAGCGGGTTGGTCTAAATGTCTTAACTATTCAGTAGCTGAGGGAAGGGCATTATATAAGTTCATGAGGCAGCCCTTGCCAGTGGCTGCAGCCTGAATGTATTTAATCTACATCTAATTGGCCACAGGGGCAAAGGAGCGTCAAGAAGGCCCCACTTATAGTCACCTGAGGCACATCTAGTTACTCTACTTCTGATGGAATTGAGCTTTGCCCACAGATGGCGTGGAAGGTCAAAACTGGGGGTCTGGACTGTTGGATCTGTCATGAGATAGGCGTTGGTGAAAATTGGTTTGAAAATTGATCTTGACATCTAGTACGCCATCTGGAGGTGACACTGAGGTTCTGTAAAGGAATTGTCCAAACGGGGTGCCTTGAGCTAAGATAGTGGATAGGTGGATCAGACATATCTTTAAACAGGAGTAGATAAGGTATGTTTTGCACCTTAAAGAGCAGATTCTGGAAGGCGACTTATCACCTGATGTCAGAAGGGGCAATGCAGGACAGGACCAGCAACCTGGCCAGGTTGGTTGATCTCACAGAATCAGTTATTATATGCATAGTTTCGTATAATGTCCACTGGTCCTGTGTGAGAGGATATGAGCCACATCGGGGAACAAAACTCTGCTACAGAATAGCACAAAGCAAACTCAGAGCATCTTAGTGTCTGCACAGTGGCTCCCCAGGTAGAACCAGATCATTTGCTGATCAGGTTGTTTCTTATCTTTATTCTCAGCAAAGTCTAGGTAGGATGTTCCTTGAATGTCACGGTGTGCTTCAGTGTAGCACCTAAGTATTCAGGCTTTGGATCGTGGTGTAGCCTGTGGCAATTCAGGAAGATGTTGAGATGTTTGTTGGACTTTGGGTGGTTTTGATGGAAACAACTCGAAACTGTCTTTTTGGAATTTGGTTTAAGTTGGTTGAGATCATGCAGCTACATTTCTCTTCTATCCCCTGTAAATACTTTGCTTTGGCGGGGGAAACCAAAGCTACTGCCAGTAGGCCAAATCTGCCAGATCTGGCCAGCATGGATTCTCAAGCAATCTTAACCATGATCAAGAAATTTTGGGCATTGGCCTGTTCCTAAAAATCCTTCAGTGAAACATTGAAGGTCTTTCAGATGCTAAATTCTCCGCTCTCCAGTTTCTAGCCGCCACTGTAAAATGTTTTGCACACAATGCAGTACATTGAGGGAATGTGTTTTGTTTCTTTTGGGAGTGAATTTTGGTGCTTCTGAAGGTAAGATACACTAGTGAAAGCTAAACATAGATTAGACAACCACTTTTCTTACATGGTTTAGATAATTCATTTCAATCCTAGCCTCATTATCCCTTGGTCAGTTATAGCTCTGGGACTATCCTGAGACAAAACTAAAAGTCCTACTGAATTCTCTGGAAATTTAGTGATGTGGTCAAGCATCCACACAAGATTATAATAAAACATTCCCTTTCACTGCCCCCCCCCCCCGATTTGTGACCAGAATCAAAATTTTGAACGGTCATCTTTAGAAGAGAAAGCCTAGGGAATTAAACTAATGAATCCCCTAACCTGCAGCAGCAAGATATTTGGTTTGCAACAGGTGTTGTATTGTTAGGTCACACCCACAGATAAATCCTATTCCAGTGGCTAGGTGCTCATCACCCTCTGGCAGCCTTCTTGTACAAAGGGGCTAGCCAATCCTGCCCTAATGCTAATCTAGAAGCAACCACCTACTGGTTCCCTCCTCCTCTCTACTCCCAGTGGGTTTCTGGGGATCAGAAAGTCAAGAGATTTTCCATTTTTATGAGCAAAAGACCTGGGAAAGGCTAGACAATGATAGACCTAGCTACTCCTTTCTCCTGCTCTAAGAAAGGGCAGGTCCCTATCACAGGTGCATTTTAAATACATTGAGATAAATGAATAATACATTATATTGTTTTAAACTTTGGGAGATTTTGGTTCCCCATCTGCCTCTAGACTGAAATTAGTGTTCTTCTCCTTACAAGGCCCTTAATGAGCTGAACAACAGAAACTTTAGACACCGTTTGTCACATTGTGGGGTGCAATCCAGAACAGTGGGTGGTTGTGTCACTGACTGCCCTGTAACCCTGAGTACCTCAAAATGCTCTGCTGTAGCAGCTCTTTTGTCTGGACACTTCCATCCAGCATACAAGCATGCACTGAGTGTCCATGTGTTAAGCAGTTCTGGTTCAGTAGCTCTGATTTCAGCAGCCTGTTTGTTACACCACTGCCACACTCTGGCCTCCACCAGCCATGGTCATATCTGGCAAGATGACCCCCAACACCTCCCCGTCCTGAATTTTCCCCAAACCATGTGTTCTGCAATGTGTAACCCTCTTCTGGACCGTTCAGAAAGAAATTAAGGTTCATTTGTTCCTTTAAAGATACAATACCCAGCGGCTTGCCACATTAACTGGAGTTAATATCCACTTTAAATCAGACACAATACTGGGTTGGTTTAGATTAAAAGTAAAAGAAGTTTATTAACAAAAGGAGATAGGATAGATTTAGAGATGGTTACAAGCAAAATAAAAGTGAAAAATGCTTTCTAGAGGCTATGACTTAACAAACAAGCTACAGCCTCTGTTCAAGGTAGTTTCCTTACCAATCTACCTTCCAGCAAGATGGCTGACCAAGCCCTCTGGTCAGGATGCCCCACAAGTTCTGTGGTCTTTTTAGGTGAAAGGTAAGTTGCAGTTCTTTGCCCTTCTGTTTATAGTCCAGTGAACCTTTGAAAAGGACTCTTCTGATGGTTACATCCCAAAGTAGAATTAATTCAAGTTGTGAGGAAGGTGACAGGGAGTCTCCTGGAGAAGGAAGTTTCATGCTGGTTTCTTGCCCTGTTGGTGTTTGCTAAAATGGAAATTGATCCTGCAATCTCCTCCCTTTGCTGTAATGCTGAGTGGTTATCTCCTCCACTTGTTGGCTTGATCGTCCTGTTTAGCTTCTATATAAATTGCATTCCCTTTGTCTCATAATGTACCTTGGAAATGCCATCAGGTGGCAGAGCCACATTCCCTTGTCTGGGGGGGCAATGTTAGCCTTGCCTCCAAGATACACTTTGATAACATTGTTACATTACGCCCCATATTCTTCATAGAAATTGTTATGATATGAATATGGCATAACTAAGATATGTTTTATGCAAGATGGGTCATGTGAGATATCATTGGAAAGGTTATGAGTTATTGAATGTGATTATCCTACTTATATGCATGTATCATTTCTGTATCTGAAGTTAGGAATATGGACTATGTATCAATTACAAAAGTGCTTGCACCTGGGGAACACCCATGCCATTAGGAAGGACAATAGGACTTTGAATATGAGCATCTCCTTCCTTCCTGAGAAGTTTCCTGGGATTCTGCTTTAACACTGCAGGGTCAGGTGATCATGTCACCTGATACGGGACATCGTTTTGGACTTCTGGTATTTTTCCACTGGAAAGGGGTGGGGGTCAAACTAGGAAACAAAGGATTCCTGCCATATGTAAATCCTATTTAAACCTGGAGAATTAATTAATCTGGGCTCTTCTCCACTGCTTTCCCACCCAAGAAGGAAGAGTGCTGAAAACACCCGAAGAAACAAAGGAACTAACCTGGGGGTGGGGGAGGCAGGGGCTGAGCCCAGGTGAGAAAGGTCAGCCTGTGAAGGGTATTATGACGGGTTGGGTCACAGAAACCCCCTTGGGGCTGCCAACTGATGTGTCAAGACTACTTCTGACCCTGCTTTCCCTGCCCTCCCAGCTTGGGACTTCAGTGCCCTGCCTGGTTTGAGCCAGACCCACTAGCCTGCTGCAAACCCAGACCCAGGTCTGAACCACATCCCCTAACAGCTGTAGGCTTAAACTGAAAGCAGCTTAAGAAGTGTTCCTGTCTTTAACACTCAGATGCTCAACTCCCAATGGGGTCCAAACCCCAAATAAATCCGTTTTACCCTGTATAAATCTTATACAGGGTAAATTCATAAATTGTTCGCCCTCTATAACACTGATAGAGAGGTATGCACAGCTGTTTGCCCCCCCCCCAAGTATTAATGCATACTCTGGGTTAATTAATAAGTAAAAAAGTGATTTTATTAAATACAGAAAGTAGGATTTAAATGGTTCCAATTAATAGCAGACAGAACAAAGTGAATTATGAAGTAAAATAAAATAGAACACACAAGTCTATGTCTAAAACAGTAAGAAAACTGAATGCAGATAAAAACCTCACCCTCAGAGGAATTCTAGTAAGCTTCCTTTTACAGACTAGTCTCCTTCTAGTCTGGGTCCAGCAATCGCTCACATCCCCTGTAGTTACTGTCCTTTGTTACAGTTTCTTTCAGGTATCCTTGGGGTTGGAGAGGCTATCCCTTTAGCCATCTCAAGACAAAATGAAGGGGTCTCCCAGAGGTTTAAATAGACTTTCTCTTGTGGATTGAGACTCTCTCCTATGCAAAGTCCAGCTCCAAGATGGAGTTTTGGAGTCACCTGGGCAAGTCACATGTCCATGCATGACTCAGTTTTTACAGGCAGCAGCCATTGTCCATGCTACCTTCAACATCCTCATGTAGACTTCTTATGTGGATTGGAGCCTTCCAAGATCCACTGTGCACTAAGTACTTCTTGACAGGGCACTTAACTTGCAAATTCCTTTCTAAAGAAGCTGATGAAATGCCTTACTAAGGTTATTTAAAATCAAACAAGTATACAGCCAATATTCACAACTTTGAATACAATAATGACACAGGCATACAAATAGGATGAATAGATTCAGTAGATCATAACCTTTACAGAGATATGCTACATGGCATATGCAGCATAAAACATATTCCAGTTATGTCATATACACATTCATAAGCATATTTCCATGGAGCCTTATGGGGGGCACTGTCACAGGTATACCTGGAGATTTAAGCTGCAAGCAGTGCAGTTTACCTTCAAGAAACTCTGCAACCTGCAAAAAACAACATTTAGGGTGAGAAATTACTATTTGTAGCCAATTTCTTTAATGTATTAAGTCTAGTTTGCGTGTTTGTTTTATTTGCTCAGTAATCTGCTTCAATCTGTTTGCTATCCCTTATAATCGCTTACAATCTACCTTTTGTAGTTAATAAAGATGGTTTTTGTTTATTCTAAAACCCCGTTTGTGCAATTCATAACTGGGTGGGCGAAAAGCTGTGCATATCTTCCTCCACATTGAGGGAGGGAGCGAACTTCATGAGTTTGCACTGTATAAATCTCTGTACAGTGCAAGACAATATAATTTTGGGTTTACACCTCAGAGGGTGTGTGCACTTGAGTGCTGGGCAATTTCCAAGTTGAGACTTCCCACACAGAGCTGATTGCAGACTCTGTGTGATTCTACAGCTGGGTGTGTCCCTACATGGGTGTGTGTGCCTGACACTGCAGGACAGGGTGAGGGATCCCAGGCTGGTGGAATGGTAGGGCTCCTTGGAACCCCAGCACATCAGGTGGAACCCTGGAAGGGGAGTTCAACCCGTCATAAACATAATTTCCAATAGGTTTGTAATTTTGAATTTGTCCTCCATATGTACACCATGCAATAATAGTAATAATAAATGTTATTAGCTTTCAATTGATACCTTACATGAGATTAATGAGTTGGAGTACAACCAACTGGCCAGGGCAGCTGAAACTCACTACTAGATACCAGTGAGCCCCCTACCCTCTTGCATTGGGATGCTGTTAGTGTCCCACCATTTCGCCATCCACAACCCTCAAAGACAACTAAACTCCATGTGGATGCTGCAGCTAACAGAACCCTTGGTAACCTCTTTGGCGCTGGG
This sequence comes from Eretmochelys imbricata, assembly GCF_965152235.1. NCBI lineage: Eukaryota > Metazoa > Chordata > Testudines > Cheloniidae > Eretmochelys > Eretmochelys imbricata. The sequence goes on along the minus strand of NC_135576.1, from coordinate 47,535,973 downwards.
AGTAGAGTCTTCTGCTCTCAGCAGTATGGTCCTGGCTGTGAAACTTTCAGTGGAATTGATGCATCTGAGCCCTAACCTAACCATGCCTCTTCATACCCCACTAATGGTGTAATTATTTATCACCCCTTCACAGCAGGGACAAAGAGAGACTAAGGAGCAGAAAGAGAATAAAGATGGGAAATGTGGAGAGAGAATCTCTTTGGATGCTGAGTGATATCTAAATTATGAGAGGCTTAGCTATTGAGAAAGAAACAACCTATGATATGTAGAGAGTAAGATCCATCTTACAGGGCCAATGGACCCCTGGGCAGTATTAACCCTTGAAGAAATCTGAAATTACCCCAGACCTATCACAAAGCCAGGGAAGACCAACAAAATACATTCCCCTGCACTGACAGGAGCTAAAGGGAAGCCTGATTCCAAGCAGCAAGAGGTAATTCTCTGACCAGGATAAGGCTGTGATCATCCTAAGTACACATCTGCAGTCCCAGTACATGTGTGGAACATTGTAAGTCCTTAATGTCAATGACAAACAACAGTAAAAAACATATTGCTTTTTCTCAAATGTGGTTAAAAAGATATGAATCAAGTTCAGGGACAGAAAAGGAGAACATGGAAGCCGTTTCTAGGAAGCTGTTTTTTTCACAATGCAAATGTGGCTAGTAACTAAGAGCAGAAAAATCTCTCTGCAGCAGCTGCTACTGATGCACACCACTAACTTGTTATAATTAGAACAAAAAGCTTTCTCAGCAGCAGTAAATCTGCAGTGTTAAAAATAATGAGAGCACTGAATGAACAAATGTCCTGCTATCTGCTCTTGCATTGATTCCTTTGTCAAGGTTCAGCACGTACCTCTTGGATTCTTCCACTCTGTAAAGAAATACTTGAAAATATTACTCCAGTAGCTGTCATCAGTAGGAGACTATTCCATGCCTTTGTTCTCCCCAGAAGCAGCTGATCAGCAGCTACTCCCCCATACCGGGGGTTCTATGTCTAGGGAAGGTGGGACAGCTGAGTGGAAAGGAGTGCTTGGGATAGAGATTGGGGGTAGTGGTTGCCTGAATCAGCTGGGTAGGCAATAAATAGTTCCCGAGTCAACTGGAGATGTGCACGCCTTGCAATTTGGTGCTGTTTAAAACTTCCTAGTGGGCAAAACTCTGGATGTTAATTTTCAATCACAAGCAAATATTTATGATCATGCTAGATAACTGTCTTCCTCACCCCCACTAACTAAAATGTTTTTTATAATTTGTAAAGACTGAGAGGACCTAAAGTGTTGCAGTGTTAGTGCCACGAAATATCTATATCACAGAGCTGCTATAACATGGTGTTTCATTCTGTTTCAGTAAATGAACACTGTAATCTGTTCGATTAAGGTTCACTTAATCAGCAGATGGGTCTAACACATATTTATTAAGGCAAAACACTCAGAGTAGTGATCATCTACAAGTGGGAAGCCCATCAGATTTCGTCACATTTCTCCATATGTAATTATGCTGGGATTGAAAGGAATGAGTTTTTTCCAACAAGACACAATAGACAGTGCATTTCTGGACCAATTATAATATGCCTTGAATGGTGTTAAAAAGCACAAGGCCAATAGTCAAGAGCCTTTAACTCTCTGAAAAGTACAGTAACCCTCAGGCCTAGTTTCTTACTACTGTGAAATGGGATTTACCAATAAAAATGAAGAAAACACTCAGATCTGGGCAAAGCTTTAACAACTAACAATTTAATTTAATGTGTTGGAATCTCTGGTCTGCCAGTTTGCAGGGGAAAGTAAACCTAAAGCAGCTGGAGATTTCCCTTTGGAGGGGGAAACTACACAAGTGAGGAGGTGACCCTGCTACCTCCTTCTGATGCCTCCCACACCAGCTCTGCCATTGGTTTCACCACCTCCTGTGCTGCAGGGAGCTCCCATCCAGAGTAAGGGGTATTTGGGGGATGGGGTTGGGAAAGATAGCGAGGGTGCATGGGCAGAGTGGGAGTCTGCTAAAACCAATTTCCCATGGATATAAACAGGGCCGGCTCTAGGATTTTTGCCGCCCCAAGCAAAAAAATTTTTGGCTGCCCCTGTTTTTTTTCGTGCCGCCCCAACTCCACCCCTTCCCAACCTCTTCCCCAAATCCCTGACCCCGCCTCCTCCCCTGGGCATGCCGCATTTCCCCCCCCCATTGCTTCCTGCGGCTCCCCCCTGCCTTAGCTCACCTCCGCTCCACCTGCTCCCCTGAACACACTGCTGCTCCGCTTCTCCCCCTCCCTCTCAGGCGAGGGAGAGGCAGCACGTTCAGGGGAGCAGGCGGAGCGGAGGTGAGCGAGGGTGGGGGGAGAGCAAGAAGTAACGGGATGGTAGAGGAACTGCTCCCCGCCCCAGCTCACCTCCACTCCACCACCGTTGCTGCCACCTCCTCTGAGCGCGCTGCCGCTCGGCTTCTCCCTCCCTCCCAGGCTTGCCACACCAAACAGCTGTTTTGTACACTGCAAGCCTGGGAGGGAAGGGGGAGAAGCGTAGAGGCGGTGGCGCGCTCAGTGGAGCAGGCGGAGGCGGAGGGGAGGCGAGCTGGGGCAGCATGGACACATTTCTAGGGGCAGCATGGCCGGCGCCGGAATGCCGCCCCTAGAAATGTGCCGCCCCAAGCACCTGATTGTTTTGCTGGTGCCTAGAGCCGGCCCTGGGTCTAAACCCCTTATAAGTAGGTTTGGAAGGATTTGATTTTTTTTTCTTTTTTGCTAAATATCAATTTCACCATAGACATGAACTGAGAAAAAATAATTCCATCAATAATTGAAATTTACAGATAGGAAAGTAAGAAAAATGCTTTTTGAGAACTTATTAGAGTTTAATTTAAGGATATTTAATATTATATTTTGACAAGTGAGGTTGATAATTTGTATTTTAACAGTTATAAAACTTTTAACTTTTTGAATCTCAACCTCTGCTATCATTAAATAATGAATGTCTGACCCCTGCAACAAAATTCTCACAACCGTGAAAAATTAAATAGATAAACATTGAAAAAATGCTTAAAAATAAAAATCAATAGCTGTTGAAATTGTAAAAAATTAAAAAAAAATTGAATTCTGCCAAGCCTATTTATAAGTTATAGCTGCCCTCATGCAATGTAACTTACTTCAGGGCAGGGCACCTGCACTGGCAGTCATGCTGAAAGTTCTTAATTTTAAAGCTATTCCATTACCTATATTAAGTGCAGTTTGTATGGAAGAAAGCAAGTAGGTCTGAATCTGTTAACATACTTGAATGGGCAACTCACCTACAACACAAAGACCACATGCAGCTCTGACATTACTTTATCACAGTGCAGCTATTACAAAAAGATTGGCCGCACTAACTTTCTGTAGAGTTTCTCCAGCGACTTCAAGTCACAAGCTACCCAGCAAGATAATGCAGCTTTGTTTTATTAAGAATACCCTCGTTTGAGATAACATTGTGCACACTATCTATGATGTATCCTTGCTGCTGCTGCTCAGGAATACACTTGATATTTGAAGGGTGCCTGAATTACCGTGTTATTCAACTCTGTCATGCAAAATGACACGCGAGGTCAACAGGATGGAGTTAGATTAAGCATTGCAGAGCAGGGACTGTGTCCTGTTCTCTGATTCGTAAAGTGCTGTGTATAGCTAATAATTACGATAACAACAAGGAACAGAGCTTCGAAGCACTGCCACTAATATGAGATAAATAATTTTAAAAATTGCACTGTGAATATTTGGTTTGTTAAAAATATATTAAGTTTTACATATAAAACATTAATATTTTAAGGCAGGTAAAAAGACTAGTTTATGAGAGTTTTCAGTAGCAGCAACACACAAATGTTTCTGTTCCTACAAGAAGATACACATTTTGTTATTTATCTGCATTGCATCCTATGGGTAATTATTCAAACTATTTATACTTCATACTCCTATTTATAGGCCTTTTTCCTCTCTGATCACTTATCGATGTCTTCGCCTGACCTGAACATTTCACTTTATGCAGTACCCAACCCTATAGCAAGGTTAACTCTGTTTTCTGGACTCTCCTTATCCTCTGGAGTCTACTTTTATACTTATGGAATAAAAGTAGACACACACATTCTTTTGACATCATCTGCTGTCTTTAACTTTTGTTTAGGTCTCAAGTAAACTTCTAGGACAACTATATTTGATGGCAAAGGCCATTATTAATTGATTATTCATTTCCATAGTTAATGAGGACTAAGTCTACTGAAAACATTAGTCAATTATCTCACTTCCACTACCTCAACCTCTGGTAGGATTTTTTCTTATATACCTACAAATAAGGCAGATTGGTATAAACACTTAGAGCGTGCATGTAATTATGCAAAATGGGTTACATTTTCCAACCTCTCCCCGCAGTTGACAGTTATTCAACAGCCAGGAACAATAAGAGTCCTTGCACTGAAGTAGTATAAGGACTTTACAGGACAATAGCAGATTTCTGCAAAGAAGTAGTGAGGGGGTGGGATTGTGTATTCACTTCTCAGAACTCCTGCTGAGCCAGTGCACCTCTCCAGTGTGTGGTGACGGTGATATGCGACAGCCTTTTGATCTTGGGGGTGGGCAAACTTCCCTTTATTCTTCATGTTTTGCTCAGCTCCGACTCTCCTGGTTCCAGTCCGGACTAGAAGCAGAAATGCCAAAAAAATAGGAGAAAAATGGTTCTCATGGTGTTTCCAGCCTGACTGGAAGCTTGAAGTACCAGAAATCTAGAGAGGACAGGCTCAACACACAAGAAATTCAAAAAGTTCATACAAACTTTGAAGAGGCCTTTGAATGAATAGATTCTTTTCCAGGCTGAGGATCAGATATTTAACTCGTGTCAATGGACACCATTGACTACGATGAGGTTACATTGATTTACAGCAGCTGACAATTTGGTGCTAAATGTGCAAATCTTTCATCTTTTATTAATGTGTTTACTTTGTGTGTAGCATATGTGCACAAGTGTACAGCATAGGTTTGATCCTGTACTTCTTGCTAAGCGAATTTCCTGGTAGTTACTGGTGTTCAAGAAGTGCTGGCTTGGATCCCATTTGTCTCCTGATGTGGACACCCACAACCCCAAATATATATATATATATATATATATATATACACACACAGAGGGAGAGAGTATAACACATACAGTTAATTTTTTTCTTACACCTTTAGGGAGGATATTTTTGGTTTGACCTGGATATCACTATATTTATATTTGGAATGCTGTTAGGGCCAGAAATATTTTACTCACCTGTAAAAGGTAAAACAGAACTTCTCAGCTGCACTGACTATATATTTATCACAAGAGCTTAGCAGAAAGAAATGGATACTTCCTCATTCAACCGAAAAATCTAATTCTCACCATTTGATCTGTCTGCATCTGTCTGAGCTGTTTGTTTTATTATTTCCAACATCATTAGTAACATGCAATGAATTCAGGAGAAACCCGCTGCCCCCAGGTGTGGCAGTTGGGGAAATCTGTAGAAGGAATATGGGAGCAATCCTTCCCTCTCCACCCCAGAATGATACGGAGTTGCTCTGCAGACACTACTATAGATTTGGAGCTAAAACAGCCTCTGTGGTTCCCCTATGTAGAACTAATACGCTTGCTCACCCGCCTCCCCCACCCGCCCCCGACCTTCCCACTTTACATCACATACTGATGTGCAGGCAGCCCTGTGACGGGATGTACACCAGGCAACTAGGGGCTAAAGGGTAGCCTTGCTCTGTGGCACCTGTGAAGCACGTCAGTCTTGGATTGAGTCTTAAAATGGAGAGGCCCAGTTCAAAAGGGCCCAGCCCTGAGAGATGGACTGACCACTCCCTCCAGCTACCAAGCAGAAGCATTGCAGAGGATGAGGCTGGCAGAGGGTTCCTATGAACACTTCATGATACGGCTCGGCAGGTACCTCCCAAAGGAGGGAGACCAGGAACATGTTTGGACTATTTTTGTGGTGGGCCTTGCCTTTGTTACTTTCCCCTGGAGGGCTGGGAAAGAAGGCAGACCACAGCAGGAAGAAGTCCAGGAAGAAGCAGGGTCATAAGCCCTAATTAGGGTGACCAGATGAAACGGACAAAATATCGGGGCACATGGGGGAAGAAAAAAAAAGAAAAAAAAAGGTGGCTGGAGCCGAGTTGCCGAAGCAAAACAAAACAAAACAAAAAACCCCGCTGGAGCAGCCAAAGCCACAATATCGGGACAAATGGCGTCCTGACCGTACATTAGTCGGGACACAGGACAAAGAACTAAAAATCGGGACACCCTAGTCCTAATGGGCTTAGAGTTGGGCTGAAACTCTGGCACAAGGCTGCTGGATTGTTATTGCACTGGACTCTGACTTACCCCGAAAGGTGTCAGACTAAAAAGTGACCTGGCTGGAGGATCGAGTGGCAGGACAAAGGATGGCCGGCAGCAGACCTGAAACGCTGGTCAGCAAGATTATGGTGAGGAACAAAGCTGACAGTGCTGTACCCAGCCACAAAGCAGTGCATTGGCTGGTGAGACACTTTGTCGCAAGTCTTGAATCCTATGTAGGATCTCTGCACTTGCAGAGGACGTGTCATGATTTTTTGCTGCTTATTGAGAAAAACTTGCATAAACAAAGCAATATGGTTAACAAGCCAACCACTAAAAACTTGACTACAATCAGGGTCATATGGCATAAAACTAGTGTAATGAAAATGGAAAATAGGGCCCTTATGACTTTAAAACAAGACAATTTTGAAGATTTTATCTTTTTTGTGTTACCCAATCACACTGTGCTTTATTGGGACATATGGGAAAAGTGTATGTTTTATTTTCCCAACTCTTGTACTTTTTAAACTCAAACATGGCACAACAAATTTTGCTCAAAGTTGTGCAACGATTCACCATGGGCATAAGACAAATTTTGGGAAAATGACAGCCCAAAGTGAATGTATTTGGGAAACTGATGAGGGACTGAAACAGGCAGAAAGGAGAATGGAGACTATCAAGTCAAGTGTAACATTTGCTCAAACCTCTATCATTTATTATACATTACCTACTTGTGGGTGGCAGTGACATAAGTGCTGAATGTTTACGGGTTCAGGCACTTACTCATTGTTACTACTGCAAGAGAGTAACTGACTGGTTCTCATATTCCTGCCTATCTGTTGAACTTGCAGTGACATCAGTTTTCAGCTTTCAGCTACTTTTTCAAACATAATTTTGTAACTAAATACACCTGTGATAGGGCCCTCAATGGCCGGGCAGCCTAGTGGCTAGATCATTGGTTAGGGGGGCTGTAGGGAGATGTAACCCCTCCTTCTCCCTTAGATCTTGGCCCAGGCTCCTGTGTTGCTCAACCCCTATACAGTGGAGCTGGATCTTTCTCCCAGTCATATGTGTGTGTGCTGGTGGTGGTGTGGGGAGGGGGGGTTCGGGGCCTGTTTTCCTGGCCTGCTCTCTATGCAAGTCCTTTTAGTTTGGGGCGTGGCCCCTCTAGTCCAGTTGCCCCACAGTTGTGGCTTCTCTGTAGGTTCCCCTTGGCCAGGGAAGACTTAGTTGCCTGCAGTGGCTGCGTTGCCAGGCAGGTTGCTGGTCTGTGCCTTCAGGCAGGCATCCAGAGAGCTCCTGCCCCTGACTGAACCAGGCTCCCTTCTTTTCTCCCTCCTCCAGGCCTGGCATTGGCTGCAGGTATAATGCAGCAGAGCTAACTGAACCCAAAGGTGTTCTTTAACCACTGCTGTGCCCGGCTGCAGTCTCTCTGCATCTTCACAACACCCCTTTAAAAATGTGTAAGACAGGAATGTCTATTCATCAGCAACCTTTCAGCAACCTTTCAGCAACCATCATCCTTTTAGACATAAAGACCAGAAGTGAGACTATGGCTCCACTCAAGTAATTGGCAAAACTCCCATTGACTTCAATGGGGTATGGATTTTATCAGGTATTTGAAACGCAAGCAAGGATGGACTTTCAGGAAAGCCCGTTAACAAAGAATGTAGTTGGGTTGTTTGGTGGTTTTTTTTAAGCCCAGAAAAAAAAATAGGCTCAATCCTGCAATTTATATCACGTGAGCAGATCACTACACCCAGGGGAGTCCCGTTGAAGTTAATGAGGGTGCAACAGCCAACCTGAGTGTTGTACATTGCAAGATCAGGGCCATGATTTGTAAATGACAAACAGCAATGAAGCCAAACGGGAACACATGGTCCTCTTCCAAAACTCTGGGAACGCTCAAGCCCCATTTCTACCTAGAGAGTTTGTTTGGGACACTTGTCCAGAAAGTATGATAGACAGTAGAATTGCTTTAGAGGTGGTGACTATTTTCTTGAAGCTTCTCTCTGCCTTTTGTGTTCTTTCTAAGACACCCTAACATTTTATACTTACTGCAGTTGTTTAAACTCATCGTTGTATGTAGGATATAATTGAACTTTCTCCTGTAGGAAGAACACAGGGTAAGAATGCTATAATTCTGTGTGTCTCTGTTCTTTAGTGACAACCTGTCATTTTCTGTACTTTGCTAGAAATTATGAATAGACAATATATGTAGGCTGAATGTAGTTGCTTGGTAACCGGTTTTTTTAACTTTCTTACATGTAATTGCTTCTTTGCCAGAAAAGCATAGATCGGTTTAATTTCTTTTGATGTTAAGGCAACAAATTTGCATTTAATCTCTCTAAGCATCTCAATAAATAAAATGGAGAATGTTTCAAGTTTAAAGTTATTTAATTTTCAGGGCATTCTGAGGCAACTCACCTAATAGTAACTAGGGCAGAGAAAATGTGGGATGTTATAGTAATCAGGGTTTCCTCCCCACACACTTGTTGAAAGCACTTGTCTAAGGAACTGGTATATTCATCACAAATAAGTTAAATTTCCAAAATGAGTAAGTTTTACAGTTTGAATTTACCCTTACAGAGGAATAAAATTCTTTCAAATCTACATTTCCCTCTTCCTGCCAAAGTCATACTTTTTTACCTATATGCTACCTATCTGCATTTTATTATGGACATCAAAGTCATAGGTAAAATCTGAGACCTTATTTTAAATGTAGGGGAAATTACCATGCTGAGTAACATGTAGATGAATTCAGAGGAGACCAAGGAAAACTGATTAAGATGCTGGAGGAACTGAGAAAAAGTTAACAGCGCTCCAACTAGTGTAGCTATGGGACTCACTGTGGAGACAACTTCTTTGTTGGTCAATGAGTTGTAATATCCAAGTTTAGGATAAATGTAATGGATTCCCATGGAGCTCCACCAGCTGAATCATTTGAGCACTATAGATTAGCTACATGATGGGTAGAGGGACATGATACATGATGAATATTTGAAGGAAGAGGAGGAGAAATTGTGCCCAACCCTGTGAAATATTGAGCACTCTTAACTCCCTCTGACTTGCTTCATTCTGACTTATTACTAATCAGATTGTGTATGATGGGTATGTTGATTTTGAAGCATACTGACATGTGGGAGGGGTTTTAGCTGATTGCACTCTTAGCTGATCACATTGAAATAGTGGATAAAATGCAACAGGTAAGGCAGTAATATTATTTGCATGAGCACTCTCAAGGATCAGCATAACTGCAAACACTTTATGTAATTTCAAATACAGGCAGAAAGAATCCTTTTCTTTTCACTGGGTAGGTGTTTGTAAAACAAGTCACACCTCATTAACCAAGGAAACTGTCTCAAAGGTGTTGTGATCTGGAGCAGGTTAGTTCCAGGGCCTGGAAAACTGCCTCTGTGCAGTGTGCTTCTGGATGCTGATGGTCTGGATACTTCTCTTTGGATACTTCTGATGTTGTAAGTCTGTTACCTTATTATCTTCTACTGTTAGTGCTACTGCACGCTAACAAGTAACGGGACAAAGGAAAGCGCATTTACATGCAAGGTAAACAAAGCCATCAGGAGAGCGAGTGGGGAAAGATGAATACCTAATCTTGAGGGGGGACAGAGACTGCACCCCCAGGAAGCCTTCCTGCCTCTTGAAGCAGAGTCAATGAACTTTGGGAAGACAGCATGGCATCTACACCACTGCAGGCGAGAGCAGCTTTTTCTGGGTTTACTTTCCTGAAGAATACAGTTCGAATACATTTTACTGAAGAATACATTTCAAAGCTGTAGAGGATTATAGAAAGATAGGGGAGAGAACCCCAAGGTTATCCATTACTTGGGGGTTTAAGATGATAGAGCTCTTGAAATCACAGAATGTTGAATCCTTCAACCAAGGGGGTTGAAGTCTCTGGGAGCTGAGTTTAGGTGAGAAACCTGCTTAGGCAAAGATTGTAACTTGCTGAAATTAAGTTTTAGTCTTAGAAGTGTATTTTTACTTTTTGTTTGCTTGTACCCGTTCTATCATTATACTTGCTATCACTTAATCCTTTGTCCTTTTGTTAAATAAACTTGTTTTTACTCTAAACCAATTCAGTGTTGTGACTGAAATGGGTGTTTGTCAAGCCCCAGTTAAATTAATGAGCTGCAGCATACCGTTTCTTTAAAGGAACATGGACTTAACTTCTGGACACTGCAGGGAGATGTTTGTCGGGAACTCGGGAGTTGGGGTTCACTCGTTATTACCTACAAGGCAAGGTTTGGCCTGGCAGAGTCCTGAAGAGGGTGCTGTCACACAGCTTAGCAGTAGTAAAACTCTCCCTTGCTGAGGCTGAGAGGGGTAACACAGTAACTCTCAGTTCTGGGAACTTCAGCAGATTGTTACACCAATAAATGGCTTTGGGGAAATTTGAAACAGGGAGAGTGTTGGGGTCACTGTGAAAAAAGTAACTGGATGATGGAAGCCAGGCTGTGACATGCAGGTTTGTAGGCCAGAGGCAGGTGTCGCTGATGTGAGCCACAGCGGCATCTCATTTAAGGCACCCAGAGTTCCAGGGCAGGCTCTGACACAAGCCTTTACTGGTCTGGGTTGAACCTCACAGCATCACATATACATTAGCTGGTTAAACCTCTCCACCCCCCTGTGAGATGGGTAATTAAGTTTTACTAGATTTAATTGAGTTTAATAATTAAAGGACTTTAGAAATGTAAATTGCTGTAAAATGCTAAGTATTAACTATCCAAAACAACCCAATCCCAGCATTCTGATTTGAATAAACTTTATACGAAAAGCATTTTAAAATGCAAAGCTTTGTAAGGAGAGTGCCAAGAGATACAAATATGCACCAGCATAGGTACGTGGAGTGGGGGACACCATAACTTCCCCTTCCTTACACATCCTGAGCAAGGGCCAGACATAGTAGCACAAGGATTGCTCAGATGTAGTAACCTGGGGGGGTTTAAGTAGCCCCAAAGGGGACAAGGAGGATATAAGATCATAGCTTACTTCCTCCTCTGCACAAGCCCATGAAGTTGGCCAACAACTCTGGGGTGTGCAGGTTGCACCTTCTCGCAGAGGGCCTAAGCAGGAACATTTTGCTCCCCGCCCCAACACATCCTAATAATGAATAGGGGGTCCCTTGAGCTGCTCAGGGCCCTAACCAATTGCTTTGTCTGCTTATGCCTAGCGCTGGTTCTGCCGTCTAGACACATTCAGGGTTCATGCTTATGGGGGAGATTTTCAAAGGCACAGCTGATCCCATTGAACTGAGTGGGACTTGAGTATGTGCTTAATAGTAACTTCACATAAGAGTTTAATTCCTTTGCTGGATCATGGCCATGCTTCAGTGTGCATACTCTGTCTGCATACCTTCTAAAGCACAGTCCTTCCTGCAGCTACCCCGGTGCGGAGGCTCTGCCCTGTTCTCAAGGGAGGCCCATGTTTAAAGGCTACCAAGAATGCAAAATGGTGCAAAGACCTAAATAATGTAACTACATTGGGTAACTTTAGCTAACTTCTGATTGGGCAAATATAACAAATTGTGAAGTGTTCATGTGCAGCATTTGTTTTTAAGTTCAACAAAACTTTCATATGCTGCATGTGGACAATTGATATATAAATTCAGCTTAGATTATGTTGCATGGTCTCTAGCTAGAACAATTTTTTTCATATTTTTAGTTCTGTCATACATTACTTTCATCTAATGTAACTAGATTCCTGCCTTCTGGATGAGTATAGTAACCATAGACTTGTTTGGAAAAAGAAATTGATCCTACCGTATTTTTACTAGTTTATTTTACATATTTCTGAAAAGTTTGTCAGTACCTGTAGACACAGTGTGTGTTCATACACCGTATACACACTTTTGCATATAGCTTTAAAAAAGATCTAATAAACTTTAGACATTTCTCAGTTATGAATCAGTCACTGCTAGACAAGCTGTATTGTTGCAAATAGTATTGTAATAACATATAATGAAACAAGACTAACGCTATTCAGCACTGATTTATTTCCACCACAGTGCCTTACCAATGCTAAATGCACATAATGCATTTTTCCAGTTTCTTGTCTGATAACTCAATGTGTAGCGCTTGCATCAATGACTTATTCCCTGATAAAGCTGACAATATGATGGATGTTTTTCTCTCATTGTTTATATTTTTAGCGTCCTCCAGGCCTTTGACTTCTTTTTTAAAATGAAGATCTAGACTGGTGTACTGTTATCAAGAGTCCTGGACGCTATGACTCAAAATGTAGTTAAATGAGATTTCATAGTTCCCCCGTCTTACTAACACAGGCTCAAAGTATTCTTTGTGCATTCACACCATAGACCATTTCTCTCTGTTTTCCTTTTTTTATTGGTCCTGCTTTACTTACATATGCCCCACATTGCTTTAGCCCTAAAGCTGCCATCGCTAGACACGGGGATCACCCCAGTGTAGAGGGCTGCTCTGGTGATGCAGAGCCCAGGGGGACAGCCAGGGGCATAGCGGTTGCTTCCCTATGTAGGCTGTGCTAACAGCATAGGGCCAGTAGAGTGAGTGCAGCTGTGTGACCTTTGCAGATCTGCACATGTGCAAAAGGGCAACCTGGCCTGAGGAGCATGGGTCTGCAGGTCCTGTTGTGGTTGTGATCCAGCTGAAGGTTAGTATTCCTACTCTGCCTAGCAACAGTTTCTGACCTTACTCAGTGACTCTGCCTGACCAACAGAGCTCTGGTGCTTATGGTTTTACTTTAATTTCTTTTATAAAGTTTATTATTTAAAATACTCACTGAGGACTCCAGAATTTGGATATTGGACAAGGCAGCTAGCAGGAGCAACCCGTAAAGGGACACTAGTGCCTGGGAAGGGAAAGGTCTAGCAGAGTGCGCTCCAACACCTTACACCCTGCTGTCCTCCAGCTGCCACATTGGTCCTTTGGGGCCACCAGCAGCCTGTGTTATTTAAAGTTGTCTGAAAGCTCCTTTAACTTGTGATGGGAGATTGACGTGGCACACAGCTGGCCCAAGTTTATGCCATCTTTTCAGCCCCTGTCCTGAGCTGCCGTGTGGGCTTCTTGGCCACTGCTGAGGATCTAGCCCAAAAGGCTTGTCTACCAGAGAGACTTTTCCCAGTTATATTGGCATCATTTTACTGGCATAGCTAAATTGCTATGTTATACTAACAAATTTATTTGAGCTTAAGCTTTTGTGAGCTACAGCTCACTTCATCATCTAGTCTGACCTCCTGAACATCACAGGCCACAGAACCTTACCCACTCCGTCCTGTAATAGAGCCATAACCTCTGGCTGAGTTACTGAAGTCCTCAAATCATGATTTAAAGTGACCCAATCTGACCTGGGGGAAAATTTGTTCCTGACCCCAAATATGGAGATCAGTTAGATCGTAAGTATATTGATGAAATCCACCAGCCAGACACCTGTGAAAGAATTCACTGTAGTAACTCAGAGCTTTCCCCATCTAGTGTCCCATCTACAGCTATTGGAGATTTTTTTTTTTTTTTTAGCAATCACAGATGGGCAACATGCCATTGTAGGCAATCTCATCATATCATCCCCTCCATACACTTATCAAGCTCAGTCTTGAATTCAGTTTGGGTTTTTTGCCCCCACTATTTCCCTTGGGAGGCCGTTCCAGAACTTCACTTCTCTGATGTTTAGAATTCTTTGTCTAACTTCAAGCCTAAACTTATTGATGGCCAGTTTATATCCATTTGTTCTAATGCCAACATTGGCTGTTAACTTAAATAACTCCTCTCCCTCCCTGGTGTTTATTCCGCTGATGTATTTACAGAAAGCAATCGCATCTCCCATAAGCCTTCATTTAGTTAAGCTAAACAAGCTGAGCCCCTTTAGTCTTTTCTCAGGGTAGATTCTCCATTCCTCTGAGCATATTAGTAGCCCTTCTTTGCACCTCTTCCAGTTTGAATTCATGTGCTCTCCTTTCCCCTTATCTTAAATGCTTCCAGAAATGGGCAAAATAAGTACTTGCTAACTGATAATGTTGAACTAGAGTGTATTTTGAATTAGAGGGATTACTCTAATATACAATACAAAATATAGATATCAATTCCTCAATGCATCAACTTGGGCAAAGCTAAAGCTAGGTTACTATTGGAGTGTGAGTCAGTTGTGTGAGATGTGCAGCTTTAACTGGCTTTCTGGTTTTGTTCTTGTTGCTTTCTCTTTTTTCCACCCCTCCAATGTTCTTGGAAGATGAATAAATATTGGGGAACTAGAGAAATGTTGCTGCAAAAGTAATTCCAGATTAACAAAGTTTTTTTGGCTGTCGAATTTCCTTAGAGTTTTGTCAGCCTTACTTCTGAGAGATTGATGTGGTGAGAGGATATTAAATGAGACGCAAAACAAAAGAGACAATGACCTCACAACAGCATCTTTTCAAAAGGTATTTCCACAAAGGGACTTAGGTGTGACAATGCTCAGCGTCATGGCACCTAACTTTTAGGAGCCTAGAAAATCACAGGAACAACAGTACGATCCCCAACGTCTGAGTTACACACTTAGGTTCCCTATACAACAAATCGGAAGAGAGAAGCACCTTCAAATGCAATCCACGAAAGTTGTGGGGCATTCTGATGTGGGGCTCCCTCAGTCTCTCCTGTTGAAGCTGCTCCACTGTGGATAAATGGAAGCGTGATTGGAGCAACAGGACCAGATCTGGGGTCCCTCACTCCCAGGTGGGTGCCCTTACCACTGGACTCTGAAGTTATTTTCATGCTCTTTTTCTCCCTGGCCCCACATCAGAATATCCCATAACTCAGTTATTAGCCCATTCTCCTGAGAGATGGGAAACTCTTATTCATATCCTTTCCTCCCCCTACTTCAGGCAGAGGTGGGAATTGAACCTAGCTGTCTCACATCCCAGGTGAGTGCTCTAACCTCTGGGCTAAATGTTATAAAATGGACAGTGAGAGCACCACTTCCTCCTTCCTCTCCCACATGCAAGAGAAGTGGGAAACATCTATTTTTCCTCAGTTCATGGATCGCTTTGCAGCTTAGGTAGGAGAAAGGTGTCCAGACACCTAGAGAGAGGCAGCTGTACACATGCTTGGAGGCGGGAACATAGGCCCCTAGGGAATTTGTTCCCTAAAAATCAGAGTGAGTTTAGGAACCTATAGTGTTCATTGGGAATTTTGTGGATTTTGTGGATTACCCAAGATTTAGGCACCTAAACGCCAGACTTAAATGCATATGTACCTTTGTGGATCCCATCCGAAGGGTCTAGATTGTACATAATTGGATATCTACTGTAGCCATGGGTTGGCTGCAGGGTATAATCAAACGCAGGTTCTAAGGAGTCTGGCATCCTGTATAGCACAGGCTGCTGGACTCACATGTGTTGCTGCCCTCCACTGAATGTGTTTAAGGCCTGATCCAGAGCCTATTAAAATCAATGGGGAATTCTGACTTCAGCGGGTTTTGGATTAGGCCCTTAGTTTGTAGAAAGTAATATTCCATAGTGTAGTTCCACTTGTTATTAGGCTCTAGATCTCAGGTAAGTGAATTAAGTGTTGTTTATCTCCTCCTTTCTTTCTTTTGCTGTGAAAGGCAATAAAAAGAATGTTTGAATTCTGTTGAACACTTCTATCCAGGGCCAGCTCCAGGCACCAGCGAACCAAGCAGGTGCCTAGGGCGGCAAATGTAAAGGGGCGGCAGGAGGTCGGGCTCTGGGGTGGCAATCTGCCCTCGAATTTGGCGGCTGCTCCGTCACAGCGTATTTCGTGCTCGGTGGCAATTCTGCGGCTGGCGGCAATTTGGCGGCCGCACCATCACTCCGCCTCCGTGTTCGGCGGCAAGGTTTTTTGTTTTGCTTTTTTTGCCGCTTGGGGCGGCAAAAACGCTGGAGCCGGCCCTGCTTCTATCTTTAGTGTGTCATCATTAAAGAACCACTTTTATAAATAACTTAGAATTTCAAAGAAAAATTCTCTCTCAGCCCCAAAGCAGATCTACCAATTCTGAGGCTTCGATCACATTTTTTTGTGAAGCTCGGAGACAGGGCAAATATTGTGTAACTGAATTTCTGTTATAAATACAATCTTAACTCTAGAGTGACTGTTCCATAATAAGCCATTTCCCTTGAAGGGAAGCCAGATACAGCTTCTTAATCTCTAAAATCAGTGATGATTTTTAGCTTTAATAGTATTCTTAAAAGCAGTCACACACTGAGTAGACAATGACACTACTAGTACTAACCTCAAAAGAACAAAAAGAAGAATACTTCAGCAACTCCTCCTTTCTTCCTCCACATCCCTTACCATTGCTTCTGGGCTCTTTGTGCTGCTAATCGACAATAAATGTACACCGAATTTGAAAAAAGCAGAAGAAAAGCGTTACAGATATTCTGAGGTGCCTGTCAAGATTACATTGTACAGAGCAGAACACTAGTACATATAATTAAATCCTCCTACCTTTATGATTACTAATTACGCCTACAAAAGATCTCTAGGGGAATCACTTTTTTTTATTATCCCAAATGTAATCAGTTTCCAACAGGGCCTTCTTGCTGAAAGTGTCCACCCACCCCTAACAATCTCTGCAGCATTTCCACACCAAAACCAGCAGTTCTAAAAAGCCACTTTGTGGAGAACAAGAAACTCTTCAGCTACTTGGTGATACAGTTTATTTAAAAGTGATCACTGCAAATGGGAGAGTAAAGGGGTTTGACTAGATCTGATATATCAGCTACACCTCCAGAGTTTAGGTCTTGCTAAATATAGGTCTCCACTATCCTTACTGTCCAGAAGTTTTGAAGTTTACTTTCTCCTTTGCCTGCCAGTGTGGGGAGAGGGAAAATGGAAGGACTATAATGAATCCATGTTCTTGTACATACAGAGGGTTAGAAATAAAATCTGTCGTCTAAACTCTAGACATGTGATTTGCAGACTAGAAGTCTTTTTCTGTCAGAACCACAGGCATGCGTCAGTTAAAGGAGTGTTTCCATTCAAGATAGTTAGTATAGTTTGTAAGCCTGCCACTTGAAGGTGACTTAGGGTGCAATTTTAAACTGACAGCACCTCTTGTGAGATGCTGCATGTTCTCAACTTTCAACTTACTTCAGTTGGAGGTGCTGGTCATCTCAGAGGATTACAAATTACGAGTAGTTCTAGTTCCATCCAGTCCAGGGACCGCTGTACATACTAGACTGTACATTAGGCTGGACACAAAGCTATGTTTTTCCCATAATTCATTAAAGTACCATTTTGACAGTTGTTTTTGTGGCAGCAAAAATGTGTTAAGTTGGTGAAAGGTAATGCATATGAACATCAAGTTTACTCACATAGTAAGTCAGGTTTTTTGATGGTACTCCTGAGTACGAGTGTGTGGCAGGTATATAAATATTCATCCATCTCAAGATGAGTCATGAACAGACCTTAAAATCTAAGACAGAATGAATGAAGTGAGGAGATTACGCAAATGAGAATCTTAGGGGTAGATGCTCTGCCTTGTTCTCCTCTTGTGCTCTTCAGGTGGCCCAAACGGAATGAAAACCACCTACCAATCACCTGCTTGGGGTTCCCCCAGTTTGGGAGATTCTCAAGGGGGCATAGAGCCAGCAGAACTAGCTCCTACACCCTTCTCCTTGTCACCATGAGCACAGGGGGACATCTCAGGCAGAGGGTATGACCAGACCACCATGTGCTCCAGCTATCCCCAATTGGCTATGGTTCCTTGGGAAGTCATAGCCAGCTGGCTCAAGTTAGAGCAGCTCCCACGATGGGGCTAGGGGAGAGCGACAGGGAGTTGTAACTGGCATCTGCCTCCACCCTGCTGTAACTGGCATCTGGCCCTTAGTTTCTGGTTGTGGAGGGCCAACCACACTCCTGGCAGATCAACATAATATTGGCATTGGTGGCTAAGCTTCTGGGCTGCAGATTGCCAGTGAAATAAGAGAAGAATTAAAGCAGAACAGAGACTGTGAAGAAAAGGATAATCAGACAATGACAGCAATGAGGAATAATCTGCACTAATTGTAAGATCTTTAGACCACCCATAACTGACCCTCCTGGTCTTCAGCCCATTCACTCATTGCTGAATGCTACAATTTGTCTAAATTTAATCATTATAATTACATACTTGAAACTTTTCCCTTTTGTGGGTTTTTTAACTAAACTGTATGGTTAGTTTTTTGTTTTGTTTTCTGCAGTGAATTTTTGTTGAAAAGTCTGACTCTGCCAACATGTTCATTCTTCTACTTTTTGTTCTTACCCTAAGTGAAAATATGTAAATGCTAGACATTATTGTTTTGCTTTGGATCATTTTTTTCCCCAGCTGGTGTGCTGGATAGGTCTTTTTTCTATCCACACCCCCTCCCCTTCTTTATTATCTTATCTTCTGATAAGCACATCTGGTTTTTCTATTTCTAGCACCCTTAATTTTGTTACTTATCCCATAATTGAGTTTAACATTCATCTGGCACGTCTTAGAATGTGCAAAGATCACTAGTATTTTTACTGGAAGTTTTAAACTCAGTAAAGAACAGAACTGAGACTTTTTCTCTTCGAGAAGTTTCACTGTAATGTTGTAAAAGTTCTAAAGTAGTAAATCTGCAACATAGTTTTATTGGGCCAAATGCTCCTCTCTGAACAGAAGGGACCAAAAAACAGGGAATCCTAGGAGGAAGAGATTATGGAAGGAGAAGTATCAGCTTTGCACCAGCTTTGAGCCTCACCTCTCCATGGGTAATGCATGGCAGACCAGGGACTGGAAAAGGCAGAGCTAAGGGAACCTTATGTAGTATTTCCCTTTATCCCCAAGAGGTAAGTTGTACCTTTCACACATGGGGTTTTTCACCTTACAGCAAGCCCAAGAGCAGCAGCCAGCTAGGATGTCCATGGGAGCATGACTTCTGCAGAAACCATACTATTAAGGAGGCCAGGAGGCAATGCAGAGGCATGGAGACTCTCAACAGATCTACAAGTTTTGGGTTGAATCCTCCCTGCCTGTTCTGCTGGAGAAGAGGCACCCTTGCCCCCCATGAAGGAATGATCAAACTTACTGAGCTCCATGTCCTCTATAGAGGAACAACCCATGATTTGACTCAAAGGCAGTGCAGGCTAAAGACATTTAGGCCACATCCACATTGTAACCAGGTACTGTCATCATTGGCTGAAAACTTGATTTGTGTCCACAGATCATATGATTACATTTCTGTAAATGTCTCTCTAATATCCTGGCACCTACACTGCATACAATAACCGTGGTGAATAGAAGAGCTTTGCTCCTGCAAGAAGCCTAAGCTGGCACATGATCGTCTGTGTGACATGTATACCTATGTTCCCATTCACTTCTAATAAAATCATGACACATTTAACTAAGGCTTTACATTATGTTTGTTTTTCTGCTTATACATAATTATTCAGAACAAGTGATGCATTATCCTTCTAGTTACGTTACAATCAGCTTGATCATCCTGGCAGACCTCATAGGTATAACTGGGTCAGAGAATGAACAGTTTTAAGGGAAGAAAAAGATTAAACTGTTCCTTGGAGAGGGCAAGAAGTCAGTCAAGACTGATAAAATCGGGATCTAAATTGAGAAGGACCGTCCAAAATGAGAAAGGTAGAGGTGGAGATTACTGTTTGTGTCAGGATGGACTGATTGAACTTGAAAGGTATTATGGTTACAACGAATGCATTAGATCCTAAACGTTCATTGTTTGTGAATTCCATCTTGGAAAACCAATTAGTTTGTAGGCAGAAAAGAAGAGGAAAAGTTACAGATGTCAGTGGTTGATTTGCAATGGGGAAATCAGGAATACATTTTTGGCTTTAGTCTGTTTTGGAATTTTATAGATCACTTCCCAGTCTTTTCCATCTCAGGTTTTGCTGATGACTTTCTGAAGGCATAATACTCTGCATGTATTATGCCCTTTCAGGTCCTGTGCCCACACAGAGATGTTTGCAGTATCAGGGCCTTAGATGCTTGGAAATATTTCTTCATTATGTATCTTCACCTAAGAAACATTGTATTTTTCTTGTATTTTAACTTTTTTATTTTATAATACCAAATAAAACAATGGAACAAAGTCATTTCAAAACAAAAGTTCAAAACATTTGTTTCCAAAAATGTCAAAATGGTATGTTTCAACATTATTGAATCTTTTCTGATTTTTCTCCAAAATGAATTTTTGGCAAAACCAACACGATTTCACAAAACATTTCAATGGTTGCTAAACTGAATTCTGTCAGAAACTGGGATGGAGATGGTCAGGATTAATGCTCAGAGCCAGAATCAGGCATCTAGGGTGGCGTTGGAGCTGGGCTAGGAGCAGGGCAGCAGCAAGAACAGGGTTGGAGCAGGACTAGGGGCAAGTGTATCTATGCAGAGTAATACGCACTTGATTCAAGTTCCTCATTGTGAAAGTACCTTCACTGAGGTTCTTCCAGACTTTTAGACCCATGTCACAGGCTGGCTGCTGAGCCTTGCCTGTAACCTAGCAGCTAGGGTATGGTAACTTAATGATAATTAGTGACCTCAGCTGCAGGGAATCAGGACTACTTAAATAGAGCTGGGACCTGAGTCTAAAGGAAGAGACTGCAGAGTAGGCATGACTCTCCTGTAGGTAGGAGAACCCACAGGTGCCAACACTGCTTAGGCTTCTGTGGGGGAAGCTCTGAGTTAGGGACAACAAGGAGCAGAGAGATCTGTAAGGGAAGCTGCCAGAGTCCCTGGGAAAGAGAAACTGAAAGCCTGCTAAGGAGAAATGAAGAAAGATTTCTGCAGGAATTGGGTTCCTGTGGGAGAGGTCCTGAGGTAGAGTCAGGAAAAGCACTTTTGTGGAACCCAAGAAGAGTAGAAGACTTATGAGTTCAGTAGAGAAGGAAGAATCCAGAAGCCTGAGCTCCAAAGGGAGGCTACACTATGCACGGACTGTAGGGAAGCAGCACAAAGGAGTTTATTGGTAGAAAGTGGCCCAGGGAAACAGCAGCATGTCTCAAGAAGCAGGTGTAGCTGCTTAATACAGGATTCCTGGGCCAGAACTCTGAGCAGAGAGTGTGTCTGGGCTCCCCTACCAGCCCCTGAGGAAGGGCCATGCAAGCCCAACTAAAGGAGTAGATTAGGTTCCTGTGAGGGAAGCCCTGAGGGATGGCCAGTAAAAACATTGCGGTGGGGCCCAAACAGGTAGAAGAATTATAATTATTATTTGGATGTTTAGTCTGGCTTTTCATTTGGACCTTTTGTTATCCTGGAAGGGGTCTTAACTTTATGTGACTTGGCCAGAGGGCTGAGCAAGGGAAGACCTAGTGGGAGGCAAATGGCCAGACAGAGGCACCAGAGACAAGGTCCCCTTGCAGCATCACACTCTGACACAAAGGGGCACTATGGGTGGTGAGTACCCTACCTTACAATCCACTTACTAATGTGTAATTTGTCCCCGAGTCTTTGTTGAGGTTAGAACACAGTTTACAACTGAGCTATGGCTCCTATGCTTATTACCCCTTCCCACACTACACAGATATTGTCACATCCCAATTATGGGTGAACCAATACCTCCACTTACTTGCTTTCACACACCACTGATGTCAACTTACACATCCTGACATATTATCTTTCAGTTTGGCCCAGTGATTGAAAACACACGTTCAGGTATTTGATTTTTGTATAAATACGTATTTGCTTAAATTTTGCCTGAAGTATGCAGCGCTGTAAATGAAACACAGGATTTCTTTGTGGATAGCACATCATATCGCTGAGGTCTGTGTATAGATAGATAGATTAAAAAGAGAGCCAGCAAGCCACAAATGCTGCCCAGCCTAAGTGAAACACAAAGATTAAAAAGAAAATGTTGAAAGTGCATTTCAGTGTAGATCAGATACACTCCCCAAATTACTTTAACAAAAATTTTACCCCTTCAAAAATGCAAATGTTGGACACAAACAGAAAGGATCCAATCAATTCCCCCCACAGAATCCTTGGTCACTCACAGTTGGCTTATATCACTGACACTGCCCACCCTGGCTCCTGCCCCTCTGCCTATCCTTCACACCTAGCCTGCCTCGCTTGTAATCCTTCTCTTCCATCCCTTGTTTGCTGCAGCAGCGCTTGGAGTCAGCAGAAGGTCAGTCTATATAAATGGACGTTTATTGTTACAGATTCATAGACGTTAAGGCCAGAAGGGACCATTCTGATAATCTAGTCTGACTTCTTGTATACAATACAGACATAGAATTTGACCAAGTGATTGTTGTACTCAGGGCCAATCGGGGAGGGCGGAGAGGGCAGGAGGGCCATTTGGCCTGGGCCTCAAGTGCAAAGGGTGCCTCAAATTTAGACACTTGTTAATTTTTTGGCATTTGATAAGTTTCGCAACTTGTTTTCATGCGCATCCCTATCAGACCAAAATGTGAGAAGCTCTCTCAGCTTAGAGCTGCAAATTTAAGCAAATAAGAGATGTGATTTGGTAAAAGACATAATTTTTTGTTAACTGATATAGATTTTGTCATATTAAAGAGTTAAAAATGTTCATAAATATTAATAAAAATATATTGGTTCTGACGGCACAAGATTAGACCGTGATGCATGTGTCCTCTCAGATCAGCTGATTATATAAACAAACCACTGCTAGTAGCTGGTGCTGGATCAAGTGCATGTTGAAATGTAGAGAATTGTTACATTTTAGTGTCTTTATAGTTTTACATCTAGTTGACTAAGGAATTATTTATGTGAGAGAATTCCTCATTATTATCTTCATATAGTAGCTTAAAGAGGTGACTGGTTGGTTGGTTGAGCCCTAGCTTGGTAGCTTGGCCATCATCATAGGCTTTCGTAGTCTAGGGGCCCAGAATCAATGTGAAAATTTGTGAGGACAGTCTTGTACAGTGAGTTTCGTGAGGACAATCATTTGAAATTTTTGGACATTATCCCTCTGTCTGTGTCCATGTCAGTGTTTACTATATATATGTCATCCCTTTGTCTTCAGCTCAGCCTGTTATATTATACCTTGCGTTCTTGAGTTTTAATTCAGCGATAAGGATAATAACCTGTCTGACTGTTCCATTTTGTGTTCTTAATTAGTATTCCTTCATTTTAAGTCTTTTCAGCATTTGTGAACCATTCAACATTTGTGTACATGTTTACAGTAGAAGATTTCAAGTGTAGATAAGCTACTACTTTACAACAGAATATTTCAGGTGTCGCTAGGCTACATATTGAACAGATAGATCACTATGAAGAGGAGATTTGAAAATGGTGCAAGCAAGAGATGGCGAAAACAACTGAGTGAAGCAGCAGCTAAAAGCTCAAAGCCAATAACTTCATTTCGCAAACCACTGGAAAACACACCTTGCCCAACAAACAATGCTACAGGTAATGAAAACTCCACAACTGTAACAGTTGATATTTCAATGCCAATACCTGAACATGAGGACAGTAGCCAAGAAGATGTGCCAACAGTAACAGATGCAGCAGAAGATCCTGTGTACGAACAAAAAACTCAACAGCGACAGGAAGATGTAGATCTTATGCAGCGTAAGCAATTCATGAGTACTACAGGTTTGACTGTGACTGACTTTGGAATTATTGACAAAAGCAATGCTGCCCAAATGCAATCTTTTCTTCAAATTAGTTGTTTTGAAATGCCAAGTAACATTCCACAAGATGCTGATAATCATGCTTTCCCTGCTCGTCTGCTGACAAAAACTCTTCCAAATGGAGACCTGCACAAGAGACTGGTTATGCTGGAGTACGGAAAAACAATTTTTGTACTGTGCACCCTGCTTCATTTTCAACAAAAGTGCTGCAAATGTATCAGTTCTCTCTTATCAATCAGGATGGAGCATCAACAGAGATTGGAGGAAGTTAAAAGACCGAATACCATCACATGAGAGTTCGACGTCAAACAAAGAAAGCTATTTTGCATGGAAATCAGCCAGTAGGGCAGCATCAGCTGAAAGTTCAGCTGAGAATTTTCTCTTCACTGAACTCTCTACAGAAACTAATAACTGGAAAAAACTTCTTGAGCGCATCCTAAATGTCATCCTTTTCCTTTCTGAGTGGGGATTGGCTCTCTTTGGTTCCAGTCAATGTATTGACAATCATGCAAATGGAAACTTTCTAGGCATAGTTGAGCTCCTCAGAAAATATGACCCACTTTTATCAGAGCATGTTAAACGTGTTCAAGAATTGCAAGAGAGTCAAAAGCGCATGCAAGTCCATTATCTCTCCACATGCATACAAAACGAATTTATTGAGCTATGTGGGTCATTCATACAAACAACAATTCTCAATGAGACTTCAAATGCCAGTCATGTTGATACTACTCCAGATTGTTCTCACAAGGAACAGACTACTATGGTTATTTGATATGTTAAGATTGTAGACAGCTCAAAATTTTCAATTGAAGAAAAGGTTATTTTGTTTGATAATTTCACAAGAAAAACGGGAGAAGAAATTGCTGTTCGAGTACTAGCAATTCTAGAAGGTTTTAAGTTAGATTTTCAAGTCTGCATTGGTCAAGCCTATGACAATGGATCTAATATGGCTGGGAAGTACAAAGGTGTACAAGCGGTTCTGCTTGAGCATAATTCAAACTGTATTTTCTCCAGCTGTGGAAACCACACACTAAACCTTGTAGGTGTTGACTGTGCTGAATCATGCAAGGAGGCAATTACTTACTTTGGAACTGTTCAGCAAATGTACAATCTCTTCAGTAGCAGTCCACAAAGGTGGGGAATTCTGAAGCAATATCTTCCTGTTTCACTGCATAGGATGTCCAAAACTAGATGGTCTGCACAGATTGATGGTGTTCAACCAGTTGCGCAGCATTAGAATTCAGTGAGAAAGGCTTTAAATGAGCTTGAATCTCTGTCTCACTGCACAGGCTCAGACTGAACTTCAGTCTATTCAGAAGCACATGTCCAAATTTGAATACATTCTGATGTCATTTTTGTGAATGAAGCTACTTACAATGATCCACCAAACGAATCTGGTAATTGAAGCATGCAATGCTACACTTGAAGTTAAGCGGGATAACACTGAAAGTCTTATCAATGACATTCAACAGATTCATGAACAATGGGATGCGATCCTGACTGAGTCCAAATCAGTAGCACAGAATACTGGCATTTCATCTGAGTTCTCCACCAATCGCAACTTACCTACTGAATTCGATGCCGAGCAGCATTACAGGGTCAATGTCTTCCTTGTCGTCATTGACTCTATTCAACCAGGTCTTACACGTCGATCTGAGTCACTGTGACTAATTTGTACCCTTTTGGGTACCTTCTTTGGCAGTTCAACAGACTGAGTAATGAAGATCTACTTTCTGCAGCTGAACAATTTCAGCAACAGTACAACAAAGAAATCTCAAAAGGTCTTAGTGACAAGGTCATCGTCCTCAAACAAATATATTCCATGAACTTTAAATTGGATTGCAAGCCAAAAGAATTGCTTCAAGAAATGCTTGAACTTGGACTCTCCGGGGTGTTTCCTCATATCACACTTGCATTGCATATTTTTGTCAGTTTGCCTGCATCAGTGGCTTCAGGTGAATGCACCTTCAATGTGTTGAAGCAGGTAAAGTACTATCACCGTTCAGCTATGGGACAAGAGCATTTGAATGGGCTCGCCATGCTTAATATCAACTATGACATTGCACAAAAGCGAGATATTTCCTCAATAATTAGTTCATTTGCAGAAAAAAAGGCTAGAAAAGCATTCGTTAAATAAAAAAGTATTCAAATTATGTCTCACTTTTTTTGGTGCCTTATTTTGTTTTCATGTGTTGTCATTTTTTATTTCTATTATGGCTAGGGGCCTCAAAACCTGGAAGTGGCCCGGGCACCTCTGGACCTCTGAGAGGGCCTGGTTACACTAAGCCTATAATGTTTGTCTGAGACAAAGCATATCTTTTAGGAAGGCATCTAGTCTTGATTTAAAGATTTTAGGTGCTGGAGAATTCACCACATCCCTAGCTAAGTTTTTGCCAGTGGTTAATTATCCACACCATTAAAACTTAGCACCTTGTTTCTTATGCCTCTATTAATACTATTATAAACATTGCTCTCTAACTAATTTACAAATTAATAAACAGTTATTTATGTTCCCACTATTTCCCCCCCTCCCTGCCAATAATTGCTAAAGGTAGCTCAGTAGGGCCAAAAAAAAAGAATTCAGAATTTGCAGGCCAGATCACTTTGTGTATACTGGCATTATGATCCAAAACCAGAGTTAAGAAAATGTTTGAATGGTAAATGAGAGGGAAATTTTGGAAATACCATAACTTTTCTGAATGTTACCAGACTTCCAAGAAAAATTCTACCTTGTAATGAAAAGTTGCATGGAAATTTTAGGGAAACTGATTTGGGCGGGGTGGGGTGGGGGAGAGGTGGTTTTTAAAAAAAATAAATAGCTTATAATGGGACACGAACTTCAGCTTTAACTATGGAGCAGCTTTCACTTCTCCATAATTACTGTTAATGAAGATTTATGGTCAATTGTAACCAGACCCAATGATGGTAGTCTTGTACAGTGTTCTAGCAATACAAAAATGCATTATTTGTCATTAGAATTAAAATAGCCTTTAATCATGCACAGCTTGATTCAATGACATAAAACAATTACAGTGTAATCATGCAAAATAACATTGTTGGCAGTCTCCACTTATAATTTCCTAAACTACCACTTTTCCAAGAGTCGTGCATTTATTAATGCTACCATAAGACCAATCAAACTACACTTGCACTATTCCCTTTAGTGCATCTGAAAGACTTTTGTTTAAAAATACAGAGCATGATCAATTCACAGCCAGTTCCTTAAGTGTCTTTTTAACCTAATAACTGTAATAAACAGTTAACTTTTGTGAATCCTAACTGATATTTTTGTCTTTGATCTAATTTTATATAGTTAAATCCAATGAACTGCCTTCCCTCTCAAAAAGGTAACTTCTATTGTAGAGTAAAAAACTTTATTGTATTCTCTAAACATCAAATAATATTGTAACTATACATTTGAAGCTGAAGATCATGATCTATACCTATATGAGATAAAAGGAAAATTAGAAGATTTTAGAATGAGCAATAACTGGATGAATAGGTAAAAGTCAGCTCCTAATTTTCCCAGATTTCTATAGGCAATGTTTTATCAAATATGTTCTTTATAAAGAAGATACATTTTAAGAATAAATAATGAATAGTGCATTCCTAGCCTACATTAATATGAAACCTATGTTCCTGCATATGTGGTGCAATGAGAATTTAAAGTGGCAGCAGATTTGTGGTGGACAACTTCCCCTGTAGGGGGAGGGTCTGCCAGTTTAAAGATGGGAGAGGTTACTCTGTTGCCTCCTTGCTAGAACCTACCCTCCAGTCACCATGGGAAGGAAAGGGAATGACAGAGCAAAACTCCACTATGTCCAATTTTCCACAGGCATAATTTATGGTCCCTCAGGTTCCTTACATCACAGGTGTAAATTAAACCCCCTGCCTGCCCTCCACACCTGTAAATTATACTAGGGCCAGGCAGCTGAGAATCAGGGAGCACTAACTTGCTTCCTGACAGTATCTGCTGCACCTGAGCGGAGTTCAAACACAGTAGAGAATCGTGCTAACTATGCTTAGACAATAAGATACTAGCTCTCTTGACCTACCTCAGACAGTTATTTGAGCTGTATGTAAAATGTGTTATCTTTGTTTTAATATGTTTTTTTGAAACTGGAATAGTTGGGAACTTCTGGGAGAAATCCAAGACACTAGTTTATTCTGTGATGGAAAATGAGGGCATTGCACTACAGTGCCATGTAATTTTAGTCTTGTAGAGACTGCTGGTGCAGCCTGGAAGGGAGATTGTGACTTGGCCAATCTCCCCCTTAGTTTTCCTGCTGCTCGGGGGGAGAAAGGGGAGAGAAAATTTAAGGGCTGCTCTAGCTCAACCAGAAGATATGGGATTGATGGTGGAGTTGGTGAGGTTTTGTGGCCTGTGTTATGCAGGAAGACAAATTCAATGGTCCCTTCTACCCTTTAATGTATTAAGATGAAAAATTTCCTTGATAAGGATAATAGTGCTGATCTAATATTACTTAGACTTCTACAAGGTGTTTGACTTGGTACTGCAAGACATTTTGATTACCGCTTCTTTGGTGTGCTGTAGATATTTGTTCTAAACATATCCGTTCTTGCATCAGGCCTTTCTTTTGCAAATGCTCAGTGGTGTTACACTACACCTAGTAATAGCAGACTGAATTGTAGGTGGAAGGTTTTTCATTTGGTGCAGCCACTGAAGTGACATTATAGAAATAAGAGACAGGGTGGGTGAGGTAATGTCTTTTACAGGACCAACTTCTGTTGGGGAGAGAGACAAGCTTTTGAGATTAGCTGTGTAAGCTCAAAAGCTTGTCTCTCTCCATCACAAACAGAAGTTGGTCCAGTAAAAGTCATTACCTCACCCAGTCTCTTGAATATCCTGAGACCAGCACAGCTACTACACTGCATACGCTATTGAAACAAAACATTCTGATCTTATAGAAATGATGTGTTTTGATAAGTGCCATTAAAAAATGTCACAAGTTGTTCTGCAAAGCATTTCCCGATGGGAAAACCAGTTCCATCAGAAAACTTTCTCCCAGCTCCACTCCAAGCCACTAGCAACGGGAGCAGTGGTTAAGTGGGCGGGGGCTCTGCCTGAACAGGTGCTAGCACTTCTGATCCTTTTTGTTTCCTGCAACAGTCTTCTAAGATAAGTGACAGAACACTTCAGGATAAATTGTGTGAATGAAGTAAACCCTCCGACAGTATTAAATTGACTTGTCTCCACTGATACATAAAACAAATGCTCTGTCAAAATCAAACAACACAGTGTTTATTGCCTCTATCTCTCTCGGGAGAATGAGAGGCAGGAGGAAGAGCTGGTTAGGATGGGTACCGGCGTGCCTGACAGATACTTTGTGAAGGGATCAATAGAAGTGGAGAGAATTTTCATTCTTCATATCCAAATGAGGCTCTGTCACTAGCTTATTGTGGTAGTTCAAAAACAAATAGTAAGGAAGGGGAGGGTGAAACATCATTAAATGTCACAAGATCCTGTTTTCAGGTGGGCTTATGTATCTTTCATTCAGCTTAATCATTAATAAAAACACTATTACTATTTATTTGCTATAAATAAAAGTGAACTTTATGATGAAGTGAATCATAGAATCATAGGACTGGAAGGTACCTTGAGAAGTCATCTAGTCCAGTCTCCTGCACTCATGACAGGACTAAGTATTATCCATTCCTGACAGATATTTCTCTAACCTGCTCTTAAAAGTCTCCCATGATGGAGATTCCACTACCTCCCTAGGCAATTTATTCCAGTACGTAACCACCCTGACAGTTAGGAAGTTTTTCCTAATGTCCAACCTAAACCTCCCTTGCTGCAATTTAAGCCCATTGCTTCTTGTCCTATCCTCAGAGGTTAAGAACAACAATTCTTCTACCTCCTCCTTGTAACAATCGTTTATGTACTTGAAAACTATTATGTCCCATCTCAGTCTCCTCTTTTCCACACTAAACAAACCCAATTTTTTCAATCTTCCCTCACAGGTCATGGTTTCTAGACCTTTAATCATTTTGTTGCTTTTCTCTGGACTTTCTCCAATTTGTCCACATCTTTCCTGAAATGTGGCTCCCAGAACTGGACACAATACTCCAGTTGAGGCCTAATCAGCATGGAGTAGAGCAGAAGAATTACTTCTTTTGTCATGTTTACAATTCTCCTCCTAATACATCCCAGAATGATGTTCGCTTTTTTTGCAACAGTGTTACACTGTTGATTCATATTTAGCTTATGGTCAACTATGACCCCCAGATCCCTTTCCGTAGTACTCCTTCCTAGGCAGCCATTTCCCAAATGTACAGGGTGCTTTACAAACCTATTGTTAGACTCACTCCCTGCCATAACGAACCTACAAGCTAAGCTTTAAAAAGGCCAGTTTCTACTCTGTTACGCTTGTTATAGCCAGGCCTTAAGGTCAGAAGTTAACTTTCTAATCTCCAAGGTGCCTGGTAACTCACACAGTCACCACGTCCAATTCTACTTATTTAAAATAACGTTTCTTTGGCATAAGGGAAAAAAATCAAGAAAATCACAAACCATAAACATATGTTAAACATAACATGAGCACAGCCAGCCTAAACACTGTGGGGAGCATAGCTAGTGTGTCCCTATGCTTCATTAGTTGCGGATTTTGATTAGGCTATCTATGGACCTCACATGTTACCAACTTTTCTATTTGCTTGCTGGCCAGGCTATCATCTAGACACTCTAGATACCTGGAAATCTCTTGTTTCAGGTACTATGGTCTCCTAGAAACAAATGTTACTCTAAGAGCTTCTTGCAGTGGCAAGCATGGCCAGCTGAACTGTTGCTTTTCTTGGAACAACCAGGTGTTCTGGTCTCCCTGAAAGCAGGTCGTGTGTTTTCCAGCCACAGTGTGTTCAGCTCCATTCTTCCTCACTTTTCTTACAGTCCTGTGCAGCTTTGAGAGTTTGGGTATTAAAAAGCTTACTTCACGTGATGTATATTGTCTCATCCTTTAGTCCAGGCATCCATCAACAACTACAACTGCATTTCAGAGTTCCAATAAATTTGATAAAGTGCATTATTCCTTTATCCACATGCAAAATCTTGTAATTTCCTTCTAGTTTGCATTGGTGCTTATGGGTAATCTCAAGGGTCTTTGGTCCATTTCAAAAGAACTCTGAGCCTATCTGGGGGATGAGTTCTTTAAGTTGGATAGAAAGTCCTTGGTCCTTGTGAATTTAAACTCGCATCCTTCATGAAGCAGTTTTTGTTAGGGTTTGAAGTATTCATTAACATGCTAAGATATAGCTCTTTTGTGTGTGTGTGCTGAAAACAGTGTTCATAGACTTTAAAACAAATATTCATAGACAATATAAAATTGTAGCAAATGAAACTCGTAACAGAAAGCAAGTCATCTGGTGTTACAGTGCGGCAGTGCCCTGGATTTGCACTGATATAATCCCCTTGCACTGAGGACACAATTTGGCCCGTAACCTCTAGTACACTTCATGCCTTTGCATCCTATATCACTTCATAATGCAATGCTAGATAATGAGTAATCCAAATGACACTACAATTTTATTTCCTACTTAACTCTGCATTTCTAGTGCATCCCTCCATGATATCTAAGCATCACTATGTCCTATCAACTACAACCCAAAATGCTTTATAACATTAAAAATTAAGACAGCAGAAAGTAATGTGCTATAAATTACAGACAAATGTCTTTATAAAGCCATTCAATAGTGGAAATAACTGACTAGTATCTGTGGGTGGGTGGGTAAAAATGTGGAGGCAAAGACAAATATTTTCAATATGGATTTGAAGGGAGATAGAAGGGTATTCCAGATGGCAAAAGTTGTAGAGGAGAAGATTCCTGTGACTGCAGAAAGCAGTCCAGAGGAAGCAGGTGCTAGATGAGTGAAGGGAGAAGGAAACTAGAAGATTTGGTCTGTGAGGTAAACTGGAACAGGGAAATACTGCCTAGAATACTCTGAGGTGGTGAATGTAAATGGTTACAGATCAAAAATACAAATAGGTCAGCATGCATTGTGAAGCCATTCAAACACAAACTCAAATTATAATTAACCCCCACTTCAGTGCACAGATGAGTTTTAATTAAACAGCAAGATCAAAGAGAACCAATTCTTAGAACTCCAGCAAGGTGGCAATGGAAAGATGGTTGCATTGTATAATGGATAAGTTGCCAAGTATATTCCAGGATAAATGAAATGACATTGAGAAAAGAAAGAAGAATGAGTCAATCAAAGGCAAGAACGATACGGAAAGTTTTGAAATTACTGCTAGAATTAAGTCTTTTGGCAAGAAACAAGACTCTGCTATTCCTGACTTTGTCACAGACTTCCTGTGTGACTTGGACAAGTCAATTAACAGATCTGTCACGTAGTTTCCCCCTCTATAAAATGAGTATAATAGTAATTTGTACTTCTGGAGTAATTCTGGAGATGTTGAGACTTAATTCATTAATGTTTGCAAAGTGGTGTGCTTTGAGATCCCTAGATGGAATCCACTGGATCAGTGGTTCTCAACCAGGGTCTTCCAATGGGTACTCCACTCCTCTAACTCATGTTTGTCAAGCTGGGGGTTGCAGCCACTGGGAGGCGAGGGGTGGGTTTAGGGGGAATCACAAGTGCAGGGCCTGCATTAGGGGGAGGCTGGGCAGTTATCAAGGACTTCATGACATAAGGGGCTCTGCGAAGCTAAGTTACATGCTTCAGCTGGGCTGCCTGGGTCTCTTGCTTCAGACAAGGCTCACAAGTGAAAAACAGGCTCAAGTGTCACACTGAAATGTAAGTACAGTGTTCATATTCAAATCAACTTATTTTATATTCATATGGTAAAAATTAGAACGGAAGCAATTTTTCAGTAACAGTGTGCTGTGACACTTATATTTTTATGTCTACTGTAAGCAAGTAGTTTAAGTCAGATTAAATTTGGGGTACACAAGACAAATCAGCCTAGTGAAAGGGATACTGTAGTCTGGAAAGGTTGAGAACCACTGCTGTAGATCGGAGCAAAGTGTTATTAATTTGTCTATTGATATGTTGAATAAAATATTTCTATATTGAGGCCATAGTTGACAGAAGTCTATTGTTGAACAATATTCATTATCTAAAGTTGAAAATTTGCGATTTAAAGACTAGGCTTTCCAATATCTTAATAATTTTATTATTTTAACTTCATATATGTATATTTGCATACTTTATGGAGCAACATTAAATATTGGTGGGTGATAATGGTCCATGAAGGACACTATGATTGTAGGGAACTGACTGGATCTCTTAACAGTTCACTTTCAGATTTTTCTGAACATCAAACTTTTTTTTTTTAAGGATGTAACACTTATGTTTTAAAAAAACCATAATACTGGTTTTGGGAGTGTTACACACCACTGAAACATGCTTTCAGCCTTACTGAAACTTTATTAAAGCAGAGTTATGTGCTTTTTTAATTAATTCCTTCACAAAAACTAAAAGGGAAGCAAATCAAAGCAGGTGAGAAAAGGTAACAGTAATGTTTCATCAGCATCTACCTTCAATATCCTAGTTCTGTGATAACAGATTTACTTTGCAATCTGCCACTAGCTGACAGTCACTGTCCTGTTTTCAATACAATGGTTATAATTTTTTGTATTACTGTAGTGCCAATGGACTCCAGCTGAGACTGGGACCCTATTGTATTAGCTGTTGTATAAACACATCCCTGATCTGACGAGCTTACGTGCTATATGGACAAGACAGACAAAGGGTAGGAGGGGAAACAGAGGGCCAGGGGGTAAAGTGATTTGCTCAAGGTCACTTAGTGGGTCAGTGAGACTGGCGGTAGAAACCAGGAGTGAATACTGGCATAAGTGAATTTAATAGGAGTTCTGCCACTGATTTCAGTGGTATCAGGACTTTATAGCCGGTCTTCTGACACCTAGTCTAGTGTCCTATCCACTAGACCACCCTGCCTTCACAAGCAATTAAGTGTCAGTAGTGGTTGAGCACCTGGAAGAAAGGTTATTCACCATTTTGTTAAACTATGTAAATTGCTAAATATTATCCTTAGTGTGGGCTTCCTATTGGAACCAATTGGAAATTCTGCATCAAAATCTGTATCCGAGTATGACCTTATATGTACAATGCTGAATGTCACTGACTTGGGAAACCCAGAGTATCAGTCATTATCTTCATCATTGCCATCATCAGTGGTTGTCATCCTGGTTACCCTGCCTGAGGGAAAACCAGGATAACATCTCTATAATATGTTATTCTCACACGCATGGTACCTTATGCCCCTTATCATTCAGCCCCTTTTCCTTATCTTAACTTCCACTCTCCAGTTCTGTTGAGGTTCCCCAATTCTTATAGGTTAATTAAGTATTTTACATCAAACTCATTAGCATTTGCCAGTTAATTACCATAGTATTTCTGTGGTTGATACATAAAAGTTTCAGTTTTTGTTCCTTAAACTTATCCTAAAATATCTAACTTTAGTTTTGAGGTTTTCACTTCCCTCTGTACTCAGTCATGACACTGTCATTTGCCTGTTAGTTCATTTATCAAGCTATTCATGTAAAGCTACACCTCAGTTATTCTAAGCAACCTTATCATACAGGATGTGAGCCTGCTATTTGCATTGCAGCATTAATCAATACTTCTTACCTATATCTCTATATGACAGGCTACGGGGACTATTGTATACTGGGAACCCCCAGTATACATCTTCCCCCTTATCTGTCGTTTCATGTATCCGTCGCTCATCAATAGGGGAACGTGTTTGGATTCACATTGGTCCTGATCCGTGTATCTGTCGCTTCACCTTTTGCATTGCTTTTCTTAGGGTGCATCCCCCGGCGTTCAGGAGGCGCTGGGAAGGAGCGGGAGTAGTGGAGATGGGGCACGCTCGGGGCCTGGAGTGGGGGGGGACGGGGCGGAAAGAGGGGGGTGGGGCAGGGGCAGGCAGAGGTGGGCTGGGCCATTATTTCTTATGGGGAAAAATTCCCTGGTATCCGTCGTTTCAGTATCTGTCACCCTCTTTAAGAATGCAACCCCGCCGTATACCGGGGACCCCACGTATTAA
Organism: Eretmochelys imbricata; assembly: GCF_965152235.1. Lineage (NCBI taxonomy): Eukaryota > Metazoa > Chordata > Testudines > Cheloniidae > Eretmochelys > Eretmochelys imbricata. The sequence goes on along the minus strand of NC_135576.1, from coordinate 47,501,070 downwards.
TAATTAATACAAGTATCTCTGCTACAGCTGATAGAATCATCTTATAACAGGCACCATGAGAGTGATTCTCTTTCTCCAGAATACAGCTCTGGATTCAAACTTGCTATTGATAAATGTTTCCTTAATCCTGTACCACAGGCTGTTGAATGCCGTGCCCCATTACTGGAGGCTGGATTGATAACACTTTTAATGCCCAAAGTACAGCAAGTGCAGGCTGTAGCCACTCTTTTTTTTTTTTTTTTTTTTGTATTTGTTCATGCAATGTTTAGGTATTACTTTTACATGGAGAGCCAAATTCATCCCTGGTGTAACTCAATTGACTTCAGGGTTCAGTTTGGTACATTGTGGAAATATCCTTTTAACTCTCAAACTTATCCAAAACAAGTGAGGAAAAACATTCAGTCATGAAACTTAATTTCCTTAATTTTAGACCAGTGCCACTTGCTGCTGATGTCAGAGGTAATGTACGCAGGAGACGAGATCTTGATCTCCATTACACTAGTGTAAATTAGGGCATTTTTGCAACAATGAGATGCTTTTGCAAAAAAAAAAAAAAAAAAAGCAAACGCAATTTTAGGTTGCATTAACAGAGACAAAGCATGTAAGTCACGGGAAGTGATAGTACTACTCTATTTGGCACTGGTTAGGCCTCAGCTGGAGTACTGTGTCCAGTTTTGGTCACCAATATATAGAAAGGATGCAGAGAAACTGGAAAGGATCCAGAAGCAAATGACAAAGATGATCAAAGGGATGGAATGCAAGCTATCTGATTAAAGGCTATAGGAACTGGGTATGTTTAATTTGGGGAAAAAAGGAGATTAAGGGGAGACATGATAGCAGTCTTAAAATACTACCATAAAAAAGATAGAGAAAAGTTGTTCTCTCTTGCCACAGAGGGCAGGATTAGAGGCAATGGGTTCAAACTACAGCATAGCAGATTTAGATTAAATCTCAGGAAAAACTTCCTAACTGTAAGAACAGTAGGACAATGGAACAGACTGTCCAGGAAGGGGGTTGGGGGGAGAGAGGGATGGTCAAAGCAGATCCTTCACTGGAGGTTTTCAAAAGGAGGCTGGATAGCCATCTGTCTTGGTTGATTTAGACCCAACAATTCCTGCATCTTGGCAGGGGGTTAGTCTAGATGACCCCTGTAGTCCCTTCTAACACTGTGATTCTATGTTCACTGAAGATATTGGAGTTATCTGGGTGAACTCCTGAACCCACTGAAGTCTACAGGAGTTTACCATTGACTTAATGGATCCAGGAATTCACCGTCTGGATTTACACTAGCACAACTAGGATTAGGATCTCCCTTTATCCTTAGATCTAATACAAGTAATATTTCTCTCGTATTTTGATCTTTGGCTTAATTCTTCACAAACTCTGTAGTCACACAATTGATGAAATTACATTATATTTATTATTCATGGACTGTAATTAATCAAAACTATGCTGTAGTCAACTGACTTTATTTTACTGATCCCTTTTTTTAAAAATGAGGAACAATTGCAAAAGCCACTGCCCAGGTACCCCATAAAAATGCATCTTTTGTGTCTGGATTGCTAAAGCCATTTAGAAACTGCAGCTAATTCTCACTGATTTATTCTTAGATAGGTGTATTGGTGCACTTCTAAATGTACTGATGGTTCAATATTGTATTTTACTGTTATCTTATTCCTTGATGTTTTATTCATCTGTTCCAACTGAGACCTAATCAATAGTTCAATAGCAGTAAGTGTGGGGAAGGTTTTTTTAATCCTTTATTGTTCATCTATTCAAAAAAGTAAATTAACCTGGATAGCTGGTTTCTGGAAATTATGGTGAATATTTACAAAGAATAATAGATTTGTAAAGGCCAACTGTTTCCAATAGCATATAACGTAAAATACAAAAAATGAAGAATAGTGGTCTGTGCAAACAGGAGATCAGAACAATGTATAACTAATAAACTCTCAGGAAGAGTAACTGGCGTAGATAAAGTAGGAGGTGACCTGAACTATCCACCGAAACTTGAAGTTTGAAAAAGCCGATTTTTAAGAAAATTGTAAGGTTAAAACATTTGTCTTAGCTGTGTAATATTTATTAATAAAATTACAACTGACTTTAAAAAAAATTCATTAGGCTGTTTTTATTTCTCTGAGCTTGGCCAATGATCATATTGGTCAATTTTACTTATTCCACTCAAATTCACTGTCATGCATTATTACAATGATTCAGCGTTTGGTTTGCAACTGCTCTGGGAAATGTTTCTGTTTTTAAAAATTCTTCTCTTTTAAATATTTGCATAAAAATTGCAGTTAGGCACCAAAACAGACCAGTGTCCACAAAAGCTTGTGTAAGTCTCCACAAATACTCACAACTATCATTTTGTTATTGCCATGCTGCCAACTCTACCCATTCAGTATCCCGAGAGAGGCTTAGAAATTGAGATTTAAAAAAATAATAAAGTGGACTAAAAACTTATCTTCTGGATTCTGAACCTTTAGTTTGCATGTGGATTCCACCCCTTGCCCCCTTCCCCCCAAGCTTTTCTCCCATTAGAGAGAGTAAATTGCCAACTCTGAAGGGTGAAAGCTGACTTTCGCACATAATCAAATAAATTCAGGAGCTAGGGCTTTAAGAAAAAGACCAATTATCCCAAGAGTTAAAAACACTATGTAACTTCACTTTCCACAATCCCCAGATATCTGCAGCCTATTCTGTAGTCTTTGAGTATTTTAAAGATCCATTTTCAGATTGCTGCGGGAAGAAGAATCAGCAAAACATAATCTAGTCAGGCATATCACAAAACTATGGGACAATTAAAACAAATATTCATAACTCAATCTTGTCCAGCAATATAAATTCTTGCAGATTGAAGTTCAAGTTTTAACTCTAAACCCCCTTCATCAGCCTCTGATGCATTTTCTTTCCTAATTTTTGTTGACAGATGCTTAGCTGATTTTGATCCTCCAATACAAAAATACTCTCTGACATTTGCAGGGTGTATACCTACAGCTCCTGTAATTTCATTGTGGAAAATACAGTTCACCTCCAGGTTTTTTCTTGTGTGATTGCTAGTGATCAGGACTACTAGAATTTTGTTTCCTTCAGTTTTTATGTTTCTCCTCCTGCCCCCGGCCCCAAGATTACAAAATTGTCTTTGTTCCTTCGATCTGGATTTGTTGGACCTGTGCTTCCAACTTTCTTCATCTGTGAGATGGAAACACCCACTAATATATTATACTATGTCTTTCCCCACTTTTCATATAATTTACCAGACTACTGAAGCACATTTCACACATTCCTGCCTCTCTCCCCCCGCCCCCCCCCCCCCCCGGTGTTCTTTGAACATGAAACTGTTGATTCTGGCCAACAAAACTTTTTTTTTTTTTAAACAAAAGTTTAACTGCAATCGAATACATCATTTGATGTAACACTCTCAAAGGTCAAACAGTGTATGCTTCCAGTTGAATGATCCTAACAGAGCTTCCACATGCTTACAGTCTCAGGATCTTGTTCTAGTTCATTCTTATGCAGGTGATAACACTTCCATTTTGCAGCCATTTGGAAGTCTACTTGGCCGCCTATAATATTTTCGTGCTCACCTGCACTCTCCTTTAACGTTTTCTCCGCATTCTTCCCGCTAATGTTTTCAGTTTCTAGCTTCCAATGCATTTCTTATACTGTAGTGGATTTCTCTCCTGCTGTGCCTTCTTGGGCAATATTATCTTAAATTATACACAGATAAAAATATATTGTACCAACTACTGTCTTTGCACAGGTACAGTATCTTATTTTAATCTAAGTCTACCTGCCAAAGCAGTGCATTCTCCAAAAGACAGTGGGCCTGATTCTCCACTGCCTTGCACCTTGTGTAGCTTTTTACATGTGTGCAAATTGCTACGCCTGGATTGTGCTTCTTTTGCACAAGTGTAAGTAAAGCAAGGCAATGGAGAATCAGGCTGACCTTGGGGCTGGCAGGGAACTGGGACAGTCCCCAGCATAAATTAAACCACTGTTAGGACTGCTAATTTATACCTGGGTGCAAAAGTGTCCATTTTGGGAGCCAGTGACACATTGGAGTGACATGCTGGCCACACCCCCTTTAATCTAGCCATGTCTTCAGCTCTACACTACCAGGAGAGAGGTGTTCTAGGAACCGCTACAGCAGTTCTACACCATCCAGAATTTACTTATTAGGTGAGGAATTTTCATAACATATGCTAAAGTGATCAGGAACAGCCAGCATGGATTCACCAAGGGAAGGTCATGCCTGACTAATCTAATCGCCTTTTATCATGAGATTACTGGTTCTGTGGATGAAGGGAAAGCAGTGGATGTATTGTTTCTTGACTTTAGCAAAGCTTTTGACACGGTCTCCCACAGTATTCTTGTCAGCAAGTTAAGGAAGTATGGGCTGGATGAATGCACTATAGGGTGGGTAGAAAGCTGGCTAGATTGTTGGGCTCAACGGGTAGTGATCAATGGCTCCATGTCTAGTTGGCAGCCGGTGTCAAGTGGAGTGCCCCAGGGGTCGGTCCTGGGGCCGGTTTTGTTCAATATCTTCATAAATGATCTGGAGGATGGTGTGGATTGCACTCTCAGCAAATTTGCGGACGATACTAAACTGGGAGGAGTGGTAGATACGCTGGAGGGGAGGGATAGGATACAGAAGGACCTAGACAAATTGGAGGATTGGGCCAAAAGAAATCTGATGAGGTTCAATAAGGATAAGTGCAGGGTCCTGCACTTAGGACGGAAGAATCCAATGCACCGCTACAGACTAGGGACCGAATGGCTAGGCAGCAGTTCTGCGGAAAAGGACCTAGGGGTGACAGTGGACGAGAAGCTGGATATGAGTCAGCAGTGTGCCCTTGTTGCCAAGAAGGCCAATGGCATTTTGGGATGTATAAGTAGGGGCATAGCGAGCAGATCGAGGGACGTGATCGTCCCCCTCTATTCGACATTGGTGAGGCCTCATCTGGAGTACTGTGTCCAGTTTTGGGCCCCACACTACAAGAAGGATGTGGATAAATTGGAGAGAGTCCAGCGAAGGGCAACAAAAATGATTAGGGGTCTAGAACACATGACTTATGAGGAGAGGCTGAGGGAGCTGGGATTGTTTAGCCTGCAGAAGAGAAGAATGAGGGGGGATTTGATAGCTGCTTTCAACTACCTGAAAGGGGGTTCCAAAGAGGATGGCTCTAGACTGTTCTCAATGGTAGCAGATGACAGAACGAGGAGTAATGGTCTCAAGTTGCAGTGGGGGAGGTTTAGATTGGATATTAGGAAAAACTTTTTCACTAAGAGGGTGGTGAAACACTGGAATGCGTTGCCTAGGGAGGTGGTGGAATCTCCTTCCTTAGAAGTTTTTAAGGTCAGGCTTGACAAAGCCCTGGCTGGGATGATTTAACTGGGAATTGGTCCTGCTTCGAGCAGGGGGTTGGACTAGATGACCTTCAGGGGTCCTTTCCAACCCTGATATTCTGTGATTCTAATACTTTTTGCTGCTTTATACAATTAAAACAGCTACAGCAGTGTCAAGGATCTGGCTTTCTATCTTTTGTTGCACACCCCTATGCAAAATGAACTTTGTCACAGATTTATCTTTAGCTGATACTTCACATTGCTGGCTGAAAGGCTTCTCCAACAAGAACAATCTTCTCATTTGCTCTCTTCTGTACTGTATAATTTTTTTCTTTTGCATATTGTTTGTTATACAGCTTTGGAAGTGCTGGTTTGATTTGGCTAACTGTCTTTAAGCAATTTCTCTAGTTTGTTGTTTTGACTTCAGCTTTATAATGGCAAACCTGCTCTTCCTTCCTAGTAAAGATGGGACTAGGACTGGAAGACACTGTCCAACTTCAGGAAGTTCAGAGTGGGATTTAGACTCTGTTTTTCTGGGTATTGTGCCCAGGGCTGGCTCCAGGCACCAGCTTTCCAAGCAGGTGCTTGGGGCGGCATTTAGAATGGGGCGGCAGTCCGTGTCCCGCGGCGGCAATTCGGCGGCAGCTCCGCTGCTCTTTCTGTTGCAACAGCTTTCGGTGGCGACTGCTTGGAGCGGCAAAATTGGTAGAGCCCCCCCAATTGTGCCTTTAAATGTAGAGGACTCCCCCTCCTTTCTGCAGAGGTAGCTATTGGTGTTTCAGCTTAGGTACAACCTGTTAATCGCTGTACTCTCCTTCTTATGGAGATTTTATATTTTTTATCAATTTCTTATGTTTTTTCCTATACACAAAGCAAGCCATGTATATTTAGAGTTCATGGCTTATTTCAATTTAAGGAAAACAAACCGGTCTCAACTCTGCTTTTCAATATTTGAGCCAAATTCTACACTGATATGCTGGTGCAAAATGGGGACTTCAGATGGGTGTAAATGAGTGGAATTTAGCCCAGTATCTTTATTAGTTTTTTCCAATGCATACAGCAATTCCAGTTTTAGGTTTTTGTTTTAGGTGAATGACAGATGGATCAACTGTATTTTATTTTTATCTTGTGTCATTTGTCTAGTAGTTGTAGAGCAAAATATTCTTCAGGCTTTTGAAGATGCTTTCCTTCGTTGTCTCCATTATCACCTTTGCTTCCAGTATTGGGCATTTCTTTTATAGCCATGCCTGCAGGGGGAAGTAATACTGCATGCATCCTTGCTTCAGCTGTGATTCCTTTGGCTGTTAAAGTTGCTATGCTCAGTTTATTTTATTATTTTCTTCAGACTGGAAGCATTAATCTGCCTTTACAACTGGCTAGGAGGTTTGGCATTGAGATTTGACCTGATATTTGTGGAAGGACTGTGATGCTGACCCGTTGAAGTAAGCAACGCTCTCTGAATAAAAATGCGTCTATTGTAGTTTTGTTCTTTTGTGGCTGTCTTGCATATCTACTCTACAAAGTTTGGCTGACGTAAATTACGTCAGCATAAAGCTGCCACAGTTACTATATGGCTTATGCACGTGCATACTTGGCTCCTTGTTTTGGTGCTGAGTGTAATCACAAGGAGTGCTTGTCCATGTGCAGTGCACCATGGGTAGATATCCCAGTGTGCAACCCCCACCATCCAGTACATTACCTTTTGGGGAGTTTTGGCAATGCATGGTGGGGCAGAAACAAGTTGTGCAGGGGTCACTGGGAGGAAGTGGTCAACCTCCCAGTGTGCAACTATCTCCATCCCATAATGTCATCTATATCCCATAATTTTCGTGCCTTTTTAAAAAATCCAATGAATTTGTGTGGCTGTCCTCACTGTCTGCCATCTCTGACAGAAGCATGGCGCCTGCACAGCTCTGCACTGTAGTCATAAGCACTGCAAGCACAGGACAATCCACTGGTATTTGCGGAGTAACAAGAAGAACCAGACCAGTGGGCAACATGATGATCTCATGGAGGACAGACTGCTGTGGGACATAATGAGAACTAATTCAAGGTTGGTGGTGATGTTCACGGAGCAGCTGCAGATGGTGGAGTGCTGCCTCTGGGCTTGAGAAACAAGCACTGACTGGTGGGATTGCATCGTTATGCGGGGTTGGGGTGGCTGCAGAATTTTCAGATGCACAAGGCCATGTTCCTAGAGCTGTGTGTCAAGATCCCTCCAGTGCAGGGACACCAAAATGAGAGCTGCACTGACAGTGGAGAAGCGAGTAGCGATCTCCCTGTGGAAATTCGCAACACTGGATTGCTACTGGTCAGCGAAAAATCACTTTGGGGTTGGAAAATCCACTGTGGGGGCAGTTATCATGTAAGTGTGCAGGGCCATCAATTGTTTCCTGCTATGCAGGACTGTTATTCTTAGCAGTGTGCAGAACATAGTGGATGGATTTGCAGCAATGGGGTTCTTGAACTGCGGTGGAACAATAGATGGCACATACATCTCGATTTTGGCACTAGGCTACTTTTCTATGGCTATGCAAGTGCTGGCGGATCACTGGCGATGCTTCGCTGACATCAGTGTTGACTGGACAGGGAAGGTGCATGATACTCACCTCTTTAAAAACATGGGACTGTTCAGAAAGCTACATGCAGGGACCTTCTTTCCTGACTGGCTGATTACCATTGGCAGTGTTGAAATGCCAATTGTGATCCTGGGGGACCCATCCTACCCCTTGCTCCCCGGCTCATGAAGCCATACATCAGGCACCTTGATGTCCACGTTGCTACAGCTGGTCAATATAGAGCTATATGGCTCGGGGAGGCTTGGAAGAGCACTTTAACAGCGAGCCGCAGTAATGCATTGTGGTCTACAGTGCTCTACTTGGCCATGCTGTTCTGGGGCCTGTTAAGAACTGTATGGTGCTTGGTGCACGTTTATGAATATGACAGTTGAGCTCTTTTAATAGTCCTTGTGGCTGGCTGTTCAAACTCAGCAGACAGCCGCTCCACCCTCCAACCCTGCGATGACTTTCCCCTCAGCTACTTGCTGTGTCCTGCATAATAGCTGTGAAGCTATAACCATTGGAATGTTTATTCACAAGATTGGACCTTGATGGAAAAAACAAAACAAAACATCAGTGTCCCTTCAATCTACCCAAAGGGCACTGAAGTGTCATTCTGCACTTGCTGAGCCAGCAGTTAAATTTTTCCTTGGTGCTGTCAGTGGAAGTTGAATATGTGGGTTGCAGGGAGTCTGGTATAGCTCAGGGCGGCTTTGAGATTGAGGAGTTGGGCCTCTGAGGCACAGTTCCTCCCTTATTGTTCTGTGGGGTGCGGCTCACTTCCTCCTCATGTCAGCTGAGTTTTACTGGCTGGTGCATTGCTAACCGGAGCTGTGGCGTCATCCACTGTCACCTCCCCTGTCCACTTGCTCACAGTGCAGAATATATGGTTGTACAGTTCCTGCTTTCCTCCTGTCCAGACCCTACTATGCAGGGGAATGGGAGGAAGCCTTGCTCCCCTGCACATCCACATCAGGACTAGTCACAACCTAGCCCTTAGCTTATAAGCACTTTGGCTCAGGGACCTTGCTTGCTTGGTTTTGTCTGTGAATTGCCTAATACGCACAGGGTCAAACTCCTATTGATGAGCAGTTACTCATGGAACTAGTGCCATTGATTTCAAGAGCTTGAAGAATTTAAATTCTAGGGACTTGATCTTGCCATCCTTCCCTCATGCAGCTAGTCCCATATTTCGAGTGTGAAATCGCATGAGACTACTCACACGAGTAAGGTTTGTAGGATCAAGCCCTATTTATGACTAAACAAACACAGGGGAATAATTCTGAATTAAGATGGTGGGGAGAAGAGGCTTGTTTACTCTGATTAGGGCAGGTGGAGGGATTGCTTGAAGATGTGGGCTTGAAGGAAGGATTTCAAAGACAAAGATTTGGAGTCTTGTTGGGGAGGCTGGATGGGCATTTTGCCAGCTTCTGAGCTGTGGGCACAGTCTCATCCAACTCACTGAACTATCAAAAGTACGGGTTGAACTACAGAGACAAGGGCATGGAGATGCAAATATCTTGCAAGCTCAATATTCAGGGTGACTCAGTGTGTTTAAAAAATTCCAACTTTTGATTCCTTTAAAATATTCAACAGAAAAACAGAATAATTTTTTCAGATCCAAAGATCTCTTGTAATAGCAAAGCAAATATTCTGACCTCTCACAATAGACTAGCACGGAGCTGCTTCTTGTTTGTTTCTTTATTCAAAGTAGAAAGGGGCAGCAAATGGAACACAATAGCTGTTTTATTAATGGAATTTGTTGCTAGAGATTCTCAGAAATGTCCTTATTATCAAATATATCCTAGGGAAACTTGCTCCTAGTCCTGCTAGCATGGTGGTCATTTCTCTGAGCCAACACAGTCCGCCTAAATGTATTATGCAGTGCTGTATACTGCTCTCTTCCTTTTGTCTCCCCGAGAAGGAGCATTGCAGTGGCTGCTGGCTTAAGATTTAACTCTGGTGAGGACACTACTTGTGACTCTCTTGGTCTCACGCTGAGTAGGCTAGACTTGCATTCTAATGAAGAATAGGGCTGGGGTAGGATGGGGAGCATTTTCTCCCAGGCACAACAATCCAAAGGAAGCTGATCTCTTCCTTCTCGGGTGACAGAAGGAATAAACCCTTAAGGTGGCTACTCAACGTTATAGTTACAGATGTGAGTGATACACCCAGTATAACCAATTCTTTTAAGAGTCTTCCTTTCCACATAGCTCCCAGTGCTTTTGCCTGTTGGGGTCGATGCTTGTAAAATTCCAGTTCAGTGATCCAAAAATCTGCATCTCTCCTCCTGAATTAGCATTTCTAGAAATGCTCTAAAGCATCTGCAGGGCACCAATAAATGGTGATAGACATGGTTAGGGACTTGGCAGCCTATTCACCAAGGAAGAGGGGTAAATTCCCATACCATGCATTTGTGGTCAGGTACAGTCTATTGATACTATGTCCTGCAATTTCGAGGCATGAACTCTGTGATCTAACATTTCTTTTCCATCTCTAACTTTCATGAACCTATCGACATGTTGGGAGGACTCATGAAATCTTATTGGAATTGCAGATAGAAAGGAAAGTCTCCTTTGTCCCATTTGTGGGTACATTTATAATGCCAATGTGTCTAGCTGGCAGAACAGAATGGATACACATAATCTGTCTGACTGGCTAATTGTAGGAATACAGAACAAGCACTTATTTCTGTTGAGTAGTTGTGGATGTGCTTGGAAAGCAAAACATATGTCTGCAGGAGTTTACATAAAGAATGGCTTCAGCAGTAGTATGATCAACAAGTTGCTATATTTGGGCTGGGTTAGGGTTATTTCATTATAGCATTGTGCCAGAAGTGCTGTAGTTCTGGGTCAGATGATGCTTTCATTCTAAGATCTTACTTCCAGTGATTTATGACTCCCCACTCAATTACTTTTTCAGCTGACATTTCTCATGCTTGTTCTTGGTCCATTTCTAATGGAAATTTTGAAAAGAACCTGTTCAGTTGATTTTGAGTTATTTGAGCATGAAAAAGCAATGTTCCTTCAACTGTAAATTTCAGGCAATTTTTTACACTTGGATATTTATAGCCATAACTTTATTTAATATCCGGGTTTGGGGATTTCCCCCCACCCACCCCATTTAATATATTTACTGTAGGTGGTTTTTGCAGTATTTCCATCTTTGGTACTAGGCTTGCATTCAAAATTTACACAATGCATGAGATTCAGAAAATTGTGATTGTCATAATTGGAACAACTTAGTACTTCCCATTCCTTAACTTGTGAGCCAATTGCACACCTACCAGTTAGGGACCAGATCATGTGAAGATGTGAGTACCCCTGGAATATACTAAATGTCCTCAACTCCCATTTAAGTCCATGTTAGTTTCATAGACTATAAAGTCAAAGGGATCATGATGATCATCTAGCCTGACATCCTGCATAACACAGGACTTCTTTGAATTAGTTCCCATTTGAACTAGAGCATATCTTTCAGAAAAGCACACTTGCTTAAAAAATTTCCAGTGATAGATTCCATTACAACACTTGGTAATTTTTCCAATGGTTAATTACTCACTGTTAAAAATTTACACCTTATTTCTTGTCTAAATTTGCTTAGAGTCAACTTCCAGCCACGGGATTTTGTTATACCTTTGTTTACTAGATTGTAATGCTGTATTATCAAATTTCTGTTCCGCAGGTAGCAGAGGTGAAAGTAAGCCGGTACGCCCTGGTACAGCGTACCGGCAAGAGCTGGTGCGCTGTACCGGGACCGGCTCTCCCAGACGGCAATTTAAAGCCCTGGGGTAGTGGCAGCGGGGCTCTGGCGGGAATTTAAAAGGCCCCGGGGCTCCAGCCGCCGCTACCACCCTGGCCCTTTACATCCTGTATAATGTAATGTTGTTACATTAAACTGGGCCTTGGGGAAACGAGTCGGTTAACTCGTAGTTTGGGCAAACTTTTGTAGCATGTTCATCAAAATAACCATAGTGGTGGTGGTTTCTTTTTGTTTTGTTTGTTTTTAAATAAAGGATGTTATCTGAATTCTGTCGCTTCAATGGGACATAAGCATGTGCTTAAGTGCTTTACTGAATTGGGTTTCAATTCCTGATGGAGTGCCTGGTTGCTGGATCACCCATGGCTGGGCTACATTCAGATTCCATACATGTCCATACAAAATAGCTTCCAGAAACCATCTAGATGTATTAAAATGGATATTTAACATCTTTAAGAAAACAAACAGAGCTTTTCTGCTGAAATCTGAAATTTTCTTAAGGCAATTTAGTAAAATGACTGTCATATTTATTGCTGTCTTATTTACAATACAAGCACTTTATTTTATTTGACTTTTTAATTAAGCAAAAGTAACTTGTTAATGAAAGCTGATGGTGTGGTTAGGATAATAAAAGGAATCATATATAGCTGCATTACACACTGCTTTTTGGCAGCATATAGTGTACATGTGGTTACACGCCACACTGAAAAGCACACCGTGTCCGTACTGCAGTCTGTAGCTACGTGTGTCAGAGAGAAGCTCTGGCAGAGCGAGAGACAACAGTTCACTCACTGAGGGTGCACCTCCTTGTGACTAGGTCTGGGAATTATCTCTCACCCCATCTAGTACCCACGACCATTGATTACTTCTTGCACAGTGGCCTGGGACTCAGGGTGCTCCTTCTTCATGACTCAGCCCTCTGACCAGGTCAGAGGGTATAGCCATCTGCTCCTGGGGTAACAAAGTCCCATTGGACAAGCTGTATGCCACTTCAGGCAGTCTTTTATTCCAGCTCTGGGTTCTGTGCCACTTTTCCAGCGTCTGGTAGGGGAACCTGAGCCCATCCACTAGTCCCGGTTCCAGCCCAGGGACCTTATGACTAGCAACCTAGATCTGCTCAATATTGGACCCTGTTCCTATTTCCCAGGGCTTCTTCCTACCCTACCTCTCTATCTTCTCACTTATCTCCAGGTTTACCACTGGAGCTTCCTGCACTCCCTGTGGCTACTTCACCCCTCTCAGCCTCTTGTTAAATTCCCTAACTCAGGTCAGGACCCCAGGGTTTACTCTCCATCTGGATCTCTGCCTTGTCCCTAGCCAACTCCTTTTCCCCTTAAGGAATTACTGTAGACCTCCCCACTGCAGCATCTTCTGCTCTTGCTTCCTGGCTTTATATTCCTAGCCTAGCTCCTCCCTCAGCTGGGTTTCATCTGCCATTAGGCACCGTCAATCCCTGGCTTCCCTACAGACACAGCGTCTAAGATTAATTGGCCACTACTGGCCCACACTGTCCCACTCAGGGCTTGTGTGGAGTGGATACCCCATCACAGGGACTATTCATGTACATAAAGTTACTCATGTTTGTATGCAGTATCAGAGCCCTGAGCACCAATTGTGCAATTTACAATGGGGAAAGCAGACTGCTTTGCCTGCATGCAGCTGCACTGACTTCAGTCTGCTCATGCAGCGTAAATAGTACTCCTGAGGACATTCTGCGTCAAAAAGTTAAAAATTCTACACACAATATTATAAGATTCTGCAAAACTCTGAAAGTTTTATTTGTCAATAAATAAATGCAGATGCTCCAGCATGACAGTGGGGAGCATAGGCCACTGGCTGCATGAAGGTGGGAGATCACCCTGCAGCCTCCTCCCACCCCACCACAGGGACACAGACTCAGTGGTGAGGCTGTACCCAACCCTGACACAGCGATAAGGCCTGGGCCTGCCTCAGAAACATCCTGGGTCCCTGCCCCTCTGCACCAGGCACCCAGGTGTGGGGCAGGCAGGCTCAAACAGGAAGGATCCAAGTGTGGAGGCGCTCAGTGTGGGGGGATCCAGGTGTGGGGTGAGAGGCTTCTGTGTGGGACAATTCTGTATGGGGTGAGGCTTGGTGGGGGTGTCTGGGTATGGGAGGTCCAGATGCACAGGGGTTGGGTTGATGGGGAGCAGCTTCCCATACAGTGACCTCTTCCCCTGCAGTTGAGTGATGGGGGCAGGAAGCAGGGGAGGATGTTGAGCTTCCTGCAGTTGGGGGAGGTTTCTGGAGGTGGGTCTGACACAGCCCCAGCCACTCCTTGCAGGGGAAGAGGAAGTTCTGTCCTCTCCTGCCTCCAGCCCAGCCAGGAAGAGCAGCTGATCCTGGCTCAGGGTAGGAACCACTGGCTGGGGTGTCCCCAGCCCTGTGGTGATTTACCTCTCTGCAGGCTGCTCCCAGTGCATGTGCAGCTAGGGAGTGCCACTTCCCACAGCTCCCATTGGCCGGGAATGGCAAACCACGCCCACTGGGAGCTGCAGGCAGCCATGCGAATGTAAACAAACTGTCTGGCAGCCTGCCAGCAGATTACCCTGATGGGCCACAGGTTGCCCACCACTGGTTTATACAGTGTCTAGCAATATGGAGCCCCAGTCCTGACTGGCTGTCTAGATACTGCTGAATTATAAATAATGTAGTACAGGGGAATGCTGATTTTCTTTGTTGATGGAGTGTGAAGCATTGCCATTGTTTTTCTAGCTGTGCATACTATTTATTTATTTTCTTATTAAATATAAAACCCTCTTATGCATTTAAATTGAGCAATAAACGTACTGTAAGTGCCGTGGAAAATAAAACCTGTGAAGAAAGCTTAAAGAACTGGTCTTATTCAATTTAGAGAGTAGAAAACTGAGGGGACACATTAATGAGAACAAATATATAAAAAGGGGGTGTTAAAAGGAGGACAGTGGCTAATTATTTTAATCACTCAATGAGGACAGATCAAGAAGTAAGAGGTTTAATCTGCAAACAGGGAAAACTTCACTTACATATTTCGACAAACTAATAAGAACAATAGTGCCAGGTAAACTTACTGATAGTGAATAAATTATCCAATTAATTTAGTCCTTATCTCGCTTTTGTAAATTTTCTGTAAACAGACTTTGGAACTCACTCCGAGCCCCCGGTACAAAATAGTCTGAATGTGTTGACCAAAGCTGGTCTCTTTAGTGGGGTCTTTGGGGTGGGGATGTTCCTGAGGGGCATGGTTTACGGAAGTAGGTAATATTTGTTTGCTATAAGATCTGACTAGTTATTGAAATATGTAGAGGAGGCTGCTGTTGGTTTTGTCATGTTTCACTGTATTTTTAAATAGTTGTCAAGCACCTAGCACGTGGGCTAGGCACTTTTTGCGTATGTGGTTTTATAAATCTAAATAAATAGAATTAATAACTAAGGGGGATGAGTACACACCAATGTCCTTAAATCAGAAATAGAAACAAAAAATGAAACGAGATTGTTTCTTTGGGGTCAGGGGGAAGTGGGTAAGTCACACAATAACTAGGAAGGTGCTAGAGAAGCAAAAAAAGTAAAGTACACCAAAAAGTACACCAGAAGGCACTCCTATAGCAACCTGTAGGCTGAAACTGTTGATATTGGGGCTGATCCATCACCTACTGAAGACAATGGGAGACTTTCCACTAAATTTAATGAGCACCGGATTGGGTCTAAGTATCTGTTTCACATCCTCTCTACACATCAGCAGAGGATTCCCACAAATCTACCTGCTGGCTATTATAAAAACAAATCTCCAAGTGTTTGATACATTCTGCACAACTATATGTGTCACTGCTGCTCCATGTGAAATACATCCAAGGTAGGTCTTATATAAGCACTTTCTTTATTCAGTGTGGCGTAGGGAAGAAAATAATCTATTGGGACAGAATGAAAACTTGCACAATTAAAATGCTTGTTTCTTCTCATGACTCTGTTTTATCAGTTCTCCTTTTCACCCAGATGAAATTGCTGTAGTACCTGTCACTGATATTATCAGGTATAGCTTTAATTTATTGCCATACTGGGTAAGAAGCAACTCACCCATTTGTCGTGTATGTGTACATATCTGTATAAAGTATTACACATACATATACTATGTTAGGTTTATATTGGTACAGGACAAAGAATAGTGGTTACTGCTGAGCAAAGAAAAGAGGTGATGTTATTGTATAGTACATCTTTAAAGATAATAGGGTCAAATTGCTTTTCATTTTTCTTACATGCCATACTAAAACAAAAACTTCCCAGGTTAAAGCCAATGGTACAATACTGGAACCTATAAAAATAGAGATGGATCTGAGCCACAAAGGATGGATTCAGAGCTGAACTTCCCCAAAGTTTGGGATGTTCAGATCCAGGGTTTTGGTTTGGGCCCATCTCAAGCAAAAATATTTGAGCAATAGATTAATAAATTGCCAATGGTCTGAAATGTGAAAAGGACCTTAGGCAGGTCCTTAATCAAACTAATATAAAAGTGTTTTTTGACCTGATATATAAGTTTAAGGACAAATTTCAATGGCTTCTGAGCTGTGAGAAGTACAAGATCATTCTTACTACTCTAAATAACCCAGATGGTGGCCTAACTGCATTTTGCTTTATAAAGAGTTGGAGCTTCAGGGTTCGGAAAGAAGTGAATCCCACCAGGGAGAGCATACTTGAAAGGTACTTAAAAAAAAGAGTTTATTATGCCCCTGTGGTCCTTCAATCATATCTCCTTGTTGTTCACTGTTCTTGCAGTTCACATGACATAAAAAAATTAACATTTTATGTACTGAACTGGGCTAGATTCAGAAGCAATGCTGTTCATATGGCCCTGGTGACACCTGACCCAAATGTCAGTGGCATGAAGCAGAGGATTTTTTTTAAGTGCCGCTTGTGCCTCATTTTGGTGACAACTTCCTTAAATAAAGATGATTATGAGACTGGCAAAAAAATGACAGTCCAGTACTAGAAAAGGAATGTCCTGTGCCCTGTAAAATTGGTTGTCATCAGGATTTCAGAAGTCTCTGTCTGGTTGGACTTTATTAATGAGTCTTGTGCATTTTCTGCTGCAGCGATAATTTTGCTAATTAGTTCTGTGAAGTAGATATATACTTGTTGACTGTCCCATATAAAATGATTAAGTTTATACAAAAAATTTCAAATTAACCTATTTACCATGCATTGTTCTGTGATTATTTCATTTTCCAGTTCTTAGAATGAGGACTGCACAGAGTTTGAGTGTTCTGCATCAAAATAAGATCTTCATCTTGCACAAGAGAGTTCATGCATTTTTTGAAAAAAAAAACGATGTTGAAAACTCAGTCTGTGGTTTATATTTGATCTTCAGGGATCCTTACCTTTTCCCTTCATTTATTCTCTGGCCAACCAATGCCTCTCGTTTACAGTTTCATTCCTTCCAGCTGCCAATTGTTGCAGATGGCTCTTGCTGGAGATCTTCAATACCAAGTGGGGAGTTTTTGAGGACAGTGTGAGGCTCTCTTCCTTTCCAGGGCCTGAATCCATTGCTCAGGGGGATCAGGAGCCCAGGGCCTGAACTTGGAGTCCAATTTCACTAGACTACCAAGACAGCAAGAAAATCCTTTGACGGCACTTTTTTTCTTTGGAAGATTGGCACCTTGGTCTTGATCAGCCATGAAGCAGAGACATAACCTGTTTTATCCCTAAGAAATTATTAACATGCTAATGACTATATGTCCAGCTCAAGGGAACTATCCATTCATTCTAATAATAAGGGAGGCTGAAGTTACGGGAGTGGGGGGATGAGGGGGGGGGGGGGAAACAGAACGCAAACTTAGGTTGGCTGGAGAGTAAGAGCTCATTTCTACCTACTGTTCTCTATGCCTCTGATTCTGGTACCAACATTTCTAACAAACTGGATGTGAGGAAAGTGGTGGGGGGAGCCAAACAAAAGAAAGTGACACATGCCACTAAATTCTACTTTCGTTATTTTGAAGTTTTACTCATCTTTATATTTTCCTTTATATTAGTTTATTTTCTTTTACTGTTGTTTCTCATCTGTATGAAAGTTTTGTCTCATTATTATTCATGCTACTACAATGGCAATTAGTATAAAATATATTGTGAATTTACAAAAGAGAAAGATGTATGGGGCGGGGGAGGGAGATGTTTAAATTGCCATAGCACCACTGACTGCGATGGAGCTGATCTGATTTACATCACATGAAGGGCTAGCCCATTTCTTAAATAGTGTGACAAAGTTATAACTCTCCTCTCATATGTGACTGTGAAGTGCTCAGTTCTTTTCTCTAGTTTTGCATTTTGACTAGGGATGTTAATGGAAGCAAAGGAAAGCTGGCATATAACAGACAACTATCACTAATAGACAGTGGTTAAAATATATTGAAACAGGAGGCAAATGCTTACTATGCCAGCCAAGGAGGAGATGGAGCTGTGGGAGAATGCTGCTCCCCCAAGCCATGGAGCAGACCCCCTTACTTGTGCTGAGGCCTCCTGTTCCCACCTTACTTTAGCTCCTGATAATAGTTATTCTTTAAGATCTTAAGAACAATGGGAGCTTTGATTATGCAAGCAATGCAGAATTCAAACCCTAAAAACACAGAATATATGACGCTATGTATCATAGAAACTTTGAATCAGAGCTGAACGGCAAATAAATGGGCATAAGCATGACAATATGTATGGACAAAACAAGAGCTAAATTAAAGAGCAGAAACAGGACAGAGAGGAGCAGCCAAAGACTCATTTTACCACAGCCTGGGTTCCCTGAAAGACATGTTCTTGTTTCCCTGGTCAGGCAGGCTTCTCTATGCTTTTCTGCCAATCCAGCTTGTTCCCAAAATCCTGCTAAAGATCAGATGGGACCAGGCCAGAGTCATTCTTATAGCCCCAGCACGGCCCTGCCACCACTGGTTCTCCACACTCCTGGTTTTGTAACTGAACGTCTGATTTCCTTCCCAGTACTCTCAGATCTGAGATCAGGGTCAGATGCTCCACCTGAACCGCCAGGCTCTTCATCTAACTGCATGGATGCTCGAGGGTTGGCTGGTAGAGAACAATCTTGTTCAAAAGAGGTACAGAATGTCCTGCTAAATGGTAGAAAACCATCCATAAGAGCTACTTACCTGTCTAAGTAGAGCTTTATTTCCATCTTGTCAAATCATTCTGGGGTTTTGCCATCCTGGTCCTCAATCCAGCACATGCTAGAATATCTACTATATGTGAAAGGTCAAGGTTTGGCCATTAGTTCTATCAGGGTACATTTACTGGCAATTTCTCCTTTGCACCCTCAGGTGGATAATTGATCTGCATTTTCTGATGACATGTCCATAAGGTTTCTGAAAGGCCTAGACAAATTATATCCTCAGGTGCATAATCCTGTTTCCCCATGGGACCTCAATTTAGTGTTAGCAAGACTTATGGCTCTGCTGCTTGAGCCTCTGTCTGTTTGCTCACTGTTACATCTATCGGTTAAGGTGGCACTGTTGGTAGCCATCACTTCTGGTAGAAGAGTAGGATAGCTGCATGTGCTAATGTCCAGGCCTCCCTATACAATCTTCTTAAGGAACAAGGTTTACCTACCCCCTCATCTGAAGTTTGTCCCAAAGGTGGTCTCTGTTCCATGTCAACAAGCCAATTTTCTTATCTTTGTTCTTCCTGAAACCACACTCAAACAGGGAAAAACAGTGTTTGTACTCCCTAGGTGTTGGCATTCTTCTTTGATAGAACTAAGCAGTTCTGTAAATCTTCTCATCTATTTGTGACAATAGCAGACAGAATGAAAGGTCAACCAGTTGCTGCTCAAAGAATCTCTTCTTGGATAGCCTCAAGCATCTGCATGTGCTATAACCTCACTAATCTCACCCTGCCAATTAAGATCCCAGCTCATTCAAGAAGATCTTAAGTGGTCTCCATGGCATTTCTAGTGCAAGTTTGAATTCTAGACAATCGTAGAGAGGCAACTTGGTCCTTGATGCACATGTTTGCTTCACATTATGCCATTTGCTAAGGTCTTGAGAGATGATGCTAGAGTTGGATGGGTTGTCCTCCAGTCTTTGTTAAATTAGATGCCAAACCCACCTCCTGTTTCATGGCTTATGAGTCACCAAGAGTGGAATGCACATGTGCAATCACTCAAAGAAAAAATGGTTACTAACCTGTTCTGTAACTGTTGTTCTTCAAGATGTGGTGCACATGTCCATTCCTCAACCCGTCCTCCTGCCAATCTGCATTAGAGTTCTGTGAAGAAGGAACTTAGGGAGGGCTGAGGGCTCTGCTCTTTATACCTGCATACTCTGTGCATGACAGCAGCGGGTGCTCAAGCTGCCTGGCTGGGAACTGCTGAGGGGGAAATGTTTCCCACTGCCATGTGCTTGGGTGCACAGGCATCAAGAGTGGAATGCACAGGTGCAACACATCTCAAAGAACAATAGTTATGGAACAGGTTAGTAACTCTTTGTTTTTTTCCTATTTAGGATGAGAATTTTCCTGGCTAATAAGGCCTATTTGGAGAGACTGTTTCATCCTCAGTAATTTATGGGAAAGGGCACCTTGGTTTTAGGTTTCTAAAGCCAAACCACACATACAGTAAACAAGGGATGAAATATCAATGATGAAATGTGGAAAACGGAATGATGTAATATTGAGCGACCTACTGAAGAAATGTTGCTGGTTCACTGAGCTGTGTTAGTTTCTAATCTGTGGAGCCAGACTATGTGAGAGAGAACCTTTTCTGATATCTGTCAGATTTACACCAGAGGAACTGCACATCAATTATTCCAAAAGTTATTTTTTGACATGAGCGTTACTGTTTCAAACAATGGCAACAAAATACTCTCAAAAAATCCCCCACACTTTCCCCCCACCCTTCCTTGGTCTCTAGTCTATACTTCAAAAGCTGAGGCAGTGACAGCTTTGCAGGTGAGTCAGTCATAACACAAGCAGGAGGATTTTAGGCTTCACCACACTGTTCTGCAGAAGTACACAAATCTTAGGATCTGAGTTTCAAATATGCTTGGCGCACCTTCAGTCTTCTGCCAACCTCTTCTGCTTTGGAGCTGGCCCTTCACCCAAGTGGTACTTGGTCTGCAGAGTATGTTCATCGGAGCTGCTACCAAACCATAAAGCATTGCACATTGTCACAAATGTGGTACTATATGCCAATCCAGTGACAAGGAAACTGAATTTACAGAACCCTGGCTTCCAGCTTTGAATTTACTTTCCCAGAAATTTGCCTCTGGTTTCCCACATAAAAGAGCACTTTGAATTTGCACTCTAAAGAGTTTTGTACCCTATCCTGGAGTGCCCTTAACTCCCACTGAAATCAATTTTTCTTAGATTATCTGCCAGCGTCACATGACAGTGAGCGGGAAACACTTCCTTGGGGCACTCAGGATTGTGCAGCATCTTGTTACCCCTCTGCCTCCAGCATGAGGGATTTTTAGCTTGTGATAGCTGGGTGTCAACTTTTGTACACTGTCAGCCTTTCAAGCACTCAGACACTCTCTTCAGATTCTGTCAGTCATATTTTGCTTTGCAGGTTAATGAGAGGGGGACTCCAATCCTTGAACCCCTTTTGAAAAGTATTCCCCTGTAGCATCCAGACACTGTCACTGGACACTCACAGAAATTACATGGCAAGTTGCCTCCCAAAGAAACAGTATACATATACACACAGCTGGAAAGTTACAACTCAGGTTTTGGACCCTTTATACCAATACAGCACTGTAATTTATTTAAAGTGAAAACAAATATAAGACCACATATCCATTACAGTTTTTCCCCAGCCGGCTGATAGGCAGTCAACCACAAGAGAGTTAGTAGATCCTTACCCTCTCATGTCAATGAGAAGACAGGAGACTCCCAATGTTATTTTTAATACTCTTTGTATGATCTTTTCAAAAGTGCCTAAGTCCCATTTTCAAAAGTCATAGGCAATTAGGAATCTCTTTTGAAAATGGTACTTAGGCTCCTAAGTCCATTAGGAATTGAAAATGTTACCCGTAGGCTGCATTTGGTCTGAATATCTAGAAGTGATAATATTTACATTGGGGATTTTTATGACACATTTAATATTCAGAGTGTTTTACAAAAAAAAATAACTAACTAATCCTCGCAGTATACCAGTCAGCTAAGTAGGTATTTAGCAGATGGGAAAACCAAAGCACAGAGAAGTTATGTAAATTGCCTAAGGCTGGCGAGGAAAGGAATTAAAGAGCCATGATTACAATTTTCTGTCTCTTCATCCTGTGCTCAGACCACTAGACCTTTCCCCAACCCATCAGTATTTTAAATAACTTATCCATTTTATGACATGGTGCAAAAAAGTTAATTGGTGAAGGCACACAATGTCAGTGGAACAATGACACACAAAGTCTAATTTTTCCAGTATTTGATTAAATCACACGGGGATGCATATATTTTTAAAAGACTTGTAATTCACAGAAAAGTAATAGCTTTTGAAATCCATGCGGTCTCATGTCTTCTTTCCCCCTACCAAGTCAGCTATAGCTCACTTCAGAATCCGGGGCTCTCTAAGGTTGTTTTATCTGTACTCTAATTTTATTAAAAATGTAACTCTGATCTTTGATTCCTGTTTGTTCCCAGCTAATGCTGTATAGTATATGCTGTGATATAGAGCCATCCTATCTGTATTTCTGTGCTTGTGCCTTCTCTAGAAAGTACTTCATGATACTTTGAGTATCAGAGGGGTAGCCATGTTAGTCTGTATCCACAAAAACAACGAGGAGTCTGGTGCCACCTTAAAGAATAACAGATTTATTTGGGCATAAGCTATTGTGGGTAAAAAAAAACCACTTCAGATTCATGGAGTTAAAATTACAGATGCAGGCATAAATATAGTGACACATGAAAAGAAGGGAGTTACCTTACAAGTGGAGAACCAGTGTTGAAAGGGCCAATTCAATCAGGGTGGATGTGGTCCACTCCCATTAATTGATGAGGTGTCAATACCAAGAGAGGGAAAATTGGTTTTGTAGTGAGCCAGCCATTCCCAGTCCCTATTCAAGCCCAAATTAATGGTGTAAAATTTGCAAATGAATTGTAGCTCTGCAGTTTCTCTTTGAAGTCTGTTTTTGAAGGTTTTTTGTTGAAGTATGGCTACTTTTAAATCTGTTATAGAACGTCCAGGGAGATTGAAGTGTTCTACTACTGGCTTTTGTATGTTACCATTCCTAATGTCTGATATGTGTCCATTTATCCTTTTACGTAGAGACTGTCTAGTTTGGCCAATGTACATGGCAGAGGGGCATTGCTGGTACATGATGGCATATATAACATTAATAGATGTGCAGGTGAATGAGCCCCTGATGGTGTGGCTTATATGGTTGGGTCTTCTGATGGTGTCACTAAAGTAGACATGGGGACAGAGTAGGCAGTGGGGTTTGTTACAGGGACTGGTTCCTGGGTTAGTGTTTCTGTGGTGTGGTGTGTAGTTGCTGGTGAGTATTTGCTTCAGGTTGAGGGGCTGGCTGTCTGTAAGTGAGGACTGGCCTGCCTCCCAAGGTCTGTGAGAGTGGGGGATCGTTTTCCAGGATAAGTTGTAGATCATTGATGATGTGCTGGAGAGGTTTTAGCCTGGGGGCTGTATGTGATGGCCAATGGTGTTCTGTTATTTTCCTTGTGAGGCCTGACCTGTAGTAGGTGATTTCCGGGTCCCAGTCTCACTCTGTCAGTCTGTTTCCTCACTTCCCCAGGTGGGTATTATAGTTTTAAGAATGCTTGATAATGATACTTTGATTATTTTAAATATATTTTCCTTTGTCCATGCTCACATAAAATATAGAAATTTTGTGTAAGACTTTTCAACATCCTCATGCATAAAAAGTTTCTAAGATTGGATATAAAGCTCCTAGGTGCCTCATCAATACCTGAGATAGATACATAAAAGGCATTAGTATTAAGGCATTATTTTGAATATTTTGCTATAATGTCTATCTTTTGTGCTTAATGTAGTCTAGTTATTTTTGGCTGGAATTTTCAAAGGAGATGTGTCCAACTCCCACTGAAATGCAATCGGAGTTGGGAGCCTTAGGGAACTCCTTTAGACTCTGCTGAAAATCCCAGCTGTACATATTTTGTAACCAGAAACAATATATATTTGTAAAAGTTATTTGCAAGTGGTAGAACACATCTATTTTCCTAAGCAATAAGTTACCTTTCAGAGCTCATTTCCCCTTCAACAGAGAACAGAGCTAAGGGGCCGGCTTGTGTGGCCTGATTTGCCACCAAAGAAGAGACTAATGAAAGATCAAGAAGGAAAAGTTTCTTGGGCCTGGCTTGTGGTTTCCCACTGCTGCCTGAGATGGACAGTTTTTTGAGAGAGGTTTGCAAACCTTGTTTTGAACTAAGCCTTTGTAATCAAATAACTTTTCCTTCAGAGGAACGAGGATTGGGCTAGGAAAGCTACTCCCATCCCTCCCAGCACATACGCATGTGTTTCTTCTCTTCCTCTTCTGTAGAGAGACTGACCCTCCCATTTCTTTCACAGAGTGGGTAGGATGGACTGTGAGAAACTGCCCTCTGTCATCCGCCTTCTAACTCTCCTGGGAGGCTCACTCCTCTCATCTGTGTACTATGTGGAGGTGTGGAAGCAACTCCACCCCCCCTCCCCCAATGTGCACATAGTTTTCACTGCTGGGAGAGAGGGGGACAGAAACAGGGCAGTTTATTATGAACGAAAGGTAAGTATGTAATGGGGGGATTTATTGCAGGGATCCTGTCTCTATGGGGAGATAGTGGGCTACTAGAAACAGACTCACTCCATTCCTGCCCTTCCCCTAAGCAACCAGCCCTCATTCTCTGCCTCCTCCCACTACTGTCATCACCAGTGTCCACCCAAAATATCCCCCAGAGGTCAGCCTTGTAGCACACATTGCCTTTTCTTTCCCTTGAACTGAACCACTGAGGGGACATTTGGTGTCCCCTTTTTCACCCAACTTTAATATCCATAGAGTTTAGTATCCACATGATTTACAAAGGTCAGCTACATAATTATTTGGCTTTTGATGCAGCAAATCATGGTGAGTCATGTCTTAAAGTGTGGTACTTTGCTAGAAAATATTCACCACCAGCAATGAAGTGTTGGGGAGATTACTTGGCCTCACCTGTCATAGCTAAATAGTAGTATATTTGACAAATCGTTTTTTACAAATCCGTTCCAAATGGAGTAATAAAACCATGTCTGAATCTGTCAGAAACAGCTTGAACAGCTTATAGATGTTGCAAACTACATTGTGGCCTTGTCTTAGGTCCTGACCTTGCAAATATTTATGTACATACTTGGCTTTCCACCTGGGTAGTCCCACTGTGCATAAAGTTAATCATGTGTATGTGTTTGAAGGATCAGGGCTTAATAAATGGGAATCCTTGTTACTCTTTGAATGGTTTTCCTTTTCTCATGGAGAATAATAGGCAATGGGATGGGAATTATGCTGCAAACCTAGCAAGCTCCCTTATGGCGCTGTGATCATTAGTTTTGTCTCATTCACTTTTCCCTTTATAATATCTTTAAGTAAATTGTAGAAGCATATCCATGTATGGTCATTTCCTGGGTAATTTAAAGGTAATTTGTTATTTATTTTAAAGGCATATCGTCAAGGCTGCTAGCCTTGACTTAGATCTACCAGACTTTATTCTTATTGGTAGGGCCTATAGCCCCCATTGGGGACCATTTGTGCTGGGTGCTGTACTAATGCAGTACGTGTCCCAAAGGGTTTACAATATAATTTAAAACAAGATGGAACAAGGAGGTATGGGAGGGCAACATGTTTACATAGACCAGCTGTGTGCATAACTACATGCTTTGGAGTTTACTGATTGATTAAAATGCATACATAAATTATAATCTATAATTTTGGCCAGCCCTGTTTTTGGGGTGTAGGAATGAATACATATGTCCCTCTTCTTTGCCTGCTTTCTTCCTATACCTATATAAATCCAGGGTATTTACATTTACAGAATTCCCTGTTCTGTGAGTGTTCACTTTGGATTTATTTTAAATGTTAGCAAGAGATTGGCCAATGCCTCAAAGGATGGGCCACATCAGAACCTTCCATAAGTCTGGGGCTGTATCAATGCTGCATGGTGCTTCAGGCTATAATGTTCAGCTCACACAATTTTATTTTCTCCATTTTGTTTTCACAGCTCTATTCAATTAATTAGTGAAATCTAACACCTATGATGGAACCTTTTCCCCCCTTAGCTGCCAATGTGGTCATTTTGTTTATTATGAACTATTTATAAAGGCCTTGACCTCCAAATGGGTATAAAGAAACCCATAAAATCTTACAACTCCCCTCTTTTATATATATCTATGAAACAAAGTAGGATGCATAAGGCCATTTGTTTTTATTTTACCCAAAACACTTTTCTTGTATACACACACACATAACACAACATAAGAGAACTGGGAGTAAACCTCTGGGTTGTGAGGCCCTCACAGATCACTGATCTGAGAGATCACAGCCTGATCTCTCTTTTTTTCCATGGCCTGACAACAGGAGTGTGAGTCTTGAAAATTGCCTGGTTTATTCTTGCAGTATATTTTAGCTTAATAAAAAGGCCTTCAGCAATTTTTTTTTTTTTTTGGTTTAGCCTTTTTTCTATATAAGCAATTGGCCTCCATGTTGCACTGAAGTTTCAGCGTAGAATTTCTGGTCTAGCGGCTGCTTAGGGCATTGGAGACACCGTTAAACATTTTTTACCCTAACATGCTAGTCATGAATCATCCGTGTAGACACATTTCCAAATAAAGAATCTGGAGATTAACTCCAAGGTGAGAGAGGAAAGCCCCCAGACGTATTGCAGCTTGAAAATCATATGGTACTTTCTCTTCCAACTGAAGAAATTCTAGACAAGGTTTTCACTGCATGAAGGTTAATCTCTTGGAAGGCAGTCACAAAACACAACATTTCATTGTCACTTTAAGATGAAAATCCAGCATTTTACTAACTGGAGGTTAAAGTAAGTAGTACATCAGCAATTGCTTAGAAATAGAACTTTTTTACAGTGGTATTTCAGGATGAAATCCTACTATATTATATATATAAATTTTTTTTCAAAGTTTTAAATCATGAGACTTGAGCAGTAATAAGGAGAATTCCTGGAAGACTGCTTTCAAATCTAGTGCACATTGCTTACTCGTGACACTTAAAAATAACGCAGTACAGCAATAACAGAGAAGACAAGTTTTACTTAAAATGGGAGAGCATTCATGCAGCCATTACCAGCCTGTGATTATGGGACCATTACATAGGAGAGAGGTTTTCCTGATCTTAGCTTCAGCTTGATGTAACTAAATACCCGGATTCATTTTATCTTGCCCTGTTCAGATTCCATCATATGTTATCCTTTTTCCACACATAAACAGCAACCTTATACTTTCGGTCTGACTGATTTTTTTTTTCCATTTTAGATTAAGAGAAAACTAGGAAAAGAGAGAACCAAAAAAGTCTCCATGAGAAAACAGGGTGGGTTTCTCCTCTGTAATGGGCTGCATCTGAACGGAACACAAAATGCTGCTGCTTCCGGCAAAGGGATGACTTCTAGAAATACGAAGGTCCTGTATATTACAAATAAGTTATGACAACTGTATTGCATTGGACGCCACAATGTGCAAAATGTAATAGTGTAGCGGAAGCTGAGATAGTGCCACGGCTGTGGTTAGTGCAAACCCAGTTGTTCAGACCTCTAACCAAAAAAAGGAGTAGATCAAAACCAAAAAAATATTTGGCTTTCTTGGCAACGGTATTTCTCACTGCCATTTTAACTAACTGTCAAATGACGGGCTAAGGCTCTGATTCAGCAATATGCTTAAGCACATGGCTAAGGATAGGACTGCATACTTAGCGTTAAGAATGTGTTTGGGGCAAATATCTCTTTATTTTGTGTTTGTATGCTGCCTAGCTTGGTCCATGACTCTGGCTCCAAGGTGCTACAGTAATACAAATTAATAATAATAATAAATAATAATAATAATATACTTTGATACTTTGCTGAATCAGGACCTAGAATGTCTTGAATAGAAAATATAAGTGAGTGCCATTCGGCTCAAAGGGGGTTTTAAATGTTCCCTTTCTCCACATTTTAGGCTGCTATGGAATCACAGGTCACTAGCTTTCAATGCAAAGTGATGGCCAGCAGCCGTCATTCCCCTGTGGGATTTCACAGTGGCCTGGCAGCATTCTGTATGGTGGGGTGTCACTTTGGAGAGAAAGCACGCAGGTTCTTTTTTCAGCTGACAAAGAAGCAAAACAATAAAAACGGTGTTTGGACAGGTTGAAGAGTCTAACCATTTTATAGACACAGACAGAACTTCGCTTTTCAGATCTGTATATCTAGCCCCTTTCAAGCACTAAGTTCACCTTCCAAGTTCATTATATTTATTCTCCTCTTAAAAGGAAAAATCTTTTTTTCTTTTACAAATATTTTTATCCCAGAGATCTATCTTGCAGAGCTGGAACCAAACTCTAATCTCAGAAGAGAATGAGATGGATGGTTTTTTTGTCACTTTGGCCTGTGTCAGAAAGATGCAGCTATTTCAGTACATAAACCTCTGCCTTTGGGAGCTGCTATAATGTATATTGATTTAGGAGACAGAATAGAATTGATTTCTGGAGATCTGTGTGCAGAACCAAATATACTTTTTATATCAATGCATTTAAGTAGACTCTTCTTTTTTTTTTTTTTAAGAAGTATTTACATTCACATTTTTAAATGCTACAAGGTATTTTGTTAAATTCTTTTGGGTCTCAGTCAAGGCTTAAGCAGATCATTACATTTTGGATTTTGGCATAAATTGATTTTCTGATATACAACTCACTGAGATTTGGGGGCTTCATATCCATTTGAATAGAATTCTAGTTAGTGTTCCAAGCTACATACATCATTTTAAAAACATTGATATTTTTCCTTCCATTTGTTTTCAGAAAGATTAATATCTAGAACTAACATGGTAGATATTAAAAATGCTCACTTGCCTGAAGATTATGCTTTGATACTTCTTGATTTGGGACATTTTCTAATCCTGATCCATCTGCTTTTGAGAAATTAAATCAGGATCTAGAAATTAAATAATAATACAAGTTATTACTTGTAAGTCTTTGTTTAAGGGGATTTTATTCAGTGATATCTACAATATTTTCCAAAGCTCTATGGGAGTTATTGGCATTGTAAGTTGCAGGGAAGTGGCCATGGCCTTTTTGAATGGTGTGTGGTTGTTTTGAATGGTGTGTGGTTGATGTTCACAGTACTACCTCTTATAAAGTATCGCATGCAAGGAGAAATTGCTACAATGATTGTTATCTTTGGAATCAAGATCTGGAGGTGGAAACTAAGGCCCAGATCCTGAAAGGTATTTAGGATCCTCATTTCCACTGATTCCAATGTCATGTTTTTTACCCCTCCATATGGCTCTATATACACTATCAACCAAATGGCAGCTTATCACTTTGCAATAAACTTAGTAGTTTTATTTCTTCAATCATTGAAGATTGTTAGGGGTATTAAACATCTCAAGACTAATAAAGCACCTAGCCCAGATGGGTGTCACATGAAAATGGCTCTGCACATTAACAACACTCTGGGTAATGCTTGCTTCTAAACAGGAGGCCTTTCCTGGTGCTGGGTTCAGTAGAACCTTCAGTTGTACCACATGGCTGGTGGCCCTGGAACATTCCTTCACTGCCCAGTTGAGCCGAGTCAGTCTAGAGGCTTGGTTACCTGTTGTCATAGTGCTGCCTACAAGTACTCCTCCAGCTCCTACGCCTCCTAGACCGTAACCTGTCTTGCTGCCGTGGCTCAGCCACTCCGTTCTTCTTCCAGATGAAGCTCTGCCGTCATCCAGTTGCACTGAGGCCTCAGCACCATGTACACATACTCACTGTGGTGTCAAATAGAAAGAGCAGATGAAGCATACAGGTCTGGATCCTCAAACATCTTTATGTGCCCAACTTTCTTCCTCTGATTTCAACGGGAGTTAGGTGCCTACATAGCTATAATGCTCTGGGCCCAAAAGACTGTGCTTGGCTGGCACTGCAGCAAGTAACACCTCCCCCTTCCTCCTGTATTTTCCTAATACAGCCTAACATCACACTGCGTCTATTTTGCATGTGTTGTAATGTCACTAGTACTGCAATGAACCCACCCTGGAGCTGCAGCGGCCTCACAGTGACTGGGCCAGAGACCCAAAACCAGAGATTAGGTAGCTCTGCTCCAAAGCATTCTAATCACTTATGAATTTAAATGCATACCATTTAAGGCAAAGGGACAAATGCAGCCTGGATCTAGGGGCGGCAACTCCAGTGGAAGTCTGTGGTCCAAATTCACTCAGTGGTGGTTTAAGATGTTGAGGTAAATTAACAGCCAGATTAACAGTTAATCTGCTATCCAGGAATAGCCAGAGCACAGAATGCTCTGGCTGCACCTGCTCTGTCCTGACACATACACTGTGCCAGGTGCTGGAAGGGTAGACATGAGCCAGATATGCCAGGAATTTGTTGACTGGCACTTACCTTACAATGGGGGAGCCTCTGCCTGGATTGACCTGGGCAGTTTCCAGCCCCTTTGCATCACCAAAGGGCATAGAGAAAGCTAAAGAATCTAGGCCCCAAGGTGAGGAAGATCCCTGGTGATTAGTAAAGTGTGACTTTGAATCACATAAACACCATGATGTTGCTGAGATGAGAATCAGAGGAAGCCTCTTTGCCAATCTGTCACTAATGAGAAATTAAAGAAAAATATAACTCTCAGAAAATCAGCCCACAGTGCATTTTATATATATCTCAATATAGATATATAATGTAGTCTTCTGTGTGTCCCATTGCCACAGAAATACATAATGAATATTAAATCATAGCTGTCAAGAATGCCTCCTTCATGTTTTCTTTAGGCTAGAATGGTTATTTCTGAACTAGATGATCTGTTTTGCCAGTGGCTCTGTGAATCACCTTGTATTTTGTTCCCCTTATGTTAATTTGTTCTTTCAAATAACTAAATATAAATTAGATTCCTTAAAAAATAACCAAAAAAACTTCTGCCTCTTCTGAAAACATTCTCCAAGATAATTTTACAGAAAAAGGTACGTTCTCTAGGAGGAATACTTACAAATATCAAACAAATGCACGGTGAATCCATTTAACTTTCAGTTTTTAAATTGCTTGTCACTTCTCAAACTGCTTAGTTTTAAGCAAAGGGTTTTTCCCCCACACAGCCAACCTTCCTCTGATTCATCAATGAAGTCATAAGGCTGGAACTCTGAGATCACAATCATCTCTATGGCAACTGATTATGAATTCAAAAATAGCACAAAGGGCCAGAGCCAAAGCCCCCTGAAGTCAATTGAAAAATTCCCATCAAACTTCAGTGGGCTCAGAAGAAGCAGAGCAGGGTAGGGGAAAACCCTTTATTAAAATACAAATATCTTTAATAACAGGAACAGAAGATATTGATGAAGTAAATTCCTTAGTAAAAACATTTTTATTTATCAAATTTGTTCTACTATACAAGTCCCTCTTTAGCCAGTTAACACTGATATACTCTTCCATCTCAGTGAGTTTGGGGTGCTTTTGTATTGTACTTAAATATGTTCAGTGTTTGTAGTTTTATTTTTTAAAGTAAAATGCAGTGTATGCTTTCATAAGCTGCACAGAAGTTATAGTTCTAAAAGGAGCTATGTTTGCGTGTTACGTGTTTTTGTGCAAAATCTACACTCTGAAAAATAGTATTGGCTCTTAATATTCCTCTTCTATAGATAAAAACTGCTAAAGCCTTTTTCTCTCCCCCAAAATAAAGTCTGACACCAGATTTTAAATATCAGAATTTTAAGGTCAGGATTTTTCAAGGACCCTAATGGCATAAAGCACTCAAATGCCAGTGAAAGTCAATGGGAATTAGGCACCTGTTTCTCTTATGTAGTGTCAGCCCCCTCCCATGTAGGCCTGATGAGAGGGAGGGAAAAGGGGGACAATTGTACTAGCCCCCTGAGCTCTGGGGGAGGGGGCCCTAAACCATCTGTGTAAATACAGTGAAATGGCAGGGTATGGGAACTCAGCAAACAGGATGCCCTGGGACCCTCAATTTCTTTCAACACACCTCCTCCCATGCAACCCCTCTGCAATGCTAACAGTTCCTCCCTTCTCACTGCATTCACGGACAAGCTCACAAGCCCTTCTGGCCAGGTTTTTATTCTTGTTTTCCTAATACAGCAAACTGCAACATAACAATTACCCTGGTGGTCTCCAGCTCTATCCTCACTAGGGGCAGGGCATTTCCTTTTCCCCAGCTTACTACCAGACACCTCACCCACTCATTGCCGCTTCCAGCGGCTCTAACAGTGGAACCATCTGATCCAAGCCAGGTATGGCTCCTTTGTAATCAGGGTTAGCTGGCCCTTCAGGGCAAGCCGCCTTGTTACAATCCCCTGGAAAATCCCACCCTAAGTCATTAGTTATAGACCGACCATCTTTGTTGCATGTTTTTATAGTGCCTAGCACAATGGGACTAGGGCCTCTAAGTGTTACCATAATACAAATAATACATGGGAATTCTGAGTTCTCAGAGGCTCTGCTGCTTTGAAAAATTAAAAGCAAGAAACAAACAAAAATAAGACAACCCACTAAAAACCAAATCCCTTGCCAGCTCTGATTTTTTTAAAAATTGGACCCAGAAAATCTGCTTATAGCATTTGTCAGTAGGTGTGTGTGCGTGAAAGAGTGACCACCCTTTGATCTCTTGGCTGGTAAGCACATGAAATACTGGAGTATACTGGAATGCATAGCCCTCTTCATGTACGCAGGTCTCTGAATCTACTGCACAAGATTAATCACAGCATGTCAGATGAGCCCAAGTGTTCCTTTTTTAACTCTTATCCTCTGGCATGTGGAACTTGCAAAGTGGATATGTCTTTTAATTCAAGTGATGGAGGCATGTACTTCTAACAGAAGGTAACCAATTCTATTCCCAATGTCACATGGATGTGACAGCCGTGGGTTTTGTATTTATGTAGCCAGCAAACTAGGATCTGACCATTTGATTTTGAGGAGAACCCCAGAAGTCCTAGGATGAGCTGTACCTTAACAAATGAGTGTGTGGGTAGTGATGGGGTTATGAAAACGAGGCAGGGGATGTGCTGAGATTGTTGTATATTGTACCTGGTAGAGCTGATTTTCACAGTTACTTTGTTCCCCAGCCCCATTTGTTTGTTTTCTCCACCTGTTTCCTGGCATGAGATGCTAAAATTGTAAGTGTTTGGAGACGGAGACTGTCTTGTTATTCGCAGTGTGTATAGTGCTCGGTACCTTACATCCTTGATCCCTGGTGGGGGCCCTTAGGTGGTACTGCAACAAATAATAATACTAATGAACAGGGTTTCTTATGTGTGTCTGCTTGAATATATGAGACCTGCTCCAACTATATGCTGAGCTCGAAAAATCACTGGGATTCACAAAGGCTGAGTTTGGCACCTAGGCTCCCTAGACAATGGATGGAGAGAGGGGTGCCTTAGAATGGGATTCACAAAAGCCAGCACCTTAGGTGGCTCCTCGCATAAACTAGCCAATGGGAAATGTCAAGTCCAGAGGGGTGTGCTAAGCCTTGTCCCTCTTTTGGACATAGGTGCCTAAGTCCAGGGTGTGGGGAGATTTAACTCTCGGCTTGGGATTCTCAGATGCAAACCCTCTCTTGGTGCATGGTGCCTACATTTTTTTAGCAAGAAGCTGGGGGCAGGAAGAAGGACTTCCCTCATAATTTTTAGCTCCGTGGTTAGGTTATTCACTCCCACCTCCCAGGTGAGTGTCTAACTACTAGGCAACAGAGTCATTCTCATACTTGCAGGCTCTCTCTCTCTGCACCACTCCTGACTCCCTTTGTGAATTCAGTCCTGAGAGGTGAAGTGACTTGCCCAAGGTCACGCAGAGTGCACCAGTGTCAGAGTTGGGAGTAGAACCCTAGTCCAACACCTTATCCATCAGATCACACTGTCTCCAAAGAGCACTATGACAGCACACAGAGCCCCAGTTCCTCCAACAGACAAAGAGCACTGACATTTTGGAGCTGGCTGCTATGAGCTCTATGGCTCTGACATGTACATATTTTAGTATACAACCCTGGTGTCAGTATATGTTGTATGAGACTAATGTCTAGTTGCTCTTCTGCTGTGTCTGTAACTGAGAAGCTTCAGCACTTTATCCTATTATTTTTCCTCCCTGTACGCATTATATGTTTTAATTCTGTTTTATATGAAGCATCCCCAAAGCCAGGCATGAAAATGTACATATTAATGATCATCTGTATGAACTGTTGTATTATAAAATACAATAAAGCAAGTTTTGTGGCTTTATGATACATGTATGCTCTCAGTATAATGGACAAAATACATAATTTACCACCAACAGGGTGAAATAATTAATCAGTATTTTCCTTCTCTCTTCCTAATTATTTTTGCTGAAATTCCAATGCTCTATTGTCACAGACTCCCTTTTTTGGTATTTCATTATTGTATCTTTGCAGTGCTTGCCCAGGCTGTCCCAGGCAGCCTATGAAACACCAACATGTACATCTCTGTGCTCCAGCTGCTATGGCTTCTCTTGGAATGAAACAATGCCCTGGAGTTTGCTTTTCAAACACTCCTCTTACTGCCCAGCTAGTGAGGTCAAAACATCTCTGTCCATAATGGACCAGTCCTGTGCTCAGTAATGAGTCTGAGATGATACATCTTTTTATATGAACCCAAAAGAATTGTAATTGTAATATTAATGCACATTCATCATAAAACCAAAATCATATAGCAAACAAAACGACATAAAAATGGTCTCCTACAGGACATGAACTACATTTCCAGAAGCTACTCAGTAGGTTTGTTCATGCTACCAGAAAGCTTTACTATGAAGAAAGATAAAGAAAAGCTTCAGAAAACAGACAAACATCCACGCTTAGGTATCGTGGCCTGACTTGTGTCTTAAGAGCTGAAAGGCATGCACATACGCTGCAAGAAATAGACTCAGAGGATCCATCTGTGGCTCTCCGTTGCTCTCAGCCTTAATTCTCCACCCCCACCTACACCGACACCAGGAAGAGAGAGAGAGGCTGGCTGTACCTCTGTCCAGCCATCACAAGCCCGTCATTAAATGTACTTTGACCCCTTTTGCATAGACAAGTTTATAGGAAGGCCCAACAGCTCTGACCATGTGGTCCTGAGGTGATAGACTGGCCCTTCACTTCTGCTCTTGTGGAAGTAGTGTTAATACTTCCTATTTCTCCAGCCCTCTTTCATACTTCATCATGCATACTGCTATGTTCAGCGATCTTACAATATATCTAAACTGGGCCAACTAAGTCCTCCACCTCCTTCAGTCAAAGCAATTATGGAGCTGTTTGCCCCTTACACCTACTTCAACCTAAATAGCCCATCATACACTCTTTCTCAGAATAATAGTTTATTCTCAAGAGCAGTTAACTTTTACTCCCAGATGCAAAGTAAATTGTCTGCTTACTTCTCATTCAAAGAAATATTAAAAATTTCAAATATTTCTCAGGGAAGTCCTATTGTTTCAGACCTATGATGCAAACTAGAGCAGCGGTTCTCAAACTTCATTGCACAGCGACCCCCTTCTGACAACAAAAATAACTACACGACCCCCAAGAGGGGGGACCAAAACCAGGCCCTGCCACCTAAAGTGAGGGGGACCAAAGCTGAAGCCCAAGGGTTTCAACCCCAGGTGGGGGGCTTGTAACCTGAGCCCCATCACCCAGGGTTGAAACCCTTAGACTTCGGCTTCAGTCCTGGATGGTGAGGCTTGGGCTTTGGCCCCGGGGCCAAGCAAGTCTAACACCAGCCCTGGTGACCCCATTAAAATGGGGTTGCGACCCACCTTGGCGTCCTGACCCACAGTTTGAGAATCGCTGAGAGTTCTCTGGCCTTTTTCTTTCTCATCAGTTTTGTACATGACATACGTTTTCATTTATTTCTATTTGCACACTAAAGATTCTGTAAGTGAAATTATTTGTCCTGGAACATAAAGAAGGAGAATTTTGGTTATCTTTTCTTATTAATCTTGAGCACCAGGTCATTAGCCAAGTGGTCAGAAACCAGCTTTTCAGTGCATGCAAATTTTAGAGTATTTCATTCTATGTATCTTTAAAAAACATACATAAATTAATTTTAATGGTAATATCTGCTGGTTTTAAAAGCTGTCTGGGAATTCTATTTAGACTGTTTAGAAATGTTTAACAAGCTGGAAGGTTCTCTGTTCCGTTCCTTTTTAATGTGGGAAATGGAATAAATGTAAACGTATTACAGGCAGCATTTTCAGCCTCTGCAGGAGATGATGTGCATCATGTCACTTTCCAGCTGTCCCTATTGCAATCATATGTGACTCCAAAGGGGCCCTGGCACCTTTCTTGTCCTGAAAGATGGGTTGGATTGATAGGGATCTTTGATGGAAGGGGTGGGGTACAACAAGGTATAATGATGAAAAGTATAAGGATCCTAGAGGATTTCTCCCTGCCCTCCAAAGGCTGTATCTCCAAATGACAGTCACATCTAGTACATAGAGATTATTTTGTTTTGAGACTGAGTTCTGACATGTACCATCGATTGCCGTGATCAATGGCTGTCATGCAACCTCTCAGGGCGGGGGTCAGGGAGAGAGGTAGAGGAAAGGACTAAATACTTTAAGAAACAGATTATGATTACAAGAAGACAGCCTCGCAGTAGCTCTTTTCTCTTTCCATGAAAAGTTTTCTATATAAGAAGAAACAAAAGTTAGCAAGAGTCAATAGGCTGAGCTAGGTGAAATTTAGTATTTTCACGTGCTGACATTTACACAAACTAAAATATGATTTTCACTCTGCCTTTATGTAGGGGTGGGATGGGGTAATTTCCCTCTATGAGGTTGTCCTGAAAATGTAGACATTTTATTCCATGAAACTTATTTAGGAATATTGCTGCTTTTATCCTATATAAAATTAACAACACATAAGCTGTTGTTTCATGTACTGATATGATGGTGTAATTTCCTTATTGAAAACACCATCCTGGTGGATTAAAAGTAATACAAAATTCCAATATCTTCTGTGATTTTTACAACCCATGCTCTCCTGCCTCCCACTCTGGATATTTATATGAAATCAACATGAATGGGGCAGTAGACCTGCATATTTGACAGCACACTGACACTGGTGTTATCCTGTTGATCGTCTCAGAGCTCACGCTGCTGTCAATCAGACCTCTCAGTCACTGACTCCTATAATCTTCAAAATGACCCAGTACTGAACAGAAACAATTGGTGGTTTTAATTTGTCTAGTGTTTTTACTAAGGACATAGTAATCAGTCATCAGTGATGGAGATGAGACCATCAAATTAATTTTACTATGAATTTGACTTTGATTGAACCCTGACTCCAAAGTGGATAAGCCCAGGTCCACAATTATTACACCACTTAGCCTCTCAAATGATATGCCTTTCTAATGACCTGCTAAACTCCTTCAGCTCCTAGTTGTATTTGCATACTAGGGAAAATGCCTTGATTCATATCCCTTCAGGAAGGATGTGACACATTTCTATTAGCCTGAACTCTTTGATTAAGGGAACTGGAGTTGTGTTGCTAGGGCTACAAGAAAGAGCAGAATACTGTAGCCACCGATGTGCTGGAAGATTACCTCTATGATGATAAAGCAAAAACAAGAAAAATCAATTTTGTTGCACAGATTCAGGCAACTGTCAAACTGTTCACTGCAAAAGAATGACACAAGATTGATATTTCCATATTAAATCCATTGTAAACAATAAACTTCCACACAGCAAGCTAGAAGAGATGCAAAATTGCCACAATGTTGAGCATTATAATCGAACAAAATGCAGTTAATAGCACTGAACATCACAGCAATTGTTTTCTAACTTTCAAAAAGCAAAAGTTTTAACTCCCCCAAATTCAGTGTTTCAAAAAGCTCCAGATTTGGGGGTTTTAAAAAATCAGTAGCTCCTGCTGATCTTTTCTGGTTCCTTTGCCTAGCATAAGAAATATAAATAAGTATAATCTTTTGTTAGTAAGGCTGATATACTAGGGAATAATTAAATTATAGGATGTACCCCGCAATGCTGCATAGTCTTGCCCCAGTTCTAGATTACATATCAGCAATCCTAGACTGAGCCACGCTTGCAATTGTGGGTGGTTAGAAACAAAGAAAGATCAGATCTATGGGTGAAATCCTGGCCCCATTGAGGTTAATGTTAAAACTCTCATGCGTGAAACAGCCTGTAATGGAGTAGACAGACCCCACACTGACCAAGAAGAGGTTAATGAAAGTCTGTGGACTCAGTCAGTCCCATCTCACTAAACCTGGGAGAGGTGTCAAGCTTGGCAAAGAGGTTAAAAGGGGGAAAGTTCAGCAGTGACTGACTGGGACAGGATTTATTTTCTGGCTAGTGGTTTGAAGGAAGGTTTGGCTGAGGTCAGGGTCTTTCCAGAGACTGTCTGAAGGAAGGCCTGGCTGAGGCCAGGATCTATATACCGACTGCTAGATGCTAGAGCCTCCCTAGTGTTGGGGACACTGGGGCATGGCCACTAGGTAACTCGAGGGGATGGAAGACCATGAGTGTCGATGAAGCCCCCTTGCACTAGGCCCAAGTGTCCTTGGCCCCACCCCCCCCCTCCCGCCTGGAGGCACTCGCAGCAGTTATGCCTACTAGGCCCAAGTGTCCTTGGCCCCCCCGCCTGGAGGCACACACAGCAGTTATGCTGAGGATCTGCAACAATATGTTTGCAGAGTCAGACTGCCTGAAACTAAACAAGGCCAAACAGGGCAGATATGGAAGAACAATGCTGAATAAAGCAGCTTTATGTATACAAATGATACAGAGAACAAGGGAACTAGCTGGGAACTGGATTGGCTGGCTATATGGATCCTTAGGGCAGCTTGCTATTGGATAAGTATGCTGAAGAAAGGATGTATAAAAGCCTGTGTAACTTCCTGCTCTGGGTACAGGATTTGAGATTCTAATCTCCCTGTACCTTTTTGAAGCTTCAAATAAACTTTTCTGCTTCTCCACCCCGTTGTGATTATTGGGTGAAGCATACGGGGTAGCGAACCCTCCCTCCCCCGCCCGCTGTTGCTCGCCTCTGGCACTGGGTGCCAGCAACAGCTTTTGGCGTCCCTGTGTGGGTGACGAGGCTGCTATTTAGCCTTGCCCAGACCCCTCCTGGAGGTCGAGGATTGCGGCAAGAACCGACGCCCAGTGCGCACCGGTGAGTTCATCGGGGGCCTCGGAGGAGACGCGATTTGATCGACCCCGGAGGGCACAACGGTGCAACGCACACATATAGTGGAGAAGCAGCTGTGGGCGACGGTGAGGAACCGGTCCCTTGGGTAAGGTAGGAACCTTTTGAAATCTGGATTGTATGCTCTGTTGGAACCTGGGGACGCCCAGAGTTACCCTGTAGGTATGGGACAGGGACAGAGCTCGGGGGTTAGGGCACGGTGTACGCCCCTAGAATGCATTCTAGCAAACTGGAAGGTATTTGGTGTGGATCCGATGACTAAGAGTCAATTAAAACGATTCTATACAGTTGACTGGCCTCAATATCAACTAGAGGACCGGGAGTGGTGGCCACCAGGAGAGTCAATTAATTACAACACGATCCTCCAGTTAGCTTTGTTTTGTCAGTGAATGGGTAAATGGAATGAACATTTGTACGCACAAGTGTTTGTGGCTTTAAAAAATAAAACAGAGCTGTAATTCTGCAGAGCTGTAATCTGACTCCGACTGGTTCGGTAGCAGCTAATGTTAGTCCCCAGACCCCCACCCCCAGTGTAATGGCAGAGCTGGTGTCCCCTTCGGCCCCCACACCCCCACCTTATAAGGGTAGGATGCCTCGGGTTACAGAGATTGCCCCCTCGGTGGGACTCTATCCTTTGATTACCGAGACTGTTGTGGCTTGCCCCAGGGGCAGACTGACGTCAGGCTACCACTATGCAAGTTTACACCCATGTGCCATTCAATCCAATAGATTTAGCAGCTTTTAAAACACAGGCTGGGGAATTCTCCATGAACCCAAGCCGGTTTATTTCAGTCTTTGAGGGGTGCCTCAGTAGTCACAAGCCGGATTGAGACGACTGTAATATCCTCCTGAGAACCCTGTTGTCTGAGGTAGAGCGGAAAAAGGTTACAGCTAAGGCAAGGGGAGCATCAGCTTTCAAGCGAAAAAAAAAAAAAGGAAGCTATCTGTCAAGTCCCTACCCCAAGCACTCATAAGCGGCTCAGGGCATTTCTGGGGATGGCAGGCTTTTGCAGGAGATGGATCCCAGAGTTTGGACTATGGGCTAAACCCCTGTATGACTGTGTAAAAGGAGCAGATCATGACCCCTTCTATTGGACCCCAGAAGCTGACAGGGCATTTAAAATCTTGAAAAGGAAGTTGATGGAAGCCATGGCTCTGGGTCTGCCGGATCTCTCTAAGCCGTCTCAGTTGTATGTACATGAATGAAAGGGGGTGGCCCTAGGAGTGCTCACACAGCTGTTAGGAGCATGGAGACGTCCCGTGGCTTATTTTTCTAAGCAACTGGATCAGGTTGCAAAGGGTTGGCCGGCATGTTTACGGGCAGTCTCAGCTACTGCCCTAGTGCTTGAGGAAGCTGAGAAGCTAACATTGGGAGGGGTTATGCAAATTTATACTCCCCATATGGTCCGAGCCTTATTGGATGCAAAGGGAGGGGTTTGACTCACCCAGGCTCGGATTGCTCGGTATCAGGATAAGCTGTTAGAGAACTCTGAAGTCACCTTACAGACTTGCCCCTCCCTTAACCCAGCCACCCTCTTGCCAGAAACAGAGGAACAGAAACATGACTGTTTAGAGATCATAGATGCCCAGTACTCCAGCCGTCCAGATTTAAAGGATGTACCCCTCCCAAATGCAGATTATAAATGGTACACTGATGGTAGCAGTAGTGTAATAGATGGGCAAAGGAGGGCGGGTTATGCTGTTGTGACCCTCCATGACACTGTGGAAGCTGAAGGTTTGCCTGCTGGGACCTCTGCCCAGCTTGCCAAACTAATAGCCCTGACCTGTGCACTTGAACTGTCAAAAGGAAAGCGGGTCAACATTTTTACTGATTCAAAGTATGCTTTTGGTGTGCTACATGCTAATGCTGGCCTATGGAAGCAAAGGGGAATGCAGACAGCTCAAGGCTCCCCAGTCAAGTACGGGCCCCAAATCCTCCGGCTCCTAGAAGCCGTACAACTTCCCTCGGAAGTGGCGGTGGCACACTGTAAAGCCCATCAAAGGGAAGATCAAGATGTGGCCAGAGGTAACGCCCAGACAGATAGAGAGGCTATGCATGCTGCCACCCTGCCATCCCCTCAGAATGAGAACGCCCATATGCATGCCCTTATCCCATCAGTAGGGGAGCTTCCAACCCCTCAGTACTCTGGGGAGGAGAGACAGCTAACTGACAAACTTGGTCTCCGGGAAAAGGAGGGATGGCTCCATTCCCCAGAAGGGAAGGTCCTCCTACCAAAGGGCCTGATCCGGCCGGTGCTGCAGAAACTTCATCAAACCACTCATGCTGGCAGGGAAGCACTTATCTAGCTAATGGGAAAATACTTTATCACTTCCGGACTCCGACCACTGGCTGCCCAGGTACAAATGGACTGCTTAGTCTGCCAAAAGAATAACCCCCGACCGGGACATCCTGTGCCACCAGCTGCCCTAGAACCCACTCTGGGCCCCGGACGAGTGTGGCAAATAGACTTTACTGAGTTTCCCCAGATCCAAGGGTTCAAATATCTCCTTGTCATAGTGGATTGGTTCAGCGGATGGCCAGAAGCCTTCCCATGCCATAAATGCACTGCCAGAACAGTGGCCCTCAGGTTTGTTAAGGAGATCATTCCTCGCTTTGGACTCCCCCTGTGGATGGAATCTGACAACGGGACACATTTCACGTCAAAAATCATTCAAAGCATCTCACATGCCTTACAGATCCCCTGGAAACTCCATACGCCCTGGAGACCGCAAGCCAGTGGGGTAGTGGAGCGTACCAATCAAACCCTTAAACGGCATCTCTCAAAAGTGTGCCAAGAAGCCTCACTGCAATGGCCTGATGCTTTGCCCCTCATCCTACTCCGCATCCGCATTCTCCCAAAGGGTAGATTAGGGCTTAGTCCCTTTGAAATTATGTTTGGAAGGGCATGGCCTATGCATAGCACCCCAGTTCTGTCAGGGGAATGGGAGTTGGGTAATGTTTTTTTGTCACAGTATATGTGTTCCCTGTCTGCTGTTCTCTTGTCTCTTCACAGGTATACCAAGGATTCCCAGCCTCTCCGCTTGGACTCTCCCGTCCACTCCTTACAGCCCGGTGACTCTGTGCTTGTTCGTACCTGGAAAGACGAGCCTCTCCAAAAAAAGTGGAAAGGACCCTATACTGTCCTGCTGATCTCCCATACAGCGGCAGAGATCGAGGGACACAAGAGCTGGATCCATCACTCTTGTCTGAAGGTAGTACCCACACCCTCGTCAGCAGAACAGTGGGCCGTCCAACCTGCTGACTCCTCATCTAATGACGATCTCGGGCTAAAGCTACTGTTTAAAAGACACAAATAGCGGGCACCTTAACGCTAAAATGGGCCCACCCAGGTGCTGGAGACCCTGGTTTGGGAAGACTCTGGTGATAATTAATTGGGTAACATTGTTATTCTCTGTATTGGTATTTCCAAACTGTGCATATCGGGAGCATAACTCCTTTGGTTCGCTTGCGCACCATGTTGCTACTTTAACAAACCAGACTGATTGCTGGGTATGTGCTCCAACTCCACTGTCCCCCAAAATGGGAATGCCCCTTGACATGCTGCCCCTGACCCTAACAGAATTAGCCGCCACCAAAGAGCAAAAAAGAACGGACTCGCCGTTCTGGAATAAGACCTCTTTACAGCAAGCCACCTATCAGGACCAGGAGTATTCAGTTGCAGTACTCACTGAGGGAGCATTATGTTTTACCAGAAACCAATCTGATCACTATGGGCGTCCTGTGGGAAAAAGCTCCTGTGTTATTACACAGTGGGCTGATGGGTATTGGATAAAGACCAAGAGGGGAGGTCAGCAGTGTGGGTGTAATGGTTCCTCCCCTTTTAGGAAAACTCTTACAAATAACCTTACCACAAAAGAAGGGTTTGGAAATATAACTTGCCGTCCAGTTAATATCTCCAATGTAGCAAGCCAATGGTGGGTTTGTAGTGGTCCCTATGGTGAGTGTAATTTGAACAGCACAATTAGAAATGCCCCCACTTGTACCCAATCAGGAGGATGGGATGCCCCCTTAGGGGCATATGAACTGTTTGGAAAAGCAGCCAAAGCAGCCTTAAATATCCCAGGAATCCCCTTAAGAAACAATCCTTACTGGGCCCTACAGGATCACTATTTTGTTTGTGGCCGAAAGGCTTACAAGGTCCTGCCAGCCAACTGGACAGGTAGCTGTTATGTAGCTCATGGAGTT
The DNA here is from genome assembly GCF_965152235.1 of Eretmochelys imbricata. Taxonomy (NCBI): domain Eukaryota; kingdom Metazoa; phylum Chordata; order Testudines; family Cheloniidae; genus Eretmochelys; species Eretmochelys imbricata. The sequence continues at coordinate 47,457,891 of NC_135576.1, read as the reverse complement.
CCTCATCTGTCAATAACTGCCACACTGCCCAAAGGAAAGATTAGAAATGCCCGAGACACCTGTGTTGAGTCACGAGAAAAGACCCTGCGGGGACTGACTACAGCATTGGAGGGCAATATGAAGAATTCCCTCACAACCGAGAAGCTTGTAGGGTGCTCTGTACTGGGAATAGCGCCACTGTTTACCGGGCCAGCCATGGCATGCATAGGCCTCTATACTGTAAGGCTGCAAATGGTACTTGAGAAAGTTGCCTTAGAGTTAGAGGACTCGGTTAGTGATTTAGGGTCAGCAGTAAAAACATTAAATAAAGAGGTACAGCAGCTCAGGACGTTTTCCCTCCAAAACAGGCTGGCTTTGGACTATCTCTTGGCATCCCAAGGAAGGGTTTGTGCCCTCGTCGGGCCCCGATGTTGTATATATGTAAATGATAGCAGTTATGAGATCTATGAAAAGGTGGTACAGGCTGAGGCCCATGCCCAAGCCGGAGCACAGGTTGCCTATACTGCCCCTGAGATAGCTTGGTTGCAAACCTTGTTTTCAGGCTGGGGTTTGTCATTTTGGCTTGGTGGTTTATTTAGCCTCTTATTGAAACTTCTCTTTCCTGTATTGCTTGTATTAATGGTATTATGCTGTGCAGTATCATGTGTCAGGGCCCTTTTGCAAAAGTTAATAAGTCATTCTCTTCAGGGCTATCACAAAGTGCTTATGCAAAGTTCTATTGTAAAGAAATAAGTAGCCCAAGTGAGAAAACTCAGAGCCAAGGCTGTTGAGTGTTTTCAAAGGAGGGAGTTGTTGGGGACACTGGGGCATGGCCACTAGGTAACTCGAGGGGATGGAAGACCACGAGTGTTGATGAAGCCCCCTCGCACTAGGCCCAAGTGTCCTTGGCGCCCCCCCCCCCCCCGCCTGGAGGCACTCACAGCAGTTATGCTGAGGATCTGCAGCAATTTGTTGCAGAGTCAGACTGCCTGAAACTAAACAAGGCCAAACAGGGCAGATATGGAAGAACAATGCTGAATAAAGCAGCTTTATGTATACAAATGATACAGAGAACAAGGGAACTAGCTGGGAACTGGATTGGCTGGCTATATGGATCCTTAGGGCAGCTTGCTATTGGATAAGTATGCTGAAGAAAGGATGTATAAAAGCCTGTGTAACTTCCTGCTCTGGGTACAGGATTTGAGATTCTAATCTCCCTGTACTTTTTTGAAGCTTCAAATAAACTTTTCTGCTTCTCCACCCCGTTGTGATTATTGGGTGAAGCACACCGGGTAGCAAACCCCTCCTCCCCCTGCTGTTGCTCGCCTCTGGCACTGGTTGCTGGCAACACTAGGAACAGGTAGGCCTGGTATGGGAACTTTTGTATTTGCTGGTTTCAGAGTAACAGCCGTGTTAGTCTGTATTCGCAAAAAGAAAAGGAGTACTTGTGGCACCTTAGAGACTAACCAATTTATTTGAGCATGAGCTTTCGTGAGCTACAGCTCACTTCATCAGATGCATACCGTGGAAACTGCAGCAGACTTTATATATACACAGAGAATATGAAACAATACCTCCTCCCACCCCACTGTCCTGCTGGTAATAGTTTATCTAAAGTGAGCATCAGGTTAGGCCATTTCCAGCACAAATCCAGGTTTTCTCACCCTCCACCCCCCCACACAAATTCACTCTCCTGCTGGTGATAGCCCATCCAAAGTGACAACTCTTTACACAATGTGCATGATAATGAAGTTAAGCCATTTCCTGCACAAATCCAGGTTCTCTCACTCCCTCACCCCCCTCCAAAAACCCACCCCCATACACACACAGACTCACTCTCCTGCTGGTAATAGCTCATCCAAACTGACCACTCTCCAAGTTTAAATCCAAGTTAAACCAGAACATCGGGGGGGAGGGTAGGAAAAAACAAGAGGAAATAGGCTACCTTGCATAATGACTTAGCCACTCCCAGTCTCTATTTAAGCCTAAATTAATAGTATCCAATTTGCAAATGAATTCCAATTCAGCAGTTTCTCGCTGGAGTCTGGATTTGAAATTTCTTTGTTTTAAGATAGCGACCTTCATGTCTGTGATTGCGTGACCAGAGAGATTGAAGTGTTCTCTGACTGGTTTATGAATGTTATAATTCTTGACATCTGATTTGTGTCCATTTATTCTTTTACGTAGAGACTGTCCAGTTTGACCAATGTACATGGCAGAGGGGCATTGCTGGCACATGATGGCATAAATCACATTGGTGGATGTGCAGGTGAACGAGCCTCTGATAGTGTGGCTGATGTTATTAGGCCCTGTGATGGTGTCCCCTGAATAGATATGTGGGCACAATTGGCAACGGGCTTTGTTGCAAGGATAAGTTCCTGGGTTAGTGGTTCTGTTGTGTGGTATGTGGTTGTTGGTGAGTATTTGCTTCAGGTTGCGGGGCTGTCTGTAGGCAAGGACTGGCCTGTCTCCCAAGATTTGTGAGAGTGTTGGGTCATCCTTTAGGATAGGTTGTAGATCCTTAATAATGCGTTGGAGGGGTTTTAGTTGGGGGCTGAAGGTGACGGCTAGTGGCGTTCTGTTATTTTCTTTGTTAGGCCTGTCCTGTAGTAGGTAACTTCTGGGAACTCTTCTGGCTCTATCAATCTGTTTCTTTACTTCCGCAGGTGGGTATTGTAGTTGTAAGAAAGCTTGACAGAGATCTTGTAGGTGTTTGTCTCTGTCTGAGGGGTTGGAGCAAATGCGGTTGTATCGCAGAGCTTGGCTGTAGACGATGGATCGTGTGGTGTGGTCAGGGTGAAAGCTGGAGGCATGTAGGTAGGAATAGCGGTCAGTAGGTTTCCGGTATAGGGTGGTGTTTATGTGACCATTGTTTATTAGCACTGTAGTGTCCAGGAAGTGGATCTCTTGTGTGGACTGGACCAGGCTGAGGTTGGTGGTGGGATGGAAATTGTTGAAATCATGGTGGAATTCTTCAGGGGCTTCTTTTCCATGGGTCCAGATGATGAAGATGTCATCAATATAGCGCAAGTAGAGTAGGGGCTTTAGGGGACGAGAGCTGAGGAAGCGTTGTTCTAAATCAGCCATAAAAATGTTGGCATACTGTGGGGCCATGCGGGTACCTATAGCAGTGCCGCTGATCTGAAGGTATACATTGTCCCCAAATGTGAAATAGTTATGGGTAAGGACAAAGTCACAAAGTTCAGCCACCAGGTTAGCCGTGACATTATCGGGGATAGTGTTCCTGACGGCTTGTAGTCCATCTTTGTGTGGAATGTTGGTGTAGAGGGCTTCTACATCCATAGTGGCCAGGATGGTGTTATCAGGAAGATCACCGATGGATTGAAGTTTCCTCAGGAAGTCAGTGGTGTCTCAAAGGTAGCTGGGAGTGCTGGTAGCGTAGGGCCTGAGGAGGGAGTCTACATAGCCAGACAATCCTGCTGTCAGGGTGCCAATGCCTGAGATGATGGGGCGCCCAGGATTTCCAGGTTTATGGATCTTGGGTAGTAGATAGAATATCCCAGGTCGGGGTTCCAGGGGTGTGTCTGTGCGGATTTGATCTTGTGCTTTTTCAGGAAGTTTCTTGAGCAAATGCTGTAGTTGCTTTTGGTAACTCTCAGTGGGATCATAGGGTAATGGCTTGTAGAAACTCGTGTTGGAGAGCTGCCGAGCAGCCTCTTGTTCATATTCCGACCTATTCATGATGACAACAGCACCTCCTTTGTCAGCCTTTTTGATTATGATGTCAGAGTTGTTTCTGAGGCTGTGGATGGCATTGCGTTCCGCATGGCTGAGGTTATGGGGCAAGTGATGCTGCTTTTCCACAATTTCAGCCCGTGCACGTCGGCGGAAGCACTCTATGTAGAAGTCCAGTCTGCTGTTTCGACCTTCAGGAGGAGTCCACCTAGAATCCTTCTTTCTGTAGTGTTGGTAGGGAGACCTCTGTGGATTAGTATGTTGTTCAGAGGTATTTTGGAAATATTCCTTGAGTCGGAGACGTCGAAAATAGGATTCTGGGTCACCACAGAACTGTATCATGTTCGTGGGGGTGGAGGGGCAGAAGGAGAGGCCCCGAGATAGAACAGCTGCTTCTGCTGGGCTGAGAGTATAGTTGGATAGGTTAACAATATTGCTAGGTGGGTTGAGGGAACCATTGCTGTGGCCCCTTGTAGCATGTAGTAGTTTAGAAAGTTTAGTGTCCTTTTTCTTTTGTAGAGAAGCAAAGTGTGCGTTGTAAATGGCTTGTCTAGTTTTAGTAAAATCCAGCCACGAGGAAGTTTGTGTGGAAGGTTGGTTTTTTATGAGAGTATCCATTTTTGAGAGCTCATTCTTAATCTTTCCCTGTTTGCTGTAGAGGATGTTGATCAGGTGATTCCCCAGTTTCTTTGAGAGCGTGTGGCACAAGCTGTCAGCATAGTCTGTGTGGTATGTAGATTGTAATGGATTTTTTACCTTCAGTCCTTTTGGTACGATGTCCATCTGTTTGCATTTGGAAAGGAAGATGTTGCTGTGTTTCTTCTGGCTAACGTGCTTTCCTTTTGGACCTGGGGGCTGAGTTTGCTGCCCTATGTGGGCCCTGCTTAAAGTTGAAGTATGAGCATAATAGCCCGTGGCTGCCAGCAATACACATGTGTTGATTTGACATTATTGGAGCTCATGTAGTAGTTTGTCACAGGATCTGAAATGACTTGATTGCTTGAACAAGGGGATCACCAGGCTACATCAGCCATCAGTTTACCTGCTGATTTAAAAAATTAAAATAAATGGCAATTTGCCTACTAGACCACTTTATGCAGGAAAAGAGTGAGAAGAAGACAATTGCCCTTCGTCACTGCTTGCTTCTCAGTGTATGCTAAGGCCTTAGCAACACATACAAGTTGCACTAGCTCACATAAAAGTGGCTTTAAAATGAACCCATGCAAACCCCATTGTGGACACACTTGTATTTAAAACTGGTTATATCATCTTAGTTTGTGCTTGTACACTTACCAATGCAAACTAAACTGCTAGACACTCTTAAATCACTTTAAGATTTATATCTGCATTTTACCTTGGTTTAACTAACCTGGGTTGTAGGACCTTCAGTTAAACTGGTGCAACTTTGTGTGTAGAGCAGGCCTTAACTACCATGAAATCCACAATTAATGATAGGGCACAGGGTTCTTGCCTTGGGAAATACTTGCAGTAATAGAATATGACTGACTAACTTAAAACAAGTTTAATACAGTGTATGTAGCAAAGCCACTCCAGGATTTTTTTTTGCAAATATGGGGGAATGGCCAAACACAAAACATATTCATAGACATTACCACAGGGAACAATAACTGATAATGCTAGTGAAGGTGTAGTCAGCTGCTGTTCTGTATGGTCAGACCTAGATTTCAGCCATGTGCACATGATTATATCTGTATTATTTAGCTATTCAAATTTTTATTTGAATTAGAAAAAAATTATGATCTAGTCTTGGCTTTGGCTTTCTCTGACTTGTGGTGCCATAATTTACAGTAAAGGACCAACTAAACATAACACCAACTTTTGTAGTAGCCAGGCAAGGTACTAACAAACTTCAACAGGACTTTATTTTTTAAAGTGGAAACCTCTTTTCCAAACTGCTGCTGCGTGCAACCCATTCCAAGGAGTTAATCTCTTCAATAATGTCCTCTGAACAAGTTTTCTAAGTTCCTCTGAAACCGCTTCCCTGACTGAAAATGGTAAGCGCTGTAATTTCTGTCTTACAGGCATCACATTATTCCGAATTTTAACTTTATGCAAAAACCCATAAGCACAGCCGAGTTTCTCCTCAACCTGGTGTTGGGTCCCAGCTGAAACTGGTGTGAGTACCGCAAGAGTGCCTTGCTGAGGAAGATCAATTTGTCCATTAACTACCCTGAGATTTAAAGCAGCCAATAAATCTCTGCCAAGGATAGGAGTGCCTTTGTGGACAATGTAGAACTCTGCAGTTACACAGCAATCACCAAAAGTAACTATTGCTGGCAGACAGTAATATACTGGAATATGGTTTTTCAAATAGCACACCAAGCGAAGCTTGGGTTCAGTAAGAGGCACATCTTTAAAGTAATGCAAATAGATGGAATCAGGTAGTATAGATACTGCTGAGCCAGTGTCCAACATTAGCTGAATAGAGTATGATTTGCCTGAGGGTATGGCAGAAATGTTTACCGTGCGCTTTATTTGTTCTGGAATATGTGCAGTAGTGATTTTGTCCACGCTCAGTACAGTAACATCTGGTATTGTAAACTGCATGCACCTGTTGATTGAACTGGTTGCTGCGACATAATTTAGCAAAATGCCCAATCTTTTTGCAATGATTGCATTGAGCTACTTTTGCCAGACATCCTGTATAGCTTGCAAGGTATTGTGGGGATCCACAGCGAAAACATGCTTTTAATGTATTTTGAATTTCCTGATTCGGTGGCTTTTCATTAGTTTTCCTCTTGTAATTGTTTGTCTGCAGCGATAGTGAACTTTTCTGCAAAAGAGTCACAGCCTGGACTGTGCCTCCTGTATCCATGCTTATTATTTTGGCTTCAGCTATAGCTGACTCAATCTGGGTAGCAATGGTTTTTGCTTTTTGTAGGGTAAGTTGTGGTTCTAGAAGTAAACATTCTCTTACACGAAGCATGGTTGTTTTCTCAATGAGCTGATCTCTAATCATCTCATCTGCCATATTCCCAAATTCACAAGTTACAATCAGACTCCACAGGGAAGCAATATACTACACTATAGCCTCCCCTGGTTTCTGCTCATGCTGGCAAAATCTGTAGCGATTAGCTACTACATTCACTTTTGGTACAAAAAAGTTCTTTAATGCAGTGAGTGCAGTCACATATTTATCGTCTGCAAGGGGAAAAGTGTAAAATATACACTGCCCTTCTGCTCCAAGGCGGTGGATTAGCAGAGCACGCTTTCTTACTTCAGAAAAAAGAAAAGGAGTACTTGTGGCACCTTAGAGACTAACCAATTTATTTGAGCATGAGCTTTCGTGAGCTACAGCTCACTTCATCGGATGCATACCGTGGAAACTGCAGCAGACTTTATATACACACAGAGAATATGAAACAATACCTCCTCCCACCCCACTGTCCTGCTGGTAATAGCTTATCTAAAGTGATCATCAAGTTGGGCCATTTCCAGCACAAATCCAGGTTTTCTCACCCTCCACCCCCCCACACAAATTCACTCTCCTGCTGGTGATAGCCCATCCAAAGTGACAACTCTCTACACAATATGCATGATAATCAAGTTGGGCCATTTCCTGCACAAATCCAGGTTCTCTCACCCCCTCACCCCCCTCCCAAAAACCACACACACAGACTCACTCTCCTGCTGGTAATAGCTCATCCAAAGTGACCACTCTCCCTACAATGTGCATGATAATCAAGTTGGGCCATTTCCTGCACAAATCCAGGTTCTCTCACCCCCTCACCCCCCCACCCCCATACACACACAAACTCACTCTCCTGCTGGTAATAGCTCATCCAAAGTGACCACTCTCCCTACAATGTGCATGGTAATCAAGGTGGGCCATGTCCAGCACAAATCCAGGCTCTCACCCCCCCCCCCTTTTTTTTTTTTCTCCCCAATGCTCAAATAGCTCAAACTGAGCTATCCCTCCCCCCGTTGAAGAGGCTGCATCCTCAGTAGCTCTCTCTCAGCCTCTTCAACGGGGGGAGGGATAGCTCAGTTTGAGCTATTTGAGCATTGGCCTGCTAGACCCAGCATTGTGAGTCCTTGAGGGGGCCATTTAGGGATTGGGGCAAAAATTGGGGATTGGTCTTGCTTTGAGCAGCGGGTGGGACTAGATGACCACCTGAGGTCCCTTCCAACCCTGATATTCTATGAACTCTGCCCACCTGTTTCCTGTCCTTTCAGACTTCCAACAGCCAGTGCTCCCAATTCTAATAATTACAAGCATCATCTAAACAGCACACAACTGCAAGTCAGACAGATGAAAAACAAGAGAACAGAACTGAGCCCCTGGCACAGTAGTCCATAATGGATCAAGCAGAATGCAGATAAATGCCTTTAGCCAATCACAACAACAGTATTTCATTTTAATCTACCTGAAAGTATGAGACCTGAGCTTGAAAATTAGCTTTCTTGTTGAGCAATCTTGATCAGAACACCTTTCTTCCCCCCGCCCCCCTTCAGTTTGCTTAATTGGTCACGAGATGCTGGACTTTAAGCCTGTCACTAGCCAAAGCTGAATATTGCTCATGCTGCTCCTCATATTTCTTTACCTAAAATTATGTAGGTTTAATATGGGGGAAAAAAAGATGGAATTCCCCAATTGAGGTAAAGAAAGAAACATTTCTCTGGTGGGCTGAATTAGAAAACAATGGCTACTCTTTGAAGTTAGGTGCTGGTGAGGCTGTCCTGTAAATGGCACCTTTGGCTGTCTTGCTGGCAGTTTGTTCACTGATCCATCTACCTACCTCGATCAGAAATACTAACAACATTGCAAATCACTGAGCAACTTTTAAAGAGTTGTCATTATTTTTAAAAAATGACCTATCACAGAAATGTCCCCCACCTCATAACCAACAACAATAAACCAACATGATCTGAAATGCAAGATTGGTTCTGAACTGTTTGCAGTTTTAAGAATCACTAGCTTGTTAGTCCTCAGGGCTAGGAATGGGTACTTTAAAACACTGGAATGCTAGGAATCTCCTCCTTTTTAATAAGGTGCAGCACTTGTTTCTATGAGAGCAAAGATATCAGACCTTACACATCACATTGAGTTATAGAAAAGCTATTTTGGATCATTTCTAGAGGTTTCTAATTTTTTAATTAACATTTTGCTTCCTCCAACACTTCTACACTTGGACTCTTGGTACTAAAGCTACCTGGCTTAATGGACGGAGTGCTATGAAGAAACGTATCTGTGCTTTTTTTCAAAGCACTTCTAAAATAGCTGTTTTGTACACAATTTGGCACAAACAAATCCATCTTCATACAGTATAGCATAAAGCTTTTATTACCGCTCTTTTGCGATGACCAGCATAACCCATTTGTGCCTTTATATAACTCAAGTAACATGTCCATCACAAATTCATGCAGTTAAACCTGGGTACCACACCATTACATCACATTCCTCACTCCTGAAATAAATCTATAGAAATATATATATCTATATATAGGGTATGATACCTACTGGCCTGTAAGAGGAAAAACTCCCAAGGGAAGTGGTGTAAGAGCTATTCACTTAGCACTTTAAAATTAGACTAGACAGGATACTAATAAATCTGAAGTCTGCATATCCCTACTTGCAGGAAGATGTATAGTGTGTGGGGAAACACAATATGTATTTTATCATTTTGTCAAGTACATAATATATTACAGTCAAATAAGAAGCATGGTACCTTGCAGAGCTGTTTGAAAAAGTGAATTTCCATCCTGTGGGAAATGTCAATACTTTAACATTTACTTTCATCCCAAAACAGGACAAAAAGTTGAAATATCAAAAATTTTCACAGAAAAAAGTTCTGAAAAACTTCCTTGGAAATGACAATGTAATATTTGGATATTTTCAATGGAAAGGAAACAGTTCATTTAGAATGTCAACATTTTATACACTTTCCACATTTTTAAAATATCAACATTTTCAGAATTTTGAAACACTGACATATTGATTCAAAACAAAATATTTTGGTTTTAATTTTTACACCAAAAATTGAAAAGTTTGTCAAAATTGACATTTCCCTAGAAAAAATTCTATTTTAATGAACTGCTGTATTTTGTTGGGAAAATGTGTTGGTCAAAAAATGCCTACCAGCTCAAGTACCTTGTAATCTAAGGAACTGCCCATGAAAGTCAGTGGGAGTTTTCCTGTAGATTTCAGTGGGTGCAGGATTTGGCTCTAATACAGATAGACAAACGAGATGGGAAAACAATTCAAACAGAAGAGGGTGAGGAGACCATGTCACTGTGAGGATGAGTGCTAACAGATTTTGTGAAAGCCTGATATGTTTTATATGTATTGGTATGCTTACATAGCAATAGTGTTTTATTGTTTATAATGCATTCTATGTGTGAGAGAATAGTGGTCACAGAAAAAAAAACACTACATAGCAGTATAATACTATTTTTAACATGACTGACACAAAAACAGAAAAACTTCCCTTCTTTTAATTCCATTATTCTGTGCATAGAAGTCCTTAGCAGTCCACTCTGAAGTCCCCTTTTAAATAAATCTTAGAGCTTTCAAGTCTCATTACTGTCAGAAAGCCTGCCAGGTCTGAGGGTTAAAACTTCCTTTAGCTGCTAATTCAGTAGTTGAGGCGGGTGGGGGGGGGGTGGAATTAGCTATGAAACTGATAGCACTGAATTGACTTTTCAGAGGTTTAAAAGTAAAATACCTGTAGTTTTAGACAATGTTGGTTTGCTAAAGAAAGCTTTGGAGGCAAAAAAATGACTCCAAGGTTCTCTGATTCATGTAATCTGTGGGGACTTCAGATCTAAGGGAAACGATGAAAGACTAGTAACGTTGTTTTGTTCTGAGAGTTGCAAGGTGATATTGCAGGTTCAGACTGAATGTCATCAGGTCATATATGCATTAGCTTTAGTTGGATGGACTCCTCAAAAGTAATAATTCTTCATTACTTTGACAGATTTATGGGTTGTTCTAATTCACGCTGAGTGATTCAAGCTGGAGTTCGCTGGGTACAGTTGTAGTTTGCATATACCACCTTATTATATGTTACTGGAAATCCAGAAAATTGCCAGTGATCAAGATTGGTATTCCCTGAACAATCAGGATTGTGGCATCTGAAAGGGGAGTGGTGGCGGTGTTTTCACAGAGACGAGATTAATTAGTTCAATAGTTACTACTCTTTTACTAAGTGTTTTGTCTGCCTCCAGCAGATGAACTAACCATGTAAGCAGCAGTTGTGAGGAGTCTCATGAATTCTTCATTTCCTCCATTCTTTCTTACTTTGCAATTTCTGCTTCTGGTTTCTTCTTCTTTCCCTTTCTTTTTAATGTTTCTGCTTTGGGCCAGTTTCAGGCGAGTCTTAAATCAGGTAACAAAATCCCATTTATATACTACTTAAAATCTAGGAGCACATAATGCGGTCCTGAATAGTAAGGAGAGGATGGATGGTCTTGTGGCTGAAGTCCTGGACTGGGAGTCAGACTTGGGTCATATTTTTGTCTCTGCCATGGATATCTTGTCACCTTGGGAAAGTCACTTTACCTCTCTGCGCTTCAGTTTTCCCTTCTGTGTAATGGAGCTGTTACAAATTCCTGTGAGCCAAGGAATTTGTATAGCATATTTTTTAATAAAGAGCTTTGAGATAATACTCTGCATGCATATAGTGGTGTTCTAGCCCAAATCTCATCCAATTTTCACCAGTTTAGTATCAGTTTAATTCCATTGACTTCATTAAAAATACTCTGATTTACAACAAAGTAATCAAGATCAGACTCTGACTTTTCATTGATAGATCACAAATGTTTTACCAAGATAGATAAGCATTATTAATCCCATTTTACTGACAAGTAACTAGAGGCCCAGAAAGGTAAATGAGGGAGGCAACCTAGTGACAGAGGATGTGGAAAAAGCTAACGTACTCAATGCTTTTTTTGCCTCTGTCTTCACGAACAAGGTCAATTCCCAGACTACTGCACTGGGCAGCACAGCATGGGGAGGAGGTGGCCAACCCTTTGTGAAGGAAGAAGTGGTTCGGGACTATTTAGAAAAACTGGACGTGCACAAGTCCATGGGGCCGGATGCGTTGTATCCGAGAGTGCTAAAGGAATTGGCAGATGTGATTGCAGAGCCATTGGCCATTATCTTTGAAAACTCATGGCGATCGGGGGAAGTCCCGGAAGATTGGAAAAAGGCTAATGTAGTGCCCATCTTTAAAAAAGGGAAGAAGGATGATCCTGGGAACTACAGGCCGGTCAGCCTCACCTCAGTCCCTGGAAAAATCATGAAGCATGTCCTCAAGGAATCAATTCTGAAGCACTTAGAGGAGAGGAAAGTGATCAGGAACAGTCAGCATGGATTCACCAAGGGCAAGTCATGCCTGACTAATCTAATTGCCTTCTATGATGAGATAACTGGTTCTGTGGATGAAGGGAAAGCAGTGGACGTGTTATTCCTCGACTTTAGCAAAGCTTTTGACACGGTCTCTCACAGTATTCTTGTCAGCAAGTTAAAGAAGTATGGGCTGGATGGATGCACTACAAGGTGGGTAGAAAGTTGGCTAGATTGTTGGGCTCAACGGGTAGTGATCAATGGCTCCATGTCTAGTTGGCAGCTGGTATCTAGCGGAGTGCCCCAAGGGTCAGTCCTGGGGCTGGTTTTGTTCAATATCTTCATTAATGATCTGGAGGATGGCGTGGATTGCACCCTCAGCAAGTTTGTGGATGACACTAAACTGGGAGCAGTGGTAGATACGCTGGAGGGTAGGGATAGGATACAGAGGGACCTAGACAAATTGGAGGATTGGGCCAAAAGAAATCTGATGAGGTTCAACAAGGACAAGTGCAGAGTCCTGCACTTAGGACGGAAGACTCCAATGCACCGCTACAGACTAGGGACCGAATGGCTAGGCAGCAGTTCTGCAGAGAAGGACCTAGGGGTGACAGTGGACGAGAAGCTGGATATGAGTCAACAGTGTGCCCTTGTTGCCAAGAAGGCCAATGGCATTTTGCGGTGTATAAGTAGGGGCATTGCCAGCAGATCGAGGGACGTGATCGTTCCCCTCTATTCGACATTGGTGAGGCCTCATCTGGAGTACTGTGTCCAGTTTTGGGCCCCACACTACAAGAAGGATGTGGAGAAATTGGAGAGGGTCCAGCGAAGGGCAACAAAAATGATTAGGGGGCTGGAACACATGAGTTATGAGGAGAGGCTGAGGGAACTGGGGATGTTTAGTCTACGGAAGAGAAGAATGAGGGGGGATTTGATAGCTGCTTTTAACTACCTGAAAGGTGGATCCAAAGAGGATGGATCTAGACTATTCTCAGTGATAGCAGATGACAGGACAAGGAGTAATGGTCTCAAGTTGCAGTGGGGGAGATTTAGGTTGGATATTAGGAAAAACTTTTTCACTAGGAGGGTGGTGAAACACTGGAATGCGTTACCTAGGGAGGTGGTGGAATCCCCTTCCTTAGAAGTTTTTAAGGTCAGGCTTGACAAAGCCCTGGCTGGGATGATTTATTTGGGATTGGTCCTGTTCTGGGCAGGGGGTTGGACTAGATGGCCTCCAGAGGTCCCTTCCAACTTTGTTATTCTATGATTCTATGAAAGGTTGAGATCAGCATTTCCAAGAGTGACTTGTCATTTTTTGTGCTTCAGTTTTTGGGGTGCCCAACCTGAAATACATAAGACCTGACTTTTAGAAGTGCTGGGCACCCACAGCTCTCATTGATTTTAACGGGAGCTGTGGGTGCCCAGCACTTCTAAAAGTCAGGTCTTATGTATTTCAGGTTGGGCACCCCAAAAACTGAAGCACAAAAAATGACAAGTCACTCTTGGAAATGCTGATCTCAACCTTTTATAGAATCATAGAATCAAAAGCAATAAAAGTCATTCAAAAGCAATGAAAGTCAGGCCTGTGATACCTCAAGGTAGGTACCTTTTTGGATTGATTAAATCAACATTTTTTGGGTCATACTGAATGCTTCTGTAAACTAGGATGACTCCAATAAAAAACAAGGGCTCATGTGTCTGCTATTCAAATTCCATCAAATTCAAAGGCATTTAAAAGAAAACAAAACCCCAAAATAAAAATATTCCCCAGGCTTTTCATGGGTCTATATGCTCTGTTATGTCTTCCACTCCCATAATATCACATACAGTGTTCTAGTTGCTGACACAACTTTACTGCCTGCCCCCAGCATTTTACTGAAATGATGTCTCTGTGGTTAAGTCTTTCTGTGGGGGCTCCATCTCATTTATTTAAGTAAAGCTATTCATTGCATATATTCAGCACTGTGATCACACAATGCTGGGCTGCCAAATCTTACAAAGAGAAACACAGAGATCCCAAGTCAATGGGTGTTTATCCCATGTGACTATCTGGATTTTCTGTAGCTATGAATATGTCTGAGACAAGGAGAATGCTGCCTCCTGCCCCAGATTTGATCTTGCATCTATCTCAGGACCCCAAATGGTAATGAATTCAATAGCACACATGTTAATTCAAAGTCATTCTATCCCACATGCTGTAACTTTGGCTCTGTTTCAGCTGCATTGGCTGTCAGTTGCAGCAGGAATTGATTTTAAGGTCTAGCTGGCACATCAAATTCATCATTGTCTTGCTCCTGTGGTTGAGGTTGAATATAAAATTATTGGTTCTTTGTGTTCATTAGATGCATGTCAGTTAAGTGTTGCTAGAATTCATCCTGCTAATAAAGATTTTGGCTAAACAGCTCAGCATCTAGATGACTCTGGCTCTGGTATTAAGGACTGCCGATAAAAAGATATTTTCATTTCTAAAGGCTTATTCAGTGTATTGGTAGTTTTAATTATCTGTTATGTGAAGCTCCTTGGGATGCATACATAATAGATGCTATAAAATAAAGATTGGATTGGACTGGCAGAACAGTGACAGAAGCCCCATACTAAAGCTGTCTTGAATCAGACCATTATAACTGAGCATTGCAGTTTTCAATCATGTCAGCCCCTTCATCTGTTTGAGCACAATGATTACTCAAATGCATATTAAAAAACCATGAGAAATACTATAGTTTTTTTTCTTTCACGAGTGAGAATTCAATAAACATGGTTGTCAATGAGCTATTTGTGACCCATCATTTAAATAGATCTCAGTGCAAAAAATAAGAGGAATCCTTTAAAAAAAAAAAACAAAAACAAAAAAACTCATTTTAAATAACCCCTTTGAAGATCAGACTTTTTGTGGGAGGAGAAAATTCCTTTGCAGTCCACTTTGGCTGTGGAATTCACTTGAGTGCAGCAGAGGCTGGATTTGTTGACCCTGGGGAAAAGCTGCAAGACTCACTTGTTTTCACAGATGATTGATGGGGGGAGTTTGTTTTGGTGCTTGGGAGGTTTTTCAGGAAGACTGGATATTTTATGGTTGCCTTAAAATGATTTGGTTGAATTATGTATTTAGAATTGTACTGTGCCTAGCAAATCTGAGATGCAACTGGAAAAAAAAAATTTTTGCAAAGCAATGAATTGGTGCGAGATTGTTCTGCTTAATTTTTGTATCTTTTACCCCTTCTATTTCATTTAAAGAGACAGTCAGACTTTTAAAGCCCCCAAATTTTCTTTCTAACCACAACACTCGTCATATAATGAAACAATACATAGGGAGTGTGTAGTCATGTTTCTTATCTATGAATACTGGGGCTTACAACTGTGCACTGTCATAGCTCTGTACAGTGTATTAGGATAGTTGTTTTGACAGTCAGAAAATTAAACGGATTGATTACAAGGGAAATAGAGGATTTTGATTTCACAGAAAAAAAGGAGGGAGGAGTTCAAGCTATTTATCTGCTGTATAGTTAATTTCCAAATTTCCTCTATAATGAGATGGGAGTATTATATGCAATTTGGTAACAGTGCAGCCTGTATTGCAACAGAATGTTTTCACTGAGTGGATTTCACTAATGCTTTCAGTGGGGCTTAAAGGGGGAGGTGACTGCTTTGTGAGATAAGCAAGCCCTCAAACTTGAAATGTCTGTGTCTCTCTGTCTTTGGAGATTTACCCTATTCCTAGTCTCTCATCTCTTTTCGGCTAATAGTTAAGCTGGCACTGAGTGTTTGCTTATACATGTGTTCTTGGTTTAGAATTCTCTGCTTCAGCTTACTGGACTGGCCTTCATAGAGGATCATCCTACCTTAGACAGGGATGAGTGCCACAGTCACCTGTGTCTTTAAGTAACAGCAATATTGCCACCCCTGAGTGGTCAAAAATCATGTCAGCTCTCTTCCTCCCCCTCACCCCCCCACCCCCCCAAAAAGACTTGAAAAAAATGTGGGATTCTTTTTATTTGCTTCTGGTTTCTGGGTCTTTAGGGTACACATGGAGTCATGTTTTCAAGCTTCCCTCTGCCATCACGAGGGCTAGGAGCTCACTTTTGATTCTCTCCTAATATGTCTCCAAAAGCTGGGGCTTTAAGATCAAATGTTGCAAAACATGTGACAAAATTGTGAGAATTAACAATACTGTGGACCATACAAAATCTATGCAATAAGATTCCACGATTCTCAATGTGTGTCACTCTGAAGCCTAGAATATCTGAGTCAGTGAGAGAGGATGGAAACAGCTACATGCATGGCTGAGACAGAATATCACTAGGATGAATTATCATTGGGATTCACAGTCTGCCACTGTCCAGTTTTAAAGTTCAGCCATTTTGACTTTATGAATGATACCCATGTGGTGTACAGCTACAATAAGACCTGCATCTATGCCATGCCAAGAGTCTTAGACCATTGTGATATTAGAGTTAACTCACCCAATCACCATCCGTACTCTACAGCTAATTTGCATGCAACAATTTCATTGGTTGTATGAGGTGTAGACTGCACAGATGGTGGATTACTTGACCCAACTGCCACATCTGTGTGACAGCACAGGCTTTCAGCTAACTAATATCATGATAAATGTTTTCCATATCAAGTCTATCTAATAATTAACCAGAATGGGCAAATACCATACAATACTGCAAGACTGTCAATCAGTTAAGACCCAATGCTATTAAACAGTCTACAGAATAACAGTAATGTATTCGCTTTATTAAAACCAAGGTGGAAATGGCAGCAATAGTACAAAATCCATCCTAATCTTCACACTAGAGCCTTAACAAATGCCATCAGTTCTGCTGTGGGTTTCCACTGAATAGGACTAATATTTGGGGTTTAATATTTCTTTTTTAAAGTCACTGTTTTTCTACAAGACAGGAGGAGTTTTACAGCTCCAAGACTTTAGATGTCATAGGCTAAATAAAAATCTGTGTCAAACATGGCACAAGGGTCAAACCTCTCTCTTTATACAAATATAATAATGCAAGCCAGGACAATTTGCCAACTAGCCTGCCACGAAACTCTCATGTTGTGAATGGCATTTGCCATGGTGTGGAGTTCCCTCACACATGGCGTATGATGACTGTCTCATTCACTATGTCCCCATCTGGCTCCTCACTGAGGCATGAAAATTTCATTGATGACGCAGTCATGTTCTTCTGCTGCATTTGAGTGTCTTCCTGCTGAGAGGACTTTTTTTTGACATTTTTGCCTACTGATGTGAACACTTCGGTCCTTTTTTCCTGTGGTCTTGTGTACAATATATAGGATCTGAACTGTACCTGTCACAAGCTGCCAGATAATTCATAAAGTGGAGGGGACATAACCTCTGAAGAGTATCTATTTGGTGTTCTTGTGTGCTGATGTTTTCTTGCAACTCTTCCATTAGGAGATTGTCAGTATGGCTTAACAATTGGATAAACCTGTCCGGCTCTTTAGCAGCCTCATTTCTGTGTGGTAATTGCACACCACTTAATCATCTGTAGGCGTGGACTATCTCTTATGTCCAATGCAGCCTTCATTTGAATTGTATTTGGGACTACAGGACTTGGAGCAGGGACATATTGAGTCATCTCTTGGCTAAAACCAAGCCTATTTTGCCCTTCACCCCTTAATATCTACTATAGCAAAGTGTGTATTGTGAATAGCAGTAGTATTCCAGCAGCAGTCACACTGGTGCCAAATACAGAGGTAAAATAACTTGTCTGCTCCTACTCAAGATTCTTTTACGCATCCAAGGATCACATTAGCCCTTTTGGCCACAGCATCACAGTGGGAGTTTATGTTCAGCTGATTCTCCACCATCACCCCAAATATTTTTCAGAGTCACTGCTTTGCAGGATAAAGTCCCCCACCGAGTATGTATGACCTACATTCTTTGTTCCTAAATGCATACCTTTACATTTAGCCATATTAAAAAGCATATTGTTTGCTTGTGCCCAGCCTACCAAGAAATCCAGATCGCTCTGTATTAGTGTAGGGGACATAACCTCTGACAATGTGCTCACCATTTACCACTCCCCCGATTTTTGTGTCATCTGCAGACTTTATCAGGAATTATTTTATATTCCAGGTTATTAATAAATATTCTAATTAGCCTAAGGGCAAGAACTGATCCTTTGGAACTCCACTAGAAACACACCCACACATTGATTCCCCATTTCCAATTACATTTTGAGACCTATCAGTTAGCCAGCTTTAATCCATTTAATGTGTGTCATGTTGATTTTACCTTTCTATTTTTTTTAATCAAAATGTCACATACCATGTCATGCCTTACAGAAGTCTAAGTATATTACATTAAAACTAGTAATCTCATAAAAAAAATCAAGTTACTTTAACAGGCTCTTATTTGCATAAACGAATGTTAATTGGCATTAATTAGATTACCCTCCTTTAATTATTTATTAATGGAGTCCTCTATCACCTGGTCCATTATCTTGACTGGGTTCAATGTCAGACAGGCGTAAAAACACCTTGGTCATCCCATTTACCCTTTTTAAAATATTGGTACATTCGCTTTCTTTCAGTCTCCTGGAAGTCCCTCTGCTGGTCTAACCTGTGACAGGACAGGCACAGATCTATCATTAGGCAAAATCTCTATCATGAGAATCAAGGATCCATAACTGGGTATTGTTGGCTGCAGGAAGGCATGCTGAGAAATATAAGGAGCAGCCTTCCCTCAGAACGGAGTGGGGCTAAATTGTATAGTCAATTGCTTGACCACACTTGAATATATTTCATAATGAACCAGAGGCCAAATAACCAATGTCCGTCAGGTTATTGCTCTAAGCCAATAATATAGTACAGGAAAAAGGTTCAATAAGGTGCCAGTCTCCAGGGAGCAGTCTCAGTCAGTGGTGTTGCATTCACTTTACACAAAAGGTGTGCTCCCAAAGTTGCTCATTTCAGGTGGTATTGTTTATATGATGATTTTACAAGTTACACATTTCTTAACACACCACTAAAATCCAACCCATCAGTTTGTCCCAGTTCCTAACTTCTTGTTCTGTTTCTTCCTTTTCTTTGTTTTGGCTATTAGAGTTCCAGATACTGGTCCATGAAGGTACTTCCCTAGCTTGTACTAAGACATAGGGCAAATGTATCTTTATTTTGACACGTTTCCTAGCTGCTTCAGCAAATGCAAGTTGCTATGGGATACTTAACATAAGTGGACAGGATTATGGTGTAACACCGACAGACCCCAGTCATCAGCAGGCAGGATCGAACCTGGCCCCTCTAGAGCTAAATGCATGAGCCTATACTGCATGAGCTAAAAGCCACATGGCCCTTAGCTAAGGCTGTAGAGCAGACTCCTTAATCTCTCTCTAAGTGGTCTTGGTGCCACTAGATGTGATAGAACACCACACCCAGGAGATGTGTGTGTTTCAATGGCATAGGCCAGTTTAGGGTATATCACTGTTACAATATTTGTGCTTAATGTTACTTGTGCTTAATGCATCCTTGTGCGTATATGGTACGGATAATATATACTATATGTAATGGATAATCCTATTATTATGATACATATGTGCTAGCCAGCATATATTAGTCAACAGGGGAGTGGGTAGAGAGAGACTAGACCTGTTGGAGGTCTATGTCTACACTGCAGCTGGGAGTGAGCCTCCCAGCACAGGTGGACAGGTAGCGCACTAAAATAGCACTTTGTGACTCGGTAGCTCACACTGTAGCCCACCCTTCCAACTCAGAGTCTGAGTGGCCAACTCAAGTCTCCACTGGAGTGGGCATCATCCACCATGGTATTTTTAGCATGCTACTGCAAGCCCTGCTAGCACTAGTCTCTATACCTAGGCTGGGAAGCTTGCTCTCAGCTGCAACATAGACATATCCCCAGATGATGTCTAGGAGGAAGCCTGTAGGTTGCTGAAGGCCTGAAGAGGCAGGACATAGAAAGAAACCCTGAGATGGGGTAGGCTGCAGTGGAGTCAGAGACTGCATATGAGCCCTGTCCCGAAGAATGGAGACTCTCACCATCCCAAAGAAGGATTCTTTGGCCTGGAATGAAGTGGTATGGTGTGGGGTTGCACTCATTTAGGGGTCCTACTCTAGGTTGGTGTTTCTGGGAAGTGTGGGGAGGGGAACGAACAACATAGAATGGCCATACTGGATCAGACCAATGATCCATCTAGCTCAGTTTCCTGTCTACCAACAGTGGGTGATGCCAGATGCTTCAGAGGGAATGAACAGGACAGTTATCAAGTGATCCATTCCTGTCATCCAGTGCCAGCCTCTGGCAGTTGGAGGTTTAGGGACACCCAGAGCATGGGGTTGTGTTCCTAACCATCTTGGCTAATAGCCATTGATTGACCTATCCTCCATGAACTTATTTAATTCTTTTTTGAACCCAGTGAAGCCCCGCATCTCTTTCACCTCCATGTGCATGTTATTCTGAATTATGTTTGGTTGGAGGGCTAAAAGACCAAATTCTGAGGCAGCAGGACTGGGGCACCAAGGTGAGGAAACTAAGGCACAGCTGAGTTCTGATACTAAAAGTCTGATCCATGACAATCTTATACATCTTATCCTAGCTTATGTACAAGAAATGCAGATATTCTTTTGCATATACAGTAACTATCTAATCTTTTAAATTCCTAGCAAATCCTTGACCTCAGTAATATACTCAATGACTGATACCTAGAGGTACTTTCTAGTCCACTTGTAACCAAGGAGGGTGTTAGACAATATCTGAGGGATAAACTTTTTTAAAAGAAGCAGGCCTGGATAATTTACAATGAAGAGTCCTAAAAGTTGTCTGAGGAGATCACTGGACTGCTGATATTAATTTGTAATACTCTTGGAATATTGGGTAAATTGCAGAAGACTGGATGATTGGTAATGTGCCAGTATTCAGAAAGGGCAAGTGAGATGATCTGGGTAACTCTAGGTCGGTTAGCCTGACATCAGTGCTGAGCAAAATAATGGAAAAAATTATATCAGATTCAAATGACAAAGAATTAAAGGTTGGGGAGATATTTAATGCCCATTCAACGTGGCTTTAAGGAAAATAGGTCTTGTCAAACAGACCTGGTTTCATTTTTTGAGAAGTTTAAAAGTTTGCTTGATAAAGGTAACTGTGTAGATGTAATATACTTAGCCTTTCATAAGGCATTTCACAAAGTACCACACAACATTCTCATTTAAAAATTAGTACAACATCAGCAAAGCACATGTTAAATGTATCTTTATGGGGAGAAAATATCAGGTGCTAAAGGTCTCGTATTCTAGCACAGAAAGGCATAACAAGTAGCAATGGCAAGCAGTTGAAGCCAGACATTCAAATTAGAAATGTTGCACAAAGCTCTAACAGGGAGGGTGATTAATCATTGCCACAAACTACCAAAGGAAGTAGTGTATTCACTGTCTCTTGAAGTCTTTAGATCCAGACTTGGTGCCTTTCTGGAAGTTATGCTTTAGCCAAATGCAAGTTACTGGCTCAGTGCAGGAATGACTGAATGAAAGTTAATGGCCTGCGAGATACAAAGTCATATTAGATGATCTAGCCTTAAACTCTATGAATGTGAATCTGATATCTTATTGTAATAGGTTCCACAGGTTAATTATGTACTGTGTAGAACAAACTATTTCCTTTTATCATGCCTACATTTATTGCGTTTCAGTTGTATTGGATGTCCTGTTCTGGCAAAGGATAATTAGAAGGGCCAGGACAAACTGGTCTGTACCATTCATTATTCTGAATGCTATCTATGACCCTTCTCCAAACTGACCAGTCATAATTCCTGCATGCATGGAGGTCTCAATTTTTGTTGTCTCACTCCAAACCCCTGTGTAAAAAGAAGAGTGACTTTGAATGAATGGAGTCAAACTCCTTTGCATGTCCATGCCAAATCATGGCTGCTTTTCACCATTCTCCATATCTTCGCCCCCATGACATAGCTAGGAAGAGACAAGAAAGAATACATGCTATTGTTTCTTTTTGCTGGTGCTATCTATTACATGAGGAATTGGAGTGATTTAGGATTGTCAGGTTTTGTCCAGGTAAACTGAGATACTATGGGCAGAGAATATACTTTTTGTAAATTGCTGTTGGAAAATCAAAACTTGTTTTTTTTCTAATCTAGTTCAAATGTGCAGACTTTTATCTTTAAATCCAGTTCTCTGCTCATTGGCCTGCTGAGTCACTTTTACATCAGGGCAGGATATAGCTCTGACCTGTGAAATACAATCTGCAGCTTGTTGTTCGTCACTTATATCAATGGACATCATAATTCTAATTCAGGTTCTTTAGTCTGAAGTCAGCCAGGCTATTTAATCTTATAGTAGAGGTACACAATGAAACCCTCTCAGCCTAATGGGTTCAGGCATATCTTTCTTTGGCTGATCTCCAGGAACTGATTGGTGATTTGTAGGGTTTTTTTCTGCCTTTAACTAAGAGAATTTACTTAAAGCAAAAGACTTCTTTCCTTCTACAGGGAAGGAGAATTTTATCCAAAATACTCCCTCTGCCCAACCCCACTGTGCACACTTGTGTGGGGTCAGTTCTTCCCCACTCTTGCAGGAACACCCTCTCCTTATATAACCCATCCCCATTGTAGGGAAGCCACCTCCATTGCTTCTGGTTCCCCAAATGACTGTCAGGCTAGGAACTGGTTGTAGTGGGAAGAGGAGAGCTTGTCAAGGGTGAGGGCAAAGCTGATTGTGTAATATTTGGTTTGAGCTAATGTATTAACAGCTTGGCTTGTTTGTTGTCATTTCAAACTGCATCAGGGAGTTTGGATTCTGCAGTAAAATAGGAATGTATAAAAGGAAATGAGGGAGAGCAAGCATTCTGGGAAAAATTTCCTTAGCCCTGAAAGCAGTAAAGACAAGTACATTGGAGTTCTATGCTGAGAAACTGTGCATTAGAACTCTGGCCATCCCCGCACCTCCCTTGCTTCACCCAAGGGGAATCATGCTTTTCTTCTGCCATGAGATGCACTCTCTCTTCCATCTATATAACCCCTCTACAGCATTCCCCAGTGTCAAATATCCCCAGCATCACCAAGCAGACTGACTGCTTCAGTTTCCTTTCCGCCAAAATCCCCTCTCAGTTGTCTCCTGCTGCTAGCTCTGTCAGTTCTTTCCATGTATTTGGCCTCCAC